>NW_027271571.1:0-702500 GCF_040938485.1 Diadema antillarum | reverse complement strand
TTGCAAACCTGGTGCTTTTTGCAAATTTAAAAACACGAGAAAATATTAACTCTTTTTCCGTAGATATTCCCCCTTCCGTAGTGTACTCCCAGTAACTCCACAACCACGAATTTAAGCACTCGTGAAATTATTGGCAAGTCCCGATTCGCGAAAAAAAAGACTCGCTAAATATATGGCGTACACAGCTGTAGTACTACCAAGGAACTGCTGATATAGTACATTGTACGTACCAAAGAGGTACGAAGCCCAGACTTCTCCGCTCTTTGATACACGGAGACTACTGCACTGCGACATAGGCCTACGTGGCTGGTGATAGGCGCATGCATGTGACTGATCGACTACGAAGCACCACTACAGGCACTAGGCCTGACAACTTCTGTATTCGTGGCCTAAATAACATGTAACAGACTCTATTTAAACGAAGAAATGTGTGATTTCACAGGAGACTTTCACAGAAAACAATTTTATTTCATTTTTTATGACATTCTGATAAAAACAATGTCTTGGGATTTTGGGGTACGAGCCTCGACATCTCGCTCTCATCGAGAGCATACATAGGTAAGCTTAGGCTGTTGTGTGATACTTCCGGGTTTGCCCTTCAACCCATGACGTCATGGACACGCCCCCAAAATAACCACGGATCTTCCAATTGAGCATGATTCAGGAAACAATTTTTCTAAGCAGCCATTCTCTAAAACGCAATTTTCTAAATGGATGAATTAAAGGCCGCTGTGTTAAACATGCTCTAAGCTTGAAATGGGGGAATAATCCAACAATATATGCGTTTTCTTTAGTATTCTGCTTTAAGTCATGAAGTAGTGTAGGGATGGTCTTGTAATCAGTTGACCGAAATCGGCGAAAGATCGGTCTGCATCTGGTCGTCGGGGATATAGAGTAAATGTCCCAGTTCGCGGCTAGTGGCGCCGGTTCGCGGCCACTACAGCATATTTGGTAATATAACGCTGAACACAGCAACACACACCCTCTATACTAACTACTCCAGTATACACAGCCCAGTCGCTGTAAGTAGCGAGACAGGGCTGTACCAAGGGACCGACAAACACGAAGAGAGTTAAGCGATCGGCTTGAATTTTGATACTTTAGTTCATTTATTGTCACCTCAAACTCATTGATTGATCAAACAAACAAAATAATAATGAGACTTCATATCTATGCTATCAAAATTGAAATTCACATTTTACAAATTATGCAGCATGTGCAAACGGTACATATGATAATCGGCAGTTCACTCGATCTGTCGACCATGCGTGCTGCTACCATAAAGCGTACGCACGTAATAGATCGCTGCACTCCAGCCACGCACGCGCACGCATAATATGCTGAGTAGTCACTCGCCATTTTTAAATTCTGCAACGATGAACCCCGATGGTCGGGGACTCCTTCGCTGTTCTGCTGCGCTAGAAAGTGCTGTTTTTTTGTCCAGTGGACTTATCGTGATGGCTCTCTATGGACTTATGAACCTTCTGTAATACAAGCATGCACTTGACGTGAGTAACGTTTACTGGAGTTATGTTAATAAATTTTGTAGTCGTGTTGTGGTTCCCCACTTTGAAGGTGCATGCCTATTTTGTTACGACCAAAATCACTCCGAGAATGATCGCACAAAAGAAACCATCAACTAATGTTCAGGCGGTTTATTAACAGTGATATTGTGGGTACAGACTCGTAATCAGTCTTCACATCAGTACAATAATGATCGTTAAAAACAAATATAAGTCAGTAATGGAATCACTTACACGCATTACATGCAATATCCCTGGAAATGTCCGAATACAATGCTCGATGCACAAATGAATGATCCACGATGCATCGATGAATGATTCCTTCGATGTAAATCCAGAGGCACAGGTTATAATAGTCCGCGTTATAAATCCAGGGTATATGTCCACAATAGATCCATGGTATAATGTTCACAGCGAAATGTGCAGAATCCAACGACCACGTCCAGTCGATGCGTTGAATGATGATTCAGCCCGTCACAGCTTTGCCGTAGCAATGTCCATTGACATTAAAATATGGAGTCCAATGAAGGCACATTAATTCTCTGCAGGCAAAATGTCTCCCAGGCCTTATCTCCACAAACATAACAGGTCAGCAGGTAACACAGGACTGACTATAACAAGTCGCTTCAGAGCCAGAAGTGACGTTACTCTCAGAGCAGAGGTGTTGGGTACTCTGCCTACTGCAGAATTTCTCTGGCTTACATACTATCCATTCACCCCTTTCTAGCACATTCTGTAACTCTCTCCAACCTGGGGCCACATACCTGAATCATACTAGCAAGTCCTAGTTCCAGGAAACCTGGATGACTCACTGCCTAACTATGTACAAACATCATTACCAAGAATAACTACGTGTACCAATCACATTGGGCTACAGGGACAGTGCCTCACTCAGCCAAACATGTAAGCACTTCCCAGAACATTCTGGAATGGGTAAAATCATTCTAGATTGAGTGAGCTATAATGTATTTCCTGTTACATGCATGTACTGTATAGCTACATTGTATACCACCTAGAAAATTCTCCACTGATCTGGTCAGCCTGTATGTACTATATCTATACCACATAGAATGTTCTCCATTAATCTGGTCAACCTGTGTACATACACATTAAAACAACCATGCATACAGTACATCATACATGTACATAACTACTAGTGTGTACATTTGTCACACGTTGGTCAGACGCTGTATTCGCACAGCGTACTAACAGCGTCTGGTCGGGCTACCTCTATATGATGTATACCACACATTCACTAAACAGTATTAAAACAGTACATTTGCACTGCTAAAATCTACAAAAATCAACCGATGACATAGGCAAAATCTCCAACCAAAGTGAAATATTCTCACCTGAATGACGACATCTCGAATCCAAAATTTCATTTTCGGTACTTTTTAACATCACAGTTAAGGAACAAGGGGAAACTTGATTTTTTGTCATTTTCCCGATGTTCATGGATTTTGAATACATGTCCTCACATAAAAATAGAACTTTCGCAAGCCGATGTGGGCCGCCATTTTTTCCGGAAGTGGATGTTACGATCGAAAAAATACAAAAACATGAAAAAGACAACAGTAACACTGCCACAACTGCAATTCCTGTTTGTGGTCAGTGCACCCGCGCCAACCCTTTTCACATGCTTTTGCAGTTGGACTTGGCGCTTACGCAACGTTCGCGAGCCAAATGAAGGCATTCAGCAGAAGATTGCGGAGCACATGCGTATGTATCGCATAGGAATTGTCCATCAGGCCACGAACCGCACTACCACGGTCGCGAACCGGCGGATGCTGTACCGGATTGTGGCCGTGGTCTTTTTTTACTATTGCGATGGACATTGGTCTTGCGATGGTGACAATAACGTGGATTGGTAAGTGGTCAATCTCTATGATATAACCTGGGTTAAAGCAATTGGCAAGTTTGTGTATCAGAGTAGAAAAACCCTATGCAGCCGCAAACCGGGACACTTACAAACGTACTCTATATGTTCCGCGAAGACTGCGTCTGGCTTCATGGATCCCCTCTGGAGGAGAGCGATAACGTCAACAAAATAAAAGACTCCTCCGGACAGATGGGTCTTTCTGTCTAGGTATTCAGGGTCGTGACCATGGTGAAACCAGAGGTATTTTAATAACCAAAATTCATTCAACAATGGCACTGAGCTAGAGTTTTCCAGGATTTTTACTTCATAACGACTGTCAAAGACTGGAACCAACTCCCTAATGCAGTAGTCCAGTGTTCATCATTATCCTCGTTTAAGCAAAATTTGAAGCAATTTCAATCAGTATTTTTTGGTCGCGCTCTGTCCACACGTATGTAGTGCTCCTCGAAAAGTTAGCGTGACGTGGATGTGTATTTTTGGACATTTTGCTGACTAAATCATACAGATCCAGATACAGATTCAGATAAAGTAGGGTGTAACGTTAGATCTAGAGTAAACAACCCTGTAAAAAAAAAAAGGCATGCGGCAGGAGGGTGCCTATTTCTGGCAGGGGCACTTTCGTTTCATTCATCAATAAAACAGCTAATAAACATCACTTGTGTTACTCTCACTGTAGAACACAAGCCGGAGTTACTCACAAGTGTTAAATGGGAAGTGACACCTGATATTGGGCCTTTTCATAAGTAAATAAATGGCCAACTTTATAGAAATAACGATCACAAGATCTTCACCAGTCAGTCAGGAAACCCCTCAAAATCACATGAAACATGCTCAAAATCACAGAAAAAATTAAGAAATATGCTAAAATGTGATTTATATTGAATGAACTTTTTCAGTGTAATTATCGTGAAAGCGTATCAGCCTTTGCCCTGTCCGATCTGAAGTACCGAGTTCCGTCGTAAGTTGCGTTGGCATTCTTGCATTATGTGAGGTTATACTTTATCATATTGACGAAAAAGACCTTAAAAATTGATTTGTCCATGGGATTCTTCCTGATACTCCTTGCAAATTTGTGAATTCCCATGATTTTTGTGACTTGATGTCAGATTTAGTTTTTGCCTTGGCGATTGGCGATTTAAATCGAAGCGCGACACCAACGTCTAGAGCGTGAAAGGCAAGGAAATGGCAGCCTTCACAAAGAGAACACACGCTGTCGAATGCGTTAAGTATGTGATGTTTGCTTGATGAGAGTCTCCAGTTTGCTACCAAGGGCATCCTGTTGGGAGAATGTCAAGTTTAAAGGTACTGCTTACCTAGGAAGCAGTGATTTTTATACCCCCGCCAAACGAAGTTTGAAGGGGGTATATAGGAATCAGCGGACGGTCGGTCGGGCGGTCGGGCGGGCGGTCGGGCGGTCGGGCGGGCGGTCGGGCGGGCGGTCGGGCGGGCGGTCGGGCGGGCGGTCGGTCCGTTGCAAATCTTGCGTCGCGAACTACTTCCTCAGTTTTCAACCGATTCCCATAAAACTTGGCACAGATGTGTGCCTTGGGTTGTAGATGTGCAAGACGTATTTTTTGACAGTACCTAAAAGTACGTTGCCATGGTAACGGCATATTATGGGCAAAAATGGGTACAAATCTTGCGTCGCGAACTACTTCCTCAGTTTTCAACCGATTCCCATAAAACTTGGCACAGATGTGTGCCTTGGGTTGTAGATGTGCAAGACGTATTTTTTGACAGTACCCAAAAGTACGTTGCCATGGTAACGGCATATTATGGGCAAAAATGGGTACAAATCTTGCGTCGCGAACTCCTCCCGCAGTTTTTGATCAATTTTTATGAAATTAGGTACAGATGTTCATCTGAATATGTTAATGTGCAAGACACATATTTCCGCAGTGGCAAAAAGTGCGTTGCCATGGTAACGGCATGTTATTGGTAAAATATAGGGCAAAATGCTTCATGGCAAAACTGCTTCATCAGTGTTCTTCCAATTCTCATGGAATTCATATTGAATGTTTGTCTTAGGATATAGGTCAGCATGACACATTTCTTGACAGTGACAAGAAGTATGTTGCCATGGTAACAGCTCACATATTATGAGCCAAAATGATGGAAAATTTTGTGTTGCAAACTACTTCCTCAGTTTTTGCCCAATTTCCATGAAACTTGGTACAGACGTGTGCCTTTGGTTGTAGATGTGCAAGACGCATTTTTCGACAGTACCCGAAAGTACGTTGCCATGGTAACGGCATATTAATGGCAGAAGATCAAGGAAAGATCTTGCGGATTTAACTACTTCCTCAGTTTTTTGACCAAAGCTTATCAAATGTTGTTTTGACCAAAGCTTATGAAATGTTGTTTGACGGGGGTATAACCAGTCGCTGTACCGACATTTCTAGTTAAAAAATGTTATATTTTGATGCATATATGTGTAGGTCAGTATCACAAGACATCGTACCATATAAAAATTTTGCATTAAAGCCTAATGTATATATTTTTAATAAGGAGATAGACCCTATCGCTGTTTTTCTCAATAAACCATAACTGAACACAGTTTGTTCTAGACACAATTTTATTACAGCTATTGTTCATATTTTGTTTATTATAACAAAATTTAACATTGATTATGCTGATTAACAACATTTTAACATTGGTTGTTTCTATCCCTAATCGCATTTTAAAACTATTTTTATAGCGCTGAAGCTGGTTTTTTGTTTCATCGTCAAATTGTAAATAATGCCTTTAAGAGGTGCTGAGGGTTGGAGGCTCTGCACACAAGGTTGTTGGAAAGAATGAGACTAGTGCTCCGCCTGTCTAGCTAATGCTTCCACTGCACTGTCCGGATGAAAAGACTCCATGGAAAGTTTGTCATTGGAAAAAAGTAGAACATTTTGTTCCCCATCCCCCTTCTCTCTCCACACAATCTGTTAAGCTTAAATGACTGTATACTGTAAAACAAGGAATGTTCATGTGCATTTTAATTTCACGAATTTCGCGAGAGCCAAGATTTGCAAAGTTAAAATGCACATGAAGGCTCTTGTCTACACTTTCTATTAATGCATTGAATGCCAGAGGCACTTCGTGAAAATTTCATGCCGGGGAAAAAGGCCACCGGCTTCAATTCACGAAAATTTCATGCCGCTACAATGTCATGTTTTACAGTACGTGTTTAAAAAAAAAAAGAAAAAAAAAATTGGTGGGGTGAATATGAGTTCACAAATAGACATTTTACACATTCCTATTGTTACGACCAAAATCACTCCGAGAATGATCGCACAAAAAAAAACAATCAACTGATGTTCAGGCGGTTTATTAACAGTGATATTGTGGGTACAGACTGGTAATCGGCGTCACATCAATACAACAATGATCAATAGAAACAGTTATAAATCGATAGTGGAATCACTTACACGTATTAAATAATCCTTTGAAAGTGTCCAAATACGATGTTCGATGCACAGACGAATGATCCTTGACGCACCGATGAATGATTCCTCTGACGTAACTCCAGAGGCGCAGGTTACGATAGTCCACGGTATAGATCCGGGGTAAAATCCACGATATATGTCCACGGCGAAACGTGCAGAGTCCAAACGTTGTGACGACCACGTCCAGTTGATGCGTTGAATGATGATTCACTTAATAACGTTCAGCTAAGAATCCAGCCCACCACAGCTTTGCCGTAGCAATGTCCATTGACATAAAAATGGAGTCTCTCTCCAATGTAGGCAAATTAATCATCTGCAGGCAAAATGTCTCCCAGGCCTTATCTCCACAAACATAACAGGTCAGCAGGTAACACAGGAGTGACTATAACAAGTCGCTTCAGAGCCAGAAGTGACGTAACTCTCAGAGCAGAGGTGTTGGGTACTCTGCCTACTGCAGAATTTCTCTGGCTTATATACTATCCATTCACCCCCTTCTAGCACATTCTATAACTCTCTCCAACCTACTAGCCAGTCCAAGTTCCAGGAAACCTGGATGACTCACTGCCTAACTATGTGCAAAACATCATTACCAAGAATAACTACCAATCACATTGGGCTACAGGGACAGTGCCTCACTCAGCCAAATATGTAAGCACTTCCCAGAAAATTCTGGAAAGGGTGAACTCATTCTAAATTGAGTGAGTTATAATGTATTTCCTCTTACATGCATGTACTGTGTAGTTACATTGTATACCACCTAGAAAATTCTCCACTGATCTGGTCAGCCTGTATGTACTATATCTATACCACATAGAATGTTCTCCATTAATCTGGTCCACCTGTGTACATACACATTAAAACAGCCCGGCATACAGTACATCATACATGTACGTGTACATAACTACTAGTGTGTACATTTGTGACACCATCCCCCATGGGAAAAAGAAAGCCTTGCTGTAGCAAGGGTTTCTTTTACCTTCACAATTTCTCATTGTTATTTGCAACGAATGTGAGGTAAAGTCCAAGTCAAGCAACAATAATCACATACTATCACATGCCTTTTGGATAGCTGTATTAATTCCATGTTCTCTTTTCATGGATACTATTTACAATGATATTGCTTAGATTCTCGGAGCTTATACAATCATATCAAACTGTTTTGCACAATATATGCTAAACACATACACTGGAAATGATATGCGGTGAAAACTTTTCACCTTTGATACTCTCTTCAAGTTACACTCTTGACAGAGCGTCGGCAATTACATTGTTTTTGCCTGCCACATGTTTGATTTTGAGTGCATATGGCTGCGTCATCATGCTCCATCTGAACAACCTGTTGTTCTTCATTTTGAACCGGTCTAAAAAGACCAAGGGGTTGTAGTCAGTATAGACCGTGATCTCCCCTTTGCTATTTGTCAAGTACACTTCGTATTGCTGGAGGGCAAGGATGAGACTCAGAGCCTCCTTCTCAATTGTGGAGTACTTCTTCTGGTATGCATTCAGTTTTTTTGAGAAGTAGCTAACTGGCCGTTCAGTGCCTTCTTCATCTTCTTGGAGCAAAACCGCTCCCACTCCTACATCGCTAGCATCTATTGCCACCTTGAATGGCTTTGCGAAGTCAGGAGCTGCCAAAACAGGCTCATTAGCAAGGACTGCCTTTAGTTTCTCGAAGGCTCTTTGACACTCATCAGTCCACGTGTACTTCGCCTTGCCCTTCAGCAGGTTTGTTATAGGGGGGTGACTACAGTGCTGAAATTCGCTACAAATTTCCTGTAGAAACCAGCCATGCCCAGAAATCTGAGCAACTCCTTCTTGGATTGGGGGATGCACTGTTAGAAAAAAATCAACAAGGTTGTTTAAAATTTTAAACAACCACAAGTTAACCGGTGAATCGCTCAACTGTTGTTTAAAAATTAAACAACACGTAGTTGTTTAAACTTTTAACCCTTTGTTGTTTAAAAATTCTAAACAACTGTTGTTTAAAAGAAATTTAAACAACTGGGTTGTTTAAAAAAGTTGTTTAAAAATTTAAACAACTGTTGTTTAAAAGTCATTTTATACAACTGGGTTGTTTAAAAAAAGTTGTTTAAAAGTCTAAACAACTGTTGTTTAAATGTAATTTTATACAACTGAGTTGTTTAAAAAAAGTTGTTTAAAACTCTAAACAACTGTTGTTTAAAAGTCATTTTATACAACCGGGTTGTTTAAAAGTAATTTTATACAACTGGGTTGTTTAAAGCAAATATTAAATATTCATGTTTAGAATTTAAACAGTTCTTAATCCCATATTACTGTACAACTCACTTGTATATAAGCACAATAACACAAATGTTTATTTTTTGGCCAATTATATATTTCAGCACATTTTCACTGTCTATATCACTGACAGCGTATCATTAGAAAACCTTCAATCGGTCAATCTGTCCATCGATGTGCAAACTTATTACAAATAACAAATTGAGCCAATCAAGAATTGTCTCATCCATTTTCAGAATATATACAGAGTAACAATTCTTCTTATACAGTTAACCTTTGATAAGTCGAAGTTCTCGAGAACCGAGAAAAATGTGTCGACTTGTGCGGATTTAGTAAAAATATGCAGTTTGACTGCAGAGTAAAAATCACGAGCTTTTGTTATGCTTGAGTTAAGTGATTTCCCAGCTGAATTGACCTCGACTCATCTAAAGCTTAGTGTATTGTCAAATGTACATTTTGATTCCACTTACATACAAATGGGGCGCTTAACGCCGTAAAAATCACATTTCACAATATTTCAACTAAACTGCAATGACAAATTGAATTTGATACATGCATAATTAAAGAATTAATTATTACGCATAACATGGATGTGTTCAGCTTGAGATTATCTATACCTGTGCCACATTGAATATTTTGTTGCTTCATTTCTCATATTGTGTGGGTGCATGGGGACCATCAGTTGCCCTCAGATGGGTCCAAAAGGGCTAACTGAATGAACAGTACACAGAGAATGTAATTTTTCAGAATGCTTTTACAGTCCAATGCACACCTCACAAACACATTATCCAGTTTTATAGTGATCATACCCTGACAAGACAAGATAAATCTTGAATGAGTCTTATTTCCTGGAATAATTATCTGATTTTCTTAGAACCACTGACTTTGTTCTTGAAGTGTTTGTCACTATTACATGCGCTTGGAAATCTCATAAGCGAAGCATAAGGGAATGGCCCTCTAAGGATTTGCTTTTCTGTCCCAATACTGTACTTTGTTGCCCCACTAAGAAAATATTACTGAAGGTATTGCACTACACAGCTTCTCTATTAACTAGATCATTTTTAACAATGTTCAATTTGATGTAACAGCATTTTGAATCATTTCAGTTGCAATGCTTTTGGGGAACATCTGCAATAGTAAGTCAGGGGTTATTAGATTATATTTCCTTGACAGTACAATGATGACTGTAAATATACTGCAGATGGAGAAACCATTCACATTACGAAATAAGTTTTATCTCTTGTGAAAATTCTACTCCATACCTATATTCAGCATATCTGAACAGACCAAATAACATATACAGTACATTGTAATTATAATGAAACTTACTCCTGTTTACTGGTGTAATTTGAGAAGTCATACCTGCTACCAACACATACAGTTTTTTTTTTTCATAACTGGGATGTGCCAAGTACAGCACATCTGTCCAGCAAAGATCATCTCAGTCACTCCTGTGATAGAGATGGCAGTAATGAAGATTACTCTATATACAATGAACTAAATTTATAATGGAAATACAGGTGTATACATTCTACGAAACAGTTCATCTTGAATTTCATGAAGGCCACATTCAGTACAGAGTGTCACTTCCATTATGCTCAACAGATATGAGGTTTTAATTTCACAATTGCTATAGTTCTGAAAATTGACTGTCATGCTTCAGTATAAACCTGTGAAGATCTTGCCCAATATTTCATTAAGTCACTACTATGCAAAATACCCTTTTTAATTCATTTCTAGCCCATCTTTATCACAAGTTTTCAAGGGCCAACATTACCCACTAATAGAACAATCTTCTCATGACCTTTGATCTTTCCATGTGACATGTATCCATTACTTATTGAGTTATAAACAAATAAAACATAGATACCAAACCTTTGCTTTGACGAATGACCTAAAAGTCAACTTAGTCAATTAAACTTCTGATGACCATGGAAATCTCATTCTACGCATCTAATCTTCCTGATTTGAATAGTTCAGGTATGTCCTGATCTCTCTCACAGAATTGGACGTCACTTTACCAGGCATTTTATACACAACTGTCTCCAAAAACTGCCAGGCAGCAAAACATTGAGCCTGGTACTCTACATCTAGGACATAATGCACTTTGAATGCACAGTCCACAGCCGTTGTCAAAGTTGGAAACAAGAATCCCTGTCTCTCTACAATAGGGAGCTTTTGCAAGCACAACGCAGCCGGGAGTTAAGCGTGTCGTATGCGAAATTTGCTTCTGCACATGATCAAATCCGAGGAACGTCCCGTCCGGGGGAAAACGAGTACGGTACTTGCCCAAAATAGCGTTCGGTCCCGATGCTGGGCAGGAGTGAGCCAGCCAGTCAGCCAACCAATCAGCGATCTTGTCCCCACGCCTCCGTCCTGTACAGGAAAGCGAAACTGCATACATATGGGGACGGGAGTCAGAGTAAGGGGACTGTCACAAGTGATCGCTTCCTCGTATTCTCGGTCTTCGCGTTGTGTAGCGAAAACTTCCTAATGACAAAGGTTTGCAGTGGCTTCTTCCAGGATCCTCCCATCAGCAAGATGAAGGGCTGTGGTCTCTGCTTCCTGTCAATTTGTCCAATGTAGAAAGCCAGGTCTGTGCCCTCCTGTAAAATGAAATGGAAGTGGAAAAGAAACATGCATATACATCTCGATAAAATCTTGAAATAATCTACGCAGAAGTGTTGGGTTGAGGCATTGGTACAATGAAGTCCATCAGAACAGATATATTTCCCACACCTCTCCAATGTTCAAGGTAGAGTTCATAATAAAGTGCCTGGCCAAATTCTGCAACATTTCATTTGCAAACATATACCCTAAATTGGGTATATTATGTAGTATATAACATCCATGTATTACATTTTCTATTCTTGCAAGGGCTAACCATGACCTGGCTGAATGAATTTTCAACTGTGTGGCCTATGGGAACTTCTGAAAGGCAATTAGTTTTATTGCTGGCAAGCCCAGGCAAAAAGTATTATCAAACAAAAACTACTTCTGAATTGCATTTCATTATTTTGGGTAAGTTACTCTTTCCAATACTAGTAGTATAACAATTTTGTCCACTTACATTGTAGGAACATTAAGGAGTATGCGAGGTCTTTTTTCTTTTTGGTATGGGGGGGGGGGGGGGGGGACACCCTGTATCACATTGGATGTATATGAGTGGTATGTGATATATTTCCAGCATCTTGCTGAATATAATGATACCATAGGTCAAGTGCAATATTTATTGATGAATGGAATATTCCTTGTTGGCGACATTTGGGACCAATTTTGTATTTCATGCGAATTTTTTCCCCTTTTTATCAAAATGAAAAGGACATAAATGGACAAGTGTGTGATTGAGCAGTCAGGCACAAAATAAAGTAAATATGTATGTTGACTATGTAATATAAGATTTTTTTTTCATTAAAAAATATTATTGTGATTCACAGCACACATTAGCAACATAGTAAATTTGCATAAATATGTAGAATCCATGGACTAAACTAACAAATGGAAAAGCATAAACTGGGAATTTGTGTAACTATGGACCACAGCTTGATGATTTTTATATTTTGTATTGCAATGTCAAAGTCCATCTCATCATTTTAATAAGAGGGCAACACATCACTTGTTTCAGAAGATTAGCCTCCGAACAGTTAGGTACTTACAGGTTGAAAGTCGTAGAATAACTCCAACGACTCCTGAAAGGAGCACTTGCCCCACACCCTCGCAGTCCAGCCTCGGCAAACTAGCGGCAGCATGCTGAATGCAAGCGTCTCTTTTTCCTCTGTGGAGCAAAATGTATGACACAGGGGGAGTATTGTGAATGATAAGTACAAATATACCCTTTAAAAATATTAACACAATCAAGGCTGATAAAGAGAAATGCTGACTAGTATTAGCTCATATTCAGATGCTAGCTTATGTACTTATATTGTACTTGATTGCAACCAGGATTACTAACTGTGGGGGGGGGGGGGGGGCTGTTTTCTAGTTGTTTGGAGGGTATTGTAGAAAATACTACACATTTTGAATGAGGGACTGATTCTGGCAACGGCATTTACTACCAAGACGGGCAAGTAATTGTGGATGAGTAGAGCCAAACTTGTAAGGCCAAGCATTAGAATTATAATGCTGTAATAATCATCATGCTATTCTACAAAGCAGCAATCAGAGTTACCATGAACTTGGATGAAAGAAAGTTGAATGGTGTTGACAGCCAGTGCCTTAATAAGAATAATCTTGCACTAATTTTAAGTGCTTAACAAAGACTATTGCAATATGAATGACATTTGGGCTTTTGCAGGAGGTTCATGTCATATTCTGGCATTGCATAAAGCAAGATCAGTTAATATGCATATACATCGTATCTTAATTAGACTAGCAAGAGCAAGGGATGTTCAAGGTCCAGTGATTTTTATTCCAAGTAGTAGGAAAAAGAATGCAAAAACTTTAATAGTTCATAAAAGACTTCTCTGTTAATGTTATCCAATAATGACAAAAGCTTGATTATCATGTGAGTTGATCAGGCAGTGGAGAAGAAAAGGGGAATGGTAGATGAAGGAGGCAAGGACAAACCATCCAGAAGTTTCAGTGTACATGAACTGTGTGGCCGTGGGGTGCTATAATGTGAGAGAGGGGCAGGAGACAGCCTCTCCCAAATAATTGTCCAAGCTGTAGTTACAGTCATTAAAGCTGCACTACCGCATGTGATACAAGGAGCGAAAGAAGCTTGTATGAGCACAATTAAAGATGTTCTGAATCCACATGTCATCTCTTGAGGATTCAGTTCCAGCAGGACGAGGTCCAACATGAGCTAAGGAGGGACAATCTCTGCCTGACTGGCCTGCCAGAGGGGGCTGAGGAGACAGAGAAAGAGCTTACTGAGGGCGAGTCAAATGTTGCCAAGGAAGGTGGACATCTCATCTTCATGATCTTTTCATCATCTTGGGGAAAAGGCAAGAAGGAAAGAGCAGGCAGATCAAAGTCCACTTTATTGCAAACAAAAGGAACAAACTGTATTCTGGGCATTCTAGTCTGAAAGGAAAAGAGAACATGAAAAGTGTGTACATCAATGAAGATCTAAAGGCATGCAATGTGTCACTCGATCAGTGCATGATAAATGCCAAGGAAGCTCATGATGTCGAATCGGCAACAAAACCAAATACGGGAACATGACATGCAAGTTGAATGATGGACAAAGCAGAGTCATCAAGAGTCGGCATGCATAAGCCCGGATGATCTCTTTGATATTGGCTTTGAAATTACAGATCCACTTCAGTTTTTGCAGGTTTTTGCGAAAGTCTTAGAAATTAATTAACAGGCATTGAATGAATTTCTCGGTCTAACAATTTTTTTTATAGTCATGTACATACTGTAAGTATTTTGTTAATGTTGTTAATAAATTCACCTCAACTCAAATGCAAAAAAGGAGAGGGTGGTACTGGGGCTGTAGATTAGAATCTCTACACAGAGCAATACTTTTTAAAATGTACCTTGGGAAAGGCCATCGGTGTCACCCGTGTGATGAATAAGCAGCGTTTGCTACGATGGACATCTTGATTCCCCATACTAGAGTACTTTGTCAGCATACATGGCCATGCTGCAAACATCCTGTCTTCAGCCATGATCTCCTGGCTGAAGTCTTGCTTGATCTGTACAAATTAGGGAACAAGATTGCATTTGTAATCATATTAAGGGTGGCCCAGAAAGAATGCTATAAACCAAATGGACAAAAATATAATACTCAAGTTGATAACAAAAACATAAATGATGGAGTGAATTATGCATGATCATTAGCTTCTGCAAAAATGTTCAATCTATAAACATTTTTCTCACAAGTTTCTGTGAATTTGCACAATGTGCTTCGTTTGGTATGGAAATCTACTGGAAGCTTACGTAAACCTTAATTCATCGAGCATCATTGATGGCAATGTCCAATGATGCTCAGTAAAGAATGAATTGCTCCAGCAAAAGTAGCAGAACTGAACTTGCACTTTAGTATTGGATTTTAGGGGGTTCGTTATGTTTACAGTAGATTTTGGTTGTACGGGTGGACGTACTACTCATCGACTGCCTAATGTTTATTTCTTCTTCTTCTTCTTCTTTCAATAAAGTACAGGCCACCTTGTGGTGTATCAGCGTACTGGTTGATAAGAATATTTAACACTGAAATTCATGCAAAAAACTTGACCTACGTGATTGAGAAAATCCAGAGCTAGGCTATCAAATGCCTATGTTCCCTTTTCGATTCGAAGGTTCAGTGCAAAAATATCGCCGTTGAACTTGCGTGGCCTCGTTTCAGCTCCCCGCGGTAACGCTCCTTATTGAGATCGACCGCTGTTTTTGCATTGACAATGCACGCAAGCCGAGTTGTATTGAACACCGTGTTGTACGAAGCTTTTTAGAAACTTCCATAGACATTACATTACGATTCGGTGAAAATATTCATTCGAAATTTTGTCCTTGATTAAAACCATTAACTTTGTTAATGAACGGTGAATTTTCGCGTCTTCCCACACCATCCTCATCAACAGTCAAAGCCAATCCATTTGTATGTGCTTTGCGTGATGCAGTGAAGTGCGTACTAAGCGTTCAGTGCGCCAATTAATACACGGTCGGTTTATTACAAGAGGGTGGTCGATGTAGTAGGGCTATCATACAGCCGACCATTATAAGTTCTAAATTATGAGGTAGGAAATGATCGAGACAGGTCATCATGTAATTGAACTTAGTTAGCACTAGCAGTCTAAAACATAGCCTATTCTAGAATTTCTAGGCCCTAGCCCTTGACTAGGCCCTAAGTAGCATTGCCTAGCTAGGCCCTAACCGTCACGTTAGACCCTATGCCTAACTAACTTGTTAGATTTCTACATCATCGAACTCGGACACTGCGCCTATAGAAACTATCACTATAATTGTGCATGATGTGATACGGTGCCTGTTACAACTTAGAATACGGTACTGTAAGGTGGTTACTAGTATTGTCTGTACAACGAATACTAGGCTACTGTACTGACATGTGTCAACAATGGGAATATTCCGTACTGTACGCTGATTTAGATGATTAGTTTTTGTAAAGGAAATTCGTAGTTTATGTGAAGTTTTGAAAATGTATGTAAGGATTGAGGGCCAGGATTGAATTATGCAAGTGTTTATACAAGCACGAGTTGGTTGAAAAACATACAAGTAATGTAGTTCTAGTGGTCTACGTACCGGTACAGACGACCTAGTCTTAACGTTTGTTAGATCTAACGTTACATGCATGAAGGCGAGGCGTAGCGCAGCCCGGCCAAGAACCCAAAGCGTGAGCCGTGACTAGCTTCATACATCATGCAAATTACAGATGGGCATGAAGCGATGTAACTATCAGTTAAATAAATAAATACCTTGGAATGACTGGCAAAGTTCTTCTATAGCTAGACCCCATTTGCTGAGAATGTTCGTGACTCCATATAGCTGCATTGCAGTCATCGTCACCGCCGTCCATCATGATGAATAGTCGCGCTACTGGACTGTACATACGTACATAAACGTGTGATAACTGTACGTGTGTGTGTGAGGCGCGGTGGCCGCCACCCCGGCGGCGATCGATTGCGACGCGGTGATTCGACGAAGGATATACATGCAGGCCCGCTGATTGGTTCATGACTATCACATGACTTTTGCCCATCAATTTCTAAACAACGTTGTTTAATTGTTTGGACAATCATTCCACATTGTTTTTAAACAACCGCTGTTTAAGGCAATCAAGCTCCAATTTTCTATATTTAAACAACATTGTTTAGAATTTTAAACAACAATATTTTAAACAACGAAATTTTACACAGCGTTCTAACAGTGTGGGAAAGCCTAGTATAGCCTCTACCTTGGCTTCTCTTGGCAATACTTGTCCCTGACCGACTACATGCCCGAGATACACCACTTTGGCCTTTGCAAATTCACTCTTTGCCAGATTAATCACCAATCCGGCCTCCTTGAGTCGATCAAAAAGTTGCCGCAAGTGTGTAATGTGCTCCTCCCACGTGTCACTGTACACTAGGATGTCATCAATGTATACTACACAGTTGTCAAGTCCGGCAATGATTTGGTTTGTCAGCCGTTGGAAGGTGGCTGGAGCATTTTTCATGCCGAATGGCATTACTTTGCATTGGAACAAGCCATCTGGTGTAGCAAAGGCAGAAATCTCTCTGGCTTTGTCGGTCAAGGGCACTTGCCAGTATCCCTTTAGAAGGTCTATTTTACTGACATATGCAGAATTTCCGACCCTGTCAATGCAATCTTCTAGTCTTGGAATGGGGAAAGAGTCTGTTTTCGTCACGGCATTCACCTTTCTGTAATCTATACAGAATCTTTGAGACCCATCCGGTTTGGGCACCATGACGATTGGAGAGCTCCAACTGCTTTTACTCGGTTCTATTATGTCATTGTCTAGCATGTATTGAACCTCTTCCCTTACTTTTTGCAGTTTGCTTGGGTTTAGTCTGTAAGGGTTTTGCTTGATAGGGTCAGCATCTCCTACATCAACATCATGTACAGCCAGAGGGGTGCAGCCTGGTTTGTCTTTACACAATTCCTTGTACTCATGTAACAGACTAGTCACATCTTTCCTCTGATTTTCAGGTAGGTAGTTCAGTGCCTCATCTACTTTCCCTAACATCTCTGAGTTAGACAACCTGGCACTAGAGGGCTCACTTCCATGCTCACCTTGAGCTTCCCCCTCTTCCTCTACTTCCTCTTCTACCACCTGAGCTACGCCTACCGGCTGACTAGCCTTTCTCTCATAGTACTCTTTCAGCATGTTTACATGACACACCCTCTGATCTTTGCGTCTGTCTGGCGTACTGATCACATAGTTCACATCATTGAGTTTCTTTTTGACATAGTATGGGCCACTGAACTTGGCTTTCAGTGGTTCACCTTGTATGGGCAGCAGTACAAGAACTTTGTCACCTGGGTTGAAAGTTCGGGCTTTGGCATTTTTGTCTGCCTTTCTCTTCATAGAGTCTTGTGACACTTTCAAGTGTTCCCTAGCTACCTCACAAGCCTTTGAAAGCCTTTCACGAAACTTTGACACATAGTCAAGTAGGTGGACCTCATCATCCTCAGTCATGAATTTCTCTTTGATGAGCTTCAGTGGGCCCCTAACTTCATGACCGTACACCAACTCAAATGGGCTGAAACCCGTCGACTCATTTGGGGAGTCCCTCGTTGCGAACAGTAGGAAAGGGATGCCCTTATCCCAATCCTCGGGATACTCCTCACAGAACGCCCTAATCATTGTCTTTAGGGTCTGGTGGTAGCGCTCCAACGCACCTTGGGACTGGGGATGATAAGCTGACGACTTCAGCTGCTTCACACCCAAACGATACATCACCTCTTGAAATATGCCTGACATGAAATTTGACCCTTGGTCAGACTGCACTTCCTTGGGCAACCCATACCTAGTGAAAAACTGCACTAGAGCATCTACCACAGTCTTAGCAGTGATATTTCTCAATGGGATAGCCTCTGGAAACCGTGTAGACATATCCATGATTGTCAAGAGGTACTTGTGACCCGACCTAGTCCTAGGCAAAGGTCCAACACAGTCGACTAGAACCCGACTGAATGGTTCTTCAAACGCAGGTATCGGAATCAATGGCGCCGGCTTCACTGAATGTTGTGGTTTACCAGCCACCTGACATGTGTGACAAGTCTTGCAAAACTCAGCCACATCCACATTCAACCCTGGCCAATAGAAATGCCTCATGATCCGATCCTTTGTCTTTCTGACGTCTAAATGGCCGCCAACAGGTAACTCGTGAGCAATCCTCAAGATCTCACCGCGGTAACTAGGAGGGACAACAACTTGACGGACCACCGTCCAATCCTCATCAGCTGGCCTATGGGGAGGTCTCCACTTCCTCATCAAAATGCCATCTTTGACATAATAGCACTCAGGGACCTTTTCAGCCTCAGCCTCAGAACACGCCGTCTGAGACAAGCCTTTCAACTCAGAGTCTGCCTGCTGTGCTTCAACCAAGGAAGACTTGCTAAACAGCCCATCGCTGTTAGCCTCGGAGCCTAATACAGCAACCCCATCATTCAAATCCTTGAAAAAGGTTTCTGCCAACCAAACACCGGAATTCTCCTCCACATCAACAGAATCCGCATCATCTTGAACAGCTCTACGAGCCTGAGACCTAGTCACAACACAGTCTGGGAAAATCCCAGGAAACTCCTCCTGCAACTGCTCAGTTTCAGCAACCACCACTGGTTTCTCCGAAACAACTGGAGACGCAACCACCTTGTCCCCAGCCAAGTCATTCCCCAACAGGAAGTCAATGCCTGCCATAGGCAACTCAGGAACAACTCCAACAGTCACAGGACCAGAAACTAGGTCACACTTCAAATCCACTCTATACAGTGGCACTGACATATAACTGCCATCAACAGTCTGAATCAAGACTTTTGCATTCACTGCACTATCTGGTGGAAAAGTCATACCACCACCCACCATCAACGACTGAGAGGCCCCCGTATCCCGCAGGATGACTACTGGCTTACCTGCCTCACCAGAAGTACATGGGGTCACCTCACCATCAAACAAAAAGCTACGATAGCTCTCATCCACCTGCTTCAGCCTATCTTTGAATTTGGGAGACTGACTTTCAATGGCCTGTGTTTCACTGAACGGGACACTGTTTTCTGGTAGGACACTTTTTGACATGACAAATCCCAAGTCCTTCTTTGTTTTGTTTTGCAACTTCCAACACTGTGACTTTACATGCCCTGTCTTGTTACAGTGAAAACATTTGATGACATTTGCACTTGTACTGGACCCTTTGTCAGATTGAGGCTTTGGTGCCAATGAAGTTTCAAAACTCGGGCCTTTTTCAGGACCAGCATTCTTTGGATTGCTCGACTGATTTTTGTCTCTCTTATTTCCAGAGAAATTCCTGAAAGGTGGTCTGTTGTCATTTCTGTGGGTCAGCTCATACTCATCAGCCATCAAGGCTGCTTTATGCAAATTTGTCACTTTGTGATCATCCAAATGTGACCTCACACTGAAAGCAACACTCTTTTTGAATTCTTCCAAGAGAACAACCTCACGTAGGTTATCAAAGTCCTGATCCACTTTCAGGGATCTGTACCACCTATCAAACGTCATTTCTTTTTCACGAGCAAACTCAACATGTGTCTGGCCTGGTTTGCGGTACGAATTTCTGAACTTGTGTCTGTACGCCTCTGGCACCAACTCATAAGCATTCAACACTGCTTTCTTGACTGTAGCATAGTCACGTGATTGCTCTTCAGAGAGAGATGAGTACACATCAGCTGCTTTGCCGACAAACACACTTTGAAGGAGCATGGGCCAAAATTCCTGTGGCCATTTCAAACTGTTAGCCACCTTCTCAAATGACACAAAGTATGCATCAACTCTGTTTTCTTCAAACTTTGGCACCAATCGAATGTTCTTGGCCAAATCAAATTCAGGGGGAGCCCTTTCACGATTTCCAACAGTCTGTGCATGAGTCAATTCCATCTCACGCAACTTCATTTGCTGCTCCATTTCGAATTTCCTCATTTCCATTTCTCTTTGTTCTCTTTCCCTCTCTCTTTCTATTTCTAATCTCATCTTCTCTTTCTTCATTTCCATTTCCATTTTAGCGAGCTCAAGCCGCATTTGATCAGAAATTTGAGCTTGATCTGGAGTGTCAATTTCTTCTTTGAGATCCATGTGACCAGCTACTAAGTCAAGAATCTCTGCCTTTCTTACACCTTGTGGAACATCTACATTCAAATGCTGTGCAATAGCAGTCAAATCACATTTGCGTAACCTTTGCAAGTCTTTGAGGGACAAATCTGTCCTCTGAACAAATGCCTGAACATCCATTGTACTGATTGACATTGTCACACTGTATTACACACAATATACAATTGAACAATCAACTCAACTGATATTTTGTCTGTACCAATATTCTGGATTCCGGAACGTTCCAAATTCTAAGTTTTGGCTTAAATTCACTTCTCGGACACAAGCCCCCAATTTTGTTACGACCAAAATCGCTCCGAGAATGATCGCACAAAAAAAAACAATCAACTGATGTTCAGGCGGTTTATTAACAGTGATATTGTGGGTACAGACTGGTAATCGGCGTCACATCAATACAACAATGATCAATAGAAACAGTTATAAATCGATAGTGGAATCACTTACACGTATTAAATAATCCTTTGAAAGTGTCCAAATACGATGTTCGATGCACAGACGAATGATCCTTGACGCACCGATGAATGATTCCTCTGACGTAACTCCAGAGGCGCAGGTTACGATAGTCCACGGTATAGATCCGGGGTAAAATCCACGATATATGTCCACGGCGAAACGTGCAGAGTCCAAACGTTGTGACGACCACGTCCAGTTGATGCGTTGAATGATGATTCACTTAATAACGTTCAGCTAAGAATCCAGCCCACCACAGCTTTGCCGTAGCAATGTCCATTGACATAAAAATGGAGTCTCTCTCCAATGTAGGCAAATTAATCATCTGCAGGCAAAATGTCTCCCAGGCCTTATCTCCACAAACATAACAGGTCAGCAGGTAACACAGGAGTGACTATAACAAGTCGCTTCAGAGCCAGAAGTGACATAACTCTCAGAGCAGAGGTGTTGGGTACTCTGCCTACTGCAGAATTTCTCTGGCTTACTATCCATTCACCCCCTTCTAGCACATTCTATAACTCTCTCCAACCTACTAGCCAGTCCAAGTTCCAGGAAACCTGGATGACTCACTGCCTAACTATGTACAAAACATCATTACCAAGAATAACTACCAATCACATTGGGCTACAGGGACAGTGCCTCACTCAGCCAAATATGTAAGCACTTCCCAGAAAATTCTGGAAAGGGTGAACTCATTCTAAATTGAGTGAGTTATAATGTATTTCCTCTTACATGCATGTACTGTGTAGTTACATTGTATACCACCTAGAAAATTCTCCACTGATCTGGTCAGCCTGTATGTACTATATCTATACCACATAGAATGTTCTCCATTAATCTGGTCCACCTGTGTACATACACATTAAAACAGCCCGGCATACAGTACATCATACATGTACGTGTACATAACTACTAGTGTGTACATTTGTGACACTATGTACTCTTTATGAATGTCAAATTCATGAACAAAACATGATACAAGCTAACAATGTTTAACATGACAAGTTTATCACCTGCTAGTTGGGCTTAAGGTACAAGTAGCAATCTGATATCCTCTAAATTCGTATGCACATTATAGTAACAGTTGGACATCCCCTGAAAACAAGATTTCAGTAAAGTGAGAAAAATCTTGAAATGTGAACATGATGCATCCTGATTATCTCATTTTAATGGGGTTTGCCGGTATTTGGTATGAAGTATTCTTTACTTTGTCACATTATACCACTTCTAGACTGCTGCATGCTGTGTGTGGCACTTACTGTACTCGGGTTCAGCGTTCCCTATGTGCTCTCCAAGATTTCTAAGAAGTATTTTCTGATGAGGAGAGGATTTGCGTAACTTGATAAATGCAGAATGTAGTTAGCATTTGAATTATATAGACAGAGATTGGGTCTTCTGGAGAGTTAGGTGTAGAAGCAGCGAAATACTGCGGTCAGTTAGAGTGTCAGATGCAGTAGGCACTTCTCAAATTAGAATTTACACCGTGGCCTGGGTAGTCAAATAAATTTACGTTCAGGCAGAATCCATAACATGAACATTTATTTAACATATATATATAACATTAAAGGACAAGTCCACCTTCATATACATTAGGATTGAGAGAATGCAGCAATATTAGTAGAACACATCAGTGAAAGTTTGAGGAAAATCAGACAATCCGTTCAAAAGTTATGAATATTCTAAGTATCTGCGCAGTCACTGCTGGATGAGAAGACTACTACAGTGTTTGATGTCACATGCGTACAACTATAATAAGGAAAATAAGAGAATTTCACAAAACTTTACTTTTTGAATAAAGTGCACATTTCTTCAACTTGCTACTGACGTATGTTAAGGGTAATATTATTCCCCCTGCCTTCTGAAAGAGAGAAGTCGAGTGTTCTTTTGTTATGCGAGAAAAATGGAAATATGTTGAATTTTCTTTATTCTTGCTTTATATCGTTGTACTCATGTGACATCACAACCTTACTTAGTCTTTTCATCTAGCCGTGACTGAGCAGAAACTTCAAAAATGTATAACTTTTGAACGGATTGTCCGATTTTCCTCAAACTCTCACTGATGTGTTCTGCTAATATTGCTGCATTTACTCAACCCACATGTCTATGAAGGTGAACTTGTCCTTTAAACGTAATGAGTTCTGCTGACAATCCCTTGGCTGTCAGTGGACAGCATGAAAGAACATTGTGACATGCGCCTGTAATCCAGCTACTTTGGAAGCAAGGGCTGGGATATGGCTCAGTCAGTAGCGTGTCTACCTTCACATTTAAGAGTACTTGGTTTAAGTCCCGAATCTCATTGAGCAATTTTGTGTGTAAGCATTCGATTCCCTCTGTAGTAAGAGGCAAAAACACTCGGTCCCTCAGATAGGACATTAAATGGAGTTCCCATGTGTGTGTTAGCCACGACACACATGCACGTAAAAGAACCCACTTCATTCATTCATCTCAAAGAGCAGGGTGCCAACCCGGTGAAGTGGTCCCCATACTCACCCTCACGCGAAAACTGGTAGATGATGCTGACCCCTCGTGGTTCGCCCAAGGTGACTAGCAATAGTCAGCAAATGGTATCAACCAGGCACACACTGCCATACGCTTGAATGAATGAATCAACTAATAATTTCTTTTCAAGAATGAAATGTCACCTTGTTCATATTTGTACCTTTCAAAAATCATACATGTTTGCTCATTTTTTTTCCCATTCATTTATTCTTTTTTTAGGAGTTTGATTACTTGGAATTTCCCAAATAGAGTGTAACATTATTTTTTTTTTACCACTTGCCCCACCAGCCAAGCAGATTTTCAAATTGTTGCAGGAAGCTGTTTGTCAAATATGAATTTTGCATGACATGATATAAAGAATTACTTGTAAGTCAAGGGCTTGATACAACACAATGATTATTTAACAGGGACTCACACATCAATTCGCATGCTTATACACATTGGAGTAACTGTAATAATTGTAGTTTAATAGATAGAGTGTTGGTGTTGCATACCTTTGGGGCTTTTTCACATACATGTATTAAGTGTTGGAAAGTTGTTGAAATGAAAGCAAACTGCCCTTCATTACTAAATGTGACCCTGCATCACAAAACCAAAAAAAAGTGAACTGACAAGGATTTTTAGTTAAGAGCAGATTCTGAAAGAGAAGACTCAAAGCTTTTAAATGATGTATAACTCAATTCAGATGGACCTGTCCTAACCTATCTAAACATTGGCAAGAAAGCCACAAACTCTGGTAAAGTGTATACTGAGAAAAGAGGCTCTGAAGTATTGTATAGGGTCTATTCAAGTGCTTAATCTGACCGTTAGCTGGCTGCGTGCAATGAATAGGGCAAAAAGAGGATGTACAACTTTGTAGCAACAACAATGAAGTAACAAGATATGAAACTCGTCACTTAAAGATGAGTTAGGTGATATGCGGGGGGGGGGTCATCAGATGTTGGTTACCTTTGATCGACACATCTTAAAAGGGGAGAGTTGGGAACCAAAGCAGTACTATGTATAGCATTTTTATACCCCCGCCACACATAGTGTGAAGGGGGTACATGTAGGAATCACCGTGATGTTGGTTGGGCGGGCGGGCGGTAACTAGGAGGGACAACAACTTGACGGACCACCGTCCAATCCTCATCAGCTGGCCTATCGGAAGGTCTCCACTTCCTCATCAAAATGCCATCTTTGACATAATAGCACTCAGGGACCTTTTCAGCCTCAGCCTCAGAACACGCCGTCTGAGACAAGCCTTTCAACTCAGAGTCTGCCTGCTGTGCTTCAACCAAGGAAGACTTGCTAAACAGCCCATCGCTGTTAGCCTCGGAGCCTAATACAGCAACCCCATCATTCAAATCCTTGAAAAAGGTTTCTGCCAACCAAACACCGGAATTCTCCTCCACATCAACAGAATCCGCATCATCTTGAACAGCTCTACGAGCCTGAGACCTAGTCACAACACAGTCTGGGAAAATCCCAGGAAACTCCTCCTGCAACTGCTCAGTTTCAGCAACCACCACTGGTTTCTCCGAAACAACTGGAGACGCAACCACCTTGTCCCCAGCCAAGTCATTCCCCAACAGGAAGTCAATGCCTGCCATAGGCAACTCAGGAACAACTCCAACAGTCACAGGACCAGAAACTAGGTCACACTTCAAATCCACTCTATACAGTGGCACTGACATATAACTGCCATCAACAGTCTGAATCAAGACTTTTGCATTCACTGCACTATCTGGTGGAAAAGTCATACCACCACCCACCATCAACGACTGAGAGGCCCCCGTATCCCGCAGGATGACTACTGGCTTACCTGCCTCACCAGAAGTACATGGGGTCACCTCACCATCAAACAAAAAGCTACGATAGCTCTCATCCACCTGCTTCAGCCTATCTTTGAATTTGGGAGACTGACTTTCAATGGCCTGTGTTTCACTGAACGGGACACTGTTTTCTGGTAGGACACTTTTTGACATGACAAATCCCAAGTCCTTCTTTGTTTTGTTTTGCAACTTCCAACACTGTGACTTTACATGCCCTGTCTTGTTACAGTGAAAACATTTGATGACATTTGCACTTGTACTGGACCCTTTGTCAGATTGAGGCTTTGGTGCCAATGAAGTTTCAAAACTCGGGCCTTTTTCAGGACCAGCATTCTTTGGATTGCTCGACTGATTTTTGTCTCTCTTATTTCCAGAGAAATTCCTGAAAGGTGGTCTGTTGTCATTTCTGTGGGTCAGCTCATACTCATCAGCCATCAAGGCTGCTTTATGCAAATTTGTCACTTTGTGATCATCCAAATGTGACCTCACACTGAAAGCAACACTCTTTTTGAATTCTTCCAAGAGAACAACCTCACGTAGGTTATCAAAGTCCTGATCCACTTTCAGGGATCTGTACCACCTATCAAACGTCATTTCTTTTTCACGAGCAAACTCAACATGTGTCTGGCCTGGTTTGCGGTACGAATTTCTGAACTTGTGTCTGTACGCCTCTGGCACCAACTCATAAGCATTCAACACTGCTTTCTTGACTGTAGCATAGTCACGTGATTGCTCTTCAGAGAGAGATGAGTACACATCAGCTGCTTTGCCGACAAACACACTTTGAAGGAGCATGGGCCAAAATTCCTGTGGCCATTTCAAACTGTTAGCCACCTTCTCAAATGACACAAAGTATGCATCAACTCTGTTTTCTTCAAACTTTGGCACCAATCGAATGTTCTTGGCCAAATCAAATTCAGGGGGAGCCCTTTCACGATTTCCAACAGTCTGTGCATGAGTCAATTCCATCTCACGCAACTTCATTTGCTGCTCCATTTCGAATTTCCTCATTTCCATTTCTCTTTGTTCTCTTTCCCTCTCTCTTTCTATTTCTAATCTCATCTTCTCTTTCTTCATTTCCATTTCCATTTTAGCGAGCTCAAGCCGCATTTGATCAGAAATTTGAGCTTGATCTGGAGTGTCAATTTCTTCTTTGAGATCCATGTGACCAGCTACTAAGTCAAGAATCTCTGCCTTTCTTACACCTTGTGGAACATCTACATTCAAATGCTGTGCAATAGCAGTCAAATCACATTTGCGTAACCTTTGCAAGTCTTTGAGGGACAAATCTGTCCTCTGAACAAATGCCTGAACATCCATTGTACTGATTGACATTGTCACACTGTATTACACACAATATACAATTGAACAATCAACTCAACTGATATTTTGTCTGTACCAATATTCTGGATTCCGGAACGTTCCAAATTCTAAGTTTTGGCTTAAATTCACTTCTCGGACACAAGCCCCCAATTTTGTTACGACCAAAATCGCTCCGAGAATGATCGCACAAAAAAAAACAATCAACTGATGTTCAGGCGGTTTATTAACAGTGATATTGTGGGTACAGACTGGTAATCGGCGTCACATCAATACAACAATGATCAATAGAAACAGTTATAAATCGATAGTGGAATCACTTACACGTATTAAATAATCCTTTGAAAGTGTCCAAATACGATGTTCGATGCACAGACGAATGATCCTTGACGCACCGATGAATGATTCCTCTGACGTAACTCCAGAGGCGCAGGTTACGATAGTCCACGGTATAGATCCGGGGTAAAATCCACGATATATGTCCACGGCGAAACGTGCAGAGTCCAAACGTTGTGACGACCACGTCCAGTTGATGCGTTGAATGATGATTCACTTAATAACGTTCAGCTAAGAATCCAGCCCACCACAGCTTTGCCGTAGCAATGTCCATTGACATAAAAATGGAGTCTCTCTCCAATGTAGGCAAATTAATCATCTGCAGGCAAAATGTCTCCCAGGCCTTATCTCCACAAACATAACAGGTCAGCAGGTAACACAGGAGTGACTATAACAAGTCGCTTCAGAGCCAGAAGTGACGTAACTCTCAGAGCAGAGGTGTTGGGTACTCTGCCTACTGCAGAATTTCTCTGGCTTACTATCCATTCACCCCCTTCTAGCACATTCTATAACTCTCTCCAACCTACTAGCCAGTCCAAGTTCCAGGAAACCTGGATGACTCACTGCCTAACTATGTACAAAACATCATTACCAAGAATAACTACCAATCACATTGGGCTACAGGGACAGTGCCTCACTCAGCCAAATATGTAAGCACTTCCCAGAAAATTCTGGAAAGGGTGAACTCATTCTAAATTGAGTGAGTTATAATGTATTTCCTCTTACATGCATGTACTGTGTAGTTACATTGTATACCACCTAGAAAATTCTCCACTGATCTGGTCAGCCTGTATGTACTATATCTATACCACATAGAATGTTCTCCATTAATCTGGTCCACCTGTGTACATACACATTAAAACAGCCCGGCATACAGTACATCATACATGTACGTGTACATAACTACTAGTGTGTACATTTGTGACACTATGTACTCTTTATGAATGTCAAATTCATGAACAAAACATGATACAAGCTAACAATGTTTAACATGACAAGTTTATCACCTGCTAGTTGGGCTTAAGGTACAAGTAGCAATCTGATATCCTCTAAATTCGTATGCACATTATAGTAACAGTTGGACATCCCCTGAAAACAAGATTTCAGTAAAGTGAGAAAAATCTTGAAATGTGAACATGATGCATCCTGATTATCTCATTTTAATGGGGTTTGCCGGTATTTGGTATGAAGTATTCTTTACTTTGTCACATTATACCACTTCTAGACTGCTGCATGCTGTGTGTGGCACTTACTGTACTCGGGTTCAGCGTTCCCTATGTGCTCTCCAAGATTTCTAAGAAGTATTTTCTGATGAGGAGAGGATTTGCGTAACTTGATAAATGCAGAATGTAGTTAGCGTTTGAATTATATAGACAGAGATTGGGTCTTCTGGAGAGTTAGGTGTAGAAGCAGCGAAATACTGCGGTCAGTTAGAGTGTCAGATGCAGTAGGCACTTCTCAAATTAGAATTTACACCGTGGCCTGGGTAGTCAAATAAATTTACGTTCAGGCAGAATCCATAACATGAACATTTATTTAAGTTCATGCAGAACCCAGCATACTGATAACATTAAAGGACAAGTCCACCTTCATATACATTAGGATTGAGAGAATGCAGCAATATTAGTAGAACACATCAGTGAAAGTTTGAGGAAAATCAGACAATCCGTTCAAAAGTTATGAATATTCTAAGTATCTGCGCAGTCACTGCTGGATGAGAAGACTACTACAGTGTTTGATGTCACATGCGTACAACTATAATAAGGAAAATAAAAAGAGAATTTCACAAAACTTTACTTTTTGAATAAAGTGCACATTTCTTCAACTTGCTACTGACGTATGTTAAGGGTAATATTATTCCCCCTGCCTTCTGAAAGAGAGAAGTCGAGTGTTCTTTTGTTATGCGAGAAAAATGGAAATATGTTGAATTTTCTTTATTCTTGCTTTATATCGTTGTACTCATGTGACATCACAACCTTACTTAGTCTTTTCATCTAGCCGTGACTGAGCAGAAACTTCAAAAATGTATAACTTTTGAACGGATTGTCCGATTTTCCTCAAACTCTCACTGATGTGTTCTGCTAATATTGCTGCATTCACTCAACCCACATGTCTATGAAGGTGAACTTGTCCTTTAAACGTAATGAGTTCTGCTGACAATCCCTTGGCTGTCAGTGGACAGCATGAAAGAACATTGTGACATGCGCCTGTAATCCAGCTACTTTGGAAGCAAGGGCTGGGATATGGCTCAGTCAGTAGCGTGTCTACCTTCACATTTAAGAGTACTTGGTTTAAGTCCCGAATCTCATTGAGCAATTTTGTGTGTAAGCATTCGATTCCCTCTGTAGTAAGAGGCAAAAACACTCGGTCCCTCAGATAGGACATTAAATGGAGTTCCCATGTGTGTGTTAGCCACGACACACATGCACGTAAAAGAACCCACTTCATTCATTCATCTCAAAGAGCAGGGTGCCAACCCGGTGAAGTGGTCCCCATACTCACCCTCACGCGAAAACTGGTAGATGATGCTGACCCCTCGTGGTTCGCCCAAGGTGACTAGCAATAGTCAGCAAATGGTATCAACCAGGCACACACTGCCATACGCTTGAATGAATGAATCAACTAATAATTTCTTTTCAAGAATGAAATGTCACCTTGTTCATATTTGTACCTTTCAAAAATCATACATGTTTGCTCATTTTTTTTCCCATTCATTTATTCTTTTTTTAGGAGTTTGATTACTTGGAATTTCCCAAATAGAGTGTAACATTATTTTTTTTTTACCACTTGCCCCACCAGCCAAGCAGATTTTCAAATTGTTGCAGGAAGCTGTTTGTCAAATATGAATTTTGCATGACATGATATAAAGAATTACTTGTAAGTCAAGGGCTTGATACAACACAATGATTATTTAACAGGGACTCACACATCAATTCGCATGCTTATACACATTGGAGTAACTGTAATAATTGTAGTTTAATAGATAGAGTGTTGGTGTTGCATACCTTTGGGGCTTTTTCACATACATGTATTAAGTGTTGGAAAGTTGTTGAAATGAAAGCAAACTGCCCTTCATTACTAAATGTGACCCTGCATCACAAAACCAAAAAAAAGTGAACTGACAAGGATTTTTAGTTAAGAGCAGATTCTGAAAGAGAAGACTCAAAGCTTTTAAATGATGTATAACTCAATTCAGATGGACCTGTCCTAACCTATCTAAACATTGGCAAGAAAGCCACAAACTCTGGTAAAGTGTATACTGAGAAAAGAGGCTCTGAAGTATTGTATAGGGTCTATTCAAGTGCTTAATCTGACCGTTAGCTGGCTGCGTGCAATGAATAGGGCAAAAAGAGGATGTACAACTTTGTAGCAACAACAATGAAGTAACAAGATATGAAACTCGTCACTTAAAGATGAGTTAGGTGATATGCGGGGGGGGTCATCAGATGTTGGTTACCTTTGATCGACACATCTTAAAAGGGGAGAGTTGGGAACCAAAGCAGTACTATGTATAGCATTTTTATACCCCCGCCACACATAGTGTGAAGGGGGTACATGTAGGAATCACTGTGATGTTGGTCGGGCGGGCGGACGGTCGGTCGGTCTGTTGCAAAATCTTGCGTCGCGAATTCCTCTTACAGTTTCGAAGCAATTTAAATGAAACTTTGGGTAATTGATGATATTGAGGTATAGATGTGCAAGACGTGTTTTTCGTGTTTGTCGGACAATGCGTTGCCATGGTAACCATAATTTTACCAAAACCTTGTGGATTGAATTACTTCCATAGTATCTAAGCAATCAATTTCAAAATTGGTATCTATGATGATCTATAGGTGTAGTTATGCAAGACACTCTTTGTGTTTGTACATGACAAAGTGTTGCCATGGTAACCGCATGTTTTCTTCAAAATCTTGTGGAGTGAACAACTTCCACAGTTTTGAAGCAATTGAAATCAAATTTGGTAGGCATTATGGCCTTGAGGCATAGATGTGGAACACATAATTTTTGTGTTTGTCAGACAAAGCGTTGCCATGGTAACCATAATTTTACCAAAACCTTGTGGATTGAATAATTTCCACATCATTCGAGCAATTAAGGTCAAATTTAGTATGTATGATGATCGGGAGGTGTAGTTATGCAAGACACCAATGTGTAAATATAAGAAAAATGTGTTCTTGAATCTTGGATCTTGGATAAGTAGACCTCCCAAACGTCTCCTGTGGAGTTTTAACTGGAGGTTGCGTAGAGGGTGGACTTTCAGAGAAAGGATGAGAGGGAAGGGTCCTCAAACAGGGCATGTGTAAACTTAGGGGGGTCCTTTTGGGAAATAGTAGATGGGGCCAGGTTGTTCCATGCTTTTACAGTGCGTGGAAAAAAATAAAACTTGTAGACATCAGATGAATTTGATATATCACAAACTGCTTGGTATGTCCCCTTCTTTCCGTTGTGAACTTGTTTCTAAGTATGTTATTGTACTGTATGTCCAGTTGGCCATGGAGGATCTTGTACAGGCATGTGAGTCGATGTACCTCTCGTCTGTCTTTCAGAGGGATCCAGTTTAATTTATTGAGAAGATGCGTCACACTTATATCCCTCCCGTATGTATGAATTGGTTACAAATCTTGCTGCCTGTCTTTGCACCTTTTCTAAAATTTGGATGTTTTTTACTGTATGTGGGTCCCAGGATGCCGAAGCATATTCCAGATGTGGTCGGACCAGGGAAGTATACAATTTCTCCTTAACAGAGGGGGAGCAGTAATGAAAATTCCTCTTTATGAAATTAAGAGTATTCATTGCTTTAGAAGAGGCATGTTGGGATTGTTTATTCCATCGGACATCTTTCTGGATGTAGATTCCTAAGTAGTGGATTTCTTCTTTCTCCTCCAGCTTAATACCATGTAAGCTATAATTCGGTTTCCCCGGAGTTGTCTTTCTGGATACTCGCATGGTTTTACACTTAGTTGGGTTAAAGTGCATTCCCCATGTTTCCGACCACTTGGTCATGGTGTTGAGGTCAGACTGGAGGGCTACTTCATCCTCAGTTGAGTTAACCTCTCTATAGATCAGGCAGTCGTCTGCAAATAGTCTGGTTACACTTGAGACTTGGTGGTGTATATCATTGGATAGAAGAAAAAGATGGGGACCAAGTACAGTTCCTTGCGGAGTTCCGCTGAGGACGGGTTTCCAGTCTGAACATTGCCCATTTATACAAACACGTTGTCTAATCTCTAATGAGTAATCTGCAATGCGGGATAACATCAAAGGCCTTGGAAAAATCCAAGGTTATCATGTCCGTTGTTTTCTTTTTGTCAACATTCTTGGATAGGTCATTCATAGTGAGGATGAGCTGAGACTCACATGACCTGTTTTTCCTAAAGGCATGTTGGTTGTCTGCCAGGATGTCATATGAAGACAAGTGACGCATCAGATTGCTGTCAATTATGTGTTCAAGCAGTTTACAGCATGTACATGTCAATGATACTGGTCAGTAATTTGTTGGCTCTTTCGGGGAACCTTTTTTAAAGATTGGAGCAATGTTTGCTTTTCTCCAGTCAAGAGGGAGAGTCCCCGTGTCCAGTGATTGTTGAAAAATAAAACTCAATGTAGAGGCAATTTCATCTGCAGCAATCTTCAAGACACGATTGGGTATCAGATCTGGCCCAATTGCCTTACTTATGTCCACATTTAGAAGAAGTTTTCTCACACCTTCAGAGGTTACCTGGATAGGTGGCATATCAGGATAAGGACTCTGTGGCATATCGGGCAGGTTAGAAGTATCCTCTTTTATGAATACATGTTGAAACTGGTTGGCAAGAGTTTCTGCTTTATCCTGGTCTTCTGTGACAGTGACATTGTCATAGTGTAGAGTTTGGACACTGGTGTTGTCCTTCCGTCTCAAACGAATATATCTCCAGAAATCTTTAGGATGATCACTTTCAAGCATATTGTAGACATACTGCCGGTGTGCTTTCTTTATGATACCATCAACTTGTTTGCGGATTTTGTGAAATTTGTCCCAATACACTCTTTCATTCCTAACTTTGGCCTCATTGTAAGCCTTTTCCTTTTTACTGCATAGACGTTTAATCCGAGAGGAAAACCAAGGGGGTCTTGAGCATCCTTTAACCTTTTTGTGTGAGACTTCTTCAGATACAATACGAAGTAGGGAGTCACGAAACCATGTCCAATTTTCTTCCACAGTAGAATCTTCCGGTTTTCAGGCAAAGAAGTCAGCTGCTATATGACCTGCCTTGTCCTTTAAACTCTGTGTTGACTTTGCTCCATATCAGTATGTCTCTAAAAGACTTGACTGGAAGTCTAGTCTTAGAAGTAACCGTAGCTGTGACGATAGAGTGATCACTCATACCAGGGCGTGGTACAACATCCTTAACAAGAGAAGGATGAGTTGTCAAAAGAAGGTCCAAGATATTTGCAGTTCCATTTTCACTATGCCTAGTCGGAAAAGTAACAATTTATGCAAGGTGGCTACTCCTAATAACGTCGAGAAGAGTTTCTTGTAAACATTTTTGGGTGGGGTTTCTCCATCGTTATTCCAAATCATACCTGGGACGTGTTGCCATGGTAACCACTCATTTTTTTATCAAATTGAAATTTGGTGTGTATGATTCTTTTTAAGTGTAGTTTTGCAAAATGTCCTTTGTATTTGTATCGAACAATGCGTTGCCATGGTAACCGCATGTTTGTTTGGTTTTTTTTTTTTAATCATGTGGAGTGATCTTCTTCCACAGTTTTCAAGCAATTGAAACCAAATTTGGTAGGCATTATGGCCCTGAGGTAAAGATGTGGAACACATAGTTTTTGCATTTGTCACACAAACCGTTGCCTTGGTAACCACAATTTTACCAAAACCTTGCAGATCGAATAACTTTTCCATCATTCAAGCAATTAAAGTCAAATTTAGTATGTATCATGATCTAGAAGTGTAGTTTTTCAAGACACTAATGTGTTAGTTTAAGGAAAATGTGTTGCCATGGTAACCACTCATTTTTGTATCAAAATAAACCATTCAAGCTATGAAGGTCAAATTTGGTGTGTATGATGGTCTTTATTAAAGTGTAGTGATGCTGGGGGAAAGCATGTTTCCATTTGCTGTAAGTTTGATACTCAGTGTCAACTCTGTAATTGTACAGTAAACTAAAATTATTCTGTTTCCAATTCAACAAATGCACAAACTTGGTATTATCGTCATTGCCCTCATGACATCACATACTATAAAGCAACACTAGGGGCGGGGTATTAATCACCTTCAGCGATAATTCTAGTTACTCTTATTTTCACAAAAAGAATATGATATAGGGAATGGAAGTTATATTGAGATACCGCGATGAAGTCGAGTTCTACAATGTACGGGAACCCGGGGCAAAGTGGACCAAAAATGTTTGTCCAGTCAAAACGGGAATTCAAAGCAGAGTAAACAATTTTTGTTGTTGTGATACTATTACTGTCAGCTCTAAGATCTGTATTTATCTACGACTGACGATAAGTCTGGTTCTGCTATGAGATACACTGTGATTAATACACTTCAACACTTCGTGAGTTTACTGAACAAAAAAATGCAGCTCTTATGCTATTTATTTTTCCAACAAAATTTCATGAACAAAAAAAATATATTTTTACAATACTTTCCCACAAAAAAAAACCTATTACATCTGCGTTCGTATTTACACCAAAGAAATTATAGAAACGTTCAGGAGCAATCCAATGAGATAATATAATATGCTAATAAATCCTTTCCTCATGTAAACACATCCTAGACTAATCTTATAAACACATCCTAGACCCGGGTTGAATAAAATACCTGTGGTTCAATACTTTACTGTGCGCACGTGTGGTTTCAATGTATACTGTCCGACGGGAATGGGGGGGGGGGGGTGTGAACTAGTCTGTGCGGTAATGCAGATGTTGCCTGGATAATCGCGATGTCGAGGATGTCGTCCGGCTGGCGGGAGTTGTCGTTGTGTCGACCGAGATGCCACCGCTTGCACCGGAGGACTACCAAGGTACGGGAATTCTGTCAGGGTAGCGGGAATTGCCCTCACGCTAAGCGAGATGCCGTTGAGCTAATGGTGATGCCGTCAATATGATGCCGTTGAGTTACCCGACGGTGATTCCGCCGAGCGTATTTGCTATGCCGTCGAGATAACGATGGTTCCGTCGAGATAACGATGATTCCGTCGATGTAGTGAGGATTCCGTCGAGCGTATTAGCGATGACGTCGAGCCCAGCTCGTCAGTGTCGATCTATAAGGGGACATTATAACCACCTCTCATAACATTATATATTCACAGGGTAATATCAATCATGAACCACAGTTCAATACTTCCTTATACTTAATAATGCTCCTGTATACTTCCACCATGACAAACAGACCTATATATACATACTACAGAAATAAACCATCGCCATGTATATACTCATAACTCACTTAACATATAAACATGACAGATCATCTCATATAAACTATCTCAATCAAAAACCAGCTGAACTGTATTCTCTTAACATATATCCCGTTCTCATTATAACTAACCTTTAAATCCTTCAGCAACCAAAATTACATTTTAACTTATCACTTAACAAACTTCTAACCTCATTCACTTTAATTATGAACAACAAAACCTGGATTGTATTTTCCTGATACAACCATAGAAAACCAAAATACATTGTATCCACAGCTATCGCGGTAAATTTAACCATTCCACCTATAACATTCACCTGCTGACTTGGCCTGCCTTCTTGCCAAACTACAACAAATCCTATTGCACTCTTATACAACATATCCAATCTGATATATAGCACAATCTTTACTCTAACATTCTTAATCCACATATTATTATAGTGAACCAGCGAACATAACATAAATCTCTATATACAAATATATATATATATATATATATATATATAACAATAATGACGAACTCAGAATATTGCAAAAACAACTTAATACAGCTACAAAACTACTTACGTCTGATTTGGTGTTCAGACCCTGAAGTAATGGTGAGGAGGAGACTTCAGCTGTTGTCAGTGCCTGCAGCATGTCTTGCGCGTGCCCTGCCCTAATGCGTGGGGCTGCTGTGCCATGACTCTCCTGCCTGAAATGCAGCGCTGCGTTGTAGGCCGATCAGCTACCTCTCTACTCCTATCACCAGTGAGTTAGAAGAGCATGTCTTGCTCTGACAGATGTTCAGATCCAACTGATTTTTCCCTCCAAATTTACTTTCCTTGTCGCCTCTAATATAACTCCACCCTCTACTGTGCTTTAACTGGTTCCAACTAGCTTTCCCCTTTTTATTACATGTCCCTTTTCTTTCCAACTAATTCCTCCTTTTGGCTTTAAACCTATCTATCCCAACTATCTCCCCCTAACTAAATACCTATTCTCTCCTACCAACTCTCCCTTTCTACATTAGCCATTCTACCCTGACTCCACTGAGCCTCCCTCTTTCTTCCACACTGTCCTTTCTCCCTAACCACTTCTCTCCACCTGGCTTGCCCGATTCTAACTTTCTATGCTGTTTACGCCTGCTGTCCCCATTTCCCACCTGATGGTTTGCCTGAACAAAGGAATCTCACACATTCCACACTCGCACTCTCAGTCACATCGTGACAATTACCTGAGGACCACCGCTAACAAATGACAGTAAAATTTCTTTCCAAATTATCACTTTTATCTGTTTTTTTTTAATCTTTTTACTGTGAATTTGAAAAAAGTATGAAAATTCCACTTTGCCCCAGACCATTGGGGCAAAGTGGAATACAAAACGCAAGGCATGCGGTGTGCGTGGAAACGTACCAAACTTCATTTTACCCACAAGCCCATTAGTTAACGTGTTCCACCTTGCCCCGTCCACTTTGCCCCAACCATGTATAATTTTCCCAACGTGCATCAGTGTGACTTTGGCCTATATTTGCTATCCCTGATATCACAATTTATGGAAGCTTAGATTACTTTGTAGTACCGGTACTTTATATGGAAATAAAATCAATTTGAACTTAATTGAATTGAATTGAAATCCAAGCATCGTTATTACCATGGTTTTCGAGGTACTATTTCAGATAAGCATGATGATTTGGCATAAAATATGTAATCATCAATTGTTGGTTTTGAGGTTTGCAAAACAGACATTTTCCCTAAAGACACACATATAATCATTTATTTACACAGCTCTGATATCAAAAGATGGAGCATTCCTAGAGGGATCTTGTTGCACGAGCTTTAGATAAAAAACTGACATGTTTCACTTTGCCCCGGGTTCCCCTGTACTTAATTCAGGTACGTTTCAACAATTGTTTGTGTAAATTATTAATGCAAACCAAAGGAAAATCCTTTGCATGTTTGGGCATGTGGGAGTAAGTCGATTTTACAGGCTATCTATTACCAAGAGGCCTTTGACACAAACAAAATGAAACATGATAATAAAGTGTTTTAAAGGTTGGCTTAACTTTAGCGTTGGCCTTTTCAAATTTTGAACCTTGACCCTTATTTACATAAACCAAGATGGCTATGTCTAATCTTACCGTCATTATAAAAATGATCAGTTGGGTGAGCTCTACAAGCCTGCAAAATTTTGCAGCAGGGTTTGTTCAAAAGGTTGGGACCCAAAGTTTGAAACATAGGTCCAAAATTAAACATCAAATTAATGAAAATGCCTGATATTTACAGTAACACCTAGCCATATTATAATATATTCCATATAGGATTTGCTTGAAAATCCCTCATAATTATACCCCCGCCAAACGAAGTTTGAAGGGGGTATATAGGAATCAGCGGACGGTCGGTCGGGCGGTCGGTCGGGCGGTCGGTCAGGCGGTCGGGCGGTCGGTCGGTCGGGCGGTCGGGCCGGTCGGTCCGTTGCAAATCTTGCGTCGCGAACTACTTCCTCAGTTTTCAACCGATTCCCATAAAACTTGGCACAGATGTGTGCCTTGGGTTGTAGATGTGCAAGACGTATTTTTTGACAGTACCCAAAAGTACGTTGCCATGGTAACGGCATATTATGGGCAAAAATGGGTACAAATCTTGCGTCGCGAACTCCTCCCACAGTTTTTGATCAATTTTTATGAAATTAGGTACAGATGTTCATCTGAATATGTTAATGTGCAAGACACATATTTCCGCAGTGGCAAAAAGTGCGTTGCCATGGTAACGGCATGTTATTGGTAAAATATAGGGCAAAATGCTTCATGGCAAAACTGCTTCATCAGTGTTCTTCCAATTCTCATGGAATTCATATTGAATGTTTGTCTTAGGATATAGGTCAGCATGACACATTTCTTGACAGTGACAAAAAGTATGTTGCCATGGTAACAGCTCACATATTATGAGCCAAAATGATGGAAAATTTTGTGTTGCAAACTACTGCCTCAGTTTTTGCCCAATTTCCATGAAACTTGGTACAGATGTGTGCCTTTGGTTGTGGATGTGCAAGACGCATTTTTCGCCAGTACCCGAAAGTACGTTGCCATGGTAACGGCATATTAATGGCAGAAGATCAAGGAAAGATCTTGCGGATTTAACTACTTCCTCAGTTTTTTGACCAAAGCTTATGAAATGTTGTTTTGACCAAAGCTTATGAAATGTTGTTTGGCGGGGGTATAACCAGTCGCTGTAGCAACATTTCTAGTTTTCTTGGATGAGAATGAGATTGATTGTAAATACCGATGTTTTATGGACACCACATTGATAATGTTTTGTATCTTTCTCATTTTCTCCAAGAAATGGCATGAGAACTGTAATTTGATAGCAGTAATATCACAAATGAATACCATCCACACAATAAACCAAGAATCAAATGCTCATGTCCTCAATTATCTTTTTTAGGGAAAATTTGATATATCATTCAAAGTTTGCTTAAAAATACCGCTCTTACAAAAATAATGTTTTTCTTATAATGCAAGACAATCTTATGCTATCTGATAATGTGATACAGTGGTAATAGGTTCTGGAGAACTCTACATTCCTGCACAGCAGATTTTGTGTGTGTTTTTTGTGTGGCTCCAGTTGTAGAGTGATCTACCGATGTTACATAGACACCGTGTCTTAATTTCAAAAGCAGGAAAGGGGGCCTTTTTAAAACAAAAGTGTTCATAATATGTTCATAATATACCATGTTGATATAAAGTATTTGAGCCAAAAACAGAATTATTCAATGACATCTCGTGCAATTTTCTGTACCCCTTTCATACCAGTGTTACACAGAGGACACAGTGTCCATGTAACACTGGCACACATACTATGTATCGTCCCCAAAATGTTTGTTTCCTTGAAAATGTAGAAGCGTTTTTTACCTTGGATGCTAAATGATCCTTACTCAAGGAAAATAAATGTATTATCATTATAAGTGTCTGAAATTTTGTGTAGCGTAATTCTGCAAAAATATACCATGTTACATGCGGACACCGTGTCCATGTAACCTTGGTACAACTGTACTTGCCAAATGACAAGTTTTGTGCAGTTACAGCTTGTATTGACATCTACCTATAGTGAATATTTTTAACATGATAGCTAAATGTAAAACCTCTCAACACACATATAATTGGGAACAATTCAACTGGAAATTATAGATTTCTATGACACTTAGGCCAATACAAGCAATACTGCCGTTACGGACGGTGTCATCACAAAAAGTCAATGCCAGATGAGTACTGCTAATGTTGACTGCTATAAGGATTGCATACAAGTAATTAATTGATACATACGGATATTGCAACAAAAAATTTGGAGAAGCTGCCCCATAAAAAACTTGATAGTCATCAAGATGGATCCCCAAAATAGCGATGTTACGCTGGACACCATCCTGATACAGCAAAGTTTGAACACGAAGTGTGGAAATACTCGGACTTTCTTGATTTCATAATAGATGTATTTAGTGTCACAAATGAAGAAATTCTTTGGACTTATAACCACTTTGGCCCTTCTAATAGTTGAAATAAAGATATGTAGCAGAATACCATTGTTACATCTTTTTTGATCATTGGACACCACGTGTAACATCGGTATTGACAATTTTAAGACCTATATTATAAAAAAAAAAATGTTTTTGTTTGATATGAATCATTTTGCTGTCGGAGAAATTGGCCAAGCAGTGGTGTTTGGTTAGATTATTTCAGAATTGCTAGTAACTCGGACAATGTGCTCAATACTCTGTCATCACATTACCCTGTTTAAATTCTACCCCCCCCCCCCCCAAAAAAAAAAAGAGGCTAAAATGACAGTGGACACCATCAAATAAGTACATTTTTACACAAATTTACCAACAGGGGAAGCATGTTTAGTATTTCATGGTATAAGCCCTCCTATAACTTTGATACTCAACACAAAAAAGTTTTGTAAGAACAAAGCACTGAGACACAAAATGTTGGGCATGTTGAGTCTGTGCCCAAAAAACCCTGGGCCCCAACTTTTTGAACAGACCCAGCAGTCAAAGCAGTGCAGCCTCCAATACAAGACAAAGGGAAATTGCATGTGTGTGCTTGTGGGTGCATTTGCTTGACACCATGATTTAAAAATGGACAAAAGCAGAATTAGCTCAATTGCAAAAAAAAAAAGAAAAGAAAAGAAAACAAGATTTTTGTCCTGTGTCCTGTGGGGTTCGAACCTGCACATGACCGAACTTCCGTCTGTGGCATCAGAGACCAAGTACTTAGCCATGTAGCTATACAACCAGTTGTATGTCTCCACAAAGTAAACATGTGGAACATAAATAAGATAAACCAAAAATCATTTCGTCTGGGTTCCATTCCCATTTTCCCTTTTAAGTTACAAAATTGTTGCCGTTATTAGGACATTTGAAAAAATGAAATGTAAGATGACTCAATTAAACTCATTGTCTCAGCTACAACATAATCAACAGAGATACAGCTTCCAGAAAGTTGTCAAGTCAATGCATGAATGGGGAAAAATCACCTCCCATAGACATAAAACAGAAACTCAGCAGATTTTGATACTTTGCGTTTAATCACAATTTTCAATATGATGACATAAGCAAAGTGAAAACAGTGATGCTTACTCGAAAACAATTGACTAAAGTACAAAATATCCGAATTTGGGAAAATATTTAGCAAAAAATGACTGAGATGCGGGCAAAGATGGGTTTTCCTGGGCATCCCTTGCATGCAATAAAAACAGTGGTCCTTTCTACTGGAGAAACTTACGAGGTCAGAAGTCATGTTCTAATGCTAGACATGGAGAAACAGATTATTTTTCTGCTTTTTCTGAAAGTACTTAACAAAAACTACAATGTTGTATGCTGTTTTCCAATGTGAGTTGAGGAGTTTTTAAAAAAAAAATATTTTGAGCCATTTTCAAATGCTCAGGAAAAAAGAGCAGCTTGTCTTTTCAGCATTGCTTGTGAAGTACATGTACATTTTTACAATTTTGTGTTTGACAAGTGAACGGAGTCTGGTTCTCTTATTCAATATCCTTGTTTTGTTTTGGTTTGGTTTGGTTTGGTTTTAGCCATGAATTATACATAATTTGTTATGTTAATATGTGAAAGTTTTAGCAAGTTTCAGTGAGGAGAACTTAAATTAATTTATATTTATGTATTTTGCTGAGGAAGAAAGCGACTAACACGATGCCCACTTTCTACTGCATCAAGGTCATGTGATACAGTATTCAGTGCTCTTAGTCCAATGCTAGCTCATTCTAGGGACAGGCAGTTTTCTTTTGTGACATTGTACATCAAAATTATGTTGCATGCAAACAAATAAACAATAAAAAACATAGAGTAGATAATGTTGTGACCTGAATTTTTACTTTGTTGTAACCGGAATTTCGTTATAACTGTGTTCATTATAATGGGAGTGTAATGTAATCCCTTATGTGCTCAAAGAGGTGGGATTCAAGATATTCCTGGTCTACATGTATTGTATGTGATTTGCAATTCCTTCAAATTTGTAGTCATTTATAATTTTGAGATTTTACATCCCGCCACATAATATTTCTATACCATGACAGTGCACAAGATATAAGTGGCACGAACAGCTTGGGTCGGTCTCCAGTAATTCTGGCACCCTCCTCTCCAGAGTCTGAGTCTTGTCTACTGCATGTATCCTGCAAACCTGGTGGAGAGGTTGTCTCGGCTGCAATCATCAGTAGTGCTCGTCATGTGGAGATTCATAGCAATACAGATGGCTACTTGAAGACAGTGAGGGGAGAAAAGATACTGCTAGAAGAAGAACTGGAATATGCAATCTACATGAAAGAGTTCATACTTGAACGGCCACACCGCATTTTCGAATTGAAGGTAGGAGTTCATATTGCCTCCTAGTCACAATGGGAACTTTCACAGTATAACAATGTGTATTGTATTATGATTGTCTTGGATATTTTAGTCTGTGATTAATCATGGAGAAATCATAATGCCAAGCTCATGCCTGTGTCATATTTTTTGATACTTTGGAGAATGCAGACTTTGAGTTTGATATTGCTTAGAATTAGATAGAGAATGAATGTTTGTCTTCTGACGCATACAACTCAGTACTTCCACTCCATGTCATATTACAGAATGTATCAATTACGACAGCAAATTATGCAAACCTATTTGCTTTATCGCCTACCTGTTTGTTGAATTGTTGTTTTTCCATTCACTTGACATTGCAGGGGTTTGCTAATTTGACAGCTTAATTGCACTTAAACATGCTTGAACTTGAAAGATAAGGAGTGCAGGTTTAATGGGTGTGAATGGGCAGGACTACAATGACTCTGATGATTGGAACCCTTCTTAAGAAAGTACTTAGGCCATCTTACAGTACTGCATCTAACAGTGAAACCTATGAGAAACACGTCATTACAAATTGTGCCATGTAAGAAATGTGAATGTTGCAGGCTTGGAATCATTTTGATTCACAGGCAACATGTTGATCATGTTTAATACCTCTTCTGGTGTACATGGCATACCACCCCTCAGATATGAAAACTTTGAAATTGTCATGAAAGAGATAATCTTTTCACTGCAATGGACTATCACTCCCCCTCATTTCACTCCACAGTTTGTGTCTCTCAGTGACAAAGGTCGCCTCCATTTGCATCACTTTCAAGCAACACTAAGAAAGATCAACAGAAGTAGGGATAATGCAGGTATCTCATCAAGTGGTCGTGGTAATATTGACATGGATCATGTGCGAGAGCTGCTTGCTTCACAACAGCCCATATCGGAACAAGCAGAGAGTTTGATGAACACTGTTGAACAGTACCAGAAGGTTTGTAGCTACTCTGTTATTCAAGACATATTGCAAGACCCTTTGTTCATTACTTTAATTTGTTTGTTTGTTTGTTTTTACTTTTGTCTTTCAGTATCCATGTTGTATCGTTTACCTAGATAATTTATATGATTGAGTTTGCTATACAGTTTGAATATATTTTTTTCTGCAGCTGATTGACAAACTGCCCCTACATCAACGTAAATAAACATACTGATTAATTTTTGCATATATGTACTTTGATGTAGGGCAATTTTTCAATTAGTGGCAATAAAAATAACAACTTGATGCAATAATTTATTGAGTTTGAAATAGTTTGTATTATACATTTGTAACTGTACAACATAATGTTTCCTTGATATTTTGAACACCGGAATCTGCAAAGATGCATTGTGTATTACCTATTTTTTCAGCATCCTCTCCCCAGGGTAGCCCCATCAGTGGTTCATACACTGTCATATGTACATGATGTTTACATACATGATTTTAAAATATTTGAAGTTTCAGTTTCAAGCAGTCACACTGCAAAAGATCAAGAAGTTTGGCGAGGGTGGGGGAAATATCCCTAGTAGTTGGAGTGAGAAGTTTCATGGGAGTTTCATAGGAAGTTTGCGGTCACACTGGCTAAACTTCGACATCTTATAGATTGTGATCTTAAACTTCTCAATCTTTTGCTAGTCTGACCACGCGAAATGTGAAGTCAACACTAGATGAATCTGTACAGAAAAGTAAGGAGACATTGACACTTATATACAACAACATCTTTGAAGTCTGTGATAAAAGGATTGGTAACATCACCGATTCTTAGTGCAGACATATTAACTAGTGTTTGGAAGTCAGTAATGAAAAATGTAGGTTTTTTATCACTCAGCTTTAAAGGGAAAAATGTTAACAATGTCATGTTTAACTGACACAAACTTAATGCATTTTAATAACATAGAGGGTAGAATCTTATCATGGCTGAAGGATAGCAATTCAGCAAAATACAAGTCAATGTAGAAGAGTCCAGAAATTATGATAACACATATTACAAGACATACGTGTATGTGAGAGTAGAAGGTGACAAAAACAATGCAGGAAAGCAGAATGGGAAAGTAACCAAGACTGAGCACACTTCCGTTAAGAAGAAATATTTAACACCTATGCTACAGAAAACACTATTGTGATTATGATGAGGTTTATGATAAAGAGCCTAATGTTCCTCTCTTCCTTTGATACAGAACCAGGGGACAGTGCTGCAGAATCTGCAAGAGGCCACTATCCACTCAATGACCAGTCAAAAGTCAGGTGCCATTGACGTAGGCATGATTGGGCAGATGGCAAGCCTTCTATCAACAGTCTCTCGAACACCTTCATCAGGACAAACACCACCAAGTCCTGATGCTATGCTGAAAGTATGTTATGAGTTTCACAGCACCTTCTTAGATTCTGTCTACCATAACCACTAATTCAACTACTACTACTACTACTACTACTACTACTACTACTACAACAGGGGAAACTCGATATAAAGAGGTGGTCGGGACTGAGTCGTTTTCTTCGTTATAGCGGAGATCTCATTATATCAGTAGGCATAAAAAAAGCATAACATTAACCCTAACTAGGCCGGGCTATTTCGAAAATAAGAATGCACATTGCCTCTGATGTAATCTAAAAAACTGCAAAGTTGATTTTTTGAAAATTATTATTTATGCTAAATTATGCTAATTTATGCAAAATGATGCATGAATATCACTTTTGGCTATAGATCACTAACTAAAGCTCAAAACAGGCACATTTTTGTGTGTAAATATTCTTTTTAGTGTCCTCAGCAAATGTAGATAAAAAAATTCTCACGTCAGAAAACTTTCTTAAGTATTTTATTATTTTTTTTAATTTCTTATTTACGTCTTTGTTGGGTTTTTTAACTTTTGTTTTGCTTTACATCGCTATAACAAGTTTGATTAGGTTTGTTTTTCTTTGTTTGGAAATCACAAAATTCATCTCGTTATAGCAGTTATGTTTTAATAGCTGATCTCGCTATAAGAGTACTGTTTTACATAGACTTGTGCGGAAGGAAATTTGGGACCAGGAAAGTTTCCTCGTAATAACCGATATCTCGTTATAGCAGTGTTCGTTATATCAAGTTTCACCTGTACTTCTTCGAATGTATCTACTACACAAAAAATCCCACTATGAGGTTGTGAGGACCAGCAGAGTTTTCTGTTGATAGCCCTTGCTCACTTGGTTTATTTGAACCAGTGTAAAAACTATTACTACTACTACTGCTTGTACCACATCTACTCTAGACAAAACCAGCTTAACCTGTTGAAGACAAGTCCCGAGAATACTTGGGCAGGTGTGTACAGGAAATGCGTGTTAAAGCAAAATTAGTCTGTCCTCACTGGTTTAAGGCTGTTGGGGACTGTTATATTCTTTACAATTCATGGTCAGATTTCCCAGATTTGGCAAGGATTATCACCAAGATATCTTTGCAAATGAGCTATATTCCCACCTGATGGCTCCTAGGGACATAATGCCCCTGGAAGGGGATGGGGATGGGGGAAGCAAACCCCCCAAATTTAAGAAAGAGAAGAAACAGAGGAGAAAAGTTAAGGTAGTGCTATGAGTAAGTAGATTGGTGACTATACAAATGTAGTTTCTTGTTTGTAAATCTCTCTTTGCCATAAACACCACAGCTGATGTCTTCACTGCACCAAGGTGGGGATGCTGGGAGCAATGAAGACATGTATAACACTCTGAAATCAATCTGCAGAGATGTTACCAACTTGAGGTTGCCAAGGAGGGAAAGTGAAAGTGATCAAATGAATAAGAACAGTCAGTCAGATGATCACAGGGAGAGGTAAGTTTATTTTCATTGTTACTTGATATGGCTGTCATCATACTACTCTGAACTGGGGGGGGGGGGGGGGATGCTGGTTCTAATTGGGTTGTCTGAACTACCTTCCACTCCATGTGACTGGTAATAAATCTAAAAGGTCAAAAATTTAGAGGATAATGTATTGTATTAATTAAATGCCAGTGCTAACAATAAGTTTTCACGATCATCTCATTTTGCAACCAATGCACTATTGGATGTCCGCCTGATATCAGACAAAGCCATCTTAAGCATGTAAGTATGACAATCACACAAGCACACCTCATTCACAGTGTACCATTCCAGTTCTCCCTGTGGCAAATTAATGTACGGTAAACATTTTGTTGCTGCTGGTCAGATCTGTATGCTGGCCGTATGCTCCATGCAAATAAATGAGGTGATCTTATGCACCCACACACAACACCCAGAAGTAAAGCGGGTCACATTTTGGTGTCAACGTGTGCACTTGCAGTAGTCCGGAGTAATGCAGTAATCACATTAAATTTTCCCTTTTACCATTTTGATTATGACTGAAATATTGTCACTTCACAAAAGAAATGCATTGTCAGAGCTTATGACTTCACTTTTATTTTTCCCCGACACATAACAATTATTGAGAAAATCTACAGAAGTATGACAGTATTGAGAGAGAAATAGTGCTCCATGTTTTTGTGTACGATTAAACAGAGCTGTGCACCCGCACAGCGTTGTTGACGTATTGTGTGAAATGGAAATTGAATAGCGCCACCCCTGTTTTTATCGCTGTATGCGATAGGGGGAATTGAATATCAAATCAGTCAGTGAAAAAACCAAACAAACAAACACCTTTTGATGTTTTTGGACACACACAGACATGGGTACATGAATGGACATGTGTATGTGTTATCTCCAGAACCCAGCACATACTGGATGGGGACAAAGTCATACAGTATGTGGTGTAGGTACATTTACACATTGTTCATTTATGGAGAAGTCTTGTTCTCTAAAGCTTGCTTTGACATGGTTTGTTATTTGCCATGTTTGTGTCATCTGATTGGCATAGACCATAGAGACCATGCAAATATGACGCTTATTTTTAGTTTTGTTTTGCTCTTTGACACAAAGAAACCAAGACATGCAAGCCAGGCTAATTGACAAGGTAATATCTTGTTCGTGTTTCTCGTAATGTAGGTTCAGTGATGATGAGAGGAGAAGAGAGACATCATCACTTGAGGACTCATCTTTTGAAGAACGGCTTCAACCCATGATTGCTGCTTTGGCGGAGCGAATTTCAAAGAGGCTTGAGGATAGACTAGAAGCAATGCAAACCCACATGGACCTTCGGCTGAACAAACTAGAAACTATGCTTTCTGAACTTTCCTTGCAAAAAATTGCTGAAGTCAGAATGATGGAAAAAGAAGACAAGGCCAGCTGCAATGATGAGAAAGAATCAAATCTACAAAAGTACTTATGAGTGTCGGCATGTTGCATGTCAGTAAGCTGAGTTGGTGGTACATGCTCAGTCTACTCAGGTGCTATGGAAGCATTTTCATGTTGTGAGTAGACATGACAGTCTCCAAAAATAAAACCTCTAGGTTATATAAGAGCAAAATCTGTATCAGTGGAAGGTGCTAAACCATGATAATCATGTATGGAAGGACAGAACTGTGTCATGATTGAAAAGTATGGGGACTATTATTCATCTGCTTATCACCCTCATCACTTTTTCATTTTCATGCTGTTGGCAAGAGGTTCATTAACTTGGCAGCATAATACCTAGAAAATTTATTGTTATAGCAATATTGATTAATAAGGGGGTTTGCAAGATGACTGTTGGTTGTGGCAGCACATATTTTTTCCACACTTGCACTCTTGTCAGACAGGTGAAATCACATTTCAAGTTCTATGTGGACACAGTCTTCATGTGATTAACATCCAAACCAGAAGCAGAGATATGCTTGATCTGTATGCACATGGGTTTCGGAAAGTGAAGATGAATGTTTGTAGGCTAAACTGACCTGTTAATCTCTTCAATCTGATAAAGGTGTATTTGAGCACTTCTGTCAGTGAAGTCAAGTGGAAGCTGTATCTTAACCTTTTGAAGACATGCTGATTTTGCTACAACACGCATTTCCCATAGGCACCTGCCCGAGTATACTTGGGACAAGTCTTCAAGGGGTTAAAGAGGTCTTGTTGACCAAGATATTGTGTTCATTAAGTCAGGTCTTTTGTTATGTCTGTGGTTGACAAATAACAGGGAAGAGAAAAAGAGGACTCTGCTTCATTATGACATAGGAAATAAGTATATCAAGTATTTTGTTGTACTTTTTTAAAATCAGATCTCTCCATATCAGGTTTCCTCTGGAGATGTGTGTGAGCTCTGATACTTAGTTTTGAGAAATTTACATCAAAAGGAGACATGCCCATACATAACTTCATACGTTGTCATCCCCAATCAAAGTTTAATGTAAGCCAAGGCTCCAGTGGAGTGCAACACCGATACAATCCAGAGGTTAGCAATACAATGTACAAGGCACAGACGAGACATGTGCACAGGTATACAAGTCACCCTGAATGCAAGACTCCAATGAAATTGCACGAACGTTATGGTCGGTGCTATTTAAAGGCCTGGCAGTCGCACCCTCTTGAAGAGCTGGAGAGCTGAGCGAATCTCTTTGAATTTGGGCCTGGTCTGGCAGATTTTCTTCCTTTCTAGTGGAAGCTGTAGGTAAGTTTTTGACAGCAGTCCTGAGGAGAGCAAGCTTTTTCTAATAATTCAGCAACTTTTCTTCCAAATTCTCAACCATCTCTTATTTGACCCTTCAACCATGGTGTTACACAGCACAAGAGTGAAGAGGAGCAAGGCGTGTCTGCTACCCAGCTATTAAAGCTACATAATTTATGCACGGACGCCTTGTGGGTGGGTGTGTCTCCCAGACTACAGATGAAAGACTGTTTGCTTTAATAGTGCAATTATGACTTGATTTTTCATACTTTTTTATGTCACAGTTGGGCAATAAAAATTATTCTATCTAAGAATGTGTGATCATGCCGCTCTTATTTCTAAATTACCAATCAGTAAAGTCTTGACAAGGGCAAAGGGCAAAAGGTCAATGAACTATCCCTGATAAGCACTGTACTTGCAATATTGTAGTTTACTCTCAATAACTTTTTAAAGGTTTGTGCTATGACCACAAAACTTGATTACAGGTTTATCACCAAAAGATGCATGTTAAGTCTGAATATCGGTTATGTCTGATGAAACTCATACCACAAGTACATCACCTAAAGATGCTAGTGAAGTTTGAATATTGGTGAAGCCTGGCAAGGTCAATGGTCAAAGGTCAGTGAACTTACATTGAAAAACACTATTCTCACAATATTGGGGTGTACTCTCAGTCTCAGTACCTTTACACAGCTTTGAGCTATGACCATGAAATAGGTACATCACAGGTATGTTGTCTAAAGATGATTGTCAAGTTTAAATATAGGTCAGGTCTGAAAATGTCAGAGGTCAAAAGTTCAATTGACTTACATTGAAAATCACTATATTCATAAACTGCAATATGCAGGTGAGACATCGCTTGGCATTGCCTTGTTCTTGTGAGAGGAGCATGTTTTACATATGTTGCCTATGTGTTGGTTATCTCTTTTGCCATGATAGGCCAAAAGAGTATGCATCTGGCTAGACCTTTCTCTTTTTTGTCAATGCGAAGGTGACTTTGGTGCATTTTTTTTTTTTTTTTTTTGGTGTGTCATTATGTCTTTCCTCATCATTGGTGAATTGATGACTTTGTGTATCTTTAAACAGCAGATCTTCTTCCACTGTGAGTTCTTCTCGGTAGTCCCATTACTGCTTTATCAGGCTAGCCATTTAGAACATACCATGTTTTTCCTGATGGTTTTTGTCTACTAGATCCTTTGCTGGAGACATTGTAGTATGTCCACTGCATACAACTGTACTTCTTAGCTACACTCTTCAGCTGCAGTCTCCTATTCTAGTCTTGGCACTATGTACACTGTATGTGCAACATAAAGCTCTACACCTTTCTTGTAATGGACATCAGTCTTGATCGTGTGTCTGTTAGTTGTTGCTCTCGAGTGGCTTTTGATCAGTCTCCACTTTGATATTCCTTATGTACATTTGTACCAGTACACATACTGTTGAACTTTGCCAATCTCATGCACAACAGCTGTTGCCAGCTCCTTTTCTACTTGAGACATCTCTTCTTGCACTGTAATTTTTTTAGAGACATAAGTCATGGGTTTCTCTTTGATACTGCAGAAGCACAGCTCCTACACCATCCTTTGAAGTGTCTAGACTTACTACCACTGATTGTAGTACAGTGTACATTGTACTGGTGGTTCTGTGATCATTTTCTTCAGCTTTTCCAAGGATCCATCATCTTGTTCCCATATAGTCATTCTCTTTTTGATAAGCTTTCTCAGTGGCACCATAGCTTGGGGAAAAACTTGGCACGCAGTTGCCTATTAAAGTAGTCACTATACCCACATAGGGTTACATCTCTTTCCGGTATGTAGGTTTGATCACTGCTCTGACTACACAGCACTTTAACCTTGGCTGGGTCTACCTTCCTACATCCATACCTCCCCATGAACAGAACTTGTAGAATGTAAGCTAATTATTTGAACAAGAAATCAAGAATTTCATTCGCATTACCCCTTTCAGACTAAAGAATGTTCACCCTCATCAGGGCATTTGAAAAAATCAAATACAAGAACGGGCACAAATGAATGTCAGATATATTACATCATGAATTGAATTGTGCTTTTTTGATTTGAAAGGATATTGTTATGTATTCCCTAAAGTGAATATTAACGTGACTGACATTGTAAGTACAGAGACGAAAGAAACAAGTCTTCACTCGAGAGGGGTATAATTCCGAAGCGTATATTTTCGCACAGCGCATGCGCAGCTTACAATTGCGTCCACATGTATATGTTCACACTCATAGTTATTCCAGATACATGACATCTCTCCCCACTTAGCTTGAAAATAAATTTTCATTTTTATATTGCCTATAATTTATCAGACTTAATCCAATTTTCCAAAAAGTACTTAACCACCAAAAATTGTATTTATCCCTCAAATAAACACAATTTCTTTATTTTGTTTTTGCTTTGTTTTAAGCCAAAATAATTAAATGTATCATTAAAACATTGCGCATGACATTTATGTGTCACTGTTTTGAATTTGAACTTCAATCTGATTCCATGAACATTTGTATGTAACTCTAAGTTGTTTTTTTTAAATCAAACTCTGAAATGGATTTAACATGCATCTGAATAAACATCAAATTCTTGTTTTTAATAATAAGAATAAGCAATTTCCAAAACTTTACGAAATGCTTTCATAACACTAATCCGTAATCATATCCGTTAGACAGTCCATAGTTCATATCCGATTCAATCAATAAATCTCAGTTCAATTAGTGTCCAAATCAGTGTTCAATAATCAGGTCAAAGTTCATGTCCATTTTAAGAAAATCCATAGTAATCAGGTGCTCTTAATTCACGCTGAGGATAAGTTTTCCTTGCGACGACTTCATTGGCGTCGTTCTCTTGAAGCGCGTTATCTGCTACGACGTCGGCGATGTCGCTGTCTGCGATAACGTCGTCGATGTCCGTCATTTCTTTCCTACCGTCTGGTGGAGTGTTTGACGGCGGAAATCTAGCGTGAAGTTGATCGATATGACGCTTCCAGCGTAGTGTTTTGCCGTCAACGAAGACTTCGACTGTATACGATACATGACCCGCGCGTTCTATTATGTAACCAGGGACATACCTCTCTCCTTGTCCGTGGTTTCGCGCATAGATCGTTGCTCCAACAGCGAATTCACGTAGTGGTGTAGTGCGGCAACGTTGTTTTTGTGATTTGTTCTCAACGGTTGCGTTGACGCTTCAGTAGCAATTCCACGGGTGTCTGTCCTGTTGTGCTTTGCGGAGTTGTGCGGTAGTTCAACAGGAAGCGCGACAACTTCGTCTGAAGAGGTCCGGTCATTTTTTTTAGTGCGGTTTTGACTGTTTGTACTGCTCGCTCCGCTAGACCGTTCGTAGCCGGATGATACGGTGCTCCTCTGATGTGTTTGATTGCGTTCATTTTCATGAACGTCGCAAATTCTTCGCTCGTAAAACAAGGACCGTTATCACTGACAAGCTTGTGAGGCAGACCATGTGTTTCAAACACTTCTCTAAGCTTCTCAATCGTGGCTGTGCTTGTTGATTTCTGCGTGATGAGAACTTCCAACCACTTTGAATGCGCATCAATAATGACGAGAAGCATTTTGCAGTCCACGGGACCCGCGTAATCTACGTGCACACGTGACCACGGTTGACTTGGGTGTTCCCATGGATGTCTTGGTGCTTTGGCTGGCTCACGCTGATGCACTTGACATTTGCTACATGTTTTCACTCGCTTTTCAAGGTCTTTGTCAATTTGAGGCCACCAAATGTAGCTGCGTGCTTTCGCTTTCATCGCTACTATACCAGGATGTGCGTCATGCAGTTCATCCAGCATTTGCTCACGGCCTTGTGGTGGTATGGTGACGTGTGAACCTCACAAAAGGATACCCTCATGTACGCTTAGCTCGTTCATCCTTGGCGCCTAAGGTGCGAGAGCTTCATCCGCGTCAAGGTTGTGCAAGGTCGGCCATCCATGATTAACGAAATTCCGGACGCGCGATAGTACAGGATCCTTTCCAGTGAGGTCGCGGACACGTGCAGGTGTGACGGGAAAACACTCCATTGTGTCCATGAGAAGTATGACGTCACCAGGAGTCGGCACGTCCGCTATCACTGAGTGTACCGGAAGTCGGCTGAGCGCGTCCGCGTTCGCTTCTCCTGCTTTGTGCATCAGGCGGTAATCATACGCGGATAATGTGATTGCCCAACGTACAACCCGGGGAGAGGCCATGTGTGGTATGGCTTTGCATTCCCCGAACAAACCTAAAAGTGGTTTGTGGTCCGTCACGATCTCGAATTTCCTCCCGTAGAGAAACTGGTGGAAACGCTTGACTCCAAACACGATCGCTAGGCCTTCCTTGTCTAGTTGGGAGTATCCACGTTCAGCCTGGTTCAACGTACGCGATGTGAAACCAATGGGTTTTTCTGATCCGTCCGACATGTTGTGTGCCAATACAGCTCCAACACCGTACGGACTTGCGTCGCAACACAAGATCAACTCTTTCTTTGGATCGAAATGCGTCTGGACACTCGCTGATTTGAGCAATTCTTTTGCTCGTGTGAACGCGTCCGCATGATCGCGTTCCCATTTCCATTTTGCGTTCTTGCGAAGAAGACGATGTAGAGGCTCTAGCGTGCTAGGAAGGTCGAGCAGGAATTTGCCATAGTAGTTCAGCATACCCAGAAAAGCTCTCAGCTCTTTGATGTTGCTGGGCGGTGGTGCGTCCGTGGTGGCCTTGACCTTGTCTGCCGTTGGACTTGATCCCTTGGTGGTGATTGTGTGTCCCAGGTATTGAACCTCATCTGCGAGGAAGATGCACTTTTCTCGCTTTAGACGTAGTCCAGCGTCGTTGAGGATGCGCATTACTCGGTCAAGGTTGCTGAGGTGCTCGCTGACAGACGCACCTGTGATCAGCAAGACATCAAGATATACTACTACGCCTGGAATGTCCACCAGTAAGCTCTCCATGGCCCTCTGGAAAACCGACGGTGCGGTGGAAATTCCAAATGGCGTCCTATTGTAATGGAAGAGTCCATGGTGAGTGTTTATTGTCACGAACTCGCGGGAGTCTGGGGACAAGACTTGTGATATCTTCACTCGGATTGACACTACGAGTGTACACCTTGGTGCCGGGTTATAGACTGCACTGTATTGTGGTTTATTGCTGAACACGTTCATACTTCTGACACAAGGTGGCGCTATTACAACTCCTCCCTTCTTAATGAAAAAGTTCTGTTTACATACATGTGAATACATGTGTGGTTACAATATAATATATATAAAAGGCTAAAATAACTGTAATGCAGGCTTATGCATTTTTTTTTTTTTTTTTTTTTTTTTTTTTTTTTGCCTTGTCATATAACTTTGTTACCCATGCAATGCATAATATCAAAATGTTAACTCCATAAAGGATCACTTTTCCTTTCTAAATAAAACATTTCTTTCACATAGAAAATGTTTACAACTGTGCTTTTGTTCAAAATGTGTCCTATAGTCATTTTCACTCATTTGTGTGTGTGTGTCTATCATTATACAATCAAATATCATGTCACCTTAGAATAGTAAATAAGTAACCAAAATAATACCAGTTATAATGTGAGTTTAAAATATCATCAAAATCTGTGATGCCTTCAATCTCAATCAAATACATCCTCAAAATATGATAAGTACATGCTTGTCATGTGACTTCTTAATAAAGTAGTACATCTCCTGTGACCCGCATGTACAATATACACTTATATTTATAAGTTTTCAAATCTGTTATACATATTATCAGTGCCACTTTAAACTCAACTTCCGGTGTACATAAAACACTCAGTTTCATGAAACATTTATCTGGCATTATTTAAATATAAATTCCAGATGTTGTTTTTTTTTCATCAACATTTAAAACTTAAACTACAGATTATAAACAGCTGTAAGTTTGCAGGAATGTACATGTATGCATGTACAAAAATTGAATGTTAACAAAAACATTTCAGATATAATCTATAATTACCTGTATATTCAACTTTCATTGCATTAATACTACATTTTTTTGTAATGATAAAAAATCAACTTAAAATTTAGATACATGTATGCCTTTTTGCAAACTGTTTCAAATTCCCTTTTTTTTTTTTCTTTTGTATGCCAAAATTTTGCAACATATACAGTGTACTCTCATTATAAGGGAAACACTAACAAACACAATATTTGTAATGGGCCCAATGAGTTTGTTATTACAAAAGCCCACTGTATGAACAGATTATTTGTGCAACACTTTTGTTATTGCTGTATTTTGCATTACTCCATCTGCAAATTTAGCAATATAACATTAAAACAAAAACAAACAATGCATAAACTACAATTTTGGCATTTCTGTTTATGCATCAAATTTGACCCACTTTTGATGCTGGTTTTTCACCTTAACTTTTTGGTTTACCTCCACACATCTTTCTTTCACTCTACCTCTGTCATGATTTTCCTTTTGTTTTTCTTGTTTTTCCTCTACAGTTTTAGCCAAGTTTGGTTTGAGCAGTGTGAACCTTGTGTTTGGTTTTCTTTTCAGGAACAGTTCTGCTGGTGTCTGCCCCGTAGTGGTATGAGGTGTGTTTCTGTATGTTATCAGAAAATTGGCTAATTTGTGTGACAGTGATAACTGTCTTTTCTTTGGATTTTGGTCAAGCATTTGCTTCACTAGCGCGCGTTTCACAATTTGCACTGTGCGCTCAGCTGCTCCGTTTGAAGCTGGATGGTACGGGGGTACCCTAGTGTGCTTTACACCATTGTTTTTCAAAAACTGGGTAAAGTCTTCTGAACAGAATTGGGGTCCGTTGTCAGACACGATTTCTTCAGGGAAACCGTATGATGCGAACAATCCCCGCAAAACGTCTATTGTTTTGCTTGAGGTTGTTTTGTTCATCGGAAACACCTCAACCCACTTGGAGTGACTATCTATCACAATCAACAAGTTTTGCTTCTCTATCTCTGCATAGTCTATGTGTAGCCTCTGCCACACTCTACTCGGCCATTTCCATGGCTGCAATGGTACCTTTGGGGGTTGTTTTCCTACTACTTGACACGTACTACACTGTTCTACTATATGTTCAATGTCCTTATCAAGACCTGGCCACCACAAATAGCTTCTCGCCAAGCTCTTGGTCAGGCACATACCCATGTGCTGATCATGCAGATCTCCTAACAGTTTGTCTCTGTACTTCTCAGGGATTATCACCCTAGATCCCCACATCACACAACCTTGATCTATTGAGAGTTCATTTCTCCGTACAAAGAATGGTTTGAGTTCAGTGTTTGACATGTGGTTTGGCCATCCATTTTGTACGTACTCCTTCACCTTTGACAACACTTTGTCTGTTTGGGTTGCCTTCCTAATGTCATCTGCTGTGACTGGCAACTCATCTACATAGGAGAAATAGAACAAGTCCTCTGGGTTTGGAGTCACTTCTGATGCCAGGGGTAACCTAGACATTGCATCAGCGTTACCGTGCTCCGCTGACCTTCTGTATTGAATGTCATATTGATATGCTGACAGTATGAGGGCCCACCTTTGCATCCTAGCTGCAGCCAGTGTTGGAACATGCGCAGTTGGATTTAGAATGGCTGTCAATGGTTTATGGTCTGTTTCAATTACAAACCGTCTGCCATAGAGGTATTTGTGAAACCTGCGAACACCAAAAATCAAAGCAAGCGCTTCACGCTCAATCTGCGCATAGTTTCTTTCACTGGTACTGAGTGTTCGGGATGCGAAGGCTATGGGTCTCTCTTCCCCATTTTCTAACACATGTGAAATCACAGCCCCTACACCATATGGTGAGGCATCACACTGCAACTTCACTGGTTTGTTTACATCATAGTGTACAAGCATGGTACTCTCTGCCAACTGAGATTTGCACAGTTTGAACGCTTCTTCACACTCACGTGTCCACCTCCAGGGTACATCATTCTTCAGGAGCTCATTTAGAGGGTGCAATATGGTAGCCAAATTTTGCATGAACTTCCCATAGTACTGCACGAGTCCCAAAAATGATCTGAGCTCAGAGATGTTCCTGGGGGTGGGCGCGTTCTTGATGGCATCCACCTTACACTTCATGGGGTGCAAGCCATCCTTGTCAACTCTGTGTCCTAAGTACTCTACTGAGTCCTTGAAAAACTCACACTTCTGTGGTTTGACACGAACATTGTGTTTCTCGAGGCGTTTCAGTACCTCTAGCAGTTTCTCATCATGTGTGCTCTTATCTGGAGCTGAGACCAAGATATCATCGAGGTAACATACCACACCCTCAATCCCTTCAAGGATTTCTGTCATGACCCCTTGGAAAATTCCAGGAGCTGTGGATATGCCAAAAGGAAGCCTATTAAATTCAAATAGATCCAAATGTGTATTGATTGTCAGTTTAGACTTTGATTCATCATCTACACCTAACTGTAAATAGGCATTTGTCAAGTCCATTTTGGTAAAGACCTGCCCGCCTGTGAGGGTACTAAACAGATCTTCTGCAGTGGGTAGTGTGTCTGGCATGTTACCTTCCAGTACCTGGTTTATGGTGACCTTATAATCACCACAGATTCTGACACTTCCGTCTGACTTAGGTACTACTACAATGGGTGTTGCCCATTCACTATTGTCTACCTTGCTGATAATGTTTTCAGACTCAAGTCTTTTCAGTTCTTTTTCTACTTTTTCTTTGAGTGCATACGGCACAGCACGAGCTTTACAATGTACGGGACTAGCGTCCGGCTTCACACGAACTTTCGCATTGTGACCTGTGATTTGTTCTCCTTGGGCGCTGAACACTTTAGGATGCTGTTTGATCACGTCCTCCGCACACTTGAAGTTTACGCGAACATGGAAGATGTCACTCCAGTTGAGCTTCAAGGTTTGTAGCCAATTTCTACCCAACAATGCTGGCTTATCTCCCTTGACGACCACCAACGGCAAATCTGCCTGTTGCCCCTTATATGTGACTGGGACCTGAACGCTACCCAACACTGGGATTTTCTCTCCAGAGTAGCTGCGCAACTCGATTCGCTTCGCGTCTAAAGGAATCTGCTTCAGCTTTTCCATGTACACTGCTTCTGGTATCACACTCACTGATGCTCCGGTATCGATTTCCATTGTTACAGGGGCTCCTCCTAGCTCCACACAAACTGAAAATGATCCGTTTTGTGCTCTGGCTGGTTTACCGGTAGCTGTTGAATTACTATATATCGTGTATATAGCAAGTTCGTCCTCCTCAGTGGTAGGTTCCTGCTCGAGGGTATGTAGTGATTGACGATGTCCGCTTGTGGATCCTGAAGATCTGGTCTGCTTTGAAGTAGGCTTGTTTTTGTTTCGACAAGCGCTGGCGATATGCCCTTTCTTCTTGCACGAATAGCACTCTGCATTCTTAAATGGGCAGTTCATTGGCGAGTGCTGTCCTGAGCATCGGTAACAAGGCTTCCCTGTCCTGTTACCATGGTTACTTGTCCCTGTGCTTGACTTGGGTGACTTCGCTTTATTTGTCTTTTGGGCGGGATGGTACATCTTGTGAACTTCCCCTGATGACTGGTGCTGCGCTGAGGCTGACGGGCGCACTGCCTTAGACTCTTTTTCAGCCAAGTCCATCTGGATTGCAGTGCTACATGCCACATCAAAAGTAAGATTGGACATTGTCATCAACTTGCTGCGTATCCTCTCACTCCGAAGACCGCACACAAACCGATCTCTCAAAGCACGATCTTGGAAATCTCCAAAATTACAGTGAATTGATAATTTCTTCAATGCCACCACGAAATTCGCGATGTCCTCTTCTGGCAGTTGACATCTAGTGCCAAAACGGTAGCTTTCCGCAATCTCCAGCGGTTTAGGGTCAAAATGATCCCTTAGTTTATTCAGTATCACTTGGAGTGATGTGTCTTTTGGCTTTCCCGGTGCCAGGAGATTTTTGACAGTTTCATACACTGCAGGGCCAACTTCAGTGAGAAAAATTGCCCTCATTTTGGTCTGAATTTCACAGTTTTTACGCACAGACTCTTCATCAGTAGCATCTATCTCTACTATATTGTTTGCGGCAAAAAATAACTCCAAACGTTCCACATAGGCACTAAAAGTCTCACGACTTTGTTGGAACTCACCCAGTCGTCCAATGTAGCCACTGGGCGCCGCCATCTTGGATTCCTATTCTTGACAGTCTCACCAACGGTACGTGTTGAATCCAAAAATAATCAGTCGGAAATTTAAGCTTAAACTCCACTAATAGTCCTCAAAAACATCTCAGTGGGACGGTAGACATCATAATCTACTCGAAAAACAAGCTTGGGATTCCGCTCATCCCATCCTCGTCGCCATATTTGTGATATCTTCACTCGGATTGACACTACGAGTGTACACCTTGGTGCCGGGTTATAGACTGCACTGTATTGTGGTTTATTGCTGAACACGTTCATACTTCTGACACAAGGTGGCGCTATTACAAGACTAACTGTTGGTATGCATGTGACAAGTTAAGTTTCGTGAATTGCTTGCCGTTGACTAACTTTGCGAACAGTTCCTCTATTCGCAGTATCAGATAGGTGTCCGACCGTAGAGCCATGTTTATAGTTGTCTTGTAGTCTCCACATATTCTAATGGAACCATCACTTTTGACAATGGGGACTATGGGTGCCCCCCACTTTGAATACATGACCGGCGTCAGTATTCCTTGTGCAACCAGACGGTCGAGTTTGTTGTTTACTCCATCCCTCAGTGCAAAGGGAACAGACCGCTTTGACGAACTTTGGGGGAACACTCGTGTCCACGTCCAGTTCCACTTGTACATCCCTCATTTTGCCTAACTCTTTGGCGAACAGTTGCTTGTGTTGAGTAAGCAAAGTTTGTAATTGATCTTCTGCGCTCACTGTATTGACAGCATGCCAGTCCAGTTTGACGATCCCCAGCCAGTCTCTCCCAAGGAGACTGGGTCCGTTGCCCCTGACAACGATTAGTTTCCCTGGCTTAGCTTTGGTGTCTGATGACGAGGAGATGCCCACCTTGCATTCTCCGAGTAAGTCCAGCTGCTGCCCAGTGTATGTGCGTAGTACTGCAGGGAAAGGGTGCACAATTGGTCTCTTGTTAGCTTCCCACTCTGATTTCAGCGTTGTTTCGCTTATCAGGCTGACTGCAGAGCCAGTGTCCAGTTGCATTTTCAACTGTTTATCGTTAATGACCACCGTTGCCATGATAGGTGCCGTTTTGGCGGGCGTGATCTGGAAGATACTGTAGGAGTCCGAGTCGACCTCGCCCTCCTCTGCAATCTGATAGTTTGTGCCCCCTAACGTCTTTTGGTTTCTCGGCCCATCTTTTGGTTTTCCTTTCGATGCCGAACGACAAACCACTGCGAAATGTCCACATTTACCACACGTATGGCACTCCTTGTCGCTCGCTGGACAATCGCTTCTTTGTTTATGACGAGACTGGCCACACCACCCACATTTCTGTGTAGTCTTGGGGTGGGGTGCGCGAGAGCAAGACTGGTTTGGTTTGCCCTTGTGATGGCCACTTTTCTTAATAAGTTGGTTTACCGTCACGTCTGAGTGAGAGTTTTGAGATGAACTACGCAGATCTGCAGTGTTTCTGTCTGCTAATTCAATAGCAAGCGCCATTTTTGTTGCCTTTTTGAATGTAAGTTCTGGTTCTGCGAGCAACCTCCTCTGTATGCATTCGTCATTTATTCCGCATACCATTTTATCTCTTAGCATCTCATGCAACATGTTGCCATACTCACAGTTGTCTGCGAGGCGACGTAGTTCTGCGAGGTATGAAGAGAGCGATTCTCCCTTCTGTTGAGATCTACTGTTGAACTTGAACCACTGCACAATTACCAAGGGCTGCGGCTCAAAATGAGTGGCAATTAGTGCTACTAATGCGGAATAAGTCAGTTATCCAGGTTTCTGTGGGGCACATAAGCTGGACACAAGCTTGTAGATCGGTGCTCCACAAACACTAAAAAGGATGGTCCGGCGTTTCCCAGCATCAGTGATTCCTTTCGCGATGAAGTAGTGCTCCATGCACTCGATGTACTGGGACCATGATCCATCCTCCAATCGAACTGAATGTCGCCATGTTTCAATCCAGTAATGACAAAAAAACGATCAAAGAACCCTTCAGTTTATCCTCGTCGCCAGTTTGGTTGTTATGTATTCCCTAAAGTGAATATTAAAGTGACTTAAGTACAGAGACGAAAGAAAGAAGTCTTCACTCGAGAGGGTTATAATTCCGAAGCATATATTCGCACAGCGCATGCGCAGCTTACAATTGCGTCAACATGTATATGTTCACACTCATAGTTAATCCAGATACATAACAGATATGATATGACTTCATTGTTGGAAATAGTGATATACAGTCAAACCTGCCTTAGCGGCCACCTCTCTATAGCGGCCACCTGTTTATAGCGGCCACTGAAAAATCCCCCCGAGAGAAAAGCCATGTTAAAGACCCTGTGTATAGCGGCCACCTGTCTAACGCGGCCAGCGGCCACAACTTTTGTTTCCCGCGGTAGATTTTAACCTGTCTATAGCGGCCAAAAACCCGATGGAGCCGTAGCCGAGCTGATAATTCAGGGTGTTTTTCTGCTTTTTAGCCGTGCCAGTCATTTCTGGGCAACATTCAGTGATCGCCACCGTTGCATTCATCACTTATTCAGTCACAATAATGCACTAATTCATGACTGTGCACATGCTACATCTAGTGTACTGTGCAACAATTTCATAAACACCGGCATTGTTCTATGCATGATACACACGTGTGCATACGTACACACATAAATGTACATGTATATACAACAATGATACATGTACATGTAGGCAATGCACACAAAGTTGACCCGATTACCTGTCTATAGCGGCCACCTGTCTATAACGGCTACTTTTTCCGTATCCCTTGGGTGGCCGCTATAGACAGGTTTGACTGTATATGCAATAAAGATAGGGTGTTACCCCGCATTCTGATGAGCTGTGGCGGAATAAACAAAGGCATGTACCGATGTGTTGGCTCAGTGAGTAGAGTGGCTGCCCTCACAATCGGGAGGTCGTGGGTTCAAACCCCGGCCGCGTCATACCAAAAGACGTTAAAAGATGGGAGTTGCTGCTACCTTGTTTGCCGTTCAACAGTTGAAAAGGTTAGAGCAATGTCGATCTGGCGCTGCTCAGTGGCTGCCGGGCCCACGATCAATTGGGCAAAATGAATTTCCATTCTTGGACAATAAAATTTGGAGTTTATATCCAAAACAATTATTATTATCATTATTATATTTTAATGGTCAGTGTATTTGCACGTAGATGCATGCATGGAATCTAAACGAACAAAACATGGTGTACGAGCATTACCTTAGTATTGGTCAAGGTTGATCAGAAATCAGTCGATATTACTACTGATTTTATCAGGAATCCAAATCAAGCAAAAAAATGCACATTTCCATGTTGCTTTGGCACTGTGCGAAAATGCTCGAAATTTCTGAAATGCGTAGAATTTTCTGAAATGCATAGAAAATCAGTCGGGAGATGATTTTGAGCATTTTTTAATTTTGGCGCGCACATAAGCAATGTGTGTGAAGACCAGTCATGACTTGAATTTTATGCCTACTGAAAATGATACTGAAATGACACATAATTTTGAAGATACCCAGTATAGGCAATCATTTGATGCAATGTCAAAATTACAAAATGGCACCTAGATGATGTTGTGTATAGTGTATAGTGAGCTCAATGAGAAAGGTAGGATCTTGTTGACATTGACATGTTACATGTACATGGAAATTTCATGATAATTGGTCATCCATTGGGATAGAGCATTCACATTTGCCAGAAAGAAAAAAAAAAGAATTCCTTTGACAACACGATAAGTGATATGCTGCAAACAACACTACAAACAACTTTCTTACACTTTCACCCACCTACAAGGAACAAGTTTCAGTTAAATAACTTCCTTGAATTTTGCAGGTTGTTTACAGATAAGTGACACTGTGAATGTGTGATTGATTGAGTGAAATATCTCGTGACATTTTCCAGGTTCACATCTCCATGGCAAACTATTTAATATATGACTAGAGAAGCACTCTGAGAGTGCAGACCTCCGCCAAGCATGCAGCTCATTTCCACCACTGATCTTGTTCTTCCATAGAGATATCAGTGATTTCCACCCATACGTACTTATAGCATTGTGTGCTGAAAGTCACCTGATTTCCCAATATAGAAACCTTTGTTACGTCATAAACCCTCAGCTGCACGGCGCGCCTCACCCCTAGCAGAAACTAGAGCACACACTTTAGTGCGCGCATGCAAAGCTCAAATACGCACAGCCTGAACTCCCAAGTTCATTGACCCTACCTGCCAAAATATAAAAAATCCTTCATAAATTCCCCCAAAATTCTTGGATCACTACAAAAATTTAATAATCTGTTATTTGTATCATTCTAAACCTTTCCTGCAAGTTTCATCCAAATCCGTTCACTACTTTTTGAGTTATTTTGCACACGGACAAACTAACTAACAAACAAACAAACCAACGGTAACGAAAACATAACCTCCTCCCTTGGCGGAGGTAACTAGAAAAGCACTCTGAGAGCGCAGACCTCCATCAAGCAGCTCATTTCCACCACTGATTTTGTTTTCCAAATGAGGTCAGTAATTTCTATTCGTACACATGCATGCTGAAAATCGCCCAATTTCCCAATATAGAAGCCTTTGATACGTCATCATCGTCCAGCTGCAAGGCCCCTCACCCGAGCATAGCACGCACTTCAGTGCACATACGCAAACCTCGAAAAATGTGCATCTTGAACTCCCAAGTTCATTGACCCTGCCTGTCAAAATATCAAAAATTCATCATGAAATCCATACAAATTCCTGGATCACTACCAAAATGTAATCATCTGGACTTTATGTCATTTTCATCTTTTCCTGTAAGTTTCATCCAAATCTGTTCACAACATTTTGAGTTATTTTGCACACAGACATACAACAAAAACAAACAAACCAATGTCCGCAAAAACATAACCTCCTTGGCGGAGGTAACATCTGCAGGCCTACCATTTCACTAAAAAAAAAAGAAGAAAAAATATATGTCTTCATTCATGTCTTCTTTTTCATCTTCTTCTATTACTGTGTATGTACTTGTATTTTCAGTCTTTTTGCTTGATGTAAAGCGCCTTGAGCATTTAATCAGAGAGGAGAATGGCGCTATAGAAATCGTATATATTATTATTATTATTATTTTATTCAAAATTCACTTACAGTTTAACTGGTGACAGGAAGCTTGGAACAGGAACAGCCTGTGTCCAGTAGAGATGTTGCTGGTGCAAGCTAAGAAAGCCCACTAAATTGCCACATCCAGTTTCTTACAATAAAGTCATGCAGCTCAATATGCTCCTTTTAGCTGAATTTATTGGCTTAGCTGTTGCTACCAGAACCAAAGCAGGATAGCTGCTATGGCTGCTGAAGACACTAAAGGCCGCAGGCAACTCCCATGCAGGTACGGTACTTCGCAGTCCCCGTATGTCGCTCATAGCTGAAAATGGATTGGCTTCAAAGCTCTCATGTAGGTCGCACAGAATACATGCAAGTAGCAGGTAAATAGCACGCGTCTAGCAATACATGGTAATGGGCCAATGTGATACTGACTATTCTGTGTTGCTCGGCAACTATGACTTGGACGAAATTCCAAAAATGACATCATATGACTCACAGTACAATTCTGTACAACACTTGACACCTGCTGATTACTCTTGTTCTGTGAATATTTGAAGAAATGAATCAGCAGAAACAAAACAAAACTGCATGCATGAAAGTGATGAGTGAAATGTTGGAAAAACTTGTGATCATTCAATCAGCCATTTTGCGCTCAGCTGTGACAGAAAGTTCAGATTGTAATAGGACAATTGCATTGAGAATCTGTAGATCCTGTCACTACCAGCTGTTTCTGCATTGAGTGTAAAATGTTGACGTGCACTGCAACTTGAATGCAAATCACATCCAATGACTCACAGCAATTTTATGAACTCTTGACACCTGTTGATTACTTTTTTGTTTTGTTTGGTACATTGTACATGTATTTTCAAAGTTTTAGAGACTAAATACAACATAACTTAAGATCAAAAATTCCAAACTTCCTTGAACACACAAAATGCTACAGATTTGGCTGTGAGTAGTATCATTAGGCGTTTTCACATCAGCCCGATAAAAATCCAAGCTCGAGATATTTTTCGCAATTGCGAATGAACGCGCTATTTCATTTCTTATTCACATCAGCCCGAAGAGAATTAGCCCGAAATTTTTTTGAGCTACTTCGACAGCTGAGCATGTGCAAACAGCATCAGCAATGTGTGCACTTTTGCAAATTTTTCATGATTTGTGTGCTGTTTGCCTCGATCGATCGGGTCACACACACTAGGCATGATGGGATGCATCGTGCTAATTTCTCGAGTCATTTTCACATCAAATAGCGCGCTACTATCCCGCTATTTCAGATATTTCTCGAGTTGGACTCAAGAAATTTTCTCGATCAGAGCGATACAATTAGCGCGCTAATTTGTGTTCACGTTATCAAATAGCGCGCTATTTCGTGATCGGGTTAATTTCCCAAGTCAGAAAATAGCGCGCTATTTCGAAACATCAGGCTGATGTGAAAACACCTATTGGTGCCAAGTAGCTCTACCATTGAACCTGCTTTAATGAGAAAGCACAACCAACATATTTGTATCTTAAGAAGGCGACCTCTGTAGTGTTGCAGGCAATTACAACTTTTTTTTTCAAACATCCATAAATAAAATCACTATGAAATCAAACACATTATTTTGCCTATTTCAAACACACTGTATGGCTATGTGGGCCTGTGTTAAATGAAAGAAAAGTACATGTATTGCAAGAATTTCCTTTACTATTAAATACTTTTTGAATGAAGGATAATTTTATAATATGACATACTTGAAGTTACCATTTGGTCAGATCATGAACATGTATAAAATGGTAAGATCATAAGCATGTGAATGACATGAATGTCATTTGCTGAGGTTTTAATGTAGTTTCAATCTTTGCCACTTTCAAGAGGTGGAAAGTACATTTTAGATGTACAGGCTGTAAGTTTTATTTCCGTCTGTAAGCCAGATGTGACATCAACTGACTGTATCTAAAGCATGGAGATAACGCGAAAAGTTATATGATCTTGATGTCATGTTGAATATTTTTCTATGGTGTACATCTTTGTATAGTTAATCGAAGGAGTTACTAGGCAAGCCAGACCTCCTTGGTTAATATTAGGGAGCTTTAGATTTTCGCGACGGGGGACATTCAGAGGAAAAAGTCAATCTATTTTTAGCTTGCGTCATCTGAGTTTTTCACTACGCGCACTGAGCTATTTTTATGTCTGCACAGTTTGCAACGTAGAGATCTACTTCATGCACCAATCATATGGGGGCACCATTTTTGTTGAGCCCACCGGAGGTGAGGGGAGACTAAGGGATCGCCTGCGGCGTCTGTCCGTCCGTCGTCTGTCCGTAATGCTACAAAAACTTCAATAACTCTTTACTCTAGGCTTCAATTGCAATCAAACTTTGAGGGAAGAGGGGTCATACAAAGTTTCATATTTTACCATATATGAAGGTCACCTCAAGGTCAAAGCTCACAGGCAGGGGTCAATGAACTTTAGGGCCCAATGTTAAGTTTTTATGGCGCGTTTCTATTATGGGTCATAACTTTTGATCCATAACTCCATTTGTGACCAAACTTGAATGGTAGATGTCCCTTGGGGAGTGGATGGTCACCACAAGGTCAAAGGTCACAAGCGTGGGTCAACAAACTTTTAGAGCCCAATGTTAAGTTTTTATGGCGCGTTTCTATTATGGGTCATAACTTTTGATCCATAAGTCCGTTTGTGACCAAACTTGGATGGTAGATGTCCCTTGGGGAGTGGATGGTCACCACAAGGTCAATGGTCACAAGCATGGGTCATCAAACTTTTAGAGCCCAATGTTAAGTTTTTATGATGCGTTTCTATTATGGGTCATAACTTTTGATCCATAGGTCCGTTTGTGACCAAATTTGGATGGTAGATGTCCCTTGGGGAGTGGATGGTCACAAGGTCAAAGGTCACAGGCAGGGGTCAACGAACTTTAAGGGCCCAATGTTAAGTTTTTATGGCACATTTCTTTTTTGCCATAAATTTTTACCCTTTTATATCTCCTTTTATCTGTTATATCCCATTCGCATACAATTTCTTGTACGCGATTGGGTGCGACACATTATGGCACTTGCCTTGTATTTTCAATAGGTTGTGTCCCAGCGTAATCTAAAGCTACCAGTCAGCACGACGCAGGGGAGAGGAGAACGTCCAGCGCAGGCGTCGTCTCAAACGTTCGCGCGTCAAAATCTATAGCTCCCTATTGATGAAATAATGCACACTTTTTTGCTTTCTTCAAATAAGGCTATGTAAGATGAAAGAGAGGGATTTAACAAAAGGTATGACAAATAGTAATGCAATTTGCACCTACATGTAACTCCAAGATTCAAGTGATTTGTGAGGGCATTTACATTTTCTGTCATGATATTAAATGCTTTTCCATCAGGTGGAAATGTTCACCTCGATCACAAATTTGAACACTTCAATTAAAAGTCACCCTGTGAATTACAATTTCTCAGCAGCATAAAGGATCTTATAACTAAAGTAAGTTTATAGCACACCAGTCAGAATATTATAGTCTTGGAAAGTAATTTCTTAGTTTAATATTCGATTATTCAAACTTGACCTGCATCTATAGATGATGTACCTGTGATGGAGTTTAATGGTCATAACTTAAAGCTGTGGAAAGCTATTGAGTAGAATATATTGATGATGATGCCAACAGTGATGGAATAGTGACGTCTGCATCTTGAATAAAAGAATGGCTTGTTTCCACTCTGCAGGCGTGACAAAACGGAATAGCTTGAAAATTCAGTTGTCCAGGAACTACCACATGACTGCACACAACAGTGCAGCAACATTGGTAGCAGCTCTGTTCAGAAAGAGGCATACTGTAAAATGGGGAATATTTGCATGCGTTTTGATTTTGTGAATGCCAGATGTCAGAGGCAACTCGCGAAAAGGCCATCAGCTCCAATTCACAAAAATTTCATGCTCCGAAAATATCGTTTTACAGTAACAAGCATGTAGTATGGTTGTGCTTAAACAACTTGGACATTTGGCCTTAATGAATAAAGTTGTTTTTCGTGTCATGTTTGTTGAATTCATATCAGTTCTTTGACTGGCTGTAAGATCACTGAGGTTGAGTAGAATGAAAGTTGTGTTGTGAGTATGAAGTGAATGTGGAGATACATTCACCACATTGATCTTTTCAATTCCAAGAAGAAGTATAGTTTTTGTGTGAGAGGCATTACAGTATTTTCAAAGAGGTGCAAGTACAATGTAAAGTCCTCCAAAATGTCGTCTACTCTTTGCAACAAGCAGCTGCAGCAAAGCCATTTTTTTCTTTTTTGTAATATATATTAGTCATTCATGTCAGCTGAAAACTACAGGGAAAGCATGAACAGTAAACACATGCATCTGTCTTGACATTTGCACTTCTACTTTATTTTCTATTGTTATTTGACACAAACCTTCAGATTGAAATTTGACAATAAATATCATTCTATGCACATATCTTGGTCACACATTTTACAAAATATTTTCATTTTACACACACTGCCCATAATGAGTACAATGTATTATAAGTGGATTTCTTATGGGAATAAATGTTATACAGTAGTGCCTACCCATGACACCATACACATATAACACTGTCAAATGTAATTCCACTGATTGAGTAATGTATTTTGATTACTCCACATTCCTCAGATATACAATGTATCTGTTCCAGTTTCAACACCCCAACCTCAATTCATCATGTGTCTTATTCTACTAGAACTAAAGCCTTTTACGACCACAATTTGTGTAAGGTTTGGAATATCTAAGGGTGCACAAATTTCACCTAAGTCGCAGTGCAAAATGAATTTGTCAAGTATAGGTAAACCTTGTAACAAGTCATGTGGGACCATGAAAAAACGTTTTTTTTTACAATGAAATTTCATTAAAACTGATGCACATGGGTTCTTACATAACTGTTGGACTAAATCTATAGATTAGATTTGAATAGACAAAATTATTGCAAAGTGAATGGGGTATAATGGGCAATACACAGTTGGACACATTCCAAACTGACAAACTTACAATATTTTAATTTTGTGATATAACTTTTACATCTAGAATTATCACTGAATGTAATTAATACCCTCACTTCAAAACTGGCAGAGTTAGCTCAATCCGCAATATTTTGCATGTTTTTTTATCAAAAACAAAAGTTGTTACTATGGCAATGCATTAACATTGACGAAAGATGTGTTTTGCACAGCTGAAAACCGTTTGGTCACATGTGCCAAATATCGAGTCAAATGCTCAGCTAAGAAAGTAAGCTCAATCCACAATATTTTTGTAAGCTTTTTATTCCAAACATGTAGTTACCTTGGCAAGATGAACCTTGCATATCTACATACTATAGTAGTCATAAGTGCAAAACTTCTCAAGCCAAAAGCGGAAAAAATGAGAGAGTTAGCTTAATCCAAATATATTTGTTCAGTTTTTATCAAATAAATGTTGTTCACCATGGCAATGCACAGGTCAACACTGAAGACACTGAAGTTTTACGCACTGACGTACTACACTGTGTATAGTGGTCACATGTGCCACGTGTCAAATGCTCAAACACTTAGCTAGGGGGTAAGCTCAATCCACAATATTTTTGTGTGATTCTTATAAAATATGTTACCATGGCAACACATTGTTCAACATTGACATGAGACGTGTTTTGCACATCTAAAACTTATATTGGTCACGTGTGCCAAATTTCAAGACAAATGCTTAAAAACTGAGGGAGTTGTCTCAATTCACAATATTTTTATATCGATATGACTAACAAAAGACCGAGCATAACTTGCATGTTCCCTCGCTATGTCTTTTGTTAGTCATATTAATATCACAGAAACGTGCAAGTTATGCTGAGTCGAGGGGAAGGTGCATTCCAATGTCTTTTGTTAAACATATCAGTACTTTAGCAATGATTGACAGATGAGGTCACAACCAGAATCTTGGTTTGGAAGGTGTTTTTTTTTTTTGTGGGCATATCCAAGTAATCTGAAAAAAGAAAAATTATTCAAAAATACACGGAACGTTTCTAGATATTCGTTTCACCGCAAAAGTGATGTTGAGGGTATCATGAATCAACACAAATCAACATGCATTTGTGTGTCATAAAACCTTTAAGATCTTACTGTGACAATTTTTTGACAGAAATAGGTGCATGAATTAACAAGAGACCCAGGGGTCTCGCGTTCACCCGAGTATTGCAAGTTCACCGTCCACGCATTCTTACAGACCTGAGAACATTGCAAACTTGGGGACAGGGGGCAGCTGTGGGCAGGGATTCTATGGGGACATGGTGCCATTTGCATCTTTCCATCTCACTGGGAAAAATACTTGCCAAGTACAAGTACAAGATTCAAGTCTGCCTTGAAAACGCATTTGTTTACAGTGTAAGCAAACATGAAGCTCGGTACCATCACTGTAAATGGAATTGTATGTTTTTGTATAATCTTTTCATTTTTTGAGCGCATAGGGACATTATCACTTTGTGTTATGCGCTATATATTAGCACTGTCAATTATTATTATTATTATCATTATTACATTATATTTAGAAAATTTTACTGCAGTTTAAAAAAAAGAAAAAGGACTTAAATGTAACTAGAAGTGTCGCTATGGCGACTGGTATGCCTCTGCCATAATGCATGCATGCCGTCAATCCCTCGTTTGAGGCGAGACCCCAACTTCCACCTAAGAAAGTGGGGTGCTATACCGCGTTCAAGATTTTTCGTTTGGGAGTTGGGAGTCGAAGTATTTGTCCATTGCAAATAAACTTTCTACTCAGGCGTGACAAACCTGGAGGCCAAGCCAGGGTTTGATGACTCCAGCAGCTGTCGTATTACGTAAGAGCATGATAAGGATATCTGCCTGTGGCAGACCATTCAAAGTGAACTCAATTTTCTCTATCCTTTTTAAAGTTTTCAATTTTATATTCTATTGAGAAATTCTATGGTCATCCATTTTACATTTCGAACGAAAAAAATTGACCTGTAAATAACGAAAATACAGGAATAAGAAGGAGAGCATTGCCAGTTTGCCGGTGCTGACAATGTGCTATTTGGCAGTGAGTTACAACGGGGAGGTGAGACTACCTCCCTGGTTACAATCAGCCTGCTGACTGGATCATTGAGAAAGCAGCTGTCGTATTACGTAAGAGCATGATAAGGATATCTGCCTGTGGCACACCATTCAAAGTGAACTCAATTTTCTCTATCCTTTCTAAAGTTTTCAATTTTATATTCTATCGAGAAATTCTCTGGTCATCCATTTTACATTTTGAACGAAAAAAATTGACCCGTAAATAACGAAAATACAGGAATAAGAAGGAGAGCATTGCCAGTTTGCCGGTGCTGACAATGTGCTATTTGGCAGTGAGTTACAACGGGGAGGTGAGACTACCTCCCTGGTTACAATCAGCCTGCTGACTGGATCATTGAGAAAGAGAGAGAGAGGGAGAGAGAGAGAGAGAGAGAGAGAGAGGGAGAGCGAGAGGGAGAGAGAGAGAGAGAGAGGGGGGGGGGAGGGGAGAGATGGGGGAGGGAGAAGGGGAGAGACAAAATGGAATGACAATAGTTCCGGTCACTGCAGTACAGGCATGCTCTGTCTGCATACGCTGAATGTCTACACTCACACACACACACGTACACACACACACACACGCACCATGGAGCTACATAGCCCATGCCAAAACCAAAACAATCTCCTCCTCTCGCGGTGCCCCCCCCCCCCCCCCCCCCCCCCCCCCCCCCCCCCCTCCTGTGGCGCTGTGGCGATGACTGATGCTTAGATGAGGCCAGGGTCAAGAAACAGGTGTTTTATATCTTTGACTTTAAGTCATTGATTGCCAAGATATACACTGGCATTATTTACGGGGGTGTAGCCTCTTCAAACGAGAGATTTGCGTCATGGATTCTCCTAATAGGTCTATAGTACATGTGGACAATGTGTGATTACATTTTCACAAAATTGGCAAAATATTAAAATGACAAGTTTGTCACAAATGTGTTGAATGTTCACCTTCCTTGACCCAGGTTTAATTGGATAAATAGGAGAGCATGTATTTGGAGATTTAAGGACTTTCACATGACTTTGACCCATTCATAAGTTTATGCACTGAGTAATTTTCAAGGTATGGAGAAAAAGTGCAATTTCTGTATTGAATAGTAAATTGTTGCCATTTTCATCTGGCCTTTGACCCTAAAATTCATATTAAGATAATCACTGTCAGGCAGAACGTGCATAAATATGTAGTAAGTTTCAAGATAACTCGAGCCACTTCCAAGATATGGAGGAAAAAGTTAGTTCAGCACTTTCACTTGATCTTTGACCTTTTGACCTTTGAGGCAAAAAAAAAAAGAAAAAGAAAAACTTCCCAGAGAATCTCTATTGGGTTATACATGCATACACCAAGTGTAAAAAAAATAATCCTGCTGGCATTGCATAGATACGAGGGAAATAGTAAACTTTTGAAGTGTTGCCCTTGACCCCTGACCTTTGACCCCATGAACCCTAAATTCTCTAGATAATCACTGCTAGTCAGTACATGTATATATACTATGTTCCATGAAGATACCTTGAACAATTTCCAAGGTACAGAGAAAAAAGTGAAATTTTAATATTTTTACTTGACCTTTTGACCTTTCACCTCATGACCCCAAACTTTCACCAGAGAATCTTAATTGGGTAATACATGTATACACTAAGTTTCAAGAAAATATCTTTAGGCAATGCATAGATATGGAGGAAATAGTGAAATTTACGTATTTGACCTTTGACCTTGAGCATGTGGACCCAAAAGTTGATAGGCACAACTTCACTCCCTAATACACATACATGCCAAGTTTCCTTAGGATACCTCAAAAGGTTTTTTAGTTATGCTGTCCACCAAATTCATTACGGACGGACGGAAGGACGGACAACCCGAAAACATAATGCCTCCGGCACCACTTCGTGGCGGAGGCATAAAAAACTGCCCCTTCCAATCCCTGCCCAACCCCTGGATCTACTATGAATAACCTTGAAAGTGAACTCACAAATGTATTTACTCAGAGTGCTTCCACTTTTAAAAAGTATATATTTATTAATTCATTTTTTAATAGGGGGTTCTGGGGTCCTTTTCTTAAGTATATAAATTGTCACCCTTGTGATAATGCACTGGGTTTGGTGACAAATTTGACCATGTGTTGTGAAGAAGAAGAGGGAAATGTGTTGGTCCCCCTCCCCCCTAGCCCATCCCCAAATCTGCCACGAACCAAGTGCAGACTACAGTCACAATCTACTTACTCACAGCACTAACCTATCTCTTCTGGTTCTAGATAAAAGAATCGCAAAGATTTCTTAAATTTGGGGGCTGCGCCCCCCCCCCCCCAACCCAATTTGAAACTACAGTCATCAATGTACTAACCTCATAGTATTAACTTAGCTCTGTCACTACTGGTTCTAGAGAAGAAGATATTTAAAGATTGCTTAATTTAGAAGAGTTTGTCCCCCATCCCCCTGCCTACCGCAGAAAAGCAGCACAGAACATGGTAGCTTGCAAATCTGCAGGAACTGAACACCACAAATTCAAAATTTTCAGGAAAATTCTTTGTTTTTCTTTCACTGTAGTGTGTAATATCTATAGATACTAACCTGTTCAAAATATTCCCATTTCAATATCGTACAAACTCAATGAAGTCTGAAACCCCAAAACCTGCCAAAGGGGCTAAAAATAAATTTGTAGATTTTCTCCCCAATTTTTCCATACTGAAAAGGTTTCCAATGATGTAGATTATTCCAATTTCATTCCAAAACCCTACCACAGACATGGTAAGAAGCCAGCTGTCAGATAAACTGGCTGAAACAAGACTCAAAATTTGAGATGCACTCTATCGCGTTGGAAAGTAGACATTCAAACTCAAACAACAGAATAACAGAATAGCAAACTGAAAACTTTCAAAATTAAAAGCATTGAATTTTAAAAATCCATATACTTTTGAACTTGTGAGATTTCAGACTTTTTTCAACAAATATTAGATTTCTTCCTTTTCCATCCAAGTCACCTCATTTTGAAGTTTTCTCTTCTTGGAAGTATACTGTAACAGAAAGTTTATTTCTAGTGGGAACTACACAGTTGTAGTGACAATGTATAGCAGCCAACACCATTGGCCTCTAGCATATTCTCTTGATCATAAGTCCAGAGCAGAGTCAGCAATGTCTGCAAGCATCTCTGCTTCCCGTGACACCTGTACTGTCAAATCATCACTCAGCTGCCAGATCATGATCACACCATACGCATCTCCCGAGGCAAGTAGACGCCGACTGGAAGAACATTAAAAAGAAATGCAAATAAAAAAAAAAAGATTGTGTTACATATACTGACGTAGAAAATTGTGTTACATTGATGCTACCATTTTTATTCACAGACAAACCACAATAGCCTTATTTCTCTACATAACAAGTAGTTTAAGAGGGCGATTTCTTTCATATTACTCCATAAATTTGTAGTTGTTGACTATGCAGCATTAGCGACTATGATCTGAGAGTCAGGGGTGCCAAATAGAAAAAACAAAACAAACAAACAAACAAAACCAACAGCCTAGATAGCAGTGTTTTAGTATTCTACTGCTTGATATCTGATGGCCTCTATGGGAAACAAAATGCCAAAGCCATCACTAAATTAAATTCACAGTCCTTTCAAAACTTCCATGCACCCTTGTCATGGAAATTCATAAATGACAGGCTATGGTTTTATTTAATGTTCACATCTTTCTGGATCTACATGGTAGGGGATGCAATACCGAACTTGAGTAGAGTCATGTGCCTGCTTTAAAACTCCTCTTTCACATGTTACTTTTCATAGCATTTATACTATGGTAGGTGAAATACACCAACACACACAAAAAACCCCAACAAAACCAACTAGAAATGTCGCTACAGCGATTGGTATGCCTCCACCATAATGCATGGTTCTCCTAATAGGTCTATAGTACAATGTCTTGACAATGTGTGATGACAGTTTCACACAATTGGCAAAATATTAAAATGACAGGTTTACCACAAATGTGCTGAATGTTCACTTTCCTAGAACTAGGTTCGATTGGATGAATGATTAAAAAGTCAGAGTACAGGTATTTGGGGAATTGAGGATTTTTACTAGACTTTTGACCCTTTTATAACTTTATGCATTGAGTAATTTTCAAGGTATGGAGAAAAAGTGTAATTTCAGTATTAAATATTATTATCTAAACCTGGCCTTTGACCATTGACCTCAAAGTTCCAAAGAGAATCACTGTTACGTAGAACATGCATAAATATGAAAATTTCATGATACCTTGAGTTACTTTCGAGATATGGAGGAGGAAGTGCATGCATATATACTAAGTTCCACAAAGATACCTTGAACCATTTGCGAGATATGGAGAAAAACATGAAATTTCAACCTTTTGACTTAACCTTTGACCCTTGACCTTTGACCCCTGACCTTTGACCTCGTGACCCAAAACTCTCTCTGGAGAATATTTGTTTGGTAGTTTATATATACACTAAGTTTTAAGAAAATACCTTCAGGGAATGCATGGATATGGGGGAAATAGTGAAATTTTGAGCATTTGACCTTGACCTTTTGACCTTTGACCTTGAGCATGTGCCCTAAAAGTTGATAGGCACAACTTCACCCACTCATACATTTACATGCAAAGTTTCATTAAGATACCTCAAACAGTTTTTTTAGTTACGCTGTCCACAAAATTGATTACGGATGGAAGGACGGACGGACGGATAACCCGAAAACATAATGCCTCCGGCACCACTTCGTGGCGGAGGCATAAAAACAAGTGTCGGCTGACATTTTTGTCGAAATTGAACCAACCAGTTTTCACCATAAGAAGTTGTAAGAGTTCAGGCTTACTTTGATTTGTTAAATTCCACGACGCTGACAGGCTGCTTATCCTGACTTGCCTCCAGACTGCATGTAGGTTTGACCTTGCTTCTGCGGAGGTCATAGAGGAGGAGATGACCTCGTCCTGTAGCAGCAGCAAACACAAGAGGGCGCACAGGGGACCACTGGGCTGAGAAGATATAGCCTTGGCCAGGTTCCACAGAGAAAATTGGCCTTGCCTGGAGAAGGATGAAGAAAGTACAGTAAACCTTGTGTAAGTCAACATTGACAGGACCAGCCTGAAGGAATATCTGTTGACTAATGTATACGTTGACAAAATGTTGACTTGAACTGATTACTTGCTCTTACACTTGATGGTACCTTCAGTTATTTCTAGATGTTGATGGACACATAAAGATTACAGGATGACGTGACCTTTTATAGAATATACAGAAAGGCAAATTCAGCCCAAGTCTCACAAGTCAATGAAATCTTTCAAAGGCAGAAACATATGATCAGATATATTACTGTCCATTATCTCCCTGCTTTGTGTTTCAAGAAGTGGCTTTTTACCAACCTGGAATTTAATCATTGTAGGTCATCACCAGCTATCGTAACAAACCAGTCGACATGACCAGCTAGTGAACAAAGCTCAAGTTTCCACATGAATGTGGTACCGGTATGCAAAAGCGCACCATACTTATTATTAGGCGGGAACACGGTTGCCATAATGGAATCAGTCTGGGCCTGCTTGGGCAAAGTCTGTGTTGGGACCCAAGCAGCATAATTCAATTGTAGACAAGTGAGCTGTTTTTTTTTTTTTTTTTAAGGGCTTTCACAATGATTCAAGAAGGCTCCAAATACTGGCTCCAGTATGAATGGGATAACTGTTGAATCCAAAGTATCCTTTGGTACACGGACAAGGGAATACAATGTATGATACAATCAAAATTTTGCAGCTTCCTGCTATGCTTCCATTTAACTCTTCACAGCTAACAGCCATCGAGATGGTACATTGAAGTGATGTCGAAATAAGAAGTTATTACAGGTAGCGAACGGAAAGTCAATTTTGCACAGATCTACTGAGATGACATTGACACTTTATCACATTGGATGTAGTCAACCTCGCATACCTTGAATTAGTCGGGACTGAAGAAAATGGTTTGACATACGCAAACTTCAAGGTCCACGTACGTCGAATTTTCTTTGACTTTTCCAACATTTATCGATGTTCAAAATGATATCTGTTTTAGTGCCTACCGATTGTTTGCATGCTTGTCAACTGAATTTGAATCGACTTTGATATGAATGAAATGAATGAAAATCGATGTTCTTCTTTCAACACTGTTTTCTGGTGGACAATTAAATCACCTATCACCATAAAAACAAAAAGAAAATACCGGTACGTAATCAAGTGCAAGACGGGGTTGCAGAACATGCGTGCTGAATGTACATTGCGTGTGGATGACCGTGGTGTGTCTACAGAATACTGTGTATGCATTTGCGTAATACTCGTACACGTCATGTGGAGAAACCCGTCGAAACACAAACTAAATTTACCAAGCACACAGTTGCACAATAATCACAAGAATCACATTCTTAGTTTTGCAAACTATTAATATTTCACACAACTATGAGTGTACATGTGTAGCTCACCAAGAACATCTAGAGCTACAGGAGCGATGGCAATGTCGCACCGCTACGCACCGGTCTTCAGTGTGTCTACCAGCAGCACTCACAGTTAGCCGATTGATACCATTAATCATTTCCAAATGTAAAAGCAACAATCTGTTATTTATTTTAGCATCGTACGGAGCAGTATATTATCGTTATTCACTTCCAAATTTAAAAGCAAACATCCGACATTTATTCTACTATCATAAGGAGCCGAATGTTATTGTTGTCCACTTCCAAAAGTGAAATGAATCATCTGACAACTATTTTAGCATCGTACGGAGCCGAATGTTACTGTTTTTCATTTTTGAACGTCAAGGCAGACATCAGACATTTATTTTACCATCAAACGCAGCTGAATGTTACTGTTATTCATTTCAAAATGTAATAGCAAATATCCGACATTTATTTCATCATCGTACGGAGCTGAATATTATTGTTACTCATTTCCGAACGTCAAAGCAAACATTCAAAATTTATTTTAGCATATTCCGGAGCTGAATGTTATTGCTATTTACTTTTGAACGTAAAAGCAAACATCCGGCATTTATCTAATCATTGTACGCAGTTGAATATTATTATTATTAATTTCCGAACGTCAAAGCAAACATCTGACATTTATTTCCGCATCTTCCAGAGCCAAATGTTATCCTTATTCATTTCCGAACGCAAAATCAAATATCTGACATCAATTTAAGCACCATGCGGAGCTGAATCTTACCATTATTCATTTCAAAAAGTGTAAGCAAACATCCAACACTTATTTTAGTATCACACGGAGTCGAATATCACCGTTATTCATTTCCAAAATTAAAAGCAAACATCTGACAGTTATTTTAGCATCTTACGGAGCCGATTGTTACCGCTGTTCATCTCCAAAAGTAAAGGCAAATATCCGACTTTATTTGGTGGACCGACGTGCGTTTTTGGTGGCCCCGGGTCACCGGGCCACCGTTAGTGTCGAGCCCTGAATACAAGTGCAGCACACGAAGGATGGGCTACTTAGTTGCCAAAAAACAGTAGTGAGTAATATTGCAAGATCAGATTCGGGCTACAGCTTCTGAGTACAGTGCTATTACTGTAATCATAAACATTTACTGAAGAGGGTTGTTCGCATTAGAAAAAACAAAGAAGCAATCTTAGGGGGCCTATACTCATTTATGCTAGAAAAGAAAAATAAATCAAATCACTGAAAACTCAAATAAGATTCAAGTCAAAACAAGGGTAAAGTAAATGATGATTTTTTTATACCCCCACCAAACGAAGTTTGAAGGGGGTATATAGGAATCAGCGGACAGTCGGGCGGTCGGTCGGGCGGTCGGGCAGGCGGTCGGTCGGGCGGTCGGGCGTCGGGCGGTCGGGCGGTCGGTCGGGCGGTCGGTCCGTTGCAAATCTTGCGTCGCGAACTACTTCCTCAGTTTTCAACCGATTCCCATAAAACTTGGCACAGATGTGTGCCTTGGGTTGTAGATGTGCAAGACATATTTTTTGACAGTACTCAAAAGTACGTTGCCATGGTAACGGCATATTATGGGCAAAAATGGGTACAAATCTTGCGTCGCGAACTCCTCCCACAGTTTTTGATCAATTTTTATGAAATTAGGTACAGATGTTCATCTGAATATGTTAATGTGCAAGACACATATTTCCGCAGTGGCAAAAAGTGCGTTGCCATGGTAACGGCATGTTATTGGCAAAATATAGGGCAAAATGCTTCATCAGTGTTCTTCCAATTCTCATGGAAAACATATTGAATGTTTGTCTTAGGATATAGGTCAGCATGACACATTTCTTGACAGTGACAAAAAGTATGTTGCCATGGTAACAGCTCACATATTATGAGCCAAAATGATGGAAAATTTTGTGTTGCAAACTACTTCCTCAGTTTTTGCCCAATTTCCATGAAACTTGGTACAGATGTGTGCCTTTGGTTGTAGATGTGCAAGACGCATTTTTCGACAGTACCCGAAAGCACGTTGCCATGGTAACGGCATATTAATGGCAGAAGATCAAGGAAAGATCTTGCGGATTTAACTACTTCCTCAGTTTTTTGACCAAAGCTTATGAAATGTTGTTTGGCGGGGGTATAACCAGTCACTGTAGCGACATTTCTAGTTTTTGTCTGAAAATCGTACAGCGTATCATTCCATAACATCTAAATTTATCAGAATAAACTGTTGCTAAATCATATCTATACTATTCTTTATCATGCTAGGCCTATACTTCCAGATCATATACCACACTATTTTCATAATCGCATTGCTGAAAAAAAAAAAAGTGTTTAGTGCTTGCATTCTCGGGGGAGAATTAATGAAACAAAGTTCGTGAAATGAAAAAGGTTAAAAAAGCACTAGCAGAAGATTGATGTTTGGACAGTGGACCGTGATTAATGTCAAAGATATAGCTGTCAACACCTAAGCAGATGCCCCACTATCGACGGTTAAGAAATCTACGCGCACGGCATGACTATCACAATCGCAAATCAGAACACAGTGGTTAAAGAAAAGAAGATGATGGGGCAGAGCGTAGTGCTATCGTAAGCACTCCATTGGCAGGGTGCTATATATGCATACCGTGTACGTGTGTAGGTAGGTGTTGGGGATTTTTCTTGTCAGCTGTGTACCAGGTATTTCTTTGGGCGCATGATCGTTCCGGTCTCAGAATATTTACAATCGAGTGTGAAAAGATTTGTGACATGTCTTCGCTGTCCAGGCGCGCTTAATCGGAAATGCTGAGTGATGTTTGCAATTTCGATGCGAGCAACATGCTGGGAAAAACAATAAGTTAATCAAGATCGGAACATTAGATTTCCCTTCGAGGTAACCGAACTTCGAGTTAGTTTTTTCGAGTTACGCGAATTTTGATACATGGAAACTCCATAGGAACAATCGGGACTTTCATTTTGCCCCCAAAGTAAGTGATAGTCGGCTAATCCGACGTCGAGGTAAATGAGGTTGACTGTATTACCTGTTTGATAGACATCAAAATTGAAACTCACTGTGTGGACTATCAAATATGGAATGTCAGAAAGAATGGAAAATGCATGCATTTGAAATATCAATGAATGAACTGACACAGAAACAAAGAAGTTTCAATGGTATAACATATCAGTCGGACAAATCAATTCTGCCATAAACTTCTCCTGGGGCCCATTTCATAAAACTTGTCATCAGTGACAATTTGTCATAGATGTGACAAGCTACTGAAATCCTTGCATCTGATTGGCTGAGAGCAAATTTGTCATAGAAATGTGGCAGTTGTCACTGATGACAAGTTTTATGAAATGGGCCCCTGGTCAACAATATTGGCAATCATTATAAATCATCATCATTCACTGTTACATGTATTAACAGACAAATAATTGGTGAATTATTGAATCTTTGAACTTGTCCTACACTCCAGTTTGACTGCCATTTTAGAACAGTCAGAAACAGCTGGCCAGGTGGCATATGTCATGAAGCATGAGACACGTACATCCATACACCCAAAGACACACACATGCATACACACATGCATGCATATAACATGGCCACACATTCTTCAAGGGTATCCTTTGGTTTAGAATGATAAGGGCATTAAGTTGCCACTAAAGCCATACTGTTCGAGGCACTTTAAACCCGTTGAAGACGAGTCTCGAGTACACTCAGACAAGTGTCTATTGGACATGCGTGTTGTAGCAAAATCAGCCATCCTCACAGGTTAACGCCCTTTTACATTCTCACCCGACACCTTGCTACTGACCCTTTGGCTCAGGTAAGTTAAACATGATCAGTGCACTAATTTCTAATGGATGTACACAAACTGCTAAACTTTTCTACCTGTATATTACTGCATAAGCTGTTATTTTTTTGAGGGTTTGATTTTCACGAATTTCTCGAATCACTGTTGGACCTTAAATTTAACAACACGCGAAAAAAGCTCCAATTGACAGGCATTATTAGTGCACCTATGACAGTCTTGGTGTCCAAATCACGAAAACAATGTCTAACAAAAATGTCCATGACCTCCTAATTTGCGAAAACATCTCTTCGCAAAAATAAAAGCTTATACAGTAGGTTGTCATGTACCTCTAGCATGCTGTAAACCCTGATACACATGTCTGTGCCACACGAAAGGAAGAGGTTCCTGTGGAAGGGAGAGCACTGGAGAGCATGGACTGGACCATCGTGGGGGTGGAAGGCAAACGTAACCGGAGAGTACAGTGGGATGGACAGGATTGTCTCACCTGTAGCAGAGACAAACAATGTACAATTTGTGTAGATGATGCTACCATATCAAATCTGGTGTACCTACAAGTACAGTGTATGAATGTTTACACATATCTGCACTAGATACACTGCACAATACACTAATGCTTGCCAGATCTTGATGCTGTCATACTTAATTAACTGATTTTGACAATGAGTTGTAAAATTAATCCCTAGGATGCACTTCATAATATTTCCGATATTTGGATTTATTGCAAGTTCTCCTGTTGACTTTGTTCTACATTGCACATAGTTAACAGTCATGTATGGAGATCTTTAATCAATGTATATATGAAGACATTGAGAAGAAGATAGAAGGTGGATAAGGACGGAGAAAGAGAAAGAAGAAAACCAAAAATAAAAACAAACAAGAGACAGGATGGCAGTTGCACCATATGTCTATCTCTTGCAGTATTTAATCCAGATGGCTGGTGATGTTGGCATTTGCATATGATTGTTGATGCTTGGGTTAAAACCTTATTTGTCAATAAACACTCATTTACTATCACTGTACATCAATGAACAAGCATTTCACTTTTTACATTGTGTGAAAAAAAGGGTGCCCATACATGCTACTTGAGTCAGAAATACATGCATAAAGAATCACAAATTACTCAAGACTTAGTGTGAGGACTCATACTGTTACTTTGCATGTATAATACTGTACACCTCGGAAGCTAAGGTTAACCAAATGCCTCACAAACATACCCAGTAAACTATTATACAGGGTAAAATTTTTGCACTGTCTTTATTTTCGTGAATTTCACCAGTTGTACAGGGAATCGCCGAGTAAAAATACTTAGTACTAGTATTGTCACTTGTTATTCATTTCTTTTTATGTTGTAAAAGGTAAGTAATGATTACTAAACCCTCATAAACAAAATCTGTCAAAATCCTTGGAACCCTTGGTAAATCTAGCCTTGATTTTCAAGAGTTGGAATTCTATTTACAGACTACAAACCACAAAATTACTATGATCTGTATCTTCACTAACACTTTCACTTGCTTATCACTCACCAGTTGGGATAGGACCCTTGGAGTTTACAGAACACTTGAAGAGCCCACCAGACTCAGAGCCTAGCACAAACTGTGTCTTGTCCTCCTCCACAAATGACACTCCACTCACTGAAAGATATTCAACAAAATTGGCATAACAGAATAACTTCTATCAAAATAAGGATGTTACAAAACATTTGAGGGCATTATATCAAATGCTGTCATCCCAAACACAATTAATCCTTCACAATTTTCCCCTAAATCCCACATCCTACCACCCATTGAGATATGTGCCAATAGTTATTACAGAAAGGTGATATTGATTTGCAACTTTTGAAAAGATTGCCTGCTCCTAAGCTTTCAAACTGTTGTACTGATGTTTCAGCATTCATAGAATCCACATGTGTTTTTGCACAACATTTTCTTTAAGTGAAGACAAGTTTCAGCAGTATTTGTTTGATGTACACTGCAACGGCCAACAAAGCTACAACAAACTGGCTATTATATTCTGCCACTACATGCTGCCAGATGGTCTGCAGCATATAGGATGTCAATGTATTCTAAATTGGGAGTTGTGCGAGGGTCGACCAAGCCAAAGCTTTAGCAGCACGTTACTTGCAGTGTGTACTTCATGTCATAGGGTTACATAATACGTGAAAGCGTATACAACCCAGATAACAGATACAGTCTCAACTTTATTTAAACCTGAACACTTCAACATTTAGAAAATTGTAGAGCAATTTTCTTAACCTCAATTGTGGAAGCCTCAATAAAGAGAATTCAGAGCACAACTGACCCCTAAAACTTAAACTGATCTTTGACTTACAGAGACAATGTTAATTACAGACAAACAAGGAGAAGGATCAAATGTCCTGCATCCGATTATGTGAGTGTACACCTACACCATCCTAGCCTTGTGTGGTTACCAACATATGTGAGATTTTGGGTTACTGCAGCAGTTAATAATGTCCTTCATCCGTAGAAAAAGGTTGTGAAGAAGGAAACTTTATCTACTATGCCTGCCAGCCAAAGGAAAACAAAATTTCTATTGAATTGTGGTACTCTGTATAGTGAGTATCCCAACACATAACTTTGAGTAACATCACTGGTACAATTTAGACAATTTGGAAATGTGGTCACCTTGGTAATTTTCTGTATTCTGCACATCAGGGGGCTGTAAAAATGCCCATATCAAAATCAGGAGTTTCCATAAAGCACTACAGAAGATGAAGTTGTCATACATGCATCTCAATGGGTGAAAAACTATCTCCAAATCAGGGAGATTTTACATTCTGTTCTCAGGATATTATAGGATATCTAAATTAACACTGAGCCTCCCACAGCTTAAAGGAGACTTGGCAGCAATGCCATCATACCTCCCATTTCTCCATCACTTCTTGACCTTGACCCTGCATTGAAACCAGCTGGCAGGCAACTTGCTAGTAGAACAAACCCTTCCTCCAGCACGAGGGAGCCCTTCCTCTCATTGACAACCCAGCGTAGCACCTTCCCATCAGCACTTGCACTGATAATCTGTGCAAAGATAGAGTAGATGTTTGAAATCACATGACGTCCTTAAACAATCAGCTTTTCAATGCAAATACACAAAGCACAGTAAACTGTTACAAAGCTTAGGACCTGACTTAATAGCTGTGTGTGGAATAACAGTCACTTTGTCATATGGTCTGGTGTCAAGATTCCTATTTGCTACTGAAAAAGGACCACACTCTGCCCTTTCATGTTATTCATACCACAAGGGAGGTTCCCAAAAGTATATATAATATGCCCTCAGTGAACGCAGAAAGATTAGTGAAACTTGCCTGTTCTACAATTTCACAGTTTCAATGACTTTCTAGGTGGCCATCTGCAAATACAAGCTCTCTGCAGCAGGTTGCCTTGTCACTGTTATAGAATATCATTCCACTGAGACAATGAAAGAGTACTTGACCTTGCTCCTCCATAAAGCACAGAGGAAATATTTACCTTAATATATCTTAGTAACATATGTCAAGAGTGTGTATCACAGTTTTACTGATCTTCTACATTTCCTGAATCCACACAAATGTTTGGGGCAAAGTCTTTCTTACATTACAAACAGGGCGATACTGTCATATTATACTGATATTGTCTTAAAAGAGGTGCGTAACACCTGATATACTCAAGGTGTTATATTTCTCCAAGATAATGGCATGCTGAGGGAGAATATTGTCTCAAGGGGGAAAATTTAATTCCCAAGGGACTGTCAAGTTTTATAGTACAATACTAGACAAAGCAATATTTGTTATAATATATGGTCCACATACAAACATATCACTTCATTCTAGCCCTGTAGGCAGCCTGTCATATTATGGAATTATTAATACCTTATGTGATATCACTGTTTGCAATTTAATGATTTCAATGCTCACTGCATTAGTCATGTGATTGAATTATGATCACTCACTGATCAGTAGTTATGCTGACCATTTGAAATCATACAGACATTAAAGGTCCTGTTTACCTTTGGGAGCAGTGATTTTAAAAATGTTCAAGATACCACATTTGATGCATATGAGTAGGTCTGTTGTACCACAAAACATCCTACCATATAAAATTTTCGCAATAAAGCCTAAAATATAAGGAGATATCAGTATTTTTCTAATAAACCATGAGTGTAGATGGTTTAATCTGGATACACTTTTATTATAACTATAATGTTGTTTGCATTTTGTATATTTAACCATTTTTGCAGTCTTGTACTAGGATGGTAAGGGCAAAACTCCCTGCCAAACGGGCTCTTTGATCAATCAGTGTTCTACAGTCATCAAAGTCATCATCGATAAATGAGAATACAATACACATATAATGTCAAACAGGGAACAGACAAGACCATGCTCATATTCAATGTATTCTGACTGTCACAGCCGTTACACGTAAACGTGGCTCATGCTGTAGTAGTGTGGAATGTACATCCTTATTTTGACTCTGTCACAAGAATGCTTCCTTATGAATTGTAACTTGATGTGAATACAAGAAGGGCTGAAAAGGCAACCCACTTACATCATATTTCTTTGGTCTGCTTGGGTCTTGCAGCCAATAGAGTTGTGCAACTGGCTCACGATGGGTGTCATCCCCAATGCCTGACGTAGCAACCAAGTTCTCATCTTCTCTACTTAGGTCCCACACCATAACTTCACCTGGTTAGTCAGAGAAAAAGAGAGAGAGACACTTTAAGTTTCTAAACTGTGACAAAAAAGAAACAAAAAAAGAAAGAGATAAAGTATGCCCAAAGCAGCAAGGATCATTTGTGACCCTGCACCTCAAAACAAACAAAAAGTCGCCAGGCATGAATTTTTAGTTTAGACCATATTCTGAAAGAGCAGACTTTAAGCTTTAAAATGATGCATAACTCAAATCAAATGGACTCACCTAACCTATCTAAATACTGGAAAGAAAGCACAAACTCAGGAAAAGTGTGAACTGAGAAAAGAGGCTCTGAAGTACAGTGTCTATTCAAGCGCTTAATCTTTACCAAGCCGTGCTGGCTGTGCGATGAATGGGACAAAAAACAGGAAGTAAACCACCAGAGTAACGACAATGAAGGGATTATCAGATTAAACTGAAATTAAGCATGCCTCATTAACACATTCTGTCCATAATTAATGCCAACTTTCAAAGCAGTAGCACTATCTTTTCAAAAGTTATTAGAGTTGAAAGTGAAGAGTGTGGACAAGGTTTTTCAGAAATGAAAAAGGGATTCTAAAGACACACCTAATCACACTGTTCTACCAAAAATGTTCAAGATAAACTGCTAAAAAAACATACTTTCCTGCCCGTTTTATGATACCAAATTTTAGCATAATGTAAAAGAAGACCCGCTCTTTCAGAAAATATGAAAAAGTCATGTTGGGCTAGGTTGACCCTTTTCACTTATTTTCAGTCCTCACGCAAAATCAGTGTGTGCGACTTAATGTTCGTTTTGAGGTGCACGGTCACATTTGCTTGTGCCTTCAATAGTTCCATTAATCTTTTCCACTGAAAGTCAGTTAGTGCTGATTTCTGGTTGCAATTCTACCTGTATGGATCAAAATAAAGAAACCCAAGAGTAGATCAATACATCATCATGTTTGTTCAGTTTTTGTCTCTCTTTCTGTTGATTTGCATGTATTTTTTTTTATTTTGTACATAACAATTGGCACTTTAAGCTGATCAGATGCATAAAACCTACAAGCTGGAAAACAAGAGGGATCATCCATTCAACCAATCAGCCTTTCCCGCTTACCACTTAAAATGAAAAATCCAGTTTATGGCATCAATGGACACACCAACACTTGACTATGGAATGGAAAGGTCAATAAAAAAGCTCTGATAATGGAAGGTCTAAAAAATAACTTTGAAATTGAAAAGGTTGACAAAAGATTGGGGAATGAATGAGTTTAAAAATGGTTCTAAAAATGTATGAGTTAAATATGCTGTACTTTATTCATGGCACTCATTTCATCAGCAAATCTTGCAAAAATATGTGTATATGAGCTTGGAGTGCTTTGATTAAACATATATTCTGCAATAAAAAAAGAAAGTAGTTTCTTGTCCAGATTTTTTGGTGATGTGGGAGGTCCTTACTAAAGGATATATTACTAATTAAGGCGCTCATGAACTTTTGCACTGTCTCATACAATGGTTTTTCAACATGCAAAAATTAGCCCATAAAGCCCCTGTTCCACTATGCCGTTCTCGCTACGATTTGGCAATTTTCTCAAATCGGGAAGGATAAGCGGGGGGGTTTCAAGTCGATAAAAGACGGAAAAACATGCATCAAATTGCACCATTTACAACATAAAAATGCAAAAAGTTCTCACCCTCTCCCACACCCTCCCCCCGTTCCCTCCGCTCGCTCGGGCTCGGTCGCTTCGCTCCCTCACATAGTAACCACCGCCCCTCCCAATATCACAAGATCATTATCCAGGCTACGCCGGTGCATGTAAGCGGGGGGTTTCAAGTCGATAAAAGACGCAAAAAGCTGCATAAAATTGCACCATTTACAACATCAAATGCAAAAAGTTCTCCCCGTGGGAGGGGCAACATCCCCCTCCCACACCCTCTCCCCCCCCCCCCCCCTTCCCTCCGCTTGCTCGGGCTCGGTCGCTTGGCTCCCTCGCATAATAACCGCCGCCCTCCCAAGATCAGAAGATCATTATCCAGGCTACGCCGGTGCGTGTAAGTGGCGGGGGGGGGGGGGGGGGGGGGGGGGGGGTTTGACCTCGACCCCCCCCGGGCTGCGCAGCCCCCCCCCAAACTGAAAAACGTTCCGCGGCCCCTGATTACTACTAACTGCCTGAGTGCAGTGAGGCCCTGACACCTTCAATTCAAGCAAGGAGTATGTACATATATCGAAAATCATTTGTGGTGCGAAACCTGCATTTCCATCATAATGGGATAGCAGCTCACTAGGACTAGTACTATACATAACCACTATCTCAAACCAAGTCATGGCCATGGTATGCATACATGAGCAAGTATGAGAGTGTGGGGAGTCTTGTCCACTCACGGTGTGCATGAAATCATGATTGCTAGGTTAATTTCTGATGTTCTTCCGGCCACCCAAAAGTAGCAAATATACAAAAAAAAAGTGGATGTAGCAACTCAAAGGAAATGTGAATGGGGATGTGACATTTTTTTTTAAATATTTTCATCAGCAGTTTGAAAAACATTAAAAAGTAAAGAATTTGAACGCGGCGTCCCAAATCTGATGTGTGCGAGGACGAGAAACTACTTTCTTTTTTAACTTTGTCTTATCCATAATTGGCTGGTGGAAAATGCTTTAGAGGCTTTGATACTGTAAAAATGACTCTGAACTTGCAGCTTTATTGTCAATACATTAGTGTTTATTTATCTATCCTAGATGTTGCACGAAAGCATATTGGAAATGACCTTATGATCACTTAGAGAAATACTTAGCCTGCTAATATTAAAGGTGAGACAGGTGTGAAATGACACCCTATGATACAGTGATGTAACACCAAATGCGTGACCTAACTCATTCAAAGCTATAAAGGCAAACACAAGGTAATGCTTGAGAGGAGATATTACCATTGAAGGTCCCTCCAACCAGCAGAGCTGGGTGAATTGGGTGAAAGGTGGTACACATGAGACAGCTCTGAAAACAAATGACATAAAATGTACTTTCACATTTATACAATACCTGCAACAATTATATTTTACATGAATATCATGCCTTCTCTACCCCCACTTGTTTTTAGCTAAAAGGCACCCTATAATGTCTAAATGTATAGAATATACACTGTTAGGTTATTTTCCATATAAAGCTCCAAGATAATCTACCATTGTGTAATCTCTCTAGGACAAACAGTCAAACATTCATCATATTGCAAGATCACTGTAGTATTTTGTGTATTTCCACTCTAAGCTTCTGGATCTGCAACTTTATCAGGGTAAAGTGATGAGGTTAATATCTACCAAATGCAGTATGCCAGCCATTAGTAGTCAAACCTCTGGTCTATTTTTTTTTCTTTCTTTCTCACTTAAACCCTTCTCTGTACAAGTGATCATGCACAGAAAAGTTTGGCAACACATTTTATTGCCGCTTTGAAAAACTTTTCTGACCCAACACTGCATAAACAATTTCTACTAATGATCCCATGTCATCTGTACATGGAAATTGAAAAATAGGAACCCAAAAATGTTGCCACCACATGGTTATTTTTGCATAAATAGCAGTAAAAAGGACTTTGACTGACTGTCTCTCATTTCCTCTGGAAGATGTCTAAAGGTGCTCTGACAATACTTACAGAAACATCAATAGCCACATCTGCTTTGGTTGAACTCATGCTGCGACGCTCCAGGTTCCATGTACACAGACTTCCCTGTCAGAATGAAGCGATGCATACACATAGCATTCATTTTGACTGTTAAAAAGTAATCTTTACAGAAGTCACTACAGAGCCTTGAGAAGAAGGGTCTAGATGGTGTCCCTTGACAGTGTCATTTCCTGAATTATATCCATTTTTTCAGGGTCCTCACAAACACGTTCAATGCATCATTCCTTGCCTATAGGAGTATCTACACACAAATTATCGTTTAACTGAATAGAATGTGAAATGACGACTAAACCTTGCAGTGTCGTCGTCTTCTTCTTCATATATGCCTCCTTTAATCCTGAACATTCTTGCAGATTTTCTGTGTGTGTGTTTGTGTTTAGGGAACTGGTGATGGTTTTATGTACTGACTTGTGTTGAAATCTACAAGGGAATTGTGCATCTTGTAGAATGTACCAAGCCTGAGTGTTTCTCTTCTCTTCTGGAATGTTCAACAGCTAAGATGTTGTAGCATTTCAGAGACACTGGATGTGTTATGATAGCGGGTGAACACGTATCTGGCAGCTCTTCTCTGAACCATTTCAAGCTGGTGGATGGAACCTGCTGTGTGGGGATCCCACAATAAGCATCCATACTCCAGAAGAGGGTACACAAGGGTCTTGTATGCTGTTGTTTTGAGTTGAGAGGAGTGAACATGGAGATACGATGTAGGAAGGCTAAGATGTTGATTGCCTTCTGTCAAACTCCAGAAACATGATGATTCCAATTCAGGTCTGGGGTGATGATGATACCCAGATACTTTGTAGAAGAAACAAAATCAAGGACCGTACCATTAAAGGTGTACTCATGATGCAATCTTGTCTTCTTTCTTGTGATGAGATACAGTGGCACTTTTGTGCATTGAGCTCCATCATCCACTTGCTTGACCATCTGTTGAATTCATCAAGGTCTTGTTGAAGACTTCTAGCATCATCTTTAATATGAATTGATAGTCATGAACATAATGGCATCATCAGCAAACAGTCTAACTGCAGATCTATCTTGTCTGGCAGTTCGTTTACACACAAGAGGAAGAGGCAAGATCCTAAAACAGAACCCTGAGCAGGGGCGGATCCAGGGAGGACCGCAATCGGCGCACGCCCCCCTATATTGAAACAAAAGAAAAAAAATGGGGGAAGGGGTGCGTGCGCCCCCCTTTAATTTTGTAAACACACCCCCTCTTTACGGAATTCCTGGATCCGCCCCTGCTGAGAGACGCCTGATCCTACTTCCACATGTGATGAAGTTGTGCCTTCCAGTACAACTTGCTGTTGGGTTTTTGTTTTGTTTTTCTGTTACAACCTTGATGCCAAAGTACTCCAGTTTGTGAAGCTCATGTGTCTGACTTTGTCTATCAAAGCTTTTCTGAAATAAGTCACACTGACTTCAGTTTGATTGTGTTCCTCCATGCTCTTCAAGAGGTCACTGACAAGGCCCAAAAGTTGAAGCTCACAGGAACGTCTTGAGCAAAAACCATGTTGAAAGTCATACAGGATGTTGTTTTTATTGCTATGTCTCATGATGTTGCTAGCAATGATGTGTTCCAACAGCTTACACACAACACATGTCAGAGAGATGGGTTAATAATTTTCTAAGTTCGTTTTGTCTCCCTACTTAAAGATAGGCACCACATTTGCCTGTATCCAGTCATCTGGAATTTCCCCAGTTTGGTAGGACAGACAGAAAATTGCCCAAAGTGGTGGAGTAACAGCACGAGATAACTTCTTCAGACCTAGGGCTGGGATGTGATCAGGTCCAGGTGCCTTCCCAGGTTGGAGCCTATCTAGCATCTCCGTGGTGCCTGCTGTGGTGATGTCGATTTTGGGCATGGATGTACAGGGAAACTCTGAAGGAAGAAGATCCACGGGTGGACTTGTCTCCTGAGTGAATGCCTTCTTGAACTGGCAGTTCAATACCTCTGCATTCTCCCTTGAACTTGTCTTTGATTTTCCATCTTCAATAACGAAGGAATTGCACTGCTGTCTCATCTGTTGTTTTTCACAAAGCTCCAGAATCTTTTCATGCCTGTGTGCTTATCTAACAAGTCAGTGGGTGTGAAGAGAGATTCTACATGATTCCAGAAGGCTCTGCATGACTGTGCTTGGATGTCCTTTTTCAGCTTTTGTAGTTCCTCTTCACATTTCAATGGTATGGGTCCCTGTTTGTTTTTGAAGAAACTGATCTTTTTGTGCAACATGTCCCTTTTCTAGACTAGCTGAAGAATTTTACCATTGATCCACGGCAGGATCCATTTTGGACATACAACATCTTCTGTGGAATGAACTTTGTAGTTCCTTCTCTGATTCCTGTCTTGCAGAGAAGCCACAGATCATGAACTGAAGCTTCTGATGCTCTCGATGAAATGTTACCACTCACAGTCTGCATGTGTTCTGCAAAGCCCTACCCGTCCGCTTTGCTGTACACTGGTACCTTTCTTGGGATTTGCTGCTGCTTTCATGGCCAAGCTAAGATCGAGCTCAGCAATCAGGCAGTCATGATCCGAGATTCCTGGTATGACTTTCACACTGTTCATCAGAGTAGGGTTGTTGATGAGGAGCATGTAAAGAACATTAGCTTGGAATGTTGGCATGTTGACTAGTTGAGTTAGGTCATGATCATCACCATCTCTTATTTTCCAAACCAGCAGTATGCATATAGAATCACCACATTCTTTATATCATGTAATATGACTTTCTCCTTGTATTATATGTTGAAATGCCAATTAGTGAAAATAAGATAATAATTGATGATGAAGAGTGGGGTGCCTACATGCTTCTGCTTGCAGGGTTTGCCACTTTCACCCAGGGAGGTTAAAGGGATGGCACAGTATTGGTGGAGCTGAGGATTTGGCTTTTAACTTTTTGCGAGATACCAAGAAACCACTTATGAAATGGTACAGAGCATGCCATTCTAAGAGGAATTCAAAGTTTATTTGATGAAAATCGGTTTTGGAATGGCTGAGACATCCAAAAACAAAGTAAAACAAAGCAATCATAATAAAATATGGGTCCCACATCTTATTAGTATTGCTCTGTTTTGGGTATCTCAGCCATTTCAAAACCAATTTTCATCAAATAAACGTTGAATTTCCTTGGAATTACATGCTCTTTCATATTTCATAAGAGGGTTCTCATTATCTCACCAAAAAAAGTTAAACAAGGAAAAGTAGAAATTACGCGGTGCGTAATATATGTCCCCGCCGGAAGTAGCATTTTGTAACAAAATGTGCAATATAGGTAAAAAATCAAGGTCAAAGGTCAAAGAAGTCAAAGGTCAAAATTCTGTGTAGAAGTTTTGAAGCCCTCACCTAATGCCATCACATAAAGCAAATGGAATCGAAATTGGGTTAGAAATGGCGAAGGAGTAGCATTTTGTAGCCAATGTACAATATAGGTACAAAATCAAGGTCAAAGGTCAAAGAAGACAAAGGTCAAAATTCTGTGTAGAAGTTTTGAAGCCCTCACCTAGTGCCATCACATAAAGCAAACGGAATCGAAATCGGGTTACAAATGGCGAAGGAGTAGCATTTTGTAGCAAAATGCACAATATAGGTCAAAAATCAAGGTCAAAGGTCAAAGAAGTCAAAGGTCAAAATTCTGTGTAGAAATTTTGAAGCCCTCAACTAGTGCCATCATATAAAGCAAACGGAATTGAAATCGGGTTAGAAATGGCGAAGGAGTAGCATTTTGTAGCAAAATGTACAATATAGGTCAAAAATCAAGGTCAAAGGTCAAAGAAGTCAAAGGTCAAAATTCTGTGTAGAAATTTTGAAGCCCTCACCTAGTGCCATCACATAAAGCAAACGGAATCGAAATCGGGTTAGAAATGGCGAAGGAGTAGCATTTTGTAGCAAAATGTTCAATATAGGTCAAAGGTCAAGGTCAAAGGTCACAACTGAAATTCTGTGTAGAAGTTTTAAAGTTCCCATGTAGTGCTATCATATAAAGCAAACAGAATCAAAATTGGCTCATAAATGACAGAGAAGTAGCAAATTGAACATTTTGATCACACACAGACGCACACACGGACGGACGCACGGACGCACGGACGCACAGACACACACACGTACGGAGCCCGTTTCATAGTCCCCTGCTCGAACTCGTTCGGCGGGGACAAAAACTGAAGTTAGGTCTCAACCAAAACTATACGAGCCCTTTAAAGGGTGTGTACAGTTCTGGTCGAGGTGAAGATTTAGCTTTTAACGTTTTGTGAGATATTCAGAAACCACTCTATGAGATGTCAAAGAGCATGCAGTTCTAAGGGGTATCAAAAGTTTATTAGATGAAAATCGGTTTTGAAATGGCTGAGATATCCAAAAACAAGGTGAAACAAAGAGATACTAATAAAGTTGGGGCATGTCGCCTTTTATTATTAGCACTTTTTTGGATATCTCAGCCATTTGAAAACCAATTTTCATCAAATAAACGTTGAATCCTTCTTATGCTCTTTTATATTTTATAAGAGGCTTTTCATTATCTCACTTAGGAATGTTCAAAACATGAATCCCTACCTCACCCAGTACTGTACAGTCCCTTTAAAGTCACCTCCAAGAACCACAAAATGCATCCTATCTAGTCAGGACAAGGACCTTTCCAGTTCAACTAGGCTATCTTCATCTCCTTCATGAGGTCGATACAATGCATTTCACATCATTTCAATCATTTTACAATTTGTTTCAAATTCTTGTTCTCTGGATACAGGTAGGTCTTGTTTGGTAGTTATAAAGACTCCTCCACACGGATTGTTTGGTCAATCCTGGCAGATGATATTGTACTGTATAAGTTGTTATTTTCGCGTACAGATATTTTTGCAAATGAGGAGATCACAGACATTTTCGTGAGATGTTGTTTTTGGAAATTGATGCAGAGATCTTCATAAGCGCACTATTACCTTAGCACATGGTGACATTTTCGTGTGTTGTTAAATTCCCGGCCCATGTGTGATTCACAAAATTCGTGAAAATTAAACCCTCGCAAAAATAACAGCTATATGCAGTACTCGTCTGTGGGAAACACCTCAGCACTCCTAATGCTTTCAGACAGCCAAGGACTCTGTCTTTGTCCTCATCAACCCTACCCTAAGGTCCCCACTGGAGTAACCTGAGAAAGTTGAATAACTTTGTATCCTCTACACAACATATGGCTCCTGCTATTAAAGTTGGCGAAGCTCGGATCATTCAATTTACAGAATAATATGAAAATACCAGGTTAGAATTTGGGCAAAATATGTTCACATGTTTATGTGCACAATTGAGCCAACACTGCCAGGAATCACTATCAGGAACAACTTACATACTTATTACTTCTAAGAGCATCTAAATGCAATATGACTCAGTCATCTGCACAAGATCTTAAATAAGTTTCATAATTCTTGGACATTTTGGCCCTGCTGTTGAACCCCAATGAAGCAACTTGACCCATGTGAGTAGCATTGTATCCCCTACTCCTAAGGATAATTTTTGCCAATTTGGTGATAATGTGAGTATGCCTATTCCCAAATAAAGGAAAAGATGAAGACGTCAATCTTAAACTTTGGGTCCATCTCACGTTGTTATACAAAAAAAAAAAAAAAAAAAAAACACTGCCTTTGTTATAAATGACAATACTCTTCACATCCAGACATGACTTCGGGATGCAAAGAGTTACAAACTTTGGTGCTTTGAGGCCACAATGAAAACACTTGAACCATTTGAATAGCTTTTTTTTTTAATATCTTACCACTTCTAATAATCCCTGCTGAGTTTGGTTAAAATGCATTTTACGGAAGAAAATGAAAATTCAAGATGAATCCTTTGGGCCCTATCCCAAAACTTGTTAGCCCCTAAAATGCCCAATCTTGCGACCAATAGGGCACTGTTCAGCAATACCTTTAATTCTGAGAATAAAAAATGCAATATCCATTTACTTGTACTACTTTGAATCTAGAGAAGATCTTTGAAACTTGAATGGTTTCCACCCTACTGGTACCAACAAAGGGCCCACATGATGGCCACCTTTACCATTTGAACTGATGAAAATACATCACAATTGCCCTCTTGAGCCCATGCCCTAGGTGAGTTAAGTCACAAAAGAAAGAAGCTGCTGTAGACAGGTAGACTGCCTTTAGCAAGTGAAGAGAAGGGGTGCTTTAGAAGACACAATTGAGGTAGTTGAACTTTGGCATCAGATCAGATCAGTGTCTTCAATCCTGAATATAAACCCTTTGAATTGAGATTTTGCAGGTTGTGCTTAAAGACATGTATATTTAAATTACTTCTCCTCTTATGGCCTTTATCATGTCCAGTAAGTGGTTTACATACAACTAGCATTACATGTATCTAGATTGTGGGCTCTACAGGACTCATCCAGATCCAGATGGCTATCAAAAATGACAGGACACACAGAAAAGCATGAAAAATGGATCAAAATCAAATTTTCGATTTAAGTGGTAGATGCTGGAGACATAATGTATGCAGAAAGACTACATGTAAGAATGACATCACTGGGTGAAGGTCATCGCAGGAAGAACCAAGTCCCTCTCACCTTGTGTGTGCACCAGTCCTGGTGGTCCATCCTGCCAAAGGACACTGCCAGTGTGGACCCATGGCAATTCCAGGACAGTCCTGTGCACTGGAGCTCTCTGTTGAGGGCAGTGTGCTCCAGGACATGGAGACAACTGACAGCACTATTATCATCCTGCCAGTTCACCTCATAGCCTTAATTGGTTGTGACATTTGACAAATAAAAATAAACAGAGAAAGAAAAACTTCAAAAGAGATGATTCAAAAGTACCACAGAAAACCTATGATGATAGTGAGTAATAAATACATACAATCAATGCGGAAAAAAAATAACCTCCAGGAACAACTGAAAATAACATAACATATGATTAAGCAGAAACAATGGTGGTATGAAATACAAATATGAAGAAATGACACAAAGCATAGGAACAACTAAGAGAACTGAAAAAGAACCCCACCCCAACCCCCACCCCACCCCTACCTCTCAAAAAAAGGAGCTCAGCAGATGAATACATAATATAAGAGTTTGGATGGAAAATAAGAACAATCAATTTGAGTTAATAGGATGAACACAGATGACGGACATTTAAAAAAAACAAGATGAAATGTATTCAACAGAATTGAACTCTGCAGCATCAGAAGCTATCAACCTCAGAAAGGTTCATAGAATTGACAATGACTGTGATAGAGAGAGCTCCAATGCAACATTTATTCTTTCTACTATGGCAAAACAAACAAACAAAAGAATGAACAACTTACCATCAAATGCATGGCTTCTTGCATTTTCATCTAAACACCGGGACACTTCAGGAAGAACACGACGAAGAAAGTCACCCAAGCCCTTATTTTGGGGAAAAAGCATTATTTGATGCAGTTAGTGGTTCAGTACAATAATGGTAACATACTGTATACGGCATATATTCAGCAAGTTCAATTTTCCCAAATTGGGACTTCCCGGCATTTTTTATTGAGTGGCTAAATTCACAGTCATGGAGTACACCAATGGATGGAGAAATCAGGGAGTTTGCACATTCATTTACACAGTAGGCATGCCAAGACTCCATTCTACTAAACAGTATTCTCACGTGTCTCGTGCATGCAATAATATTGTGTATTGCAAACCAATGCATACGCATTCGCAATCACATTGGGATCAGAGTTAATATCTTTGTGTATTGTTAAAATAATGAATAGCAGTAGTCTCCTGAGATTTGTGAAAACAAAAAAAAAATATTTAAATATAGGGCATATTTAGTGACTGTAATCAGTGAGAAATTTAGGAGTATTCTGTACTGTTTCATAAACTATGCACTGAAGAATGTCGGGCAGACCCTAATGAGACAGAAATTCAAACTTGCTGACACAAAAGTATGAAGTGAGTTATAATGCTTTAAACTCTGTACCACTGTGCTGTGTCAACTTCACTTGTATAGTGCGAATACTTTGTTTTAGTCACATCAAAGATCCACATACTTGACCACGAGTAAACATTCTTCACACTTCAATGTCACACACAACAGATTCTCATCATTGGAAACAGAGCTCAATGTTTTCAGTATACAAATTGGAGTTATCCACACTGCAAATGAACTCATCCAATGAGCATGACTTTTGCCATGGTAACCAAGTGTATAGAATTCAGTGCTCAGCAAAGAGAGTTCTTCTCTCGCTCCTGGAAGGAACTTCATGACAAGTCCGTAACATGCTTTAAGACTTAAGTCAAGTACCTGTGGGTCATCTTGATTATGGGAACTGTGCAATAATTAAACGTCTTTCTTTACCACATCATTTCTGAGGGATTCTATGTCACTCTATTTGTGTGATATTTTCCCCCCTGGAAATAACAGGGTATTCTACTTGTCAGGTTCCTGTTACTCCTCTACCTGCATGAAGTCATTCCAGTACACACTCCTGACTGCACATTTTGGTCAAGCTTATCCACATCCTAATCAAGCAAACTTATCTACATCATTATCAACACATTTTCACACACTGCATGCGAGGTAACATGAATGCTAACAGACAATGCTATTTACAGATGTGATGCATGATCATAGTGCTACTTCACCAAATAAAGCCTTCATTTTATTCAATGCATGGGCTGATATTTAGTGACACACACAGTGTTTGTTCTGTATGGTTCTTCTTCACTTGGAAACCTATGGTTAATTCATGCTCCCTGTGTTTACAGTGTACTTCAACACTATAGATCAACTCAACCTGTCAGGAAATCTGCCATTACTGTGGTGTCCCATGTGCGAAACAGCATGTTTGCACAGGACACTGCACAGTAATGGTGGATTTGCTGCCAGGCCGGCTCAGTCTTTACCATATGTAATACCACAAATGCAAGAAGGCTTGCAAGAACTATATTTTCACCACATTAGACATAAACAACAGACAAACTCACACAGATAAAATAAGTACACATAGGTCATACCTCAGGGTTGGAGCCTAACAGCTCCAGATTGGGGACTGTCTCTGGCTCAGGGATTGTCTGGACCTGTTTGGAATTAACAGGAGGTTGCAGGTGAGGACTAAGGTCTTAATGACAAACAATGCTCTTTTCCACACTATCAAATGCAAACACACACTACCGAGGATTTAATCCTTATCTTTTTTAATTTAGCCATAATGAAATACAATAAAATTTCGGATGAAGGGTTTTATCTGGTGGATGATTTGCAACCAGCATTGAATATCCTGGAAAATAGCTGAAAGACTATTGCCCAATACAGCTTTCCTTTGACATTACTTCAGGTGAATGCAAAATGAAATACAAAGTTCCTTATTTCACCGGTTGAGTGAATGTGGTATTGAAGTTTATTGTCCTGATCCTAAATCGCACACCATTACGTGTGCAGTTTTGTGTGTGTTAACAAGATACTTTGATTTATTCCCCAAGGATGGGGGGATTAAGATTAATATGGAATAAATGTTTTCATCAAAATTTGTAAAAAGAAATCAATCATTCTCTCTTCACAAAAAGTCAGGATGAAAAGCTAGTAATCATCAGGTACAAGGTGTAGATGTAATTATACCTCCACATGTGCCCTCTTCACAGCCTGCGCTGCAACGTCATGGACCTGCACCTCTAAGGTCTGAGTTCCACTGGATGTGAGAGACCTGGAGAATGCAAATAGCAAAGTTGAATGATGAGGTATGATGCTACTTTGTGGAAACACACATTATCTTGAGAACTGCTGGATGTGTATCTCTTACAGGCTATGGAATGAGGAGTCCTGATGCATATCCTGTACACCTGTCACCTGCATGTGAGCACTTTTTTTTTTCAGTGATCTTTTTATTAATTCCATATAACAATTTCAAAAAAATATACAATAATAATGATTGTCCATGTAGCACACTGAGCTACATGGACAAACAAACACACACACACATACACACACACACACACACACACACACACTCACCCATCTACTTTGTCTCCATCGCCAACAACGTAGTTTCAACTCTGGAACAGCAGTTTGTTTGTTTTTTCATTATATTGAAATTTTTTTATAGAATGAAAATAAAGGATAAAAAGAAATATCTCCATCAGCACCATTCAATGAGCACACGGCGCATGCTCGCGGTTACCATGGCTGGATAGCCAAAGGCGCGTGTTGTTTAGCAGCATGGTAACCACGCGCCTTATAGGTATCATAGCGCGATATTATTATTGTTTGCTTATAATCTATTTTATTGATGTATTGACTTGTAAAGACTCTGGAAGCTCAATTCAAAGCACTCCCGTTTGTCATAACGGATTTTATTTTACAACACGACAAAGTCTCTTTTATAGGTAAGCACATAAACAGCTGTTTTGCTGATTATAATTATCAAATACGTATTTCACAAATATCTTATTTGTTTGTTTGCTTTGATAATATTTACATTGCAAATTAGCAGGATTGTCTTATTACCATCAGACCTCTATTTAATCTTTGGTTGGTGAAAAATATTATTTATTACTGTAGTACACATTCAGAATATCTTCTTATTAATGTTAGCGATATCCAGTACCGGGGGGTATGTCATATGCTCCGTAACGCGGTATCTGTTTATGATTTATGAGTTAATTACGAAAATATTATGAGAGCTGGTTACAATTTGTAAACATTTGAATATATTCGTTTTATATGAGGATTGTTTGGTCAGTCTACATGAGTTTTATAGTGGAACTTAACTTCTTTTATTGTGTAGGTGACGCATATGATCTAACTGATAACAGATCTGCTGGCGAGGCGCTGTGGACGGTTTAATTTGCTCATATAGTAGGTAAACATATTCTACGCATATTTTGTATTGTAAGAGGCATATTATGACATATTTATGTATTCTTATTTATGAGTGTATGAGCTTGTACATATAATTATTGTTACTATCTTAAATATCTTTCTGTTCTTGTTTTATACTTTACTTCCTGTTAATTCATCCAAAATTTACATCGTAAGATTATTGTTGTAGCTTGGCGAGCTGTTAGGAAATATACGAATTATTTATTTCATTCTTTTCTAATTACATATTTACAGACGTCATCTTGTCATGCACAAGTTTGTGCAGCACAATGGTGCTGTGTTGGTTTTCACTCTTTGAATATCTCTTAGTTTTCATGATTTTATAATTTTCATAGTTTCGTTTTCCATACATGTGATTTAAATAGTTTCCACAATATTTGTAATATTCCATCTTTAATTATTTCATTCAAAACGCAATCATTTCAGGTTTAAAATATTGTTTTCGAGTTCTTCCTTTTCACCTTTTTTTCAAGTGTATGAGCCAGGGATTGTGGATATATGTGTAGTAGAGTAATTTTAATATGTACGTATTCACTCTGTCACATAATGATGTTGGTTAGAGGGCATGACAATAATTATGGATTAGTATACATACCAGGTATGAGAATTGATTGGGAGCAAAGGAGAAAGTGTTACCTCATTTCATATTCATAATAAATTCAGGAAGCATATTTGCAAAAACTTTTAGATGCCTGTATTAAGATTGGGATGTCGAATTCTGCATTTTCTGTCTTCTTTTTTTCTTGCTAAATATAGACAGTGTTGGCTTACGAATTGTTGCATTTTCTTCAGTGTTGAAATAAAAACTTTGGTGGTTCAAGAAATTTTTACTTAGTCTATTCACAACTGAAAGATAAATATAAGGATGCATTTATTGGGAAAGAGGGGTTGTAGATGCAACCAGCTCGCTTTAGTATTGTTAGTTATCTACCTATCTTTTAATTTTAGTCTAAGCATTACTCTCCTTGTATTTCTTCACCTATACTCTTGAATCATATCCTTCTGCCTATCCCATAGTCTACTTACATGTACTTTTCCTCTACTCTCTGCCTCTTTCCCTAGCTCACTACTGTGATGCAAGATCAATAATTTTCTTGACTTTACATTATCAGGAAAATTATGTTATGTATGCTTTTGTGATAGGACGCTGCGAGAGATTAATTATAACTCATAAAATACTTCTAGTTATGATCAACATGTTTGCATTATTGCCTTCTCTACATGTAGTAATATTAGACAATTGCATTACAATTTGCAGCATTTACAGTCCTCAACTGAAGTCAAACATACACATCGATTTGCTCATAATTAATGATCAAGTACAATTAGAAGTCACTATCATCATCCTCATTGCAATCTAGAAACTGCCATCAATAATTGTTGGCTAAAAATATCCAACTTATTAAATAGATGAACAGGTATACAGGAGATTACAATATGTGATACCACATGTACGATGTACAGTACCTCTCATTTTGTATTTCTTATTTCTGCAAGTACATTTTCCTGAAACATGTTTGAGGGTGAAGAGTGGTGCAGAACTAAAAAAAGGTATCATGTCAGGTTCATTTTTGGACTTACTACATGATGTATGACAACTTCAAGGGCCACGTATGATGTCAACTACGGATTTGGAAGACCAAAGACTGATGTTTGTGGGACATGGGTTGAACTTCAGGTGAAGAAAAGCATACAGAAGAATGGTACAACCAACAGGCATTTGCAGAATAAACTTGCTCTTCACATGCGCAAAGCTGCAGCTTTCTACAGTAAACTAAAATCTGATACTACCAGATAAAAGAATGATGAAACAGTTGATGTACTATCATAGACTACCAACAAAACATTACCTTTCCCCATGTCCCCTATGGTGAGGTTTTTTTATTGAGGCAACTGTAGCTCTACAATTTCTGCATTTTCAGTTTTAAAAAAATGGAATATCTACCATGTGCATGTATCCAGAAATAACAAGCAAAAGGGGAACCAATGAGGTAATTGTTTGTTTGTAATATTTCATTGTAAAAAAGCTGTCCCTGACTGTGACAAAGCTCAAATTTTTCGAAGATGGTTGTGTGGACAAACCACAATTGGACCATGGTGCAATTCTTTGCCCCATTGGTGAAAACTGGCCGATTTGAAAGCCTTGAACACCATCTTCCCATTTGGGGACAACATTTCCTTCCTTGTGTCTCTCATTTTGCAAGGATTGAGAACAAACTAGAAATGTTGCTATGGCAACTGGTATTGCATGGTTCTCCATAAGGTCCAGAGCAATACTTGAGAATGAGTGACACTTTCACATGTATACTGGTAATTGCCTCCCCCCCCCCCCAAAAAAAAAAAATAAATAAACAAGAAATGACATGTCTGTCACAAATGTGTTGAGTGATTACTTTCCTTGAACTATGTAGGTTTCATTTGGATGAAGGCTAAATTGTTAAAAAGAGCAGGTGTACTTAGGAATTTGATAATTTTTACTTGACCTTTGACCCTTGCCCTGCCCTATGACCCCATGGCCCTCAATTCCTCAAATAATTACTAAGTGGTAACATCCATTTTCATGACAACACTTTGAGCTATATTCAAAATATGGGAAAAGTTGTGCCATTTTCACTGACTTTTTGACATCAAGGCCAGAATCATTGCGCAGTAATGCATACCTGGTTCGATTAAGTTAAATGCATCGAGTGATCACTTTTCAGGACATGAAACTTTTATGTATTGCTACTGGCATTCAATGTAGTGCAGACAAGAACTGTCGCGTCCATTTTAATTTCACAAATCTTGGCTCTCGCAAAATTCACGAATTTGAAATGCACACAAACATTTCCGATTTTACAGTACACATTTTTGCAGTAATAAAAGATGGCATTATCAAATGTAATGCAATAGTGCTCCATGTTTTTGATTTTGTTCTCTACCAAGAAATTTGTATAGATCATATGTGACCGTGCACCTCAAAACGAACATAAAGTCGCGACACACTGATTTTGCGTGAGGACTGAAAATATTAGTGAAATGGGTCAACCCAGCCGAACTTGACTTTTTCATATTTTCTGAAAGAGCGGGTTTTCTTTTACATTATGCTGAAATTTGGTATAATAAAACGGGCAGGAAAGTGTGTTTTTTTAGCAGTTTATCTCAAACATTTTTGGTGGAATAGTGTGATCAGGTGTGTCTTTAGAATCCCTTTTTCATTTCTGAAAAACCTTGTCCACACTCTTCACTTCTAACTCTAATAACTTTTGAAAGGATAGTGCTACCGCTTTGAAAGTTGGTATTAATTATGGACAGAATGTGTTAATGTGGCATGCTTAATTTCAGTTTAATCTGATAATCCCTTCATTGTTGTTACTCTGGTGGTTTACTTCCTGTTTTTTGTCCCGTTCATCGCACAGCCAGCACGGCTTGCTAAAAAGATTAAGCGCTTGAATAGACACTGTACTTTAGAGCCTCTTTTCTCAGTTCACATTTTTCCTGAGTTTGTGCTTTCTTTCCAATATTGAGATAGGTTAGGAGAGTCCATTTGATTTGAGTTATATCATTTTAAAGCTTAAAGTCTGCTCTTTCAGAATCTGGTCTTAACTAAAAATTCATGTCTGGTGACTTTTTGTTTGTTTTGAGGTGGAGGGTCACATGTCATTTTTATTGTTATTCTAAGACTGAGTGTCAAATACCATGCACTGCTAAATGTGAGTCATATGGCCTTCATTCTTCCTTGTTTGTTCAAGTAAAATCAGCATTAGCTCCAGGTAAATCTCATAAACACACTCATAATCTGTGCAATTCTATCAGGGTACTCTTCGTTTTACAAATTCCAACATGCAAAACAAAAATAACACTGGGAGACCGAGCATTTGCCTGCACAGTTCTCAAATTGTGGAATGACTTTATCATTAGAAATTAGGAAATCCCCAACTACAGTAGTCTGTAAATCAAGACTCAAGACACACTTAAAATTTTCATTTAACTGTGCATCTAATATTGTCAAGCATATCACAAGCTTTTGCAGTGCAGAAGAATATATAACGTTTTGCACTTTATAAATTGATATTATTACAATCATAAATACTAATATTAGGGACAATCAGAAACTATTTCTAATTTACTCAACTAAGTGAATTGAATGTGAAAGTCATGTGCATGTTGCCGATGCACTGTTTAAAATCAATTGAGATTAGCATTGATACATAGCCTTACAATGTAAGTACAAAAATATGCATTTCAACAGATATTTCTACTTTGACGTGTGGATCACATTATTATTATTTTTTTTTTTTTACCTTGAGCTCGTTTACATGTGTGTAGCAATTTTCCAGCTGAATTTTCAAATCGTAATTACATTATGTACAACACTTTTTTTTATTATCGGGCTGAACTTGAATGGCTTTCAAGAGGTTTAATCATCTTGAAGACAAGACACAAAATGTTTTGATGCATTTGATAATGTAAATACATTACGATGGACTATTGTTTAGATTGTTTAATGTCCTTTTTTATTGTTATTTTTAATGCCAAATACCATTGCACAAATGCACGTCATACTATGGGCCCCTTTTCTTGTTTATTTATGGGGAATTAGTCCTATTACCTCGATGGACAACCGGAAATATTTCCAATTTTCGTGAATTAAATGTGGAAGTACATATATGCAGCCAATGCAAAGATAAATATAGCTTACAGTTTTTTCAACAGACATTGAATTTGATGAGTGTGTATCTAATTTACAATACAAACTAGAAAAGCACTCTGAGAGCACAGACCTCCACCAAGCAGCTACTTTCCACTGATGCTTGCTCTTCAATAGAGCTCAGTGATTTCCACCCACATGTACTGTACATGTACATGTATGCATGCTGAAAAATCACCTGATTTTCCCAAAATAGAAGCCTTTGCTACATCATAAATCCTCGCCTCGCCCAAGCAGAAACTAGAGCACATACAAGTACTTTAGTGCGCATACGAAAACCTCAAGAATGCGCAGCTTGAACTCCCAAGTTACATTGATTCTACCTGCCAAAATATTGAAAATCCTTCATAAAATCCTTTAAAATTTCCGGATCACTACCAAAATTTAATCATCGGTTCCTTGAGTCATTCTCAACCTTTCCTGCAAGTTTCGTAATACGTAATTTACGTGTAGATATCTACAAGATAATCTATGAACAAGAGAGAATAAACTTGGACTACTTCTTTGAACCAGCCAATGCATTACAACCTCAAGAGAGCACAGGCAGGCTTCAGCTTGTAAAGCCAAGGAGCAGGACAAATGCACGTGATCAATGGCTGGGACTCTCTGCAGATGGAGGTATGTACAGTCGAGGCTCCAAGTATGGACACCTTCAAAATCAGGCTTGATCGTCACTGGAAAGAGCAGCACTACATCATGCGTGTACTCCCGTGACACACTGCCAGGGTTGCCAAGTTCAAAAAATTTTCATTAGTGAGATTTTCATGACTAGGCATCTCGGGGACGAGAATGTGCGCGTGAACGAGAATGTGGGAGGGGTTTTTCCCCCCTTTGGCCTCCCGCGGTAGGGAGCTTTTTCAATTTTAAGCTCTTAATGGTGCGATCAGGTGCATACTTAAGTGACTATTTTTTACTTATTTTGAAAGACAAAAGGAAAATATACCTTCAATTGAAACTATCACTTTAATCCTTTGAGCTACAACTGTATGCTCCTTATAATAGGCCCAAGTTGCAGACTCCGCCCGATGCATGAGAAAAATGGGTGCCACGCGTGAGATCGTGAGACGGACCCTAAATGCTTGAGTCTCACGCAGAATGCGTGAGACTTGGTAGCTCTGCACTGCCCATAAATACCATGCCTTTTGCCCTCTTGTCCTCCCATCTATAGTACATGTTAATGTGAAGACTATCCTCCCACTACTCCTCCTCATCAATTGACAGTATAGAGTCAGTACAGAAGTAGTAGAAGGTGGTCTAGGTCGCGAAGTCGAGACTTACGGTTGTTTCTTCACACATGTAGTGCATGATCCTACTTAAACTTACATTGCACATGTGCGGTGGGAGAATGGATTAAAATTCCCTAGGGGAGAGATTGGTGTAGGGAGGACCAGTGCTTGTCCAACCTAGACTTTAGGGTAAGAGCACCAGTATTCGGTCAGCTACCGGTATTCGGTCACTTATCACTAGTCACCAGCCAGTATTAAAAGTTCAACTGTCACAACACGCAAATCACATCAATTCACATACTGGTACTTGCACACTCATTCACAACAGGAATAGCCCCCTCCAAAAATCCATCCAAAATCCCAAATTTTACCGTCAAAAGTGCAGAATCGGCGCTACTTTCCAAAAGCGCGCGCGGATAAGGCCCAGTTTTAAGAGTACGGGTCGCCCAAAAAGCGCTCTAAAAATCGAGAAATACGGCATTCTCTCGCGGGATTTTTTGCTTATCGCAAGCTTGGAGTGTGATGGTATCCTCAAAAACGCAAAAGAAAAACAAAATTTCCGTATGTGCCGATACAGTGTCTCAATGTACAAGGGTTGAATGCAAGTGCTGAGTCCCCAGTATTCGGTCACCAATGGGCGCTGGCAACGTCCCCGATGCAATTTTGCGCCAACAAGGTAGCGCGTGCGCGTTTTTCAGCTGCCTTGAACACGCAGTGACTTAGAACGTGCATATCGCGTGACCGAATACTGGTGCCGGTGACCCTATACTGGGGAATTTTCAAGGTGATATATTTTGCGATTTTGTGAAATTCTAAAATGAAATTGAGATTAAAGAAATTTGATATGATTTCACATACATTGCTGTAGATATGATGTACATGTATGTATGTATTATTTTAATTTGAAAAATATTGCAAAAAAGCTTAAGTGACCGAATACTGGGGATGTTACCCTACTGTTTAATAGTGTAAACATTTGAGGGAAGGAGCCAAGATTACTGAAGTGATGAAGGGAGACTGTTCTAAGAGTCGATTGCTCTCTGTCAATGTGCAAACTGTAGATCTCACTTGCTGTGTTAGAATTCTAGTTCTGTTTTTCCTAGGTCTAGACTCTACTACAGTACTACTACGGTATTAGGTACTAGCACAGCATGTGAAGATCAACAGCAAAACAATGATAATTTACTGTAAATTTAGGGTTCTATATTGTAAATTCACATTGCATTTCACACATAACATCAATAGAACCAGAAGGTAGGGGTGTTGCTAGACAGAAAGATCCGTCTGTCCGGAGGACTCTTTTATATTTTGCCATTATCACTGTCCTCCGTAGACAGACGGAAGGTACCACTACCCATTGCTGTGTGGATGTTCTTAACCACTGTCTCTACGGAAAATTGGGTGAGGTACCTCACCCTTCTCGATTGCGTCTAATTCACAGCCCTAGGTCGGCAAATTTAAGCTTGAATAGTTAAATCAACTATTCAAGAATAGACTACACTCACCAGATTAATGAATAATCCAATATTTCGGTAAAATTTTCAACGCAAAACACACATCAACCAGCCTGTCACGTCGTCACATTCAAACTGCAGAAACATACAGTATGAATCTAATAGCCAATCACATGCGAGGTAGTTTCTACGTGTTTTTTTTACTAAAACACGTACCTCGCATGTGATTGGTTTACAGATTCAAATGGCGACCTACAGCTAGCGAACGGCGCTGTTGCGATATGGATAAAATTTCTGCATTATAACCGAGTTACTGTGAGTATTTCCGATTGCACAATGTGAGAAATTAACCCCAAATATTGCTGCATAATGTGTCATGTCATGTCAAACTTGTTTGAATGTAAAAAAGCTGTCAGAAATTTGGTTTATCGTAACGTTTGATCTGTGCGCGTTGCTCCACACAGGAGCTGGGATCATTGACTTCGGTCTGTATACGGAGGGGATCCGTGAAGCCAGACGAAGTCTCCGCGGAACATTCCCCGACGGACAGATACAGACCGATCTTTCAGTCAAGGGTGTTGCCTGCTGGTTTTAAAATAATGGCACAATTGACATGACAGTGTGTCAAAATAACAACCCACGGGTTCCAAGTGTTATTTTGGAGCATGTAGGCCTAACAGTACACTAACAGTTAAGACGTCTACCACAAATCACATTTTTATTTTAAATGCACACTTCTGTACTACTGTACACTACTGCCACTGGTCTCAGCTACTCTCAGTACCGGTACTGGTGAGTGGTGTACAGTGTAAGTTGTGAATTCAGAGTGGAATAATCTATTTTCTTTACATGTGAGTACAATTCAGGCAAATTGTGAGATGTTTTAAGTATCTATTGCTAGAAAAACATTAGGGTGTGGATGTGTTGGACACCCAACTATATTAGTAGCCCGGCAAGATCCTAGACGCCGTGCCTGTCGCGCCACTCGTGTACAGCGACATGCAGGGCTGTGTGTACAGTTCACACATACACTACGAGGCACTCCAGCGCTCCCATTTACGACCGCTACGGCGTACATACTGTACACTCCACCAATGAAATTTGTGTGTATCGTCAAGGTATTTATTATATGCCTACGCATAGTGCTGCAGTGCCAGTGGGAGATGAAGCTGCATGTCTAGGCTAAATAACAATATTCCTTGATATGTCAAAACCTACCTTTCTTTCTTCCATGAGGATTTGAATTCAACTCCATCTAAGGTTTCATCAGTAACATTTTCTTTGAGAATCACAGGTGTGTTGAGGCACAATATTGATGGTTGCCACTGTAAACAGTCCTGTTGGCCTGCAGCAGCTGTATGGTCGCCGAAAAATGTGCAATTAGTCTACCTTCAAGACGTATAGTCCATGGGCCAGGCCAGATATAGGTACCACCTGAGGTGGCAAAACCTTTTTGGTGTCATTTTGTTTGTCGGGCACAGATATGCTTATCAAGCTATGATAGCATTTCCAAATGAGTAGCTTAGTCATAATAAATGAATTTTTAACCAATTTGGTCTCGTTGTTATATCCTATACTTCTAAATCGAAACTAACCGCTATACAATAATGTATACAATAATATAGACAATATATACAATATATATACAATATAGGCCTACAATATAATAATAATAATAATAATAGTGGCTACTTGTATAGCGCACAGGTCCACTTTTCAGTGCTCATGGCGCTTCAAAAATGAAAAGATATCATATATTTACATGCATATATACATATTCAAACATTTCAACAAATAAGAAAATGGTAAACAAAAACAAATATATACCAAATAAAGAATACAACATATACCAATTAAAAATACAATATTGATCCAATATTAATGACATACAGCAATTACAGTCCTCAGTATGAAAGGAACAGATAAGTTTTAAGTTTGGATTTGAATGACTCTGTAGATGACAGTCCCCTTAACTGAAGAGGTAACTGATTCCACAATTTTGGTCCCATAACGGAAAAAGCACGATCACCATACCCATGTTTTACTCTGGGTGTTTGGAGTAAGAATGCATCTGATGATGAACGTAGCCTTCGTGTCGGATTGTATTTTTGAACAGAAATACTTATGTATATTGGGGAAAAAGAATGAACTGAATGATGTACTAATAACAGAATCTTGAAAATAATCCTTTTTTTTTCTACAGGTAACCAATTAAGGAACGGAGAACTGGTGACATGGAATCAAACTTATTAGTAAAAGTTAACAATCGGGCAGCAGAATTTTGCAACCGTTGAAGTTTTGTGACATTTTTTTTGAAAGATTACACAACAATGAATTCGAAAAATCCAACCGAGAAGAAATCAAAGCATGAATAAGTATCTCAGCTGCAGATTTAGACAAATATTTCCTTATGAAACTTAAATTACGCAACTGATATCGAACATTCCGCTGAATATGAGTTACATGACTTCGAAATGACATTTCCTGATCAAATATGACACCTAAATTACGGGCTGTTTTCGACGGAGTAATGCAAGTGCTACCGACGTTGACATGACATGACTGATAATCAACTTTGCTTATATGCTTTGATCCCAATAACAGAAACTCAGATTTATCATCATTTAGTTTAAGGCCATTGGATGTAAGCCAGATTTTCAGGTCTTGCAAACATGCTTCGAGTTTTGCAATGGCGGGTGACAATGAAGACACAGTGGGTTTAAAAGACAAATATAGTTGTATATCATCCGCATAACAATGATAACTAATACAATGCTTGCGAAATACTTCACTAATTGGTTGCATATACAGAGAAAAAAGCAGCGGGCCTCCAACAGAACCTTGAGGTACACCAAACTTTGTCATAGTTTTGCAAGAGGTAGAATCACCAATTCTGACATAATGAAATCGATCACATAAGTAGGATATAAACCAATCAAGAACAGTACCTTTGATGCCCAAATATCTCAGTCGTTGAATCAGAATAGCATGATCGACTGTGTCAAAAGCTGAGCTCATATCAAGCATGATAAGAGCAGTGATGTTGCCACTATCTAATTCTCTGAACACAATATCTGATAAGTTGACTAACAGTGTTTCTACACTATGACCATGTCAGGCTTGTACGCAGATTGAAATGAATCAAGCAATTCATTATCTTGCAGATACATTGTGTTGTGAGAAAACAACCTTTTCAAGCAATTTACTTAAATAAGGTAAATTTGAAATTGGGCAGTAATTTTTTAGACACTCCTGATCTAAGCCTGCTTTTTTTCAAAGTTGGATGAATAACTGTTTTTTACACACCTGTGGAACTACACCTAATCTCAGGTTAGCATTTATGATTCTTGTGATAACGGGTGCTAAAACTCTGCCACACTTCTTAATCAAATCTGTTGGGATTGGATCAAGTTCACATAATTTGTTAGGTGAGTTCTTAATAAGCTTTTCTATCTCATTAACAGTGACACACTGAAACTCACTCAATTCTGACTTGACTTCACATACAATGTCATTTGGCTGTTCACAACGAGTTGGGAAACTCCGTTGGATTGCCACAATTTTATCAATGAAATACTGATTAAAACAATTGACTAAGTCAACTTGATCACCATGAGTGAGGTGTTCTGGCAAAGGAGATCGCTGTTTTCGGTAAAGTAAAGCAAAAGCATTAGCAACTTTGTACAACTTCTTTGTATCTTTCCCACACTCTGTAACCTTTTTTGAATGCTATTGTAACTTAGCATCTTTAATCAAGGCATTTACACATCGCCTTTGTGCATGATACATCTGCTTGTGAATCTCCAGTTTTGTGGACCTTGACTTCCTTTCTAACTGTCTACGAAGCAGTTTTGCTTGAGCTATTTCTGGGGTATACCATTCCGTATTGGGGTGTATTGTGACCTTGATTCGTTTCTCAGGTGCCAACTCATCAAGGGTGGCAGTGAGTAAGGAGTTATACAAATTCACTTCATCATCAACATTATAAACTTGAGATTCAGCTGATAAAAGAGACTTAACATGAGTATCAGCAACAAACTCTTGTGAGTTTACAGATTTCAAATTCCGTGTCACAACAAATGTTTTGTTACACAACGTTTAGGAAGGTTCAATTCACACATTATTGCTGAATGATCTGATATACCTTCCACAACACCGGTATTACAAAGTTGTACAGTGTTACCTTTATGAGTTATAAGCAGATCTAATACATGGCCTCGATTATGAGTTGGCTCATTATGTTGAATCATATTAAAGGCTGACAATAATTCAGAGAACAACTTCGAATTCGAAGTTGATGAGTCCACAGGTATATTGAAATCACCTGCAATCAACAAGTCAGACGAGCAGAGAAGCTGTCTATCTAGAACATTAGAAAACTCATCCAAGAAAATCTGAAACTGTACTGAACTGGGTGGACGAAATACATTGATGAAATGCAACGATTTCTGCATATACTTCAGAGTCATCTGAATCATTTCAAATGTTGTAACATTAATGGGGAATCTACAATTCTGACATCTAATTGACTTTTAAACAACACAGCTATTCCTCCTCCTCGTTTGCCAGCTCTGGGAATGTGCTTTATTTAATGTGAAGCTTAAATATATATATATATATATATATATATATATATATATATATATATATATATATATATACACACACTTGGTGATTCTATCCTTCTATGGAGAGTGCTCGATATCCTCAAAGGAAGAGCTTTAGACAGAAGTATTGCAACAAGTTCACTCGGTTGACATCAGGTACCTGATGTCAACCGAGTGAACTTGTTGCAATACTTCTATATATATATATTTTTTTTTGGGGGGGGGGGATACACGCCAAAAAAAATCAAAATAACAACAACAAGAGCACTGTCTTCTGTATGTTCACAGGTGTCTGTTGTAAACGCGGTGCGCTTAGTCTTTATTCAAGGCAGCGAAAAGAATATCCAAAAATTATGATGTCCACAGCGCTTAGTCTTTATTCAAGACGGTGAAGGGAATAGCCAAAGCTTATGATACAGTGTATATCCTTTTATCTAAAAAAACAACAACAACAAAAGCAATTCCTCGTGAATTTTACCGTATTTTTCAATTATTTATCATTTTCCGGTGAAAACGCTACGGTGGAAACGCTAACACCACGCCAATATCGCTTTATTTCCATCCAACAATAAAAGATAATGCAAAAACAATGTACCGGTACACTACAATACATTATAATGAATAATACTGTAAATGAACAGGGTGATTTTTGTTTAAAACTGATGTTGAGAGGGTAGTATAAAAACCGTATAGATAATCCCTTTATGAGGAACTTTAGATATGATAACGGTACATTGGTCTAGATAAAGACTAAGCGCACCGCGTGACAGCTGTGGACATCATAACCCTTTGGATATTCCCTTCGTTGCCTTCCATAAAGACTAAGCGCACCGCGTTTACAACAGAACACCTGTGAACATACAGAAGACAGTGCTCTTCTTTGTATAGCGGTTAGTTTCGATTCAGAAGTATAGGGATATAAAAACGAGACCAAATTGGTTAAAAAATCATTTATTATGACTAAGCTACTCATTTGCAAATGCTATCATAGCTTGATAAGCATATCTATGCCCGACAAACAAAATGACACCTAAAAGGTTTTGCCACCTCAGGTGGTACCAACAACCCATTTTTCGAGCCTTGGCCCATGAACTAGTATGTACGTGTAATGGTTTCAGAGATCTTGAAAGTACTGAGCACTATCAACAGACTTCGCAAACCATGCACCCTGAAGGTGAAACGCGCAACGTAGGCCTATGTATAGGCCCTACAGCCTCATAGACATGATGAAAGAGGTTCAAGAGCTGAAGTTCCAATTCAAACAGCTGTCAGTTTTCTTTGAATGAAGAATTCGAGTCCATGTACTCTTTTAAGAAAGCTGTAGGCCTAAAAACAATAGGATATCAGTGATCTCATGCATTATACGTGCTGTAAAACATGATTTTCGCGAATTGGAGCCGACGGCCTTTTTCGTGGCATGAAATTTTCGCGAATTGCCACTGGGTTTCAATGCATATAGTGTAGACAAGAAATTTCGTGTGCATTTTATTTTCGCGAATCTTTGCGCTCGCGAAATTCGCGAAATTAAAATGCACGCGAACATAGGGCCTATTATACATGAAATTCCTTTGTGGAAATATCGCCGTTCTTAATCTATTATGTAATCATATGACCAAACATTACCTGTGTAACTGTCCGCCTGTACCTCGGTGAGAAAATATTTTGTCATGCCTTACTGATCAGGGATAAAGGTGATCTAACTCAGTGTAAACCGTATAGTGAGTAGACAGGTCTCTCTTTTCTCCTTCCTTCTAATTCTATCTTATCTCTAACACGCAAGTCATCCCTCCCTTGCATATTTCTTAATTATATAGGAAGCTGTATAGCCCTTCTGTATTATTCTATTCATTGTATCGCTGATATTATGTTTTGCTGTAACATTGCAAAGGCAATGAAAAAAAAAAACCTTGTTAACAACTAGAATCTAATGTTCATGCACCAACAAAATGTGTATAGCAGGTCCGGCGCACTGTTTTCAAAAGTATGGGGGCCCACCTCCGGGTTTCATGAGCTAACAAGCAAAAAAAAAAAAAAAAAGAAAAGGTCCTCAGCTCATCTCTCCCCGTCCCTGTCCACTTCCGGGTTTCTTCAGCTGACAAGCAAAAAAAAAAAAAAAAGGTCCTCAGCTCATCTCTCCCCGTCCACTTCCGGGTTTATCTCTACCCGTCCACTTCCGGGTTTCTTCAGCTGACAAGCAAAAAAAACAAAAAAGAAAGGTCCTCACCTCAATCTCTCCCCTCCCATTGTAGTGCCTCTTACGTACTTCCGGGTTCAAAAAAGTGTGGGGGCCCAAAGTGATGACACCTTATGTATTCCTTTGTATGGTGCACAAAAAGTGTGGGGGCCCGAGCCCCCACGGCCCCCACGGCTGCGCCGCCCCTGTATAGGCCCTATCTGCATGTATGGGCCTACAATGATAATGCAGGAAACAAGTAAAATCATATCATATCAAATCAAATCAAATCAAATAAAAAATCACAAGAAATCTACCGTCAGGTGCACTTGTGACTTTGATGTTCGATGTTTGAAGCCGCCATATCTTTCTTTTAGCAATCTGAAGACTCTGAAGATGCGACTAGGGCCTATAGGCGCCCTATATTTTGCTTGTTTATTCACAACATGAACCGAAATTTCCCCTAATGATAAACATAATAGTATGAAACAAAAGTCAATCCCGTCCAGAATTAACAGCAAAAGTGTGAATTGGAGGTGTATGACTTGAAAATGTTTGAAACTGGCGAGCGGCTCAACATACTAGTACTGTATAAGCATGTTTTTTTTTTCCATTTATTGTCCTAATTAAAATTGATATAGTATATCTTCGAGCATAAACATCTTTGTAAATAATGTCAGATTTGCAGTTGGTGTCTGGACATGCTAAATCGAGTGAATTTGATTTTGATTTTAATCTTTGCCTAATTTCTGTGTCCCTCATCTAGTCTCTCATCTAAGTTTTATGGTGGCCAAATTCAGTTACAGTGTAGACAGCACTCGTAGGCCTGCAGATCTAGCTAGATCTATTCTTCTTTAGACAGAGAGAGTGACGTGTCATTATTCCATGAGACGTGAATCCACTGTCTTCCAGGAATGTGTTATGGGGCGGATCTATTTATAGTTTGGAACATTTCGTAGGCATATATTTTTGAGTCAGGCGGTATGGGTTCCAAAGGGAATAAGAAAGATTATTCAAAATTAAGTTACTCAAATATCTTGGGCCTCTTTGACATAACTATATTATATCTTCCTACCATGCATATATGCACTATAATTAGTTGACAACATGCCATGGTGAGGACTTTCTCATTGAAGGACAAGTCCACCTTCATAGACATCATATAATAGTGGATTGAGCGAATGCAGCAATATTAGTAGAACACATTTTTAGTAAGAGTTAGATTTGTAAGATTTGTAAGATTTTATTGACTCTATCGACCCCCCTCTCGGGGTATGAGACTACAAACATATTTACAATATATGAATATAAAAGTATAAGTGGTAATGTACATGTTAATGTGAAAATAAGATATAAATAAACATGTTTACAAAACAAGGCGTGAAGGACGTTTAAAGGGATCGTACAGTTGTGGTTGAGACCTAATTTCCGGTTTCTAACATTTTTAGGTGAGATAGAGAGAAATCTAATATGAAATATGAAAGAGCATGCAATTTTATGAGGAATTCAACGTTTATTTGATAAAAATTGGTTTTGAAATGGCTGAGATATCCAAAAAAGAATGATTCTAGTAAAGTGTGGGACCCACACTTTGTAATGATCGCTTTGTTTTACTTTGTCTTTGGATGTTTCAGTTATTCCAAACCAGATTTTCATCAAATAAACTTTGAATTCCTCTTAAAATGGTAGGCTCTGTACTATATCATAAGTGTTTTCTTGGTATCTTGCAAAAATTGAAAAGCCTAATTCTCATCTCAACCAAAACTGTACTATCCCTTTAACTACTCTACCACTACGTGTACCTTCACATCTACTTTACTTTCTACAAAACTACTGTCTTTCTTCTTTGGTTTTGAAGAAAACTGAAACATAATCATTCTGACAAATTTGGCTAGTTTTTTTCAAAATAATGGCAAGCATTAGCTGAATTGAATAGTTTGGCCATATGTAATGCACTTGGTCTACTGGCCGTCAAGCTACTTGGTAAATACAATAGTCTCTCTTTGTGGAAAAAGGGACAAGCGAAAATATAATGAAATTCATCCCCTATATCTGCAGATGAACATATAGTACAATGCAATTCATCTGTCAGGCTTGCATTAAACCTGCCCCTTATTAACGGGTAATCCATTGTAGATCGACATCTGAATTTACTTAATGTATTATAATCTTCTTACACAAGACCTGTAAATACTTCTCAAACATCAAATTATCCTTAAACATTCTATATTTTTGTACAAATTCTATTTGACCATGTGGCTGCTCTCCACTCTTGACTAAACATATCAAACAGTCTAACTTTTGAAGTGTGTGAAATCCATGCAGCACTAAATCCACCCCCTTGTGCTAACCACATTCCCTAGCCCTGCATAATCAAAAATGTTTGCGATAAATAATAACCATTATGATTTTGATGGGGAGTGTATGCGTCCTTGTAAATGGAGAAGAAATTTGAAACGTGTACACGAGTGTTTGGTTTCTTTTCCCTTAACTAATCTCAACCAGAATCCAATCATTCGACATTGGTTCAAAATTACTCCACGTCCGGTTTCACCATAAACCATACAATCAGGAGTTGTTCACAAACAAAAGTTTTCTTAAGAATTTCCTATGGAAAACTTCAATTTGGTCTATGCACTCATAACCCCAGACTTCACAACCATAGAGTATACCAAACAGGTAAAACAAGATGATCAAATAGATATAACTGTGTGTCCATAGAGAGCTGTAACTTTTTAGCCTTGACCAACATGCTATAAAGTGCTTTTCTGGCTTGTGTGACTTGCTTAGAAATTGCCTTTTTAAAACTGCCATTATAATTGAATTTCACTCCAAGGTACACAAAGTCATCTGCAACCTCAAGTGGATGACCATCACAAACAAATTCAGAAATTCTTCTAACCTTTCCACGGGAGAAAATAACAATGTTAGTCTTGCTAGCAGTAACAGTCAAGGGCCATGTCTGACAATAACTATCCACAGCATCAAGAGCTTTTTGCAACTCCTAAACTGCAACTCCAACTGCTAAAATTATTGTATCATCTGCATAAAATAAACAAGAAAGATTTAAAGCTTTTTTGACGTTATCAGAATCCAGGTGGTCAGAAATCTCACTTTCCAAATACTTCAGTCCACCATATGATTTTCTAATGTATTCTTGAAACCATTCAGATAAATGGCAAATAAAAGTGGGGAAAGGTTTTCACAGTGTCGTACACCAGTGTTACAAGTAAAAAACTCTGACATCTCCCCCCTGACCGCCACATATGACTTAGCACTTTCATAAATGTTCTTAATGACAGTAAACAGTTTACCCCTAAGTCCCATCTTCAACATTTTGTACCATAAAGATGATCTATCAATTAGATCAAATGATTTCTTGTAATCAATAAATGCACAGTATAAAACGTTTTCTATTTTGCAGATAAACATCAATAATTATAGTCTTCAAAACAAAAATATTATCAATTGTAGAATAATCAGAACGAAAGCCAGCCTGTTCTTCACCTAACATATCAGCAGCTTCGAAAAACTCTGAGATTCGATGATTCAAAATGGAAGTAAAAAAGTTTTCCTAGACAACTGAGAAGAGTTATTCCTCTATAATTATCAGGATTTGTGTCTATACCCTTTTTCATAAAAAAGGAATGATAATTCCTATGCACCATTCAGTTGGAACAATACCACTGTCCAGTACCACATTAAAGAACTTTACAAACACATGAAGCATCTCTACTGGACAATATTCTTAAGGAATTCATTTCTTATGAATCTTTTCCACAGGCTTTTGAATTTTTAAGTTTCTTAATCATTAGTGCCACTTCTTCCAAAGTGACTGGGGCATCCAAGGAACCATCTGCCTCAAAAAATTCTGAAGTACTACCTTTCAGGCCTGTGGGCTTGTCATCTTGGCTATTACCTAAACGACTAAAATGATTAACAAAATCCCCTAATGAAACATTTCCTATTGTCTTTACCTTGCGTTCTTTATTACTGTTGAGTAATTGCCAATATTCTTTCGGATTGGATGCCTGTAGTGGAGAGATTCATTTAAATCTCTATGAAATGTCCTTCTTTTATGTCTTATCCTTATTGACAGTCTCATTTGTGTTTGCATTATGACGAGATTGTCTCCACTTACAAAAATGCCAACATCTTGTGTAACATTAACGAACATATCGTATAATTGTGAGTAACAAAAATCAATACTATCTTGATTTGCATTCCCATCTAAACATTCCACATTTTCACACATTAGCTCAACCGAGTCCTTGATTTTAGTCCTTGGTTTTTAGAGGAAAACGGGGCAATCTGTTCAAAAGTTATAATTTTTGAAGTTTCTGCTCAGTCACTGCTGGAAGAGAAGACTACTACAGCTTGTGATGTCACATGTGTAGAACTAGTCCATGGGCCAAGAGCCGAAAAATGGGTTGTTGGTACCACCTGAGGTGGCAAAACCTTTTTGGTGTCATTTTGTTTGTCGGACATAGATACGCTTATCAAGCTATGATAGCATTTCCAAATGAGTAGCTTAGTCATATTTAATGAATTTTTAACCAATTTGGTCTCGTTTTTATATCCCTATACTTCTGAATCGAAACTAACCGCTATACAAATACGAGCAATGCCTTCTGTATGTCCACAGGTGTTCTGTTGTAAACGCGGTGCGCTTAGTCTTTATTCAAGGCAGTGAAGGGAATATCCAAAGGGTTATGATGTCCACAGCTGTCACGCGGTGCGCTTAGTCTTTATCTAGAACAATGTACCGTTATCATATCTAAAGTTCCTATAATAAAAGGGATTATCTATACTGTTTTTATACCACCCTCTCAACAAATAGGCCTACATCAGTTTTAAACAAAAATCACTCTGTTCATTTACAACATTATTAATTATAATGTATTGTAGTGTACCGGTACATTGTTTTTGCATAATCGTTCATTGTTGGATGGAAATAAAGCGACATTGGCGTAGTATTAGCGTTTTCAACGTAGCGTTTTCACCGGAAAATGATAAATAATTGAAAAAGACGCTAAAATTCACGAGAAATTGCTTTTTTTGTTGTTGTTGTTTTTAGACAAAGGGATATACACTGTATCATAAGCTTTGGATATGCCCTTCGCCGTCTTGAATATTAGACTAAGCGCTGTGGACATCATAATTTTTGGATATTCTTTTCGCTGCCTTGAATAAAGACTAAGCGCACCGCGTTTACAACAGAACACCTGTGAACATACAGAAGACAGTGCTCTTCTTTGTATAGCGGTTGGTCTCGATTCAGAAGTACAGGGATATAGCAGCGAAACCAAATTGGTTTAAAATTCATTTACTATGACTAAGCTACTCATTTGGAAATGCTATCATAGCTTGATAAGCATATCTATGCCCGACAAACAAAATGACACCAAAAAGGTTTTGCCACCTCAGATGGTACCAATATCTGGCCTGGGCCATGGACTAAACGATATGAAGGAAATATATAAAGAAAATATCTTTTCACTTTTCTTACATAATAAAAGAGCCCTTCACTTGCCTCTTTCAGAAGGCAGGGGGAATAATATTACCCCTAGCATAATCTTATGTCGGTGACAAGTCGAGGAAATGTGCACTTTTCTATTAAAAAGAATAACATTTTGTAAAATTTTCATTGTACTCATATTTCCTTATATCGTTCCACGCATGTGACATGGACACGGTAGTGGTCTTCTCATCGAGCAGTGAATGTGCACTGTGTGAATGTGCACTGGAGGTCGTGTGTGTGTGTGTGTGTATATGTGTGTGTGTGTGTGTGTGTGTGTGTGTGTGCGTGCGTGTGTGCGTGCGTCCATGTAAGCTCACATTTTGCCAATTAAAGTAAGCCTACAGGTCAAAGCTGCTAATTATTAGAATCTTCTGAAAGAATAAATCATTCCAGCTGTTGGTGGAATTTTGTGGAATCCCATATAGACTTTTGATACTACACGTATTATCATGGGCCGAATTCTCATGCGAGTTTATGTTGAGATACAAATATACGAGAGTTTCCGAAAACCTCGAACGCTGAGGTTTATCAAGGAGGTTCGAGAAATGGAGTCGCTACAGTCTTATTCGCTTTGATCTCATGCTCGAAGCCGCCACTCAAAAATATTTGAAGTAGGTGTCAAACTGGATCTGCCGCTCAGGTGCGAAGACAATTGACTCGTGTCTCATTGCATAATCACCACCCACTTTCCAAGGAAGATATTTATGTCTTTGTGATGGCAATTACTTTTCGCTATCCCTACTTACAAACGATGGGCGGTAGACAATGGTAAAGGCACGGGGGTGCGCGAATAGAAATTGCTCAAATATTGCTGAAATAGATATCAAAATTACTCGACTGTACGTGTCTGTACGCTAATCTGACATATTAATAATGATAAAGAACTATCTACTTGAGTACTTGAAGATGATACCATATTAGTTTCATTTGGCGGAAATAAGGAGAAAAGTGATAAAACCGGTTTTCCATGAGGGTAAAATTTCAAACACTTTCACAAAATACAGCTCAGATTTACACTTTTGCACATATTTTCGAACGGAATTGACTTTTGTATTATATGCTTTATCATTAGGTGAAATTTAATTGCATTTGATATATAAACGAGCAGCATATACCCGATGTTAGCGTTAAAAATGAATCTTCAGATTGCTCAGAAAGATGACGGCTTCAAGCATCGAACATCAAAGGCACAAATGCACCTGTGGAATTCTTTTGTCCATCCATAGAAAACTGACAGCTGATTGAATAATTATAGTCAGTTGTAACTCCATCTTTCGAACCTCCTTGGGTTTATCACCGCCTGCTATCTGGATACTGTATGCTGGGATGCCACCAGCATATCTTGAAATTATCAACGACCATTATGCGGAGACCCGTTTACTGTTTGTCCCTGCACTTGATGGAGTCGTTCTCTATTGTGTCTGACAATAACTTCAGAATTCTGAAAGCAGCTCGTCAGATTTCTAGGATCTTCTGTATCGTATATAGGGCCTATATTTCACCCCCCCCCCAAAAAAAATAATAATAATAATAAAAAATAAAGAAAGAAATAGCCTGGTCCGTCCGTCAAGAATTTTGGGTCACTTTTCTTATCACATGTATAACTTTAGGATCATTTCGACTGGACAAGTCGATTACCTAATCACGTATAAGTTTGCACAGCATCACAACCATTGTAAAAAGTTCGAACCCGATTAAGACTCACTTGCGGCTATAACAATAATTATGCACACACTGAATGGATTGAGAAACAAGCTCTGGTTCGCAGTATAAATCTTGAGAGACAATAAGATAATGTCTTGTATTAAAATGCCTTGAGAGTGTAATACTAGTAGACGATGTGAATTACGTTATCACTTGGCGAAATCAATGCAAACTTATCCTAATTCAAAGATTGATTGCCCATTCAAGAAGCCTCTGATTATTCACGCTCACTCAGATGTGTATAGAATACTAAGGAAGTAAATGTCCTGTTCATACTCGTTTCCTTCTCCATCTACTGTGGAAAGGACCAATAAGCCAGTTCGTAATAGCTCATGGGCACGTTGGTACAAATGACCTTTCTTTTTTCTCAATAGGTTAGGCACTTTAATCGTTTTCAAAGAGACATTATTCGTACCGGGAAGCTTACCAGACGTAAAAATTCATGGAATTCGTGTTCAAATGATAAGTGAACTTGCATAGACCAGGTGACCAGAATGGTCCGTCAATCAGCCATCGGGGAAGCATCCATTTCATTGTTTTGCTTTGAATGCATTAAAAACTGTTTTATTCATATTGCCAAATACCAGGTTTGCTGTCAGGTGGATGTACTGGCAAGCAACATTTAAGGATGACATGAATAATCATTATATGACAGATGCTTATCTCAGTGAATTTAAAAACCGGCGTGCCTCTTGGTACAAATGACCTTTTTCTGCTCATGCGCAAAGTGGAATTACGAACTGGCTTATTAGCCAGGGGTAGTTTGGTCAAAAAGTTTTAAAAAATTAATGCAATTGGTCATGATGATTTTCCTCCCCATAGACATGTATGATAGCATGACGTGTTTGGTTTTTAAGTATCTGTTTATCTTGGTACAGATCAAGCTCCTTCTTAACATCCTAGATAACACTCTATAGTTACCTATCTATATTTTTATCAGAAATTATTTTGTCGTTTTGTATAACAAGGTGCACGGGAAATAAGCCACTCCTCAACTGCCACTCCTACTCAGTATCTTACTCCGCATGAAATTTGTATCCAAGGCTTTAAAAAAAGGCCGCTACATTTTGGTAACAATATTTACTCCCTTGGGACATAATATAGTACAAAGTGTAAATGTAAGAGTTATAGTGCATTGAAGGATAGGGCATGTTTTTCCCTTCACACAGCAGCAATATTGACTATTGCCGGTTTAGAACAGCGCCCTCAATGTACCCAGTCGTAGTGGCGCGAGCTCGTGTGAAATTCACAGAACTTGTTCGGTGGTGAAATCATGCGTTTTCCCAGTTCCGTTGATCTGTTATTGACAGGAGAGGAAAATGGAGCTAATCTCAGGTGTGTTTGCGATGAGATTTGAAAATGAGTTACTCCTGGTATATATGCAAATAACTTTCAAACAGAAATTTCGCCCTCAAATCCATGCATTTTCTAGAGCTTTGGCCCGAGCTTTGCTCAGCTCGCTAAAGTATTATGGCCTCCTTGCTCAGGGCAGGTTAGAGGCCTCACAAGGTTGTCATGTGTGTGTACATGTGTGTATGTGTGTGTGTGTGTGGGGGGGGGGGGGGGGGTCAAGGGAGGTGGGTGGTGCATGTGGTTGCCATCCAACCCCCAACCCCCGCGTTCCGCGGCCCCTGCAGTGTACCTTGACGCTATCCATAGGCTTCTGTTGACCCAACCTGCGAAAATTTAAAAGGTTTTAGCGGCATTTATTATGTGTACATTTTAGTTCGACTTTATATGTTCAGAAGCCTGTCACAAGAAAAGAAAATACTGTGGTCTACCACAAAACAACATTAAGAGATGGATGAGGGAGAAAGATTTGCGGTGATACCATGTCTATAAGTCAGGTAGTCCTTAACTGGATCGTTGTTTGGCAGAAGAAGAGCCTGTTAAGAGGAGAATTGAAGAGGGAAGCGACATATTATGGGGCTGTAGGGAGGGCAAAAAGTGAAGAGTGGGGAACAGTAATGGGCTGGATGTTGAAGTTGCACTAGTGGAGACGGTAGAGAAAGGAACAGAGAGAGGGGTAAGGAAGAATAGAGTGAGAATCAAGGAATATGTTCGGACATCGTTAGGAGAAGAAAGATGAAATGGAAGGGAAGAGGAAGAGAGAGAAGTTGAAGGTTGGAAAATCATTGAGATAGGAGAGAGAAGTGAAGATTCATGAAACCAGGAGAAGAACGAAGTCGGCGAACAATGTGGACTATGGAATGCGGAATCAATGGAGAAAATGAATAATCCCGCGAAGGAAATGTAAGTCGAAGAGAGACTGAGACAATGTTGAGAGAAGTGAGGGAGAGGAGGGGGGGGGGGGGGGGAGAGAAAACAAAGAGAAGAAGACGGAGAAAAAAAGAAAGAAAAAGAATGAAATTCAAGAAAGCAAAGGAGAGGGGATTGGGTGGATCCTTGAAATAAATGCTGCAGAGGAGAGGGAAAAAAATGTGGAAAGGAAAAATAATGACAGTTAAATCCTGAAAAGGTTCCTGCGGGAGAAATGCAAAATGAGAGATTAAGATAAGGTTAAGGTGTAGTCCTGAGGGGAGAAGGCAAGAGAAATAACCTATTAAGAAAACTGTACATTGATACACCAGTGCAACCTCAACTTCCAGCACATTGCTGTTCCCCACTCTTCACTTTTTGCCCTCCTTACAGCCCCATGTCGCTTCCTTCTTCAATTCTCTTCTTTCTATATAGGCTCTTCTTTTGCCAAACAACGATCCGGTTTAAAGGACTACATACACAATGGTGTCACCGCAAATCTTTCTCTCTCGTTTTACTTCACCATGCAAACCTTCAAGCAACACATAAAAGATAACCTTTTATGGTCCACCATAACCACTTTTATTATCAAAATACAATTGACGTTGTCCATACAAACAGATCGACATCGGTCGTGACATGCGGACTTAAAGATCAGATAAGATAAAACCCTCAGAATACTGACCTAATTCATATAGCTAAAAAATTCATCAAATTACCATAAACTGGTAACAGCTACAGCGATGTTACGTAAGTTCCGTTATTTAGTTGAAGAGAAACTAAAGGATATCATTCTCTTGATATCGAATTACCATACTCTTATCAGTCCGTCAGGCTATCTGTGAGCTGGGATGGACGTAGTGAGGTGTTCACTGTTCTACATTTTGATGATGTGTGGGCTAAGTGCAAACCTGTATGCCCCGGACTGATGCAATATAGCACGGGTCGTAAAACATTAATTTTGTAGTAGTTTTTGTGTGTTACCGATTTACCCTTTCTCGTTTTTCTTTCTTTCTTTCTTAAGAGCCAAAAGTCATGTGTGATGGCAATGGGGGGGGGGGGGGGGTTCCAGCCTGGTGGAACCCACGGACAGGTTGGGTTTTGATTTTTCTTTTCTTTTTTATTTTTTTAGATAGCCAGAAGTGTGTGTGTCGGTGGGGGGCCTCGGATCATGGAGGTACCTCCATGCTCGGATGTATAGATCTCTCCATACCAACCCCCTGTTTGATCCCCCGTTTCGCGGCCCCTTATAGTACTTGTACCATCGATAATGACACTTCGCTGCCATTTTTCCATCCCTCCTTTTTCCCCTTTTTTGTTTCACCAAAAAAGGTTGAAGATAAGTGCATCACGTGAACCCGACCCTCATTCAAAGAAATAACTATCCGAGAAGCAGAATCATAGCGACGCACACCGCCTAATACGCAGAAAAGGGTACTGCAACTGGCCTCGTATTGACGAAATACACGAGGCATGGTGAGTCTTGTGTCTTCATTCGCTTACATGCCAGTCCCGCAGAGCGGCCGTTGTGACTCCTCTCGACTCTGAACACTACTCTTCCACGATGCTGTGATAATTAAATTTTGTGGCGACCACAAGCTACGAAGGCTGGTCGGTGAGAGTGGATTATATGCTGCGGACTAGCTGTCGATTCAAACGGATGCTCTCGTATGAACCTGTTCAGTGCCCGTCCTTGTTTATCACCAGTCCTGTATGGTAAGTACGCGGCTTAATTTATATGTTTGTTGTATATATACAGATATACAAAATGAATTAGGGAAAAACAGAATGTCACAATGATAACATGTGGCATTATATAACTATATGAATATATACGACAGAGATTGAAAAGAAATGTGTTATGATACTTTATTATCATACTGTCTACTCTTGTCTTTATCTCTTTATCTTCAATAATATACACAACCAATTAAAGCTCCTGATCAATAAAGATCCTTGTCAAAGGTCCGTAAGGGGCAAAAGTGATAATGTACATTGATTACGTATATATGCACCATAAATTGTTTATGTTGGAATTTTATTGATATGAACATTTATTGAACAAAAATCCACCTTTATGATCGACAGTGTAGTGCCCATGTAGGCCTATACGTCTGTGGACACGAACCCAATCAAACATGGACTATACGCTGAGTATTGAATATATCTCTTTAAAAAAAGCCAGATCAAATACATTTAGGAGCCTAAATAATTATGTGCATATTATGTAGCTGTAAGAAAGGAAAAGAAAAGTTTTGTCTCCGGCTGTTCACTGCGGTCAGTGAGTGCGTGAGAATAAACTGCGTATACTGAATATCTCTTTACCTAGAATTAATCACAAGCACGCGATCCACTTTCTGTATGATTATACATCATGAATCTTGGTAATCAGAAAACATTTCACATTGATCAATAATGTCACTGGCATAATGACTATATAGAATAGGCTATTTGACAGGTTTTATATGTACACACATCAACCTATAACCCCAGAATTTTTAATTTCTTGTATCATGCGTATGTGCGTGCAGGCCTGTTGTGTTGATGTGTGTTTTAAACGTACTGCATTACGCCGATGGCTTGAATAAAAGCTTCCTCTTTTTTTGTTTTCTAATTCACCATGGGCGCGGAGATTGCTGTAACCGGGTTGCAAGCGCACACTATTCGATTTCAGTCAGCCACTCTGTCGTTTGCTCGTTCACCTGTATTTCGTTGTATACCGATGTGGCGCCGCGGAGGAGAGCACCAAGAGAGACAAATAATGTGTACATGGCAAACGGAGTAGCTTGATTTCGGATGGGGAAAAAAATCACCGACGAATTATGCTGAAATGTTTGCTTTCTGCTGACAAGTGTGGTCATAATGAGGCAGCAGAAGCGCTCGGACATCCACCTTCTACCTTCCACCTTCTAACAATTGCGAAATTTCCCCTTGAGTTTGTTGTTGTATTGGGCCTATGTTTGTAGCATGATATATATATATATATATATATATATATATATATATATATATTCTATATATATATATATATATATATGCATACACATATTTGATATACTTTTATTTCTGTTGATAAAATACAATTCGACATTCTGCGAACATCATTGTTATTTCATATCAAAGAAGACTGCCAGATGGGACATAAGAATGAATCTATGTATATGAACAGTTAGGCCCAGTATGACGTCCATTAATTGTATCTATTTTCTCATTTTCCTTTCCACCATCCACGTTCTCTATAGTTGCGGAGACAGCCTTACATCATCAACATCTGTTCTTCCTTATACGGTGAGTGATCAGGCTTTCTAATTTGTGTTTTAGCTACCTAGTTTGATATTGATATTGAAATTGATGTTGTTATCGAAATTGATATTGATTGATTTTATATCTTCATTTCTCGTGCATAAATGTAACACAAAGTCGATTGAACAAAGTTATTAAGCAGGTGAGATCTTATCAATGTCAGATGAATTTACATATGATAATCAACTAGTATGGAAAATATACCGTCATCCTTCACAGAGTGATGCGTTTATATAGCAAATATAATTATGCTCTTCGAATTTTTGTGATATATTCTGATGTATAACAAACATAGATATGCTCTTCGAATTCTGGTGATGTATCCGGCATTCTGAATGCATTACATTTTGAACTAATTTATATACAAGTGTGTATCTGCGGGGCATTTCAAATCACGTGTTTCTGAAAACTAGTATCGCAGTTTCTACGAAATAAAACAGGGGATCTGTTTATTCCAGGGTATAAAGGCTAAGATATCGTTTTAATGATCTGGAGTAGGTTCAAAGTCTTACAATAATTGCTTTCAGGAGGTGTTGATATATCCCAAATCCAAAATGTTACATCTAAAACATCTAAAAGGGACATATTGGCGTTGTAGGGAAGCCTTCTGGCAGCGTGAAATGCATACAACAGACTCATGGAACGGAGCAACTTTTATTTGACATGTGAAAGTTGTATTTCCATATATCATCATGACGAATCCTCACGGTTATCTGATGATTGTGTGTAACAATTAATAAACGAGTGTTTCCGGCATATGAAACAGACGAACAAACATGATACCTCCCAGAATGTTAATCTTATTTATCTTTTGTATAATATATAGGTATATACAGTGATGACTGAATGAAGGTGAAATATGAACGCTATTAATTCTAATTGTTATTGTTATCATCATTATTATCATTACTATAGGTTTTCCCGGTCAATTTCATACTTTTGTCATTCAAGTTCCTATTCCGAGCATTAGATTTCACGCATTCTACGCTCGCAGCGCTGAATCAGCAATCAAATTCAAAATCCGGTCATTCGAATTCACTATCCGAGCATTCAAATTCACTCTCGGAGCATTCAAATTCACTCTCGGAGCATTCAAATTCACTATCGGAACATTCAAATTCCCATCGGAGCATTCAAATTTAAGAGAGGAGCACGCATTTCATCATGAGCATTCAAATTCATGTCAAGCTGGCAACGGAATCTCGTCGGTCATTCAAATTCGTGAATAGGCAACCATGTTCCAAATAACTGCATTCAATTCAAAAGAAGTCCTGAATTTAGTTAGTTTGGGGCCGTGTATGCATGTGTTTCTCACTTGGCTTTGAATATATTGGGATTTATGACGATTATTTATTTTGCAGTAGAGGTCCACCTGTTAATTGATAATTCTGAACTCGCGCTTAGCAAATAGGAATATACAGGCACATGCCCCTCGGATTGGACATAAAATGGAGGTCCCACGTGTAAAAGAGTCACAACTCATGCACGTAAAAGATCCTACTTCATTTATTCATCGCAAAGAGCAAAACATCTAACTGGACCCCATATGGAAGACCAGCTTCTGCAGCTGAATATGGGTTATCCAGTCATCTTCTTTGATAGAAAATGAAACAAACAAACAAAAATTAGGCACTGTATAGGCCTACAGACGAGCATAATACGGAGGGTTGGTTGACACTTTCGAGGAAAAAAAAACACAATTTCGACTATTTTGAAACTGATACTGAGCATTTTATACGTGTTGTTTGTTGTGTATTACTGTCTTATTGATTTAATTTTGCGGGACTATGTGAGATCATTGTGTGTTAGTTCGTCTTAAATTGATGAATTGTCATTATGTGGTTGGTGTTGGGGCGTTGCAGTATCATCAAGAAATATGATTACTGGTCGTTGTGTTGTTTGGATGCACTGCTGATTGGACATTGCAATTTGAAATTTATTGAGATGAATAACAAAGAATACATGAACAGAGAACAATGTAGAACATGTAAACAATCCTAATTACACTACTAGTATATGCAAGCATTCATTGGTTGTGTTGGCCCTTTTTCCTTTCTTAAAAATCTCCTCCATTTTCTTCGTTAAACTGATTGCACGAAGTAGGAACTTGATCGCCTAAAAATGAATTTGAACGCTCCAAACAAGCTCATTGGGACTATCACGTGACTATCGCATGAATTTAAATGCACGAAGAGGAAAGTCGGTGCTCGCATTTTGAAATTGAATGCCCAATCGTGAATTTGATTTCACGAAAACGAAATAGAACGCTCATAAATGAAATTGATCGCTCGGATTCTGAATTTGAATGCCCCAATATTTTCGCGTGCGTGCGCTGCGTGAATTTGAATGCACATTAATGAATTTGAGTGACAAAAGTATGAAATTGACCGGGCAAACTTATATTATAATTTTTTTAATTATCATCATCATCATCATCATCATCATTATCATTATCATCATCATCATCACCATCATCATCATTATTGCTCATTCCTTTCAGGTGTGGTTTCCACTCTGTAAAAAACTTATTAAACCTTTTGATAGTCTATCTTGGAGACAAGTCAAGAAATTTATGAAGACAAGGCTAATAAATGTGACTGGGATTTATTAGTTACGCTGAATAACTGATTATACTTTATAACGAACCTTTGGTCTGACACGGAAAAAAAAAGGAACCTGCAATTTTTATATCTAATAAAGAATGCGCAATAATGTTTCATGCGATGAGAGAAAGAGTGTTCATTTTGCTTTGATTTTCAACCCCAGTGCACTTGCATGTGTAAAATGCGCGTAATCTATAAGACGAAGAATAAGATGAACTAAAGAAACTGTAAAAAAAAAAGGATAAAACGAAGTCGCTCTCAAATTCATTCAGATCTTTTGAAATGATGTTTTTTTTATGTAACCTTTGAAAAGCATACTGCAAGAATAGACGCCATCATCAGCTTTTTATCAAGGAGGTGGGTATCGAGGACGCATTATGAGTTGACAACACGCATCGTGATTAAGTCATCTACTTCAATCAAGAAGTTTGCTCGAAGTGAAGAAAAAAAAGTGGTGCAAACAGAAGTGTAGAACATTTCTTCCCACAGTATGGAAACCTCAGTAGCTCACCAACCTAATTATGCTACTGACAGTCACTGAGTCTGAATACAGACGATTATCCATATGTGATGCCGTATTCCTCATTATCTGAAACTGAAGTGATAGTGGCTGTAGTCAGTTGGCGAAATATTCCTGTTGAAAGACAAGCATGTTATTTCAATCCATATACTCCATTTTATTCTTCATACAGTACAGGGGAGGGGGTATAGAGTGAGGAGTATCAAGCAACATTTTTATCACCAGCGATATGACTCTGAACGAGAAATTGAAAAAAAAAAGAATGGTGTATAAATCACAGACAGTGATGTCAAAGCGAGAGCTTATGATGGGGAAACCCGCGGGATCAGGTGCGCAACGGTGGTGGCTGTATATTGATTTCTAACCACCATGGTAGGATCATGCAGCTATATCAGTGGTAGGATGATAGAAAAATAAGCTAAAATTTATGTTGTTTTCAAGGAATGATTGCTGCCGAAAGAACTGCTTCATGGAAATCTTGTTTTCTAATACCTTTTACTTCCTGCAGTACATTATATGAGGTAAACCGAATTTTCGTACACACTCGTTTGTTTTTCCTCCAGTTTTTTTTTCTCTATTTTTTTTTTTTTTTTGTATTGGTGATCTATACATTTCACACTATTTACTCTGTATTAAACATTATGACATGGGCATATATTTTGTCTGCTCTCCAAGAAATATCTACTTTAGGCATTATGTTGGTTTTATTTAAGCCTGCAACCTCAAGCCCTTAAATTTAAGACACTAAAAAACAAACAAACAAAAAACAAAGAAAAAACTTCAAGTTGATATTTGTTTCAAATCATTATGTTCTATAATCCTTCTTCTGAAAAAAAAATAATTCAGAAATGCCCGTTTGATGAGGACAATTTGATAAATTCTAGAGCACAAGTACCTTGGGATTATATGGGCTAAAAGGTTGTGTATATTATGCGTATCAGTTTAGAACAAAATATGGGTAAACTGAACTTTTGCCGAAGCTCTGACAAAAAGCCTTCAAGGGAGCCACAGACCGTCAGCCATCACACACACACACACACACACACACGACACAAACGCCCATAAAATCGGACACACAAAGACAAATGCATTATTTTCTTTAAACTTCCATTTAGTTGATTAATATACATTCCACTTTAATATATAAATGTACTAAACAAAATAGAAACCATAACATCTCGTGCCTTAATCTAATTCGTTAATTACCTCTCACGTTCATCGCAAAGTAAACTATAGAGGGTGACTTCGTATATTACATTTTGTTCTGTGGAAGAAGAAAATGAAATTAAAGATTAAATTTAATTGGAAATGGAATGTATATGAATGAAATCTTTTACGAATCCATACACTCCACCCTCCCCAAAATATACAGATTACCTGTACTTCATACTCAAAACAGTTAAGGTCGTTTTCTATTCCCCGAATGACAGTTTTGGTCGATAGCATGACAGATGAATGAAAAATGAAAATTTCCAACATAATAAGCAGTCAACAAAATGCAACAATATAAAAATCGATGATAAAACAAACGAATTTCGTCATTTCCTGTTAAGACTCAAAACATTTCCACGGTTTTGTAGTTATCGTTATTGGCGTCTTTTTTCCACACAGAAATAGAAGGAAATATAAAAGCATTTCTTATAACGAATCTGAAGTACTAAAGCGCATAGAAAGCGATGAGGGATGAAACAAAATTCATCTAATATTCAAACATTCCCATTTCAGTAAATGCAGTCCCAATTTATTTATAATGGGATTTTTTTTGTCCTAACTATTGTGTGATTAATAATTTCTTTTAATTCTGCCAATAAGGGTATTTTATTATGACCTTGCCTTATCGTAATGTAGACTCATATAAATTTGATAATGAAAATGTTCCTTCTATACCCCTGTGTATATCTTGGGAATCTACTTTTCTATGTACCACCTAAAAATACTCAATAACGTCCTGCCATAACAGAAGGTTTAAATTTCAGCGCAAATTAAAAACAAACCAAAAACAAGAAGAACCTGAATTACCAACAGCAAACCAAAGTTCAGAAATTGCTCAGTATTATAAACCACCCCGTGAAGAAATTTTTCTTGAAATTCTCTAAGATCTCCAATAAATGTTGAGGTGCTTGGCCTCTCAATTTTTTTTTTTCAGAGAAATCAAATTTCTGTCGGCCATTTCTGATTTCTAAGCAAGATGAATTTCTGAAAAAGACACAATGTGTGAAAATTTAATCTCCCTCGAGTGCACATATTTTAAGGTAATAATTTGTTCGCAATTCTTTTTAGAAATAATTATATTACAGTAATACTCCTTGTCTACTTTATACCAATATTGAATAATGTTCATCATGTTCTACTTTTTAAATTGGAGTGAAAGAATCTCCGGATGTATGCAATATTTCCATCCCTTAAACCAAAAACTTTTGAAGTAGGCGTATTAACGTTATCGGTCTTATAGAATCTTTGTCAAACAGTTGTTCCATAAAACATCATGAAGAGATACAAAACATATATATCCTTATTTACACAATCACACACACCCATCTATACGCACACACAAACATAAAGCCCTAAAACACACACACGCATAATTATGTATGTAGTATAATGTATACATATTATATATATATATATACACACACACACACACACACACACATATATATATATATATATATATATATATATAGAGAGAGAGAGAGAGAGAGAGAGAGAGAGAGAATAATTCGCAGCAGAACAGAATCACTTGGCAAATTGGAAAATTTGTGTATTGAAAATAAACAGTTGATGTGCAGCATGTTTCCGGAGGAATTTTTCTATACACTCCATTACACACCCATGACCTGATGGAAGACATTACGTGGAAGGAGGTAGTTATTCGTCACGTTCCCACTGTTAATCAGAGCACGCTCATGAAGTGCAGTGTGCTCATTATTTCCCGGACTATGTTGATATGTACATGCTTTTTGATGGCCACCAACGACGAGCAACTGTGGTACATGTACTCGCCGAAACTACTGACCGGATATTGCCATTCTCTGGACGTTAATGACGAGATAATTATCCTGGTGGTCCTGTAGCATAGCTCGCAAATTAAGTTTTGGCTTCCCTGGGACCTTCCTGAAAAAAAAAAAGAAGAAAGATCGCAATCGCCATGCACTCTTGAGGGACTTACACACACACACACACACACACACACACACACACACACACACATACATACATTGCAGTGACAGTAGACGAAGGACGAAGGACGAGATCTCGTACTCTCTAAAAAAAATCGAGTGAAAATTTTCACTCTAAAAAGAGTGAATACAAAAAAGAGTGAATTTCGAGTGAAATTGGAGTGAATTTTGAGTGAAAATGCTCATTTTCACTCATTTTGGAGTGACGTCAGGGATCACTCCAAAATCTTCGAGTGATCCCTGACGTCACTCCAAAACGAGTGAAAATGAGCATTTTCACTCAAAATTCACCCCAATTTCACTCGAAATTCACTCTTTTTTGTATTCACTCTTTTTAGAGTGAAAATTTTCACTCGATTTTTTTTAGAGAGTACGTTGGCTAAGAGAAGAAAGATGGTCAACTCACTCGTTGCCGCTGCGGACACTATATACTACAATGTTACACTATTAATTCAGTGATCTCGATACGGTTATCTTATGAGGAGATCAAAAATTATTACGAAAGCAGTCACTGAGATCGCCTTTGTTATCGTCATCCTTTCAGTAGATTAATTGGTCGTCGTGATGGTTCATTCGCACCTCGTTTTCCTTAGTTACGGTTGTTAGGCAGGCGTTACACTGTCCAGAAATTAACACAAGATAGCCATAGAGATTGGAATTTTCAATTTTGCGTGATGTTACACCCGAACTTGGTTATAAAACGCCGATCAAAAACCAAAGCAATTAAGATCGTTTGTTGGCAGCCTTAGAAACTCCACCGGTGGTTATAAGATGGCTTTAAGATGCCCTCACGAATAACCCAATTTTATACGATCAAAGCCGAACTGGAATATTTCTTTTGTCTTTCCCCAAATTTGGGAAAGTGTGATGCCTGAACTGATGAAGTCACCCAGCAACACTCCCTCACGTTTAGGGTATAATGATAGTGGAAAACAACATGCCATTTACCTCTCACTCGCTTTCAAGCAGTCCTATTAAACAAGAATACTAGTTGGGGTGGATCAAGGATTTGATGGGAATTTTGTTGTCTTTGCACTTTTCCAGAGAAGACTGATCTTGTTTGAAGTGGTGGTTAGGATGTCTTTCGTTATTCATGTGTCCATGTTTTGTCTTGAAGAAAAAAAAAAAGAAAACAATGTCTTTGTCCCTGCAATTAAATGAAGTTGCCAAAGAACGCTCGAAATGAATTTGAGTTTGTTTTTCGATTAGTGAATATGCAATATAAAACGACGCCCTCTCCATTTTCTATATTATTATCACCACTTTTGAAACCGGTGTTGTCAAAAAGTAGGGCCTACTTGAGATCTTTTTCTGTCATGAGATTGAATTCAATCTTGCAAACAATAAATTAGTATATGACTATAAATTCCACCGTATTGAAATTTGCAATGCCATTAATATCAAACGAAGAAGGTTTTTTTCAGATTTTAAGTGATATTTTATCACATAATGACTCGCAGTTACCTCGTTCAAGCAAAAGATCTATTTATACTGTTGATTTCACTTTGAGTGGAAGCATGGGGCAGTTTTTGATTACTTCACCTGTCACGTCCACCAAGCAGGAATAATTGATACTAAGAATATACGAGTTATCAAAGTAAAAGTTAGATTTTTTTAAATTTTTATAACACTATACCGTATTATTGAGAGCAAAGCAATCGTACCGGCAGCTAGTGGAAAGTGATGTATGGCGTAAAGCGTATATAACTGTAGTTGTTTTTTCCTACACTTATTCTAATTTTGGCTAAATTACATCATTACGGAGTAATGTGAAATCCGCGACAAGTTAACCGTTCATCAGAAGCTAATTTGATTCAGTTATACGGTCAAAGTTGTGACATTGGTAGTTTGTAGTCACAATACTTTGTGGAACCTGGACAGTTTTATTACATTTTCAAGAAGTTACGTCTCACGGCAGTTTATTGCAAGGTAATTTCCACGTAAAAGGGCACTACAAAATTTCCCTCACTTGCCAAATGGGGCAAGGACTGCATGCTTTGAACAAGCAGGTATCCATCTATTTTTCTGCAGACCCGATAGTGAGTTACAGTTGCCCCAGTATAGAGGACAAGTGAATCTACAGCACCCAGATGATTTTTTTTTTAAATGTTTCGCACATGTGCTTCCCTCTACATAGTCATGTTTACACTGCAGATTTAGAGATCTTATCGGTTACAATTCGTTATCCGGAAGTTTCTTATTATGAAGGCTCGCTAATCCGAAAGTGAATTGGATAGGCTCGTTATTCCGAAGGTTCGTTAAACCGAAAACGAAATAAGGTTTGTAATTTCGAAGATATATTAGTACGCACATTCTTTTCATTTTCGGATTATATCGAACTTTCGAAATAACAAACTTTACGTCATTTTTGGATTAACGAATCCTCGGAATAACGAACCTTATATCATTTTTGGATGAACAACCTTCGGAGTAACGAACCTTTGGAATAACGCCACAAATGTTCGAATAAACGAACACCTTTTGAAGGTATAGGGAATTTGTGTCTTTCGGAATAACAAACTTCACCCTATCTAACCACGGAGGTGGTCCATGATCTAACGCATCTGTCGCATTGTTTTGCCACCGTGAAACTGATCTTCAGAGCTATTTGAAGATTATGAAATGACTTCATCACCATCCTGACATAAACCCAAAGGGATTCATGTCCATATTTTTGTCAGTGAACGGAAACCATGATGACTGTGTTAGTGCATGTGAAAAGGACGGTTATCTAACGACATTTGCTCCTGCGACAGTTGCTCCGGTCTTATTTTCTCCCAGGACTTAGGGCTAGGGTTTTAGGGGTGTGATAGGGTTTTCGGTTTAGTTTGCTGTTAGAATTAGGATCGGGCCTAAGGTTATGTTTGTAGAATTTATATTTGGCTTGACGTGCAGATATTTCATGGGAACAATTGTCGCAGGAGGAAATGCAATGGAACCAGCACAGGCACCTGAGGAAACGTGGCATTAGAATTGCTTCTATAAGATAAAACATTTATTCCTCTCAGACTGTCATGACAAACCTATAATATGATTATCGTAAAAAGGTAAGGCCTCACTCTAACCCTCTTCCTCGTTGTCATGGTTGTGATGACCCTTGGCAGTGGAATGCGTCGAAGGCACGGCGGAGTTGCTCCAGATGGATTTCTTGGAGAGTGTTTATGTAATTGTACGAGGCCATCTGTCTTGTCTGCTTATAATTGCAAATGGACGCTAACAAACAGTCGATCACGGGACCCTCCGGCAACTATTTTACACTTTCATCGCGTCGTGCGGTCAAGCCTTTCATACGGTCATATATACGCTGAAAATTCTACAGGGCAAGAGACCTACTTTCTTCAACAAGATATATTATACTTCGTTGAAAGTGTTTAGCCAACTTCTCGTGTGAAACGTATCATTTATTGAAGATCATTCTCGTAACAAATTGAATACTTGCAGCAGCGCTGTGCATGGTGGTCTAATGGGTTCTTACATCACGACGCGGACTTCCTGCGGTGATTCAATATCTTATCTATACGCGTGGAAACGCAGAGGTGAGAGGAGAGCCCTTTAGCTGTTGTGAATTATGTCAGATTCCTGATCTGTGTATTCTTGAGCCATATTTACTATACATGTGTGTGCGTGCATGCGTGTGGATGGGTGTGTTAACTACTAAGTAATTCCCCGAAAAGTTGTTTCATGATGTTACATTGAATAAGAGAATGATGACTTTTGTCTTTTGTATACAAATTGTATGAACGATCGAAATCAATATATTAAAAAAGTCCAAAGTCGTTTTTTTTTTCTATTTCCAGAGAGTGGAATAGAATGCTTTTAAACTAGATAAAAATTAATGAGGAAGTAGAGGACAGCACTCACTTTCATTATGTCAGAGCGAGTATCAACCATACCACACCATTCCATTTGCGTTTGAACATAATTACGCAATTAGCGATTTCAGTAAGTTGGAGGAGCGCGGGTTATGATTGTAATGATGATTGGCACAATGATTCATTTCAAATTGCGCTAGAAAAGTGTTGGCAGAAAATACAACTGAACAAGCAACAAGCTGCTTTTTTAGATTTTGCGGTTTAAATCATCCATCAGCCATTTCTACTGCTCCATCATGACGGAACATGACCGAACCATAGTAGATGAAATGCTATTCATCGACGGCTTTTGTGTGTGTTCCGCTATAGCTGCTATTAACTATCTTTTTTAGGCTTCTGAATGTACAACAGAATTGTCTAAAAGCATTGTTTTGGTAGCAGCTACACCCATTACTTAGGTCTATGCAGCCAGTTAATATTTCATCGAATTCAGTAAGTTCCATTATTTGGTGCTGTAACGGAGTAATAGTCATCGCGTATGGAGTCTTCTTCGTCTTCATTTATATCCAAATAGATTTAGTTTGCTTGGATTGTGTCTTTATTCTGGCGACTTTCTGTCTCCATCCTTAATAACGGTTTTCAAGCATTCATAATACTACCTGACTACCGAAGTTAAAGGAGACCTCCGGATGATTTTCAGACTTTCAAATATAAACAACTATAAATTGGTTATACTGGGTTCAGAGTTTCAGAATTTATAGTGACTGGAATTATAGGAAGAAGAATGTTTTCAATTTTTTTACCAAATCACAATAAACAAGGATGATGATATGGTAGCCTCACTAAAAGAATGCAAGATATAGGGGCTCAAGGAAGCAGAACAAAAGAAGAAAGCATGCATAAATTCTACACAGGTGAACTTGTTAAGCACGTGGTATTGTAATGGAATTACATTCCTACATTCCTACATTTCTGAAATATGTGAGGCTCCCATGTCATCATCCTTGTTCTCTGCAATTTGTTTTGGGTCTTTTCAGAGTATCAATTTCTCTGCTCAAGGACCACAATAAATTCCACAAATCTATACGTGGAGCTGTTGATTTATGTGCTCTATGATGTGAAATTATGCAAATCGTCTGGAATGCCTTTAAAAAAGTACTCAAATTTAGGCGTCGTGTTTGCTTCTCTTCGACAGAGCACATGAAGTTGCAAAGCCTATGGGTTTCAAAGTTTTGCTGTTTAGCAAAAAAATGAAATTTGCACATGGATTTTTTTTCTTCTTTTTTATTACTTTCGTTTAATGTCAAGTATGATTTTTTCTTTTCTTTTCATTCGTTTAGCTTTTAGCACTGAACTTCTCATTGCAATCTCTCACTGGCATTTGTAATTCTTATTCTGGTATAATGCAAACTATTTTGTAAACATTTAGGAACTCATGGTTCTACAATTCCTTCGCTACGAAAAGTGTTATTTACGGGGGGGGGGGGGGGAGGAAGGGGATTTCGAGAGGACATTAATTTTTTTTTCTCGAGTGACCAAAACGAGTTCTTTCTCTTTCTCTCTCCTTTCTCTATGTCTGTCTGTCTGGTTCTTTCTTTCTTCCCCTCTCTTTGTCTATCATGCTTTCCATTGTATTGTACTTATATTTCTATGGTGACGAAGTGATCCAGTCATTAAAAGCGTGTATAATTATAATGATCATCCTTTGTGTAATGAACACACAAATATATATGCAGCATGAATGGGTGGAACCACGTAGAAGTCGTTCTAAGTGAAGCCGAATATCATCTCAGTGCACAACGTGACTTTTCTAGATCATGATAGAATCTTATATAGTCACGTTCCGATCTAGTTTTGGGAAGTAAGCATACTGAACATGACGTTCGTCATGTCATGTCAATGTGTGCCTTTGTCTATCTTCCCTCTTGTTGTTGTTGTTATTTTAAAGATCGAAAGAAGAGAAAGAGAGAAAAATGGGGCCCTATTCAAATAATTTGCCCCAGACAGCACTTAAACATAAACCAAACATTATAGATCTTAAAGAGATATAAACAAGAATATTAAATGCATACCAAGTCTCCTCGAGGGAGCTCATGATTATCGTCTCCACGAGGGAGCTCATGTTGTCTCCACAAAGGAGCTCATAAAGTCTCCACGAGGGAGCTCATATTGTCTCCATAAAGGAGCTCATTACGTCTCCACGAGGGAGCTCATATGATATTGATGAATACCTCATATTCTTCAGACAAACTCAAATAACTAAACAATACACGCGCGCGTGTACCGCACACTAACTCATCCACGTGCACACACTCAACCACATACACACACCTCCAACCACGCACAGACACACACCCATATCATGGTTCAACCCAAAATAATGTAAAGTATTTAAATAGAGCACACACACAATGATATGTTTTTTACGAAATAGATAAAATTACTATAACTGTATCATTGTTTCGAAAGAGAGAAGGAAAAATATATATATAGGCCTATACAGTGTTTATATCAAGGAGCTATAAGGCGTTGATACAGAAAAATATTTGCATATACAGAAGAAATATTTGCAGTGTTTATATCAAGGAGCTCTAAGGCGTTGATACAGAAAAATATTTGCAGCAAACAACGGAGAAATATGATACAGATATAATCCTGGATTCAAAGACGTATGAGTATACCTGCGGGCTTCAAGCCCCAGAAATAAAAAGTACAATTTAGTGCCAGAAAGTGGGAGTCATAACAATCTTCAAAATAAATTCAAACCACAGATTTAAAGTATTAATTAGGTGCAGGCGACTCATACGAAAGGGGGTTAACAAACATTTTAAGTTGTTCTCACCACAAAAATAATGAAAAATGTATCATTTATAAAATTACACAATAGGTATATGAACGAAAAGATCCCCTGTTCTTGCTAGGGAAACGCCCGCAAGGAACGTAAGACAATATACATGTATATATTTTATATAGTAGAGACCCATTGAGGGAGATGCCGGGATCTGCAGCAGCGAGTGACTCCTCAAACCCGCTTGATGCAGATTCCGGCACCTAGAGGCGAGGTGGACGGATGGAGGCCTCGACGTGACGGCTGACCAAGGTCGGCTTGTTGTCGGAGGGGACCGGAGAGCGATGTCCGCTGCGAATGTCGTGAAGGTCTATTACGCTGAGGAAAGGAGAGGTTGAAAGTCCCTCCCCTGTGTACTGGGAAGGGGAAAACGAGACTAAATAAAATATAAGTGAGATTTATCACAATCAGGCATGAGAAAAAAAAACGAAACAAACACAAAAACCCACATATCATTGATAAGCAAATATATGCCAACATGACGTGTGTATAGGCAACTCGCAATTATATATGAAGATGTATGATACATGTACATACATCTTCAAGTGCATTCCACAGCAACGTGGGAGACATTATTAATAAACAAGTAATTGATAATAACAATAATGCATAATAACATATGATACGACGACTCAAAAAATATCTTGAAATCTACGTTTGCAAAATGATAAAGTACATGTACATTCTGCAAGACTTTGCAAAGTCCATGCTACAGCAAAGTTATGCAATCTTAAATACTGTGATATTTGTTGGTTTCCTTGACATAGGCAATAACTGCGTCCAGAGCTTTGTGATTTGCGAGTAAATCAGAGATGTTTAGTGATTGCTTATGGATAGTACGCATGAGATTTGTACGTTGATTTGTGTGTTGTTTGCAGTGTAATAGATAATGTTCCACGGTTTCCAGTGCATTGCATATTGAGCAAAGACCAGTGGGATGCTTACGGATAATATGATAAAAAGTTGCTAATCTGGCTCTGCCCATGCGGAGTCGGTGAGTTATTATTTCATCACGTCTATTCAGACTTTGAAAGGTGAAGGTGTTTGAGGCACAGGGTTGGATGTTGAAAAGATGGCGTCCTTTCTTGGACGAGCGCCATAACGCGTTCCAAGCGTCAAGACACCTATGTTTAATTACATGTCGTATATCATCAACACTTAGAGGAACACTGATTGTAATGTTCTTACGTAAACTTAGTTTGGCAAGATAATCGGCTTTTTCGTTGCCCGCTAGACCACAGTGAGCTGGTACCCATGCTAAAGTGATGTCACACCCATTCATTACAAGATTTGAGCATTTAAGAAGGACTTCATTGGGAAGGTCAAGGATATTTGAGGTGTGGTTATTCAAAAGTGTCAAGGCACTGAGAGAATCTGAGAAAATAACAGCTCTGAGAGGGGGAGAAGATTCCAGCCATGATAGGGCAAGAAGAATTGCTACCAGTTCTGTACGACAAATTGAGATGGGTGAAACCCTTTCACTTATTTCATGACGATAGTGAGGTACGTAAATTCCAATGCCAGAACAGTTAGTGGAGGGATCATGGGAACCGTCAGTGTAAATTGTCAGGTGGTTTGAATATGTGGTCTTTATGGTTTGAAGAGCAGTTTGATATTGCGCTGAAGGGAGGGCGGTCTTGGGACATGAGCTGTGAAGAGAGAAGTCAATATTGGGATGTTCAATGGACCAAGGGGGACTGGGATGAACATGCATTGGTTGCAGCTTTAGGAAAGTGTCCGTAAGCGGCTTGACTCGGAGAGCGAAAGGAAGTTTGTTTTGTGGCCATTTATTCGAAGAGTATTGCCAGCAGTTGACAATGGCTTTTCGGACGGGGTGAAGTGGGGACAGTGTGTATATATAGGCGCAGTAATTGAAGGCGGCCCTTTCACGGCGTATATGGAGTGGTGGTTCGTTACATTCTACTTGAAGTGCATGCAGGGCAGTGGATGGTAGCGCGCCGGTGCATATTCGAAGGGCATGGCCCTGTACTGTATCTAGTTTGCTTGAAAGGAGCGGGGATAAAGAACCATAGATTTCACAGGCGTAGTCGAGATGAGGGCGGACTAGAGACCGGTAGAGTAAGAGAAGGATTTGTGTATCGGCGCCCCAGTTTGAGCCGGTTAGCGAACGGAGGAGGTTTAACCGTTTGTTGCATTTCATTAAGATGTCTTGAACATGAGGGGACCATGACAAGGAGTAATCAAGGGTAACCCCTAGGTATTTATGAGAAGGGACGACTTCAAGCGGAGCGTTCTGGAGACGAATGCAGAAACCTGTGGGAGAAACTGGGCGAGAGTGAAATATAACCACTTTAGACTTATTAGTAGACAGAGAGAGTCCATACTGTGTCATCCAATCAGAGATGCTATTCACATCGGACTGGAGTTTTGTATTGATGTGACGAAGACTGGTAGAAGAATGCCATAAAGCGATGTCGTCAGCATACATAGACACGTTTGATGCACAATAATGTATAATTTCATCAATAAACAAATTGAATAATAGAGGACTAATGACGCTACCTTGTGGGAGGCCAGCTTGGCATGTACGAATGTCTGAAAGTGTGGAGTTTATTTGCACCTGAAAAGTTCGTGAGTCCAGAAAACTTTGTACCCAGCTTAGAAATCGGCCTCGAAGTCCCACTGAGTAAAGTCTGGAAAGCAGTGCCTGATGATTAATAGAGTCGAAGGCTTGACAAATGTCAAGAAAGATAGCGACCGTATATCCTTTACTGAATAAGGATTTCCTTACTTCGGATTCTAAGCAAAGGAGATTATTGAGAATTCTACGATGTCGGAGGAAAGCAGACTGATGGGAAGAAATTAAATCATATTTATCAATAATGTACGAGAGTCTACGGACAATCATACGTTCCATGAGTTTACATACAATAGGTGTGAGAGAAATTGGGCGGTAGGAGCTGATGGAGTGTTTGTCCTTGCCAGGCTTTAGTATGGGCTTGATAATGGAGTGTTTCCATTGGGGCGGGATCACAGACGTTTCCCAACTCATGTTAATAATTTCTAACAGAGAGCAAAACATATTGTCACTTAAATGGCTTAACAACTGTTTGTTGATTCCATCGCCCCCAGGGGCTGAGTTCTTGGAAGCTTTGATCGCCATTTCGAGCTCTTTGGGAGTGAAAGGAGCGTTGAGAGGAGAATCATTGTCATGTATATAGGATGGGGGTTGGGAAGTAGGGAGAGGGAGAGTGGGAGTTAAAGAAGGCTTTTGAGAGAAAGCAACTGCCATAGCATTGGCGATACAGAGGGCGTCATGAGTATAAGTATTATTTATAAGTATGGGTGGGAAGGTACTCCTGGTGTTATTGTTAGACAATAGTTTTACTTTGCACCATACATCTGAGAGTGGGGAAAAACGGTTCAAAGAGTTGCAAAAAGTAGTGAAATGAGAACGTTTGGCTGATATAATGGTGCGCCTGGCTGCAGCATTGAATTGTAGATAAGTGATTAAGTCATCGTAAAGATATGACTTATCAAGCTTGCGTTTGGCACGATGACGGTCGCGGACGGCTCTCGAACAGGCCGCCGACCACCAGGGAAGAGGTGGGCGACAGGTCGGGGTCTGGAGGGGAATAGAAGCATTAGCAGCTTGGGTAATACATTGTAGAAAAAGATCATACAAATCGTAAATATTTGCTGGACGGGAGCTGTGTGAATGATGTAACAATTCTAGTTCACGCTGAAATAATTCCCAATTGGCTCTTCGAAAAGCCCAACGGGGCGGAAGATTGTCATGATTTTGAGAGGAAGCGCTAGGTATGGAAAGTCGCTTTAATGGCAAAGTAAAATGAACACTGCAATATATAAGGTAATGATCACTCCCGAGGGAAAACGGGGATACCGACCAGTTACAGTGGGGGGCTAATGACGGAGGAACAAGAGTGAGGTCAATTGATGTGGAAGATCCTCTAGCAATGTCAAAGCGTGTTGCTGAGGAATCGTTAAGTATAACAATATCGTGATCATTGCAAAATTCAAATATGACTTTTCCGTTGAGGTCCATAGTGGTTCCTCCCCATGCAGGATGGTGGGCGTTAAAATCTCCTCCAATGACATAGTATGGCAGGCAGTCGACTGTAAGTGAAAGTAAATCTTGTGTGGACAATCTTTTTATGGGATTGTAAAAATTTATCACAGTGACAGAAACATTTCTATACAGAATATTGACTTTTAAGCCCTCTAGGTGAGAGAAATAATGAACATTGCTGAAATTTACGTCTTGATGAATAAAGATTGCACAGCCACCTCCACGTGATGAGACGCGATTGCGCCACAGAGCAGTATACTTAGGAATTGAGAAATTTGTGTCATCGTGACACCAGGTCTCTTGCACGAGGATAACATGTGGGGGAGAAGGGGAAGAGTAGATGTGTTGAGTCAGCTCCGCGCCATTAGAGGGGAGCCCTCTGGCGTTCCACTGCCAAATAATGAGGCTCAGATCCATTATTGGATCTGGTGTAGGAGTTCGAATATCTTTTCCTGGGAAACGACCACATCGAAGCAAGTGTTTGCAGATTGAACAACTAACATGATTCTCTTGTGGTCAGAATCAGCCGCATGAAGATTGTTGATAACTGTGCTCACAAAGGAGACTAGTTTTTCTACTAGGAGAATGGATGTTGTAGGAGGGAGTTGCCGTTTGTTAGTTTGAGTGGAGGCCGTATTTGTATCTGTGGGGACTGGGAGGCTTCTGTGAACCTGGGCCCTGTCAGTAGCCTGTTGGGGTTGAGTAAATGCATGGGTCACATTCACAGTGGTAGGATGGGAGCGAGAAGTAGTGGTGGAGGAGGTGGAAGGGTTGGACTTGGAGTTATGAATGGGAGCAGGTATGGTGGATTGAGGAGGAGAATCGGGCACATGAGGACCTGGGAGATGTTGCGGGTCAGATTGATCTGGGTTAGAATTCAAAGCCTGGGTGTTGGATTGGGTAACCTGTAGTTTTTTGGCAGCTTCAGCGTAGGAAACATGATTCAAAGTGGAGTAATTTTGCACTTTACGTGCAAGTTTGAACTTTGGGCAACCTGCATATGCCGCGCTATGGGGGCCCCCGCATCGCAGACATTTTGGATTGGATTTGGACGGGCAAGAAGAAAGATCATGGTTTTCTCCACACCTTACACAACGCTGTTTAGATCTACATGTATCTTTTGTGTGACCAAACCTCTGGCAGTGAAAACAGCGAGAAACAGGGGGAACATATACACTTACTGGGAAAGTTTCGTAGCCAATGCACACTGATTCTGGAAGTGAGGGGCAGTCGAAAGAGAGAACAAGTACATTGGTTGGGGTGGGACCATCGTTTGATCGCTTTGAGATGCGCTTAACTTCGGTCACATCCTGGCCCGCCAGTGCCTCCTTGATGTCTTGTTCCGTTAACTCGGGCGAGACGCGTTTGATGACACCTTTTAGAACAGGAGAGAATGACTTGTCGTTAGTGACACGAATTGGGGTTTTGCAGAATTCATTCAGTTCCAAAAGAGTACGAACCTGTTTATGATTGAAACATTTGATAGTGAAGGATTTTTGTTTGCGTTGGACTTGAGACACTTTTCCTACTAGCTTGTTTATTTCACGTGCGATCTGGATGGGGTTGATGAGAGTAATGTTTTTGACTGTGCCAATGATAGTTACATGCGGGTTGAAGGGAGGACGGGTGGGTGTGTGAAACAGATCAGATTCGTCATCGGAGTAGGGTTGGGAATTCGGTCGTTGTCTTTTTCTTGAAACTTCAGTAAAGCCAGTGTCGCGGCTAGGAATCGGAGTGGGGTCAGGTTCCATTTCTGAGAGGTTGTTGGGGTTTTCTTCGGAGTCATTAGCGGGAACAGTGAGGGGAGGGACGTCCTGAATTCCAGACATGGCCGCCATTGTGACGGCCATGTAGGGAGAGGATCGAGTGGGGATAAACAATAAAGTGGGGCAGGGAGAGGCGAAATGAATAAAAGGGAAAAGGAGGACTAAAGGCGCACCGGACCGAATACGAAGAAAAGGAAAAAAAACAGGCAATGACAAGAGAGACCAAGCGATAAGGAACTCTAAAGAAAGTCTGAGGCCTCTCAGTTATAAAGTAAATAGGTCGGATAGTATAGAACAAAGGGAATTACAAAAGAGAACGCGTGTATAGAGGAGGTGAGAAACAAAATGGCAGCTACAAGTACATGTAGCTACACACTATAGCTTTGGCAACGTGCAGCGACCGAACACTGCAGTTTACACAAGTATACACAGAATCAGATGTAATTTTGACACCTGGGTGTAAATACACAGTGGATATATAATAACACAGTAACAGACAGATAATACTTTCCTTTCACAAATAAACTACAGGTGAAGTCAATCAAAGATATAGATATATGGATAATACTAATAGTGGATACTATAACTCAAAACACAGGAAAATAGGCCTACACATCTAAGACAAATAGAAAAATAATAATTAGACAAATTACTGTTCGCTACAATGAATGATAAATGATCTTACGAAGTATATAACATCAACACAACAAAGTAGTAAAGTAAGTGATAACATGTATAAATCACGGTAACTCAAACTGTATAGGGCGGAAGCTAAAGAGCATCGGACGTGCACGCACTGCGACAGACTGTGCAAAGCAGTGCTTGACTGCCGTGAGTCGAACAACTTACGATGATATGCGTTGTCCTTTGGGTTCAGATCCGCAGTCAAATTTCAAAACGAGTTCAGCAGAAATGTGTCGAATAAATGAAAAACAGGCTCACTCATATGATCAAGAAGAACAAACAATATTAATCAAAGCTGAAAGGCAGAAAATAGATGCAAAATTCGGTTAATAGTACAAGTAGAACAGCGAGAGCACCACGGCACGTCCGCACCCTTCGACCTGCAAGAATAGAATCGAAATTGGTCTCTGCAAATAATTGAGCCCACCCACCAAGGGGTCATCATTTTTAAGAATTGCCACTACTTTCTGATCACAGAGAAATTATCTCCAGATTTGTTAATGGATATTATCGCAATACTTAATGCTTTCTGAAAAGGAAACCAGAGCTTTACCAATATTTTGTTTCCCCTTTAAGGGTTCACATCTTTCTCGTTTATTTGACATCACTATTATAAATGTTTAAGTCCAATGTGATAGTAATGCCATCGGTTGCTCAAAATATTTGGCCTTAGGAAGTGTCACTTTCTCTCGTAGAAACCTTAACTGTATCAATTTTTACTTTGCGCTCATGTTTCCTTCAAAGAAACCGCCTAAAGACAGAAAAGTTTCCTGTGTGAATAAAACAACAGGTAACACGAAATATGTCTTTGAATATACAATGTATATATACAAGTAGTTTTTTAAGGGTAGAATAAATGGAACATATATACAGTTTTAGTCATTCTTGTCTTTTATGGACGGCGCGAAGGCCTGATTTATCGCTTAAAGAATTCTACGATTGATCTATCTTACATGATATACAAGCTTCGAATGTAAGGTTCAGACTCAGAATTTAAGAATGTAAACTTATCCTGTATTATGATGAAATCTATGTACTTGTATTCAATTTCTGTAATATATTTATATGGGGTTTTTTTTGGAAATGAAAAATAAATGAATGAATGAATGAATGATGATGTTATTACATTGCAGTCATTCTAGAGTGTATGAATTTAAGTACTAGTATCATGTATTGAAATTGAGAATTATGATTACACTATACCACTTCTTAGTAACACAAAGTAGAAATTATTTACTATGCTCAAACTCCACCGAGGAAGATTAAGGCAATAAGAGCTCGCTGTGAACAAAACCAGGAACAACTGAAATTCTTATTACAGGGAGTCTGAGCTAAAACTGGGCATGCATGCTCTGCGGATATTGATTGTTACTATATCTTGGGTAAGAATAGACCAGAGATTTGGTTGGAAATAGTGTTAAACGCTTGTATAAGAGGGTTGAAGTGTTTTGAATCCTGGCATATTCTATAGTGCTGTAGAAGCCATTATAGGTTTTCCCATCCATTTTCGCACTTTTGTCATTCAGTTTCAAAGATTTATTATTCAATTTCGTCCCGAGAAGCACGTGGAACGCAAATCCTAACTTCAATTTCGTCAGTTGTCATTGTAATTCGTTTTTTGTCAAACATTTTCGAAGACATAGTATTCAGAATCGTCAATTGTCATTCAAATTCATCCCTCCCGCTGACGGATCGCAGAATGTGAAGATCAAATTCGTTTTTGTTCACACAATTTCATGAATTTTTCATTCAAATTAGTCCGATGTTGCCGACTCTTTATTTTGATAGTGAACCAACTTTAAGCCGACATATTTTTACTTTCTCGCGTAAATTGTATCGTTACACATTATTCCCCAACCATTTGCTTAAACAATACACACGAAAAACATGACTGCCAACCAAAATTGATTGAAGGATAAACGACAGTCAAAAGTCATAACCCAGGGCAGTGTCAGTGTCACATTTCGAACTTTAACTCGTAATTTTCAGGTTTTCGCATCATTATGCATGAAGCAAACTTTAAATCTTAAATTTTAAGCAGCGAACATAATTATGTTATCCATTCTTTGACATTAAATAGGCTACAATTCTACACTTAAATTTTGTCTTTAATCATGTTTGCCTGGAAATCGTTTGTCAGTGTTTTCGTTTGCGAGACGGTACGCCTGTTTGTATCAGTGTGTACTCGGATTGCTTGTGTGTGTGTCTGTATCTGTGGTTCTGTGTGAGTGTGTGTGTTTTTTTTTTTGTTTGTTTGTTGTTGTTTTTTTTTTGGGGGGGGGGGACACTTGTGTATATGTTAACTCCTGAATGTAAAATGTGAACGGTTACAGAAAAAAAAAATACATGAATGACTGGAAAATCACACCGGATAGAGATATGAGACGAATATGAATGAAAATCTAAAGGAGACCTCCGGATCATTTTCAGATTTTTACATGTGAACAACTATAAATTAGAAATACTGAGGACAGAGTTTCAGAATTTGTGATAATTGGGATGAAGAATAAGAATATTTTCAAAATTTAGAACAAATTGCAATGAACAAGGATGATGACATGGCAGAGTCATTATAAGAATGCATGAATTGGGGCTCAGGGAAGCAGAACAAAAGAAGAAGGCATGCATAGATTAATACACAGGTGAACTGCAAGCAAGCAGTATTGTAATGGAATTATACTGCTGCATTTCTGAAATATGTGAACCTCCTATGTCATCATCCATGTTCAGTGTAATTTGTTTAAGGTTTTTCAAAGTATTGTTTCTCTGCTCAAGAACCACGATAAATTCCACAAATCTATACACGGAGTTGTCAATTTATGTACTACATGATGTGAAATTATGAAAATTGTCTGGAATGTCCCTTTAAAGAAAATGATTGACAAAAGACAAAATCGATCCTGCTGTTTTGAGTGCTGCGAGTGAGACTGACGAATTTGAACTGTAAATGACGAAAATGTATGCCAAATGACTACATTGAATGGACTTTATTTGAAAATGAACGACGAAAGACGAATTTGAAAGTAAGATTGGCCTATTCCCGACATCCTGCGTCGAAATTGAAGTAAAAATTTGTGAAATTGAATGAAAAAAGTTTGAAAATGAATGGGAAAACCCATATTATATATAAAACGTATGTATATGAAGAAAAAAACACGGTTTTGATTGAAACGAACGAATATGATAAAAGGGCTCCCTGTATATTGTACTGCTGCTTTGTCGCAATACCATTGATACAACACTTAAGGGGCCTATATCTACACTTTACTTGTTAGAACGAGCTAATGCCTCGATATGCGTGTAACATGGCTACGCCTGTCATACCTAATGCACCCTATCAATCTTCTGAATGTATGCATCAATCTAACATTCGAACAGAGAAAAAAAAAACGCCCAGCTGTGTGATTAATTTGCCTTTGTTGCTGCATTCATGTATACGGCAGCTCCCAATTGCATTTACATCGATCTACTCTGTGAGCTTGTAATGAAACACACAAAGTTAAAGCGATAATCAGGTCCTTGTTAGAGTGGAGAGTAGGTTAGCTTCGTTTGAATATTTTTTCCCCAAAAATTGCTAAAAGCTTCAAATCGCTTACGCCAACAGCCGTAAAACCATGTGCAATGCCAGAAAGCCTGTACCGGATGAAATGTCATGAAGTGTAATGAAGAAAATCTGTTTCGAGTATAACAGTATGTGGCTAAAAGGCTAAAAGCCTCTTTCCATTTCTTCTAAATGATTTGTTTTTGTCTCCTGTGTATGTGTCATAGACAGTATTTCCCAATTCAAACATATACGAATGTTTTGGGAGGTTAGGGTGTGATTCTGTTGGCAGATGATGAGTGAAAGCTTGCTGACTATCAATCGGTGTTTGTTATAATACAAGTGCTTGCAAAGTAAAATAATCAAAACCCAATACATGATATACGTATCTTATTTAAAGACTGACTCAGATTATATATTTCAAAACTCAAGATCATATATTTCAAAAACTTTTGCACACTACCGACCGGGTTACCATACATAACCAACGTGTTAAACGTTTCTGGCGTCCAAATATAACGTTCGCTATCAATGCACACCTTGTAGAGAATGCGTATCATATAAATACCTGTTTATTCTATATCGTCAATAAAACACTGTGAAAACGCTTCCAAAAATAAGAATAATCTCACCTCAAAGAAATCACTCAGTGCTATAATTGTCCGTGTGCGATATCTACACGCATGCAATCTGAAAATTTGGTCCCTGCCAGAAGTCAGCTCGTCAAGTTACATTTTTTAAATGTTAGTTTCTTATTATCATCTTCACTATTCTTCGTTGTGATTAACGTTCCTAGGCATCGGTAACAATATGTCTAGGCGCATATATACCCCTATCAATCTTTGTGTCTTCAGTAATGACAGAAGCACCAAGTGCCAGTGGATCCTAGTGTGATAAAACATGCTAAAATGAGGCTGAGTGAGGCAACGTAAATAAAAGAGTTGTTCATAATTGCTGTGTTGTGTTCATTGAGCCATCCCCTCTACTGTTCTGTGCAGGCAGTGGGAGGGGCTCAGAGGACTCGATTTACGGCCAAAATAACGGCGGACATGTCAATTCTTCTAAGTAACTTCAGCAATAAGGCAGTGATAGTTGGACTCTTTTCTTGAAACTATCTACATTTATCATTAAAGGCAAACACGGCAATATAGGGAAGATCGAAAGAGTTGTTATGATTTTTAAATGAAACGGACCATCCTGGTTATTAGTGGTACCAATCCTACATAGAGTATGGGCATTCAATCACATTAGTAATGTTATATCATGGTAAACTAAAATATATGGCATGTTTGCGGCTTGATGATGGTTTGTTTTGGGGTGTTTTTTTTTCGATGTAAGACTAGAGGGCAAATTGTCCATTAGGTACCGGATGTTCAGTTATCTTCTTGATGGATTCTGTCCCTTGGGGCTTTTCAATGAAATTTCGCGTCAGAGTATTATGAGAAGTTAGGACGATCGGGGAACAACGTCTTATAGTCGCCATCATCGTAACTTAAACATGCGTGCTGATACCGCGTATACCGCGTTTCCAATCTGCATTGCTCACTACACGTAGAAATTATTCATTATCAACCAGGGGAACACACTATGGAGGATTAGTTTGTCAAACCGAGATCGAGACACTTTGTTCACGTGATAGCGACACCATTAAATTGGTATTGACCTCCATACGATACAGCTCATGACACTGTGTGTTGATTATGCTGGTATCCATATGGAAAAGTATACTTAGCCTTCGTAAGCAAATCGTTTACAATGTGGACGTGCTATTCTTTGGTGCCTATATGCCGTATTCTCCCATAATGTGAGACCTCCGAAAGAAGAAAGTGAGTATATCCATTATAGCTGACTAAGAATGTTAATTGTGAAGGTAAAAGCCCAAAGTAGGGTGGAATTTGTATCAGTGTAACTTGATGTCTTTGCCATTTTGCAGACGAAAGACAACACAGAATAGTCTGTAACACTGGGCGGTCGTGACGCGATTCGCCCTATTTAGCATATGTCTTCTTTTGCAACGTCTTTGGTGATGTGGTTTTACATTTTGTTTTGGCCATATTATTTGCTTGCTTTGCGATTGGCCAGCCAGCGTTTCCTTATACTCCTTGTGTATGAGTGATAACTTTTTACAAATTTTGCTCTCATTTAAGGGATTCACGATGGTATGGGACCGATTTGCATAGTATACCTTTATCTTATATTTTCAAACGCTTGTTGAATCATCTTGTTTGCTTGTTTGTTTGTTTGTATGTTTTTGTGACCGTAAGTCATAAAGCAAGCGTGAAGAGAACACTTATGTCGTAGCATAATATTGTTTGTCCCAAGGTTCCAAAACACTATTGCGGATGATATTTTAGCCAGACCATGAAGGATATTCGTGTGGTTATTATCGTGTTTACACACCTTCACAGGACGGGAAGCAGGTATCTTGGTGTGCACATGTTGCCCCGTAATAATTTCCTTCAGAATGGATTCTCATCAGCTCTGGCAAGAACATCATTACGGGTATAGGGAATGTGAAGTTCTTCAGAATGTACATGATTGTAGCCTCAATGAGGGCCCTAGGGTTGAGCTATACGGTGGGCCAGAACACTGTGACTTTCACTAGCTATCTCTCTTTTGCTATATAAGAGGTAAAGTGTATTTTGTGCAGATAACTTAACAGGTAAAGAATGACACATTGAAGTTCCCCAAAGACAATATGAGACAAATAGTTACAATTCAATTAATGAAATACCAATGATAGGCACCACAAATGGTTACAGTTCATAATTCCCAAAATAAAATAAGGTTCGTTATTCCAAATGGCTGTTAATCGGAAAATGAAAATAAAAGTTTGTTATTCCGAAGGATCATTTTCATTTTCGTATTAGCAAACCTTCGGAATAACGAACATCACCCAACAAGTTGCATCATACTTTGACGTGTCGTGAAGGTTAGGTTAGCGTGAAGCACCCCGGGGCTCTTGTGTATTATGTTTAAAGGACCAAATTAAATCGGAATGATTTGGGTTAGAGTTGACGTCCTTTGTATTGTCTCTGATCTCTGCTGGCACTAATTAAGCCGCCATGTTTTTTAACAGACTCTGAAGCTGCACACTCTCCTCAACCTTTCTTTTGACCCCACCCATTTTCTGTAAAATGGCAAAAAAGCTACACAAACAAACAACAAACAAACTACCCATTTAATAACTAATTGAGATCCGACACGTTTCCGACTAATTCTATGCATTAAGTTTAATATGTTGATTTTTTTTGGGGGGGGGGGGGGGATTTGCCTAATACTTACAGAAGACGCCGTCTCTGTCAAAGGTTGCTGTACAAACGAAACAAGATTTTATCTATTTTTCCCATTTTTGCAACTGATGTCACAAGCAGCCACCCACGAAAGGAATGTATGTTTACTGTCGCTGAAAACTACCACACTAGTGAACTGCCTGACTTGACTGATAAAAGCAATATATTGTACATTGAAAAGTGTCACCAATTTTCACATTTGATGTTACCTACGAATCAAATTGCCTTTTACTGTTGCTGAAAATAATACGCTTGTGAATTGCTTGCCTTGAATAATAGAAGAATTACACTGAGAGCGTCACTAATTTGCATATCTGATGCCAATTTACTCAATTATGCCCAGAGAGATGAAGAATCAAATTGTCTTCTTAGAATGTGTCTCTGGATATATACAGAATATGCATTTATATTATATTCCCTGATTAACATTGGTATTTTTTAAATGTAATGTCAACATTCATCAAGGACTCATTTATCAGGCATCAGTTTCCTATAAGCTATGCAAAATATTGGACTATTCCGATAGAGCTGCTGAGCTACATCTTCCGCTTGGCAAAATAAAATGAGGCAAAATACGGAAAAGACACTTAGATAGAGAACCTTTCATCAAATATTGCTTTGATACATTTTTGTAGAATTTTGTGTATAGGATAGTTTGAGACCTTGGATTATTATGCTTGAAGTTATTGGCAAATTATTAAGTAGAGACCGTAAGATACTGAGCGACTTTGGAAATGTACCTTCACTCATTTCCATATTTTAAAACAACGTTCATTACATTCTATTTGAAATGAATTTTGAAGTAGTTAGGAATGAATATACTGTAAATTGGTACTGCATGTGATGGTAATTAGGGTTTATATACCAGAAGACTAGATGTCCCAGATTTGTTTCAATCCTTCTTTTTTAACCCAAAAAAACGTTTCTACTACGTGTAAAACAGGGTACAAAATGTGTGTTCTGAATTAAAAGTATTTCGAAATTTCACGTATTAAAACCTTTGCCTAATTTATCATGCGACTAAGGTGAATTCTTGCATGCATACTGAATATACTCATTTGGAAGCATTTTTGACCACTTGACTACTGAATGTTTTCAATATTTAAGTCATTTCTTCCATGACGAATTTGTTTTTATGCATGTATGTTAGAAATATCTAATCATTTTTCAATATTTTACACTAATTTGCAAATGTGAGGTTATTTGTAAAAATACAGAATCATTTTTGATACACACACACACACATTTCCGCCACGAACTTTTGTGTCAAGTGAGAGTTCTGTATCAAAAAATGCAGCGTTAAAGCTCCTACCAAACCTACCATAGCGAAGAGAGTGACGGACGGACACTTTGAGAAATATTACACACACAAAAAAAATCTTCTGAACAATTGCATCTGGCATTGTTTTCTTTGACAATTTCACCTCTCATAATCTGGTAACTTAACACTTGATACTGTTTTTGCTCCTAATTTGTTAGTGTATGCTTTAGTTAATTGGAACCAAAGAAAAAAAGTCACGCAGACGTCAGGAACTTGAAGAGTTAGCGAAAGGCGACGAAATAACACACAAAGGTTTGATGTGGAAGTACCATCATAATTATTCAAGACAGTGTACACAAGCGCATACAAGGATTCATTAAGTTGCTCTCTTGAGATCGAGCATTGTGAAGTTAATGTACAATGAGATGTCACCATTAATCACAGCGCTAATCATTCAGTACATTACTAGGTCACCATTTTCGTCTGTAAAAACATGATTGCATGAGTTGATGCATCCACGTTTTAATCGTGTTAATGGATGGGGCCGGGTTTTATTCACGTGTACCAATGTGTCAATTAACTTCGAGCAGGAGGTATCATAATACCTCCCATCAGATGATTCAACGTATACCTTTACCAGCGGAAGTAATTAGTGGTTGGTTATCACTGACAGCTTTCTCGTCATAACTTGTCCACGTTTTCATTGATATACCGACAAATCATAGGCCCTAATATATTATGATTGATATCTACAGTAACAGACATTGCTTCCAAATCCTACACGTTTTGACTACTGTTTCCAGCAAACATTCGTAATGCACCCTCACTTAAAACTTGAAGACAACTAGAAATGTCGCTATGGCGACTGATGCCTCCGCCATAATGCATGATTCTCCCAGTAGGTGTATAGTACAATGTCTTCACAATGTGTGATGACAGTTTCACATAACTAGCAAAATATTGATATGACAGGTTTGTCAGAAATGTCTTGAATGTTCACTTTCCTCAAACTGGGTTTGCTATAATTGTCTAAGAGTGCAGGTACATTATATTTGGGGAATTGAGGATTTCTACTTGACTTCTGACCGACCCTGTTATAAGTTTATGCATTGAGTAATTTTCAAGGTATGAACGAAGAGTGTAATTACAGTACAAAATAGATTTTTTTTTTCATTTAAACCTGACCTTTGATCCTTAATCTTTAACCTTTGACCTTCTGGCTGGAAATTTCACAGAGAATCTCCATTAGATAATACATGTATATATTAAGTTTTAAAATTAATAATGCAAGCATTGCATTATATACTAGTATATGAGGGAAACAGTAAAATTTTGAGGAGTTGACCTTGACCTTGACTATTGACCCATGACCCCAAAATTCCCTAGATAATCCCTGCCAGTCAGTACATGCATATGTACCAAGTTCCATGAAGATACGTTGAAGCATTTGCGAGAAAAGTGAAATTGCAACATTTTCACCTCACCTTTGACCTTTTGACCTTTGACCTTATGACATGAAACTCTCTCTAGAAAATCTTTACGCAGTAATACATGTCTACAACATAAGTTTCAATGAAATACCTTTGGGCATTGCATAGATATGGGGAAAATAGCAACATTTTTAGCATTACATTTTGACCTTGACCTTTTGACCTTTGACCTCTTGCCAATGTCACTAAAATCTTCTCAACTAATTGCCTTATCATACATCATCCTTGGACCAAGTTTGGTGAAAGCTGCTTCATCCAGTTTTGAGTTATCACATAAACAGATAAATTTTAGGATTTGACCTTGATCTTTGACCTTTGACCTCTGTCCGATTTCACTAAAAAACTAATCATGTAATTGTCCCATCATACTTTATACTTGGACCAAGTCTGGTAAAATTCCAGTCCATATTTCTCAAGTTATCGCGTAAACGAATGCGGACGGACGTACGGACGGACGGACGGACGGACGGACGCACGCACGGGCGGACGAACGGACGGACAACCCGAAAACATAATGCCTCCGGCACCACTTCGTGGCGGAGGCATAAAAAAAAATCCCGAAGACTAATTCAATAACTGATCGATCTTCCTGTCGCTTTAATCAGTAAAACGCCCTGAAACCGATTCATGTAGAAACACTATAATGTATCATTATGATTAGAGTTGTTGTTACTTGTATCATTACGATTGTTATTATCATTATCATAACACAGCTATTATACCTTCATAATTGCCATTGTTATCGTCAGTAATAATGAACGTCATCCTTTTCCAGGGCGTATCCAGCTTTTTGCTGAAAAGGGGTTGGTGGTAGGGTTTAGTTTGGGTCAAGACAAGCAAAAAATGAATAGATGAAAAAAGTCCTCACAGTTCGTTTTGCTGTCACTTCTCCGCTATAAACAAGTCAAAAAAAAAAGGGGGGAAGCTCAAGCGGCCGGGGGGGGGGGGGGGTGAGGCTAAACCCCTAAAGCACCCCCCCCCCCAAAAAAAAAAAAAACAATAAGAAGCCGAAGGGGAGGAGGGGGGGGGGTAAACCCCTAACCCCCCCCCGATCCGCCACCACCCTCACCAACTTTTTCTCTCCTTTTTTTGCAAGCATCTCTATGCACTAGAATGGCTTCAGACAGTCGCATTTTTTTTTTTCATTTTCGATCTCATATTTTATTCATCTTTATGAAATAAGATTTCAGGATTCCATGCACACCTTGCATTGGCATCTGTGTTTTTGCCGATTACAGGGGGGGGGGGGGTATTCGAGGTAAAGTGTAGCGTAGTATAGTGATAACGTAATGACACAAATGCCAAGACTTATGTCAAAATGATCAGTCGCAACAATATCTTACGTAGATGATAATATACTGAAGTTGGAATATAATGTGTACCCATGTTGCAAGTCAACACAAAGACAAGTAACAAGTTTTACTAGAAACTAAGAGATGAATAGAAGTTCTGATTTGCTGTATCATTATAGCTAAGAAATTTCTATTTTTTAAGGATACGCAAACCAGTCTTCTTTTTTTTCTCAACGTTTTCGCCCCTCATATTTCTTCTCTGAAAACGATCGATAAATTTCGCGCTTTAACAAATGTTCGCTTGATTTCTTATCTTCCGGTAGATCAATAAGAGATTCCAAAATGCGATGACCTTTCAGCTGTCATTTGGCGCATGCCCGGTAAAATCTCAGAAGGGATATGAAAGCTCACACATTACTTATTCCTGCTCAACGTGTATATAATTTCCCCTTGAGGACGGAATGCAGTACAGCGTGAATTTTCACTATATCGGGCAGCGTGCCTTGACAATGCTTGGAAAGTATCCTTTTAGATAGTCTACACAGTCCCCCATGGGTAATAGAGTACCTGTAATACCGTCACGATTTATCTCCTTGGAAGCGAAAGAAAACGACTTTGCATTTACGTCTTCGGAAGATATAAAGCTGTTATTACAAAAACAAACAAGAAGATGTCAGCGTCTGATCGGCTTCTTCACATTTTTTTTTAAAACCAGAAACCATGTAGTGAAGCACGCTGCAACAGTCTTCTTTACCAAGGGTTTGCGCAGAATTTCTTTCTTTCATCATTATAGGAGACCACCAAAGGCTTTTACTCTGCTGTCCTCTTTCCGCTTGCGTTTCAATAAATCAAATTTCGCTGGTAATCAGGTCTACAAGAAAGCTACTCAGGGAGAAATCACTTGACATCATGCTCAAGCAGATACTAGTCTCTTTTTTTGCCGTATCCCGGTTTGTAGGTCTGAGAGCCCGGAAATCATACTTATGTTCCCGGCATCTTTATAGTCATGTATAACATGCTGACGCAGTTTTGTGATCCCTTCCTTATTATTCTTGGCACCGAGCCAGCATAGCAAATGTGGGACTGGATGAGGTTTCATGAGTGAAGTCATGCAAAGAAGGCACGGTGAGGATGAGATAGTTTATTCATTGTATGTAGAACATAGTGCTTGAAACGATGAGGGGTTTTAAGAAAGCTCACTGCATGTATCTCGATATTTTCCTCTTATAACTATATCCTTGTCTCATTGAGATATGCATCACATTGCATAAAGGCCTAATATGGCCACGAAATGTCAAGTTAATAGATGCACCGTATTTATTCTTGACAGCCAATATCATCGTGCACCTATTGCCTTTTTATCTTCAGATTCTGGTGTCGTTCTCTTTTTAAGATTAGAATTAGCACTGTCGAGACGTCTATTGAAAGGTCACGATTAGAATTATATGATCCTTTTCTTCTTATCTTTTTCAAAAATAGTTTTTCTCTTCTGAAGAACAGTAGAACCTGAACAGTAATTTTTAAGTGTGAATGTATCAGTGTACCGTATATCTGCTGTTGTTGCTGTACCTAAAATCGAATACAAAGACCGAATATTCCAGGCCAGAGGCAGTAAGTACTACTTTCCTTCTTCAATCTCCTGAGACTTATTGCAGTGCATGAATCTTCCGGTAGTTTGGTGATCGTATACGCACTATGCTCCCAGCAGTATTCAATCTAAGTCGTCCTGGCAACCGTCCTGGGAATCATCCTAATTTATGGGGTTTTCCTTCATTTCTCAGATACACCACACACACACACACACACAAACACACACACACATACATGCATAGTACCCGTGTATCAATGTATAGTAGGCCTATACACACGCGCAAGCACACACAAATTCACACATGGTGGATTGTGACCATTATAATATTTTCGTCAAGCTGCATGGATTAGCAAATTACAGTATGCGAAGTGAAGTTTACTTGCCCCGTCAGCCTGATGAATTAATGAACTTATTACGCGAAAATATGAGAGCAAGGATTTTAGAAAAAAAAAATAATACCTACTACACAACCCCTCATGTTAGCAGCCCTGTTAATAAGCATTACAAGGGTAACACTATGTCATATAATTTAGGTGGGACTTCTTGTAGTTTAAAGCACCTTATATTTCTAACGTATGGCAGTTCCATCTTGGTATGTGCAAGGAAATAGGATGTTCTTTATGTAATTTTACTGCTAATGATTCCACGGAGTATAGTTTGAAAAAAAAAAGTGTTTATCGTTACACATGTGAAAAGCTAACTCCAGCACACATTATAGCTTGACATTTGTTCTTTCTTATGGCTAACATTACAGCAATACGTTATTGAAATACTGTTAGTATACCAGACACAAAACCAGATAACGAAATATTACGTACACGGAAACAGGGTCAGCTGTCACAATGCATATCGCAAGACGGAATTAAATAAGAGAGAGAGAGAGAGAGAGAGAGAGAGAGAGAGAGAGCGGGGGGGGGGGGAAGGAGGCTGATGTAAGTAAAATGTGTGCGTGAGTGGCATAAACGTGTGTTGCTTTTATATAGAGAATGATTACTTTGGTGTTTCACACACTTCACGAAACAAAATAGACGAAGGTATTCGAATTGATATTTCCAACGAATCGACGGTGTTGAGTGTTAATCAGTAGGCTTGATATTTCACGTGTTCATTTGTAATATTTCACGAGATTTCAATTTTATGTTAATGTTTAATGCAAACATTCATACATTTCTCACGATATCAATAATGAAACGACTGAATCTCAAACGAATAGGCGCCAGGATCTCCCATACAGATCCATCGTGCAAATACACTTAACATAGTGTATGTGTGTACGGAGTTCGTCTTGATTTCACCTCAAACACGACATGATCTGGGCATGCAGCTCAAAGCCCGGTTTTGACAAGACAAGAGAGCAGGTGCATAGTAACGATTTCACTTCTCTTGCCAACCATCCATATATATTTAAACGTGTGCATACTGTTTGAAGGAGTCGGGAGGAAGGTCATACCTTACCGGGTGTATTTTTTTTTCCTGCTGAACGTTGTGAAAATGTTGTTTTGAAATCATAATGTGTTCTTGTTTGCATTATGGTAAACACACCAAAAACATGACTCATAGAACTTCACATATACTTACAATCAGGCAGACAGACAAACAAACGGAAAGAGCATTCTTAGATGATATTCGCAATGATGTCGCAATGATGACTTATTCTGAATGGAAGTAAGTGTAGCTGAAGGATCTACCACGATTGTTTCGATTTATTGATATTCTTTAAAAACAACAACAAAATATTATAAGTTGCCTATCATAATTACTTTATAATACACTAAGCAAACTCACTGGCATTACTCAGTCCTATCCTTGGCAATTAAAAGCGTTAGATTATTGGATAAAACGCAGATTACTCTTCTATTCGTCACAGTGACAGGGAAACACAGAGATATTGAAAGCAAACCCTCAAACTGATAAGATTATATCACTACTAATGCACCCCAAGGGAGAGATGCCCAACACAATGGTAAAGCTTGTTGATTTCCCCCTGCACTTATCACCTAATGATAATAATAATGATAATAGTAATAATAATAATAATGATCATCATCATCATCATCATAATCATAATCATAATCATAGCCATTCATTGCTATGAATTTGTCAGATTATACCATGTATTCGTTTTCAAATCTGGACTGCAACGTTAAAAAAAGAGAGACGTGAGAAGTTGTCAGAACAAAAGTTGCTAATAATGTATGTAGGCCTAATGATGTGGCGTAAAATGCCAATGCGTTTTCTGGAGAGTCTCGATTATCGATGTTGGTGACATTTAGAAAAATTCAGCCCCCCCCCCCCCCACTTTCTCTCTTTCTCATTTTCTTTCTATCTGATTTGCCTCGTCTTTTTCTATTTTCTCTCAGCGAGTTCAAGGATACTTGGGAAATCAGGTGAATCGATGCATGTGAAATTCAGCGGACCACTTGCCAAGCTGCTTCGTCTGCTTGATCTGCAAACATGGCTGGGCCACATGGCTAGGCCGGGTGATTCCTTGAGCGAGCTTTTGCCAATTGGGTCAGGGTTTGCTATGGTTCTACATGCATGGCTTCCGGATGGACACTGTACTATGTCCGTGTCTGCACAGAGGTGATTTTATCCCATCTCCCTTCTCTCTCTCGGTCTTAATCTGTCTTTCGTGTGGCAGATTTTTGTACACCGTACTCCACTGTTCTATCGCAGACTCCATCTAATGCCATGCACTTTTGCCAATTTACTGAACAGCTTTAAAAAAGTTATCCAATTCCCTGCTCAGTGGGAACGAATTAAGTAGTTCTAACACCATGTCGAAAAAGAAATAACAGGGCTAAACGACACTAAATATACTCGTGTCTCCCATCTGGAACCCATCTGGAAAGTACCATCACTGTGAACCCTGCGGACTCCTCTCTCGTTTTGTTAGAGATCATCAAGAGCTTGTGGCTAGAAATGTAACTGAAGATATCCAACGAGCGATACTTGTATTCGATGTCAAGTTGAATTTGATAAATTGCAAGTCGAGTTCCTAGTGGTGATGGGGCCCGTTATGCACGAACGCATACAGTATAGCGTTCAAATCCTAGACGGCATTTTATAAAATAAACGAACATATCATAGTGTCAATATTATACCATTCCGTTTCTTCTATGGCCACTGAGCTGAGCTTTGTTCCGCCCACGTTTGAGAAATGGAGTTCTACATTTTGGCTCAAGCCTACAGAGAAGGATGATACACTTAATAGTTCAAACTAACGATCTGTGTTGTGTCGAGAAATGTCCAATTATACAGTCATCTGGCAAACGTCACCGAAGGAATTACCAATGCAGGCTTTATGAAAAAAGTTATTTCATGGAAGTTATAGGTTGGGATGTTTAGTGTTATAGCTATTCCACTAACTGTCATCAGAGTATAAGAGGACATCGTTCCGTTTACACATGATGGATTTTCACGATCGATCCATAAAGAAACTACAGTGTGAAGCAGAGAATGTCGCTGAAACAACCCTAACGTCATTTCTCACATTGATGATTTCACCTGGAAGAGAAAAAAAAAATGACCCCATGTCGAAGATATTGGGAACAATCACCAGAATACAGCACCCCATAGGACAGACAAACATACCGGAACATTTTTGTGCATGTATAGGCATTGTCATTTTTTGTTTTTGAAACTTCCTGAAAATGTTCGTTATGGCATGCCCATCATCGTCTTCTGCGAGTCTTCAGACCTTGAATGTGTATAAAGAGATTGAGGGTAAGAAGTGGTACTTCCTCTCTCATTTCCGAGGATCCATTATTTAAGAGGAGATTAATAGCGTATGAGAGTTTTGTTTCCAGTTTCGTTTTGTTCCTTCCCCATTTTTTTTTTTTTTTTGCAGCCTTCAGGTTGCTGTATCTCTTCCCGTAACTCCTGACGGATTGACTACTACTTCTTACGTCGTCTGGCCTTCTCTTCTCTTCCAGATTAATCACTTCTCGATAAATAGTGACGGTTCTCTTCTTCGCACAATCGGACACATCACTTCTACAATCCTACAATTATAACGAATATTTCCCTGAGATACATATTATTGAAGATACAGGTTTTTACAGCCATCGTGTGATCTTATGTGTTTTATAGACTTAGTAAGTTTTCTGCCTTTTTGATTATTTATCATTTAATACTTTCATGCCATCATGGTCAGCAATACTTTTTTTTGTGCGTCATCATTGTTTCTTTTTTCCGTTTAGCTTTCAGGATTTTTCACATTTAAAACGTTTTGTGTTTGTTCAATAAGTATGCAGCTGTTTCTGCCACTGACTTTAAGATCGATTGCCTTTGTAAACATTATTGTTGTCGTCTTTCTGCTGATTCTGCTTTTTTGTAATGTTCCTCTCCATTCCTCTCCAAATATCCCTTGCGTTATAAGACAATACTTCATCGGTGAGTCAAAATCTTCTCCAGATTTAACCCCCAAAAACAGACAGACACGCGCGCACACACACACACACACACACACACACACACACAGAGAACAATGTAATCCAAAAGCATTTATAATGACAAATTCCCTGCATACCAACAGCATCGCTGCGTTGTTGTCTTTCTGCTGTATTGGTATTGTTGCATGACTTCCGGCGCATGCAGCCTTTAATTTGATTTTCTCAGTCGCTCTCAGTTAAATTCATTTGATATTTCAATTAAGGTAAGTAACACTTAAACAACTTGACCTTGACTCTACACTTGAAGCATTGCAATGGTTGTAGGCCTACTCTTTATAAAGGCTTGTTCAAGGCAAACTGTTCATTAGCCTTGTTTCGAAGGCTAGCGAACACTTTGCTTCGTGTGAGGGGTCATATTGATTAAGATACACCATATAGTTATAATTATGGAACACTATAAAACTTCACACCCCCTCCCCTCAACTTAGATTCCCACTGACTCCACGGCACTGGTTATGTCGGAACGGGGTGAGCAGGTAGAATTTGCAGGCAAGCAAGTTATTAACATGGCAAGGGCAAACAAGGCGTTCGGCAATAAACGGAAAAATCGGTGAGGTGGAGAATTTTGAAATTTCACGTTCTGTCTTGTATAGGCAGTAGTGATATCGGTTTTTGTTTTGTTTGTTTGTTTGTTTGCTCATTTCCATCTGAGAAGATGGATGGATAGCCCACATGCAGCTACGTTAAGCTGGTCTTCCATGGGGTCCAGTTGGATGTGAGGTGGGACCACTTCACCGGGTTAAACACCCTGCCCTTTGCGATGAATGAATGAAGCGGGATCTTTAGCGTGCATGAGTTGTTACTCTCTCATACACGGGACCTCCATTTTATGTCCTATCCGAGGGACAGAGTGTTTTGCCTTGCCTCTTGCTAGAGGGGACGGTATGCCTACACTTAACATTGCTCAGTCCAGACTCGGATTCGAACCCGCGCCCTTGGGATCGTGAGGTAGACGCGCTACTGACTGAGCCAACTCACCGCCCTGGGGAAGGTGTTGATCATTTTCGTCTCATTTGAACGCCAATGTTTGTTTCTTGTGTGTGACCTGGCTTAGTTTATTGCAAGTACAGTAGACATGGAGTGCATGCAACTACACTTTTTCGTTCTTTCTTCCTTTCTTTTTTTTTGTCTTCGATAAGTTGGGAGAATTGTAGCAACAGCGAGCTCGACACTGCTCGCTTCCAAGAAATGCATCAAAAGAAAGACTTTTACTTACAATATTACTGTAAGAGAGCAAATTGCAAGAAAGAAAAAAGAAAGATGAATAATGACTGGGCACAATAGAATCATAAATTCCTCGTGCTTGACAAAACAGGACTGATAAACGCTTCACGATGTAAATGGAGTGTGTATGTGTGCAATGTTTGAAAGCCGGAGGAGTCTTGAATTTTGATAGACCGAGTTCATGCTACCGCTTCTGCTGCAAATGTCAGATATCATCAAATTTCCTACCATGGGACGAAATCAGTATACATGAAATTCAACAGACCATACAGTTAGCGTTTGTTCACGCGTATTACTCTTGGGCATACATGTCTATACGCAGCACTTCGCATCTCAAAACCTCTTTCACGTTAGCTTTCCTGGAATTTTCCTGAATCTTTAAGTGCACACCACACCATATTCACTTTGGACTCGTTAAAACAACCTCTCCCTACCCCCCCCCCCCAAAAAAAAAAGTTACAAGGGAACAACGGCATATGTCTCATCAAACTGACCAACAACAAGAAAGTTCAAGAATTTTTAAGATTCACACATTCACGAAACAGCGATATTGCGTTCAACTGCATTTGAGAATAAATTCAGAGGATTTTCAGTTATGAAACTTCTACCAATCATATATCGTCTTACCTTAAAAATCTGTATTTTCTGTTCGGATGTCATTTTAATCAAGGTGTCAATATGGCATTGCACTTTCATTGAGTTGTTCGTCAGTTTAACTGCTGCCATAATGCAGTTGAGAGAAATGATTGTATCTATCTGTCCTTCGAAATTTCCTCTCCAATGGCTACAGTATGTTGAAAGGGGCAGGCGGGAAATAGAAGAAATGCACCGAAGCTCTGCGGTATGATAATTATTATATTAGATTAGGCTCACTGCGCTTTCCATCCTAGCAAGCAGTAAGCTCTGAATGCTTCCGAATGCATATAGCAGAGTTCTGAAGGCAACCAAACACCAACCTGAATGTCTATTGGTACCCAACAGAAGGCATAGTGAATAGTTTAGGAAATGCTGAACCTCTAATATACATGCAGTTCACTATATTTCCGAGTTTTCATGCCGTGATGGTGACGCATGGTTATATGGAGAGAGATTAACATGAAAAAAAAAGTGGGCCTACATTTTTTAAAATTTAGTTGTCGAAGAAAAAAGAAGTGAAAGCGTTACAGGCAAAAGTAACAGTGATCTTCCTGAGTGATGTTTTAATTTGCTGTGATCTCATCTGTTTTTATGCCTCCGCCACGAAGTGTCGCCGAAGGCATTATGCTTTCGGGTTGTCCGTCCTTCCGTCCTTCCGTCCTTCCGTCCGTCCGTAACCGATTTTGTGGACAGCGTAACTAAAAAACTGTTTGAGGTATCGTAATGAAACTTGGCATGTGTATGTATGAGTGAGTGAAGTTGTGCCTATCAACTTTTGGGTGCACATACTCAAGGTCAAAAGTCAAAGGTCTAGGTCAAATGGTCAAAATTTCACTATTTCCCCCATGTCTATGCAATGCTTGAAGGTGTTTTCTTGAAGCAAAGTGTATACATCTACTACGAAATGAAGATTCTGTAGACAGAGTTTTTGGTCATGAGGTCAAAGTTCAAAGGTCAAAGGTCAAGTGAAAATGTTAAAATTTCATTTTTTCTCCATATCTCGGAAGTGGTTCGTGGTTTCTTCATGGAACTTAGTACATATGCATGTACTGACTGGCAGTGATTATCTAGGAAATTTGGGGGTCATGGGGTCAAAGGTCAGAGTGAAAGGTTAGGGTTAACTCCTCAAAATTTCACTTTTTCCCTCATATTTATGCAATGCCTGCAGGATTTTTCTTGAAACTTGGTGTATACATGTATTACCCAATAGAGATTCTCTGGGAAGTTGCTTGCCAAAAGGTCAAAGGTCAAGTGAAAGTGCTAAATTTCACTTCTTCCTCCACATCTCAAGAGTGACTCAAGTTGTCATCATGAAGGCCCCCCCCCCCCCTTAGCCCCACCGTTGGTACGGGACTAAGCAAAAATTTACAAGTGTAAAAAGCCCATAGGAGAACCATGCATTATGGCGGAGGCATTATACCAGTCGCCATAGCGACATTTCTATTTGTTACTTCTTTTATGATACTCTTTTTGGAAGAGCGTGTACAGTTTATTGGTTTTGCGCAATGGATTTGCAATCTGGGCGTATCGCTTGATTCGAATTGATCGCTAGGTAACCCCCCCCCCCCCCCCAAAAAAAAAAAAGGCTTTTTTTTCATTCGCTAGAAGAAAAAAAAATGACAGACGTCGTTTAACCCTTTATGACTAGAAACTGATGGGGAGGGGAATTAATGCGGTGAGAAAAGATTGGGTGGTTGGCAGGGCCCGAATGATGTTATGCAAAGGCCATTGTCCTCGTCAAGCGCTTGCTTATGATGATGGTCTCCTGAATTTCTGTACATCAAGAATTGCCTAATTTGTCTTTGAGCAAGAGATATACTGTAACTTATATTTGCATAAATGTATGCACAAAATAATTCATTTTCATTTTAAATTGTGTCAGGGGAAAAAGTTGAATATTTGAATTAATCATTTATTTATTTTAATTGTCAGATTCAATTTATACTGTGCTCAATTTGTTTGTTCAATTGACTTTGTATTTCATTTATGTATGAAAAAGAAATTCAGAAATAAAATCAGAATCAGAATCAGAATCAGATCACCCTACCCTAGTTAAAGACGGAGAGAGTGGATGGCGTCAGCGAAAATAGATCGTGTATTGTATACTTCTCTCTGCGAAACAAAATAAGGACTTTTCTACTCGTGTCAACCTACTTTAGTGTCCACGATAATGTTTATGATTAAATGAATTGTTGGTCCATAAATGCATGATTTTCATTATAATACTGTTCAATCTCTCTCGAGCACAATGTAGTTTCCAAAATGGTTATATCCTTACATAGGCCTATCATTGTACGCATTGATACGACGAATAATATACCCTGTCATGCAGTATTCTTCAATACTCTTTTGTGGATAATTCGAGATCATTCGACAATTTAATAGAACAATGTACTCATTAAGCCATGAACATTCTCAATGACATCGATATGCATTTTGATACCCTGCATCATTTGCAAAATCACCATGCTATGTTGTACATCATGGAAAGTGTCATGAACAATGATACACGCCCATTTACAAAGGGATCTTCTAATTTTATAAAGGGATCACTGTCAAAGACATCTCCTGCCCTACCCAATGCATACACGGCTGATGCCGTATTATTGTCATTGTCTTCAGATGTAATAAAGCAAACAGACATAAACAGCCTGTACAGATTCCTCGGAGTTTCATTCATGATCAACACGCTTGTATGATTATCCCTTATAGACTGTGTTCGACATTATGCTATGATTTATTTATTTTTGTACTGTAATTTTCTGTAAGTGTCTCGACAGACAAGCAGTTGATTTTTTTAAAAATCTCACCTCTTTATAATTTCTCCACCTGATCATGAGTAATGAATGTATGCCTCATTTTTTATATCATGTTAGTGTGCCATGCGTTTGTTATCTTTAATTGACAGCAAATTTAATTTACACCCTTACACTTCGCAAAATATGACTGTACGTACTACGTACTTACGGCCTAACTATTGAACACCCTGAATTGTACTGTTCATGTATATGCATTGTTCATAGTTGATTGGACGAATACGGAAAAAGATTCAAACCAATCGAAATTTTTATGAGCAGAGAGAAACGTTTTCCATCCTCCTTTGCTTTTATTTATGTAGTATAGCGATATGAACTATACTAGTAAGACTTTGATCCGCTGCTTTCAAGCGTGTTGGATGCGGTGAAAACTAGGGCCCTTCTTAAATCATGGACAGGTAATAATCCGGAAAAAAACAACAACAAAAGAACCGAAGTCTTCATGATTGCAAAGCGATGACTGGAATACATAGAGAACATAACCATCAAAGAGATTATCAGCGCTGACAATGATATGCAAATAATTTCTGCACGCTTTCGCATCTTTTGTGCGAGATATAATGGGTTGGTATAGTGCCATTACAAGGAAGACATTACATTAAGACATTACATTACATTACATTACTATTAAGGAAGACAACATAAACCGACTGTTTCATCCATAGGGTTTAAAATGCTATGAAGGGATCGATGTTATAACCACATGGAACCCGGCCTGAGGTTGAGCTATCAGAATTCCTGTAGCAGCAAACTTAAAAAAATGTTCCGCTATCTCTTCATCATGTGTATCGAACCTGCCATGAATAATGTTCTTGACTATTTAGTCACGTGATATATCACTATAGGTAGCCTTTGGGGAAAAAAAAAAACACTAAAAGGATTTTTTATAAAGAAATGGAGTATTGTTTTAATAAACGAAGAATATGTCATCTAGTTACAATGTTGTTTTGCACAAGCAGACACAGGGATGGTTTATTTTTAATAGTCACAGAAGACCACGCATTAAAGATCATGTATTTACCGTTTAGGCAGCCTAATGAGCCCACTGGGCAAACAGCAAACTTTCATTGACATTTAACAGATGGAACAAACACGCCTGCATTCAAACAGTTTACAGCTAAACAGAAAGCAAGTTTGCACGACTTCGGCATTTTGTACGACACAGAACAATGAGGATGGAGTCCAGTTGTAGTTTGCAGTTCTGTGTGTCCATGCTCCCGGCCATATCAACTGCACACTACTTTTGAAATTGACTCTTGAAGGGACGACGCACGCAACGGTCTGACATCGTCCTTCAATACCAGTGATTAGTCATAATCATTATAGGCAATCAAAGCCGCCCCTCTGATGGCGCTCATGGCTTTAATTCCACGTAAATGAGGTACGTGTGGACGAAGCATGTGTAATGAATATGCTGATTAATCGCCAACTGAAGCCGATTAAGTGTAGGCCTAATACTATTAGGTACATTACTAGCACGTACGCCATAATATCTACAGTGCATTATTCATCCCCCCTCCCCCCCCCCCCCCCTCCCCCACCATATCCTCAAACTGCAGTTTGCGCTTCCTTTCCTCGGCTTCCCCAATTGGAGGCGCAACATTATTAGGCACTACCTTTGAGAACAGCGAATGGGCGATGCCTCCATATAACATGTCTCCACAGTGCAGAAATCATGGGCATTACTGGTGAATCCAAAAATGAATGAACTCTAGAAGAAAGAAAGAAAAAATCCTTACAGAACGTTGCCAAAAAAAGATACGAATCGGATAAAAAATAAGGAAGATAATTACTGATGACATTTTGAAATTTTCACATTTCTTTGGAACACATTTCTTGACCAGTTCTTATAGATATTCACTGAGCGAGATGATGCCATGCCCTCACAATTTTTCATGTATATGTTATTTATGAAATTCAGAAAAAAAAATTGTTTTTAGCTAATACAGGTAAAACATGTTCTCACACCAAAATATACAAGAGTTAACATTGATTCATTTTTTTTTTTTGGGGGGGGGGGTGGGGGTGGGGGGTGGGGTGGTGTTAAGGCAAGTGTTACTTATACTGCCAAAATATAAGATTTTTATGTCATCCCTCTATAAAATGAATAAAAAATTGTGAGAGCATGACACCATCAACTTCTTGCTTTGAATTATTATTCATAACGACTGGTTACAAAGTGTTTTCCAAAAAATTTTGAAATGTCAAGATGTCATAACTTTCCTATTTCTTATCCGATTTGGATCATTTTTGCACTGTTCTGCTGGGAATTTTTCCCATTCTTATGAAATTGATGAAATTTTGGAGTGGAGTTTTTCGTGTGTGTGTAGATAGACAGATTAGACATTGATATAAACATCAATTGGCAAGAACATTCTCGTTGTTATAGCCTTGGGCGCAAGCGATGTGAAGAAACCGAAGAAACATTATACAATAAAAGCAAAAAGCAAAAACAAAAGCAAAAGCAAATCGACCTCTAAATTTTCTCCGCTCAGCTCAGCAACCGACAATACTTTCGCCAACGTGGGTTTGTTTTCCACATCGAAAGACAATAATCACTGATGTGAAGCGATGATTCCGTAGGCAGAATCAACCAATCCGTTCACTGCTGTAAAGTGCAAACACTCCCTACACGGATGCGCATTGCCTGCCCATCCCCATATCTGCTGTTATGTTATCCTGTCTTCTTTATAGAAAACCTTAGGAAATCTTTATATTGCGCAATTAAGATTTTCTCCTGCCTAAAGTACTCGGAGTTGGCCTAATTTTTTGTCCCAAACATCAATTTACAAACAAACCTACCATTTCCATACCATTTTTTTTTTTGTCATAAATAATATACAGGCATCTTCAACAATTTATCATTCTATCCCAATACGTCTCTTATAAAAAAAAAAACAACTTCTGTTCACAAATTATTCCCTTTTTGTCTTATATCTTAATTACACACCCCTTGAATTCAATGATATTGTACCGTATAGTTCAGATAATATTTCACTTCTTCATATAAACTCTAGGAGTTTGAATAAAAATTTTGAATATTTGGAAAATCTTTTGCAGTCTTTAAACAATTTTGAATTGTCTGTTATTGGAATAAGTGAAACTTGGTTACATCAAAACTCCCCAGATATCTTTAATTTACCCAATCATAAATTAGTTAGGGCTGATCGTCAAGGAAAAAGGGGTGGCGGTGTTGCGTTTTATATTGCGCAAAATTTACAGTTCAAAATCCGTTCTGAAAGCACGTTAAGATATGCAGAAACGTTATTTATTGAAATTGAGAACCCAATCTCTAAAAACGTTATCATAGGTTTAATTTATCGACCCCCTGATCTGAATTGTGAATTATTTTGTGATGAATTGGATTTATATCTCCATAAAATAGGTAATGAAAGTAAACATGTTTTTATTTTTGGTGATTTCAACATTAACTTTTCCCCCACATCCGATAACAATAATTCCCTTAATTTCATGCATTTAATGTATTCATATGGTTTTATGTCGATTATCAATAAACCCACCAGGATAAATCCACACTCATCAACTCAGATTGATAATATATTTTCGAATGTGTATAATAATACAATTATGGGGGGTATATTATGTTCTGAAGTTTCTGATCATTTACCAATATTTTCACTTTGTGAATGTAAATTGGGTCGTAATGAATTACATGATAAAATATGGTATTATGAAGAGTCAAAACGTAATGTGGAATTATTGAAACATAATTTATTTTTAGAGGAATGGACAGATATTTATAGTATTAACAATGTTGATTTGGCATATAAATGTTTTAATGATAAATTATTGTATTATTATGAAAATAGTATTCCTTTATGTAGAATAAAAAGTAACCGAAGTAAACCAAGAAATCCTTGGATTACAAAAGGTATTTTGAAATCCATAAACACTCGTAATTTTTTGTATAAGTTACATATTCGTAACCCAACTGAATTCAATTTGAATATGTACAAAGTTTATCGATAAATTGACAAAATTGATTAGTTTATCCCGCAGATTATATTTCTCTGATAGAATGAAAAAGGTTTCTTCGAATATTAATGCAACATGGAAAATTATTAAAGAGGTCCTAGGTAAAAAGCCTGATTCTCCGCCAACGGATGATATCACATTAAACGGTATTAAAATAAATGATCCCAATATGTATGCTAATTCATTTAACTCATTTTTCGTTAACATCGGTCCGGAACTTGCTACTAAAATTAGCAATACTTCTGCTCATTTTACAGATTATCTTTTTGACCAAAATCAAGAGTCTATTTATTTTAATCCAACAAGTCCCAGTGAAATCATTAGTATCACTAAATCTTTAAATAGCTCTAAATCTTGTGGTTCTGATAAAATAAGTATGGTGTTATTGAAAGAAATAGTTTATCCACTCGCAGAACCGTTATGTTATATATTTAATCTTTCTTTATCACAAGGTATTTTCCCTGATCTGCTGAAAATAGCGAAAGTTAATCCTGTTCATAAAAAAGATGATCCTCATGAAATTAGCAATTATCGTCCTATTACTTTATTGCCTAGTATATCCAAAATCTTAGAAAAAATTGTTTATAATAGACTTCTTAAATTTATTGATAAGTATGATTTACTTATTCCCAATCAATATGGTTTCAGAAAAAATTATTCAACTGATTAAGCACTAATACAAATTTATGATAAAATTACGAGTGCTTTTGCAAACAAAGAACATGTTGCAGGTATATTTTGTGATTTGAGTAAAGCATTCGATACTCTTGATCATTCTATTTTACTCACCAAACTTAGTCATTATGGTATTCGAGGACAAGCACTTTTATGGCTTAAAGATTATCTAACTAATAGAAGACAATATGTTATTTTTAATGGTTGTGAATCTGACCCCCTTTTAATTAAATGTGGTGTTCCTCAAGGTTCAATTCTGGGCCCATTATTATTCCTTCTTTATGTTAATGATATCATAAATACATCCTCTCTTCTCTCTTTTGTTCTATTTGCTGATGATACGAATATATTTTATTCTCATAAAGATCTTAAGATTTTAAATGATACTTTAAATATTGAAATTAGTAAAGTATCAAATTGGTTTAAGTCTAATAAACTTTCTTTGAATATGAAAAGACTCATTTTATTCATTTCAAACTTCATTCTCATAATGAAGATACGTTGATACATATTAACATTGATGATATCCCATTAGAAAGGAAAATGAATTCAAAATTTCTAGGAGTATATATAGATGAAAGTTTGACTTGGAATGAGCATTTACATCATGTTACAACGTGTATTTCTAGAAATATAGGGATAATTTCCAAGCTGAAGTTCTTTCTTCCTCGTTCAACTTTATTTCTATTATATAATTCCTTAATTCTCCCATATATAAGTTATTGCAATGTTGTATGGGGTACTTGCGGCTCTACCAAAATAAATTCTATATTTAAATTACAAAAGAAAGTTATACGTATTTGTACAGGATCGCATTTTCTGGCTCATACTGATTCTTTATTTCATGAGCTTAAAACATTGAAGGTTTTTGATTTTAATATTATTCAAGTAGCAGTAATTATGTTTAAATATATACATCATCAACTTCCATCATCGTTTGATAACATGTTTAGGTTCAATACTTCTGTCCATTCGTACCCTACTCGTATATGTAGAAATTTCCACCTTTTGAATTCCAAATTATTAGTGACACATAAATCTATAAGACATTCGGGTCCGGATATTTGGAATAATCTCCCGGATGATATAAAGTTTTGTTCAAGTATTTATTCTTTGAAAGCTTCACTTAAACGATATTTGATACAATTATATTCTCCAAACCAATTGAGCTAACAAATATTTATAGTATAGATTGTCATCTTATTGTCAATCTCTATTTTCTTCCTTCAACTGCATCTTGCACTCTCACCTGCAACTGCACTGCACTCACCTGATCACCTTCCTCCAAGAGAGTTATGTCGTTGGATAGTCATTTTATGAGGCCTCCATCCGTTTCAAGCTTAATCGCTTATGATGGTGGTCTCCTGCATTCAATTATCTCTGTTGTTTACTGAAAAAATACTGTATATTTTATTTTATGTTTCTGTGTATCTACATTGCTCAATGCAATCACCTATGTGTATCTATTTATGTACTGTTATCGATTTATTTCACTGCACTTGTTATTCTTTGTCTTTGTACTTTTTGAAGTTTGCATTCAAATTGCATCTGATTGAATGCAGAAATAAAAGCAAGCAAACAAGCAAACAAATTAAAAAGGTGTTTGCTTTATCACAAGTCTATATTTTGTTATAAGTTTACGGATTCTTTTGTGCATGGTTGTCAGATTTCTCCCCATGTTGTTCCATTTCTCCCCGAGGTGTTCAATTTCCCCCGAAATTAAGGGTTTAGCAAATCATTAATACACGAAAATGTCTAATATATATGGGGGTATCACTAAATACTCTACTATAAGCTTCAGAATCTATAGTACATAATTATGATCATGACCTAGCTTGACAAATTATTCTAAAAGTTATAAGGAATATTAATGATGATGCAAAAATGCCCCATTTCCGGTCTCCCCTACACTTTCCTGCATCTTTTTTTTTCGCGGATACCCTCTGCAGTTTAATGGAAAGGACCAATAATTGAGTTACAACACAAGAGAAATCCCATAGCAAACTATCGGTTTTCACTCTTACTAGAACAGTCTATTGCTAAAGTTCGTCTCCAGTTGTAATAGGCATAAGTTTGTAAACTGGTCACAATGTGTTCATTGAACTTCAAGATATTTGTTTTTGCGCCATGTGATACTTGAACCTTGTATCAAAATATTGATGTTGATGTCTGCCGGTACATCTACTGTAGTTTGTTTGTTTGCGTTTTTTATTTTTTTTTTTCACTTGCACATTTATGTCGTGATCGGGCCTTGCGAGATAGATACGAAACCCGCCTGAATTTGAGAAAATAACATAAGACAGGTGGAAAATTAGCGGTTTGCTTAGAATATGCGTCATTCACTTCTTCACACTAAACAGTTGCAAAAAATTGAACAATAATGACCATACCATGACCTGGACGTATAGGCAGAATTCGTTTGTGTAAGAGTGTGTATGTAAGAGTATGTACATCTGAGTAGAAGTAAACGTTATTACTAAAAGTAGGTTCGTGTGTGTGTGTGATAACTTCATTGGGCGTAACAACGTGGGATTATACTGTTTAAGGGGTTTGCGGCATTGTTGGAACCCCTTATATCACTAATAATGATAATAACAATAATGATGATGATAATAGTAATAATAATAATTTCCCATATGCTATAGGCTCTTAGCTGGTTTAATATTCCTCTGAACAGACAGATTACGCCACTGCACTGGAAAAAAAAAACTCAGAATATTGAGATTGCTCTCTTTTAAAGACATTATTACCTAAATATTCTTCAAATCTGCAGTTTGGAATTGGTAATTCGATAAATACAGTTTGCTCTGGGTAGGTTATTATATTTATACCTCTTGACATTTTTACCTCCGACATAATTAACTCTGACATTACCTCTGACATAACCTCTGTCATTACTTCTGACATTTTTACTTCTGATATTTTTACCCCTGACATTTTTACCTCTGACATTTTTTACTTCTGACATTTATAACTCTGACATTTTTGCCTCTGACATTTTTACTTCTGACATTTTTACCTCTGACATTTTTACCACTGACATTATTGCCCTGACATTTTTACCGCTGACGTTTTTACTTCTGACATTTTTACCTGTGACATTTTTACCTGTGACATTTTTACTTCTGACATTTTTACCTCTAACATTTTACCTGCACATTATTACACCAAACCGGGAGGATGGGAGGGAAGGAGGGATGGGCCTTTACATCATCTCGTTTGACACCTCAGTGTCAGTCGCAGATATTAAAAAAAAAAAAAAAAAAAAAAAAAAAAAAAAAAAAAAAAAAAAAAAAAAAAACGTTTGTCCATTACAAAAAGTTGACTGGCTGTGTCGCTTGAATGTGGGGCCCCAATTTCTGCATTCCTATGATAGCTCCCAGAAACGATTCCTGTCACGATGGCTATTACGGCTTGATGAAGTAGTGTTCGATGTGTCATTAGGCTGTCAACATGGTATTCACGAGCCTCTAATTCCTCCACTGCTGATAAGGCGTCGGTGTGACAGCGGCTGCTGTCCATGGCCGACACATGTCCGCGTGAAGTGCTGGAAAATTCACACCAGCCCTGAAACTGATTTTTGATATTTAGATGCGAGACATGGAGGGAAAATAATAAGAATTAACGTATATAAAGTATTTAATGAACGATTCAATACAAGTATTTTCAGACTTGTTATCTGCTTATACCTGCACTGCTACCCTGAAATGTCCCGTACTTTGTGTTTTGAGTAAAATTTATTTCTCTGTTCTTGCTTTTGGTTTTTGAAGCTGAGCTCTTCATATATGCAGACTGTTTAATTCCCTTTTGGTCACTTAAAACTACTTTATGATCCTCACTTATCTATGCCTCGTACAATGTAATTATCTTTTTCCAGATACGAGAAAAAGTCTTCTATCGCCCGGTTCACCGTTACCGTCATTCTCGACAAAGTCCTCGTCATCGACGACGAAAGCGTTGATGGTGATGTTCTCGTCTGAAGAGCTGCTTACTCCCAATGATTTGAACACTTCTTCTCGACTGTATAGCGACTCACAATTATAAGGCATTCTTATCTTCATTGACGTCGCCAAATACGAGTGTCAGACCTTCAACAGAAACGCCCGAGTCTCTCCAAGATATTGAGAATACGTTAGGTTCGTCAACAACATCGGTTGTTCATAAATCCGAGTTCGATGTCGGATCAAAGACTGGATCAGTGAGAATTTTCGTAGCCCATCGACGACCAACGATTCTTCCCGCCTTGGAGTATTCAGCAGAGACCTCGACATCGCCACTTGGGGGCGACGTCGGGTCTGTGGTCGCAGCCATGGTGGATGCACAAACGGCTGAGGATTTGGCGAGAAGGACCGATGCAGATGTGGACAACGCCACCAGCGCCTCCTCCGAACTACCCAAGATCCATCTCACTATCTTCACGGACTGGTGGCATGCCACCATTCTTCTAGGCATCGAAGTCATCTTCTACCTGATAACACTGGGTATTATCTATTTCATGAGGAGAAACAACATCCGCTGGCCCCAGGTCATGCAGGACGATTCGGATTCTCAGTCAGATACCGATCCTTATGGATAACCGTATAGATAACCGGATGTTCGTGGAGATTTATGAACATCTATAGACTTTGATTATGTATTTGTGTAATCGAATTCATGTAAAAGAAATACATCAAGGAAACAAAATCTAAACCGCCATGTCATCCATGGCGTTTAACATATAATAGGCCTTTAAAGTGTGTATTTGAGTCGTATTTAATCAAATGATGATATCAAAATCATTGTATATCGTTTTGTATTCATCACTTATGACAGCACAAACTATGACATTTAAGCCACTACATTATGATTCTTTGACTCGTATCACATAGAGGCTGATTTGTGTATTCCTTTTGATTATCTTTGAACAGTTGCATTAAAATGCACGGTACAATTTGCACAGAATAAGTATTTTTGTGTATGTTAACTTTTACGCTGTTCGAACAATATAGATTTATATAGTCTGAGAAAGGTTTGCTTTGAGTCAAATACAAATGACCGATAATCAACGATAGCAACTGAGGAGCATAAGAACACTGCCAATAAAAACAGATAGCGAAGTGATATCATGATTATATCTGCTATATACCAGACGTAAACCTCAGATCATGTCCTTCCTCACAATCTATGTTTTTGGGGTTTTTTTTTCGCTAGCCTCGTATTGGTGCTTTGGTGTCTTTCTGTAAAAATGCAAGTGCCGCCATTTTAACTTTCTCAACTCACGCACTTTTCCAATACATTTTATGTAAACACTCAGCTTCTCTCTCACACCCAACTCGATCAAAGAAAGAAGGAGGAGAAGAAGAAGAAGAAGAAGTAAAAGAGAAATTGTTCCGAATCCTATGTACACTACGTATCTATTCGTCTATCATGCGGCTTAAGATTATGAGGTTGAGAGCTTCCACATAAAGAATGCATGTATAATCTAGCATGTATGGACAGTCATTGTATTCTTGTTTTGTTTTCTTTTCGGGGTTTTTACGTTTGTTTTGTCTAAAGTCTATAGTTTATATCACATTTTAAGGTATATAAGAATTTGATATCGATAACACCCATCACCATATGCACAAACTCTCCCCCCCCCCCCCAATATTTCGTTGGTCATTTCTATTCCAGAAAATTAATTTGTGACACAGGACATACGGGGGGGGGGGGGGAGTGACTTAAACCCTGTTTTAACAGACCTTACCGCGGCAACGTCACGACAAAGTCCGGAGAACAAAATTCCTATAAAATTCCAACAAAACTGCAGACGAGCAAAGGGGTACCGTTTTAACAGACACACATTGAAAACCTTACCCGGGCTGGTTTCCACGGAGAGGGTGTGTCCACTGACGAGACTACCACGCCTACCGGCCAGCGCGGCCAGTGCGGCCTATTGTTCTGGATTATGTACAATGTGTACATGCAATCACTGATCTCTGGTTCAGTCTATCAAAGTGATGTTACCGCAGTTACGTTCAAAAATAGAAGGGTTGCCAGGATAATGTCGCGGTAATACCAGGGCAATGCGAGGGTAGAATTTGGCAAAAAAAAAGTTACCGCGACATCCGAGCAACATTTTGCTGGTATTGTTTTAAGAGGCAAGGTTAAAAAAAAGATACTCTGACGTGACGTTACCCGGACGTCGCTGCGGTAACTCTAGCTTGAAAAGCTCTATTTTAACATAACGCAGTACCTATATGACTATAACAAACACGGTCTCGCGGATATCTTGAGACACTTAGTTTCCAATGAGGTATCACAGTGTTAAAAAGAAATCAAATGGTTAGATTTTAGCTAAAAATCAAGTCGTCGACACGTTTAGAAGTGAGAAACAAACATGTGTGGTCAACTCCGAATAACATTTTGGTCCCAGGCATTTTGGTTAAGGTGCCTTCCTAAATTCTTTAGGGATATTTAGGCTTTGCTTTTGTCATGTAGACATGGGCATAATATGGGTCGCATGTCGAGTGTATACGTTTGTTAATATTGTTAAAGCGCATACTAGTATAATAACCGCAGTGACGTACACGGCCGTCTATCATAGCCTTGTATGAATGAAAGCTAGCTGCTAATTTTTGGAACGTAGATAATAAAAGAGATAAAAAAAATAAAATCAGCAAATGGTGTTAACACCTTACATGATTTCCTTACCGGCTCCTTCACGTTCATGATTCTGTGTGTGTGTGTGTGTGTGTGTGTGTGTGTGTGTGTATTTATTGTAATTTTATGGTCAAACCCTCATAGGACTACTTTGGAATACAATCTTATGAATTAAAACACATGGAATGGAGAGAGATATTTTGTGGAATTTCGGGTTTTTCAAAAGATTGAAGTGTGTAAATAGTTTGATTATTCTAATGAAATACATGATTTTTACATCTAGGATAGAAAAAAAAAAGGATGCCCTCTAAAGAAAACATACGAAATGTTATTGTGGAAATGACAGAAGCCTAACAGAATTTAGTGATAAAGGCTTGGAGGTAACACATTACAAAGTGTCGAGAAGCTTTATATAAGTCTGGAATATTGTTTGGTTTTTAGTGGAATCATAGCTAAGAGCGTTCCTAGTTAACTGAAGGACACATTTTGTTGTTGTTGTTGTCAATGATTTGTAAATTAGTGTGTTTTGGTTGCAGTTTAAGGTTCTGCATGGTATTTGCTTGTAAACGAGTCTGTTTTTAGCGCGGAGTTGTCTCTTTCCCTCTTGATCTTTTTTTTTTCTTTTATCCTTCTTTTTCTCTCTCCCCCTCTTTCCCTTCTTTTTCGATCTCTCTTTTTTCTTTTACTGTCTTTTTTTCTCAATTTCTTTTCTTCTCTTTCCCCCTACATTTCCCCATGTACTCCTGTTCGAAAAACTTTCGTCTGTAAGCTTGCACTTCTTGCGGAGGCTATATTGGGCATGAAAGCAGTATACCAATATTTGTCATAAAATGCATTTGCGTGTGTGTGTATTCATTTTTCGGGTGTAGTACGTGCGTGTGTTGTTTGTGTGCAAGTATGGGTGTGTATAATTGTGTGTATATGTATGTGTGTTGTTTTTTTTCTTCGCGTGTAGTGTGTGTGTGCGTCTGTATGTATGTGTACCAGGTATTTGTGTATAGAAAGCCGGGGAGGGGGAGGTTGACAGGTGCAAGGGCAAGAAGGGGTGAAGGGGAATGAAAAAAAAAAAAAATACGTGTCATCATAAATAGCAGGGTTATGAGGGGCAGCTGTGGAGGGCTGCGGGGGAGTGGGGTCTTTGCTCAATATACAATATGACTAAATTCTGTTTTGCTGTAGGCCTACACTACAGTTGTGCGTTTGTTTGTGTGTATGTGTGTGTGTGTGTGTGTGCTTTTTTCTTACATTTCAATCTTTAATTTTGATGACTGGAATGTCAGGTGTGTCAAAATATCCAGTTTTAACTTTTGGTTCGGATGAATAATATTACTGTATGTAACATTATCCGAGACATATGTCAGTAAACGAGTCAACGGAAGAATAAAGATTATTGAAAAAAAGGTGTGTGTGTGTATGTGTGCGTGTGTGCAAGTGCGTGTGTCCATGCGTAAGCGGTTTGTTTGTGCCAAATTGTCTCTTGTCACGGTCCAGCTCGGAACGCTGGCTTAGCTTCCATGCTGGATACTTCGTTAGGTGTTTGTATATCCATTTTGATTTGTATGCTGTGTCGTGTCCCATACATGTGACTTATTCCAATGACAGTCCACCATAACTTACTATGCATTTATAATATTTAAATTTGCAGAAGCATATGTATTTTATTTCAAGTGAGTGTCTGTCTCTGTGGTTTTACACTCTTTTAATCTGAAGGTGTTTCGTGTGAAGTTAAAGTATCACGGGGAAACTATTGTATTGGATAACGTACGATGTACATGTATATGTATTGACACCATGAAGCCAGTTCAGAGTTCTCTTTGCGCATGAGCAGAAAAAAAATCCGAAGGCATGTTGGTCTTCAAATTCTCTGAGAGAAGCATCCGCGCCGTTATGTATTATTATTCATGTGATCCTTACAAGTACTGGTGCCTGCTTGCACATTCACCCGACAGCAAGCTTTGTGTTATGCTATGCAGGCTTGCTGTCGTGTGGATGTTGCCAAAATTGCCAAATTTTGGTACTGTTAATAGAAAAAAAAGGTTGTTATTGCATTCATTACAAAACTCAATGAAATGGATCCCTGCTGACGTGTCAACTATAGCTGACATTCCATTCGGTCACTCACTGTTTGCACATTAATTTCATTCTTTGATTGAACATGAATTTCATAATAAATTGTTACATCGGGTCAGCTTATGCATTATGCCGCTATGAAAACGAGAGATATCAAACCAACTGAGAGAAAAATAAAGAGTGTACATGAGCTAATTATGCATGGCTTTCTGTCGCATAGTTCGTGCAGATTTTCCCCATGATGGCGGGATGCATGGATGAACAACAGCCCCACAAGCGATTCGATCATTACTGGAAGAGTCGAGTCCCATGTAAGAAAGTTGATCCGTGTGCAGAAACCCTTAAGTTGCACATCATGATACGTGGAAAAATGAGCAAAGAAAATGGGATTCCATCGGGATTAGAACCCGATTCCTGCGGAGCTAGCCCGGTGCTCTACCGACTGAGCTATAGAAAGAAATGATACGTATTACAATTGCCACCGGATGTCTATTTTCAGTTTTTGATTAAAGGGGCCCTGAAATCCAAATGCATGTTGATTTGTGTTGATTTATGATAACCTCATAATCAGACAACGAGAGAAAATAACTTTGCGGAAACAGCCGCTTGCAAACAAAGCGACAAAGACCCTCCCTACCTATATGAACCCCAACTCTACATCATACCCATTCCCACTAATCCACATAGACTTCTGTCAGCCTATACCCAACCAACTTACTTCCCTAAATCCAGACACCCACCCCCACCCCATCCGGGAGTATGCATTAACCTCCTATACCCTTCCCTTCCCTCCAAACCCGCATTCATGAATAAATGAGGAAAGCGCTATATGTCACATCTATTTTGAGAATTAGTGAGGGTCATATTTATCGGGAAAAGATATCAAGCATTGAGGTTGTTGTTTTTTACGAGAAATAGAAGCACAACAACGAATAAAGATAATGCAGGGGGCAGAGAGGATTAAAACTAAACTACAGGGTATGCATACACTACCATTTCAACAAATACAACTTTATAATCCCAAATACAATGTACTGTAATTTCTTTTCATGGTAATATTCTTTTCCGCGCAATACAAATTGTATGTGCATGGTTGATACAATTCTTTAGTTTTGGCAAAAGGCGGTGTTGTGATTGTGATCTTGAATAAACAATATTGTACAATCATCATAAACTTGATTATGCAAATGACCGTATTACACCATTGATTCTACGAGAAATTCCTTTGGAAGTGTGGAAATGAGTGATCGGTCTTATTTATTCTTTGTCAAACGGTTGTTCCAAATGGCAAACCTTTTGCCTGTGTAGGCGAATTGCCTGTGTAGATCTGCATTGAAAGGTCTTAGTTATTGAACATAATTGGTTTAATTTTTCCTTTTTAAAAGTTTCTGCAGTTGTATAAATCCTGCCAGGCCTTTAACATTTTTAAGTAAAACAAAGGTGTTTTAAGTGATAGTTTTGACCTCATACTCAAGCGGCAATGAAAGATACATCTACAATGCACTCTCGTTTTAACGAACACGGTTATCGGTTATAACGAAGTAGAAATTCAGGCTGCAACATCATCCGCTCTTTGTTGTTTTTTTATTGTTCGTTTATTACGAAATTTCAATATAATGAAAGAAAAATGCCAGTCCCGAGGTTATAACGGGAGTCCACTGTAGTACCTTCTGACCTGAAACTGTAATGAAAATATACTTTATAGCTCACCCTCTGTGTTTTGTCAAATAATTCAACATTTATTATCTTAAAATCACCATCTTTTAAACTTTGATACATTATAGGTTCCACCAATAATGATAATAACCAGCATTTATATGGCGTCAATTTGAACTTAGTCTGATTTAGAATACTTACTTACATTTAATATGTTGTGATAAAAATGTACTTCTCCCCAGTTTTCCTCTCCCAAAGCAATAATTATTTATCTGATATGAATGTTATGATTAATGTCACTGGGCACTGGCTGAAGATTGACTCTCTTACGTCTACATATGAAATAATCACAATAGTCTAGCACACCTGTCGGGCATAAATATAAAAACAGACAATTTGTGCAAGCACAGAGTGCCACAAGTGCATAGGTCTGAACTTCTATACTAGAAGTGATATTGCTATGAATAATACACTGTAGGTACATTTGCTATTCACACTGTATGTGACTTCATATTACAGACTGCACATCATTTAGCCAGTAATAGAAGTTTTGCGTAAGTTTCCAACAGACATCTACAGTCAGTTATGGCATCAGCCTTGTACAAAACATTTGAAACTTACATAAATAAACTCATCTGGTTACTCATTATGAAAGGCATGATATCAATCTGCATCACATCATTAACATAATTACAATGTGTCACTTTCATATTGAAGTTAAAACCTGGAGTGCTGTCATCTATCGCTAAGTTTCATATATGATAAGATTGCATTACAATATTGCTAACCTAGAAAATACAACAGAAGTAATTCTAATTGAGAATGGTATGGTTTTTCATTTATTCTGGGACTAAAATTCAAGTATTGATTACTTTCCTTTTGAAAGGTCTGTGTTAGTCAGAGCAAGAAGGCACTATAATAGGAGCCTAGGACCTCCTTGTTCAGAGTAAAATCACTGATTTGAGCAGTATAGATATTTCACATAATTATTTCAGAATCCTTATTTTTTGTCTTTACATTTACTACCAGAGAAAGATTTTTCATACACCATATGGATATCTAAACTACTGATGATTGTATACAGTCACGCTGAGTCTTCATCTCCTTGTAATCGTTTTGCAGTCTAGAAAATAAATGTTAAATGAACCATGTACAAATGATGTCATATTGCTACCATATTGTGTTCCAACACCATAGTATTCAGCAAAATTGGAATGAGATGTTTCACACCTTCCCCTTCCTCACAGCCATCTAAGAATGTTTACAAACATTAGTGACACACTGGTTTGCGCACTTGTTTCATTGCAGTAAAAAAAAAATAAAACAATAATGATAATGATAATAATAATAATGATATATATGTATATATATTATCTCATATACATGTATATATATATATATATATATATATATATATACAGGGGCGGATCCAGGAATTCCGTAAAGAGGGGGCGCGTTTACAAAATTAAAGGGGGGCGCACGCACCCCTCCCCCCATTTTTTTCTTTTTATTTCTTTTGTTTCAACAAAAAATAAAGGGGGGCGTGCGCCGGTTGCGATCCTCCCTGGATCCGCCCCTGATATATATATATATATATATATATATATATATATATAGATATATACATATATATATATATTGTCTTCGGATTTGAATACCAGCATCTTTGCATAAATAGTCAACAGACAATTGTGTACACTTAAGGCTGACGATATAGCAGTAAATGGTAAATACATGCATACTTCAGAAAGACAAAAAAGAAAAAAAGCGAAATGGACAAAATCTAAAGACATGGCAGCACGAACACATTTCTAAAGGAAAGAGAGAACGATACTGATTGAGTACCATAACCGGTAACTTATCTTACCTGTAACAGCAATCCTATTAAGGCTGTAATGTTTGCTCACGGCAAAACCACTCAGAAATGGGATCATAAGTGCAAACATTTGGAAGATTATCAAGCATTATAATACTCACTTTCTTGAAAATAAACACCGAGTAAGCAAACAAAGACAAATATACCACAAAGTACAGCACTGAAGTGTGATCTCAATCACTGATACAGTATCAACAATGTAGCATAGCACTAATATTTCTATTTGGAATGAAGTCACTCCAGAGGATAGTATACGAATAATTTATGAGTTGTGAGTGCATAGGGCACGAATACCGCACGAGGCGCGAGATAAGTCACTGGTCTATTCAACTGAGGCGCGTAGCGCCGCGTTGAATAGACCAGTGGCGAATCTCGCGCCGAGTGCGGTATTACGTGCCCCAATGCACGAACAAAATCATAAATTATTCGTTTTATACAACACCTTGTCCACAATCACAGTACTAAATTAGTCACCGCTAACTCAGGAAGGCCCAAAAATAAATGTAACAATTAGGCTGAGAATTGTAAACCACCCTGTGTACTGCTTTCAAACACTCGTCATGATTCGACCACACAGTCACAGGTACCGGTATCACAAACTCCGCAGGGTCTATACCCATTCTACGCTAACGTTAGATCGAGTTAGGCCCGACTGTTAAGCCTACCTGAGATGTCGGTAGATCTAGTAGTAGGTCTAGACTTTCTCTATTTCCGAAAATGATTTTGTATAAAAACACAGAAAAATAATCAAATTACGGTTTCTCAACTTGAAATGAAGTCTTGATTTTGGGATCACTGTGGTCCACGTAGCAGATCAGAGTCAAAACTAAAAACACAGCAGTAGGTAGGCCGCAATACATGCAACTAGCTAGGTAAAGTAGCTGCGCGTACACGTTAACGTTGCAGTACACTGTACTCCGCCGCGATTGGTCTGTTTACCGGCAGCGCATCGCAGCGCAGCCGGCCAGCACGTACAATGTAGTTTGCAGGCGCTTTGCTGCTGTGAGCCACAGAACTCTGTGAGCGGCCATGCATTAGTAGCCCCCCACGAAGCCGTGCTATAGTACCTTCGAGTCGTGCAATAGGCCCATGCCAGGGGCCTATTGTATGGCTGTCACTCTCAATGAGTTTGATAGGTATTTTCTATTGAATGTCATGTGACATGTTCTTGGCCAATCACAATTCGACATCATTCTGAGGTGTTGTATAACATTTGATACACAGATGAGTGAGTTTATAAGATTAGAGCAGTGTATAAATGAATGCAGTGTATCATCAATGGTTGAATTTTCTTCATGGAAGCTCGGGACTGCCATCACCAGCTGAGTTCATACAGCTTGGATGCACACTCAAGCAGGCGATCTTTGAATTCTACGTGATTATAATTACACAAGGGCACGGGACTGAAGCCGTGCTGAATGCCCCACCAGCTGGCTGCGAGGGCGCCAGACACTTTTCCCTGGCCAGAGTGGAACATGGAGTTGTTGCAAAGAGCCTCCCAGCTGCTACCCGACGACAGCAGGGCATCATACCTGAACCAAGAGAACATCAAGTGCTACAAACATATCTATAGTTTTTGTCAAGATAAAGAAGAGAACAATGATGGATATGATTTCATTAAAATATTTCCCTAGCTATAATGGGCTACCTCCATTAAAAAAACTTGTAAAAGTGGAATAATCAGGTACTCCCTCAGTAACGAAAATGGCTACAATGAAATTTTGTTTCAGCAGAGTAAAAATATCTATATACATGTATCTTTATATTTTGTTTTGCTATGATGAAATTTGATATAACAAAAGAAAGCAGCCAGTCTCAAGGACTTCAATAGTTGTACAGGGATTTGCCTGTATACAAATTAAGTGGAACTGTAAGGAGAATAAACTATTCAATTTAGAATACAATGTACATTGTACATGTATAGGTAACATCAGGATAATATACTTGAGAAAAATAAAGTGTTTATAGTTTTCTGAAATCTACTAAAATGGCAATATTCAGTAAAGATGTATTTCAAAATAACACAAAGAATTTCTCATATAATCCTGATCTGAAAAGAGCATCATTCTATTTCACAACTTTCTGTGTACTTCAACATAACACAAAGGATTTCTCATATACTCCTAATCTTAAAAGAGCATCACTGTTTCACAATTTTCTGTATTTTATTTTTCATCAACACCAAAATGACCTCTGGTGCATGAATTTGTTTCATAACAAATTGTACATACGCTATAAGAGTTGCATCCAGTCCAGTTGACCCTAGCTCTTTGTTGGGGAGAGCAAAGCTCTGGTAGAGCATGTCACGCTTCTTTATGTCATATTTCCGAGGGAAATTTGGCTGCCGCTCCCCATCAGTTATCCCCCGCATGTGAAGATACTCCCTCCATGTCTGTTCAAACACCTGTCAAATTGAAAAGATGTATTCTCATATAACATGATATTAGATTTATCACGATTAACCTATTACATAATGGTATATCAAATGTCATAAATATACTGTATACATCAAAATCTATCATATTAGTCTATTATATTACATATCACATTATAATCATGTTGTAATACATAACACTGTATCAATATAACTCATATATTCACTGCATAATGTAAAATATCATATTGTATGCGCAAGACTATACGACTATATATTTCACGATATATCTCATCCTTGTCCTATTTCCCACCTTTTTGTTAATTTTTCACACTATCCTCCAAACAATGATACCAATCTGAGGAAATGAAAATTATTCATTTGAAGTATTTGTCATAACATTTTTGTGCAGTAAAGCTCACAAACAAATTATATTTGGGAATACACATATGCCTAGATTCCTGTATCTCGTTATTTGCACATGTGAGATCAGCAAGATCAGCAAGATTGAGATGATCCAGCGGAGGGCAGCCAGATACACTCTAAACCGATATCGGAATACATCAAGTGTATCATCAATGCTGCAGGAGCTGGGATGGACATCACTACAACAGAGACGTGAACATCTGCGTCTTGTGATGTTCTACAAGATCCACACCCAGCTTGTACCATTCAACTGTGAGGCTTTCATCACCAAATCCACCAGACCATCCAGAGGTGTGAACACCCAAGGCTACCTCATCCCTCAATCCCAGACACAACAGCACCAAAACTCGTTCTTTCCTAGAACTGTTAGATCCTGGAATGCCCTCCCTGACGATGTTGTGACGGCCTCTTCAGTTAACGCCTTTCGTCTCCTGCTGACGGAAGGCAGCAACAGCTAGATTCAAGGCAGTTTTTACTTGCACCCTGTGAATTATTGGCACATGCACCTTACCCCTATGACACACACTATCACCAAGTTCTGCAAGAATCTTCAAGGTTGAAGGAAGCAGACTACTGACAAGAAGACAAGAAGAAGAAGAGATTACTGGTATGTTGTAAGAGCTACTATGGAAGAGTTGCATCTACGGTATGTCTGTACAGCATATTGTTGAACTTATGAACCCTCAAGTAGGCTCTACATGAGACATTGGCTGAGGTATGCACCTGGTATGTTGACATGTTCTGGATGACGTCTCTGCCGCTTGAGGCCACAAACTCCAAAATCATGGGGAGGGTAGTCAGGAGTCCCGCGCCCCACTCTCGCATTTCTTTTTCTTGTATGGCGTATGAAGTAAACAGGGCTGCCGTCACTGCACCCATGTAGGCTACAGGGTGGTGATGAAGAATCCTAGCGATGTCGACAGTGGCTGCTACTAGCTCCCGAACGTGTTTGGCCTTGTGGTATCGCAGTCCCGCACACAGGCCTCGCAGAGCTGCTGAGGAGTGAGTTGCGTGGTCGTTGTAATCTTGGAATATGCCGTCTTCGAGATCGGCCGGCTGCAAGCGAGAAACTTCCCTTAGCATGTAGGTACTTATAGGTCGGTTGTGCATGTCGGTGGCCAGACTATCGGCGTATCTCATTGCAATATCACGGATTAAATCACCACCGGTTTTGCCCGTTGCCACGGATTGAACCGTAGCTACGGTGAAGACGCTCTCCTCGGGTACGGGCCAGGCGGGCGGGCCGACAGTAATTGCCCCGACACCACCAAGCTGTTGAACTACCCGCTGTTTTTCAGCGCTAGATTCCGCATGTCCCCAGTCTTCATTTCTACTGCCGAATGCACTACCTGTCATACCAAGAGTTAGAGCAGCTTGGAATGATTCAAGAGACATGATGGCTCCTCATCACAACGTCTAAATGACATGATCTAGATATAATTTTATGTCTACATGCATGTCTGTATCCGTGGATACGGCAGACGCGTTTGGAGCTGAATAAACTAGAAATGAGTGCGTGCTGTGTTTACAAATCTAGCGCCACCACATGTCAAAGCAGAAAACATGAACAGAGACTAACATGACTGCTTTTCGAGCGATGTCCATGTCCGGAGTTGCATGGCCTTGTCACTGCTGCATTTGTAAGTCATAGTTTAGGCCGAGCTAAGTCCAGTTCGACTGGAAAGTGGTTTTGTTATTTTCGTCACCTGTGTGGTCCCAGAACCAAGTAACCAAGCAGTTACGCCTTCTTCATCAATCAGTCACTGAATCGAGGTACACCGTCACATCAGTACTGTAGTCCCACAGTAAGTCTTTCTGTGTGACTCTCTAACGTTAAGACTTAAGTCTCTTTCTCTCCTTAGTTAAAACTTCCGATCATCAGAATGTAAGTACATTACAGTAAATATCAAAAGCAAAATGATGTTCATAATTAAGTTGACTCGTCTGTGACAACTTTTTTCAAGGTGTGTGAAATGCTAACAAGGCCGGGCAGATGTAGAGGCAATTTTGAATGGTTGACATAGTTTTCATAACATGTTGATGTTTAAATCATCTGTCTTCTCCCAAGTTCCTCTCTGCAAATTCGTAGGTATGCTCACTTTTGTTTTTTTGTTTTTGTTTTTTTTGTTGTTTTTTTTTATATAGCCACACAGAATCTCGGTTAATATTTCAGAAGAATATGTTACTTTCTCGCAAAAGAATACATGACACATGTAGTATGACCCACCCATTTATTTTAAAGATAATGTATAATTTCTACAATGGTTGTGCCTCTTCATTTTAAAGGAAGAGCAGTGACAGCAGCTTTCAAATTCTCATCAATGTTAGTGAATAGTAGAATATGATTAATATACCAGGTACTTCTTTATTATTTGTAACAGTGTTATTGAATATCAGTTCGGGAAACCCACTCACAAGGGGGGCCCCTCCTTATAAGTAACCCGTCCCCCTTATAAGTAACCCCGTCCCCCTTATAAGTAACCCCCGGGGCACCCCTTATAAGGAGTCTCCACGCTTTTTTGCAATGCAACGCGAAAATGAAAGGACTGCGGCAATTCGCTTGATTATGTCCATAAAGCTTCACAAGTTTCCTAGTTACTCACGAAATTTGAGCAAAATCGGTTTGAAGCATCATATCTAAAATCATGGATTTAAATGCGATGTCAAACGACCCATGCGAATGCTGAAATGCGAGCGATTACTGGCGCGAGTGTCGCCAGGCGCGGCGGCGCGGCAATGCTTGAGTGCAGACGTGGCGACTGAGTACGAGAGAGTCTCCGTACTCAGTCGCCACGTCTGCACTCAAGCATTGCCGCGCCGCCGCGCCTGGCGACACTCACGCCAGTAATCGCTCGCATTTCAGCATTCGCATGGGTCGTTGGACATCGCATTTAAATCCATGATTTTAGATATGATGCCTCAAACCGATTTTGCTCAAATTTCGTGAGTAACTAGGAAACTTGTGAAGCTTTATGGACATAATCAAGCGAATTGCCGCAGTCCTTTCATTTTCGCGTTGCATTGCAAAAAAGCGTGGAGACTCCTTATAAGGGGTGCCCCGGGGGTTACTTATAAGGGGGACGGGGTTACTTATAAGGGGGACGGGTTACTTATAAGGAGGGGCCCCCCTTGTGAGTGGGTTTCCCGAACTGATATGCAATGCAGTTGGCTGTATTTTTTATTATCATTATGTTATGTAACATTTAATCATTATTATTGATCACTATTATATTTATAAACAGTAATAGTTTGTGTACATCTGCTAGCTTCAAGATTTACAGACTATAGTAGAAGATCAAGGTAGTGCCTTCATAGCAGAGTTTGACTTCACTGGCAACTAGCATGCTGAAGATGGCAGCAGGTAACCCAAGCCTCCGCTCTAGATTCCAAGGCTGCCTGGTGAGTGCAGTGGCAGGAGACTGCCTTGGTGCACCTTATGAGGTCAAAGGTGTGCCTGCTAACACCTTCCAGGAACTCGTGCAGTTCTTTCAACAGATTGGAACAGATATAACAGAAAAGGGTACGGAATTTGTAAAAATAATAGGAAGCTAATATTTTTATCAGTTTGTAACATGTTCTCATTGAAAATGCAGAGTTCGGGTGTTTCAGTTTTTAAATATAATAGATGTCTAGATGGTAAACTATATGAGCACAATTTCTTCTAGAGAGAATGATTCTCCCTTACCCAGCAACTGTCTTGATACAATTGTCTTTAAGAGCATGAAACGCTTTACATTGTACACTGTACAAGAAATGTAAATGATACAATGTATTACGCTATTCATTTTCCTCATGACAATGCCATATGAATTAAGGTGGTGGTGGTGATGATAGATGATGATGATTATCAAAGGCTAATGAAGTTGTTCAATTCTGTTATACTGCTACATGCTTTAGTATTCATTTCATTGATATTTCTACTACAACTTTGTGAAGGATGCGGTGAGGATGCAGACCAAAAAAATAAAAAATAAAAAAAAAAAATAAGTTGGGAGATCCTGTACATATATGAGTTTTGCAAACAGTCACTGAATAAACCCATGTTTGTATATATTTGAATATGTGTAGTGAGTACTATCTGCATGTAAAAAGAAAAAAAAGTAATTTAAAGAGTTTTGTGGGTGAAAACTGTTTTTGACAGATTATCTCTGCTACACCGATGACACAGCAATGGCTCGCAGTGTTGCACAGTCCCTGATTGATAATAGAGGAAAGCTCAATGGCAGCGATTTGGCCAAGAAGTAAGTCCACATTGGGCATTATCAGTATCATAGTGCATATCATATAGCAGACATCTTGATGTTGATCTAGTCTGCTTGATTTGACAACTTAAGCTGATGTGAAGGATACCTTTGTCAAGTGTACTTGTCATTTATTGATATCAGTTTGTATTTTGACCATCCTACCAATAGGCAATACTTATCTCTTAATTTTGTTACGATCATATGTACACCAAAGTTCTCTGGATATGAAGATACAAAGAAGAATATTCATCAAGAAAACATTTAAGCCCAGATTTTCAACAGCGTTAGTAGTGAGAAACTGCAACTTTGGGATATTGTCACTTTTGAACCAAAGGTTCAAGTGAGCTATAGCAATTGTTCATCATATAACATGTGCATCATGCGCAAACTTTTCACATTATCAGCTTTTTTTGAAAATCCCATGATGGATTTTCACCAAACTTGGCAGGTAGTGCCCCTAGGTTTATTGGATCTGAATTTGTACAAATGGGCACCATGCTCCCACTGGGGGGGGGGGGGGGGGGGGGGGGGGGGGGGGGGGGGGGCAGGGCAGGGCAGGCAGGGAGCCCAGAACCCTATTAGAGAGAATCTTTAAGAAATTCTATTCCATTAAAGGGCAAGTCCAAGATAAGGTCCCCTCAGAAGGCAAAATTTCATCTTTGCTCAATATTGACATGTTTGGTATCATTTTGAAGCTTATGAGTTGAAGTTTTGATTTCCATGGAGGAAAAAATGATATTACGTAAATTTATGCAAATTTCAAGGGCTTCATTTGCATAAATGTGAAACACACTGTTACGTATGGGACATTTATAAAAATTAATATTTATTCAAAGGAAAGCAAATGATATTTGATTAATATGTGGACATAAGAAGTTCATCAAATAGTTTAACTTGGTATGAAAATTTAGGGATTATGCAAATGATTATGCAAATTAGCTCGTGTCCTATCATGAGATGTCCCATACGTAACAAATTGAGGTCATTTTTTTTAGGTTTTTTCTGAGATTGCTAAGGTTATTTGAATGCCCTTTTGGAAAGTTCTAATTTATTGTTTAGAGAAGTTAAATAACATAGAAAGAAGAAAAAATAGTAAAAGAAATATTTTTTATTAGGCAATGAAATAATGTTACGTATGGGACAAATGCGTTACGTATGGGACATCCTCATACATATTGCATGTGAATGCATGTAGCTAGCTGGGAAGGTCTCTCAGTACACAAATGGTCAATAATCCTGAAGAAAGCATCCCAACTTTGCAGCTACTTTTGAGTTATAGACACTTGAAACAATACATGTACTTGACTGAACAATTTTCAGAAAGGGGGAGGGGGAGATGGCAAAATACACAATGAAAATCAGCATTAAAGGGATGGTGTAGTTTTTGTAGAAATGGGGATTCAGTTTTCAACATTTTTCGAGATGATTGGAAACCAATTATATGAATTATTAAAGAGCATACAATTCTAAGACTAGAGGAATTCAAAGTTTATCTGATGGAGATCCAATTTGAAATGACTGAGATATCAAAAAACAAACAAATACAAAGTAAAATGAAGTGGTCTTAATAAAAAATGTGACCCATCTTTTGTTAGGACACCACGTTTCTGGATATCTCAGCCATTTCAAAACGGATTTTTGTCATGTTAACTTTAAATTCCTCCTAGAATTGTATGCTATTTAAATATTTCATAAAAGAAGTGCTAATTATCTTGTAAAAGTTGAAATCAGAATTCCCATCTGAACCAGAACTATACAGTCCCTTTAAGTAGAGACCTCTGATTTAAGGGTTCTGAAACCGAATACACAAGCAGATTGAAAAATTGCAGTTCAACTACTACATTGTAGTATATTGGGTACTGTTCACCACACAATGTAGAGCTCTAGCTATGTTGTAGCTGCATTGTATAACACATGTATGTGATGATAATGAAGATGTTACTTCAAATTAGTGTTTTTTGTACCATTTTTTTTTTTTATTGCAAGTGATAAACAAATTGTCCTTATTCAGTTTTCAGAAGTAGCCATGACAAAATTCATGGGTATACATACTGAGGTGTGACTCGAATCAATGACCTGATTGCTAGACAGACATCATATATCTACTCGATTACTGGGGTTCCACGCAGCAGGTATTGCATATTTATTAAAATTACCGTAATATTTCTTGTGTCAAGTTGTGTTTTTATCGAAACTGAATGGCAAACTGCCCGTCATCAATGGAAGTAAACACTTCAATGCTATTCAATCTTTTAGTAGTAACTATCCTGATAAAAATACAGGGCATCCTACATACTCAGATTGGTCATAAAAATATAGAATATGATTAAATATGATTATGATGGTAAATATTTGGGGAATATTGTTCCCTTGACAATCTGGATCAGTATTTGAGTAATTTCAACTGATTCTACATCAATAATTATGCAAAAATTTGTTTATGGGTATTTTGCAAAATTATTTTGCAAAATACTCATAAACATGGTTCTCAACACACTAAACAAATGGGGGACAAAGGGCATGCATACTCAGGTTGGTCATAAAAATATAAAGATATGATTGAATATGATTATGATGGTAAATATTTGGGGAATATTGTTTCCTTGACAATCTGGATCAGTATTTGAGTAGTTTCAACTGATTTTACTTGAGGTTGAAAAAAATGTTCAAAAAAACAAAAATTTTCTGGTCCCATACGTAACGGCACATATTTTCTCTTCTGGAATATAATTGTGATGGTCATTTTTCTCCATTTTTTACATGATTATACTTCTCCTAGATATCAATCACCATGATAAAGTTCAATAAGATCAAAGGCCATTAACACCATTTTTCAGGTCATAAAAGTCTCTGAATGTCCCATACGTCACGCGCGTGTTATCTTGGACTTGCCCTAAACCAGAAATGCTGAGAGTAAATACAGCAGTACTGAGTATACTTTGTCACTTAATATCAGTCATAAAGAATGAAAATTTCATTTTTTTTATATTTTGGTAGATTACGCCACAGGTAACATGTGTGCCAATTTTCATGATGTTATTGTGCAATCGATGGCCGAGATCTCAGGGGGGATTGATTCCCTTTTGCTTTTTTATTTAATTGTTTCTTTCAATTACTCAAAGACTTTACTAGATCTAATCAGATGTAAGACCATAGTGAAATCTGAACAGTTATATCCTGTTCTTCTTTCTCCTTATTCTTTTCTTTCTTTTGTGTTGATGCTGTGAATAATGGTTTGTGTCCTTTCTGCTTTCAGATTTGCTGCTGAATATATCCAGAGTCCCAACAGAGGCTATGGAGCTGATGTTATCTCTATCTTGAAACCTCTGGGGGAGGATCTTGATGATGTCTACCAGCCAGCCAGGACACAGTTTGGGGGATCTGGTTCCTATGGCAATGGAGGAGCCATGAGAGTGGCGCCAGTTGGTCTGTGTCCTGCCGACAACTTTGACCAAATGATTGAGGTGTCTAGCATCAACTTTTGCTACATGCATTGTTAATTTCTGTGTTAAGATGCTTTTGATTGCTTTTCATAGTGCACAAACTTTCTTCAGCATATTCATGATTTCGATAGCATCATTAGCCTGTTGAGGACGGCCTGATTTTGCTACAACACACATATCCCATAGACACCTGCCCGAGTATATTCGGGACTCGTCCTCAATAGGTTAATGCTGTAATTGCAGTTATGCTCATCCTAATGATGATGATGATGATCTGCTATAACTACTACTACGACTACTACTACTATTTAAACTACTGTTACTTTATAAATTATCATGTTACGACTAATGGTAGTAGAAGTCATAGTGATGACAATAATAACAATAGCTAGTTTTTACAAAGCGCATTTCAGACTTTATAGGGAGCTTTCGTTACAGGACGGAAAGACTGAGAGTACACGAAAGCAATCGGCTGTGACAGTCCCTGTACTTGGACTCCCGTCCCCATATCTAAGCAGTTTCGCTTTCCTGTTTGGATGGAGGCGTAGCGACAAGATCGCTGATTGGCTGGTTGAATCCAGCCCAGCATAGGGACCGAACGGTATTTTGGCCGAGTACCATTCTCGTTTTCCCCAGGACAGGACGTTTCTCGGATTTGATCATGTGCAGAAGCAAAGTTTGCACACAGCACACTCAACTACCGGCCGCGTTGTGCTTGCGAAAGCTCACTGTTAAGAATTTAAGTGGAAAATTGAGCAAAGAAAATGGGATTCCATCAGAATCTCAAGAATTTCAATACACTTTACAGACTATTTATTACCCTGGTCACTGGATACATTATTTCCAACCAGCACTGACAGTGCTCACTCTCCACTTCGTGGGGAGCATTCCAGCCGGTCATTATTTCACAGGCGTGCACATGCTGATCAACCAACATAAACATGCTCATCCTATGGGGCACCCATTTATACTCCATGGTTGAGAGCAGCAATATGGGCAAGGTGCCTTGCTAGAGTAGTAGCTAAAAGTAGCAGTGGTTTTAGCAGTGATATAAGTAGTAGTAGCTAAAAGTAGCAGTGGTTTTAGCAGGGATATCAGTAGTAGTAGTAGTAGTAGTAGTAGTAGTAGTAGTAGTAGCAGTAGTAGTAGTAGTAGTTGTAGTAGTAGTAGTAGTAGTAGTAGTAGCAGTAGTAGTAGTAGTAGTAGTAGTGGTAGTAGTAGCAGCAGTAGCAGTAGTAGTAGTAGTAGTAATAGTGGTAATAGTAGTAGTAGTAGTAATAGTAGTAGTAGTAGTAGTAATAGTGGTAATAGTAGTAGTAGTAGTAATAGTAGTAGTAGTAGATGTATTACCATTTTATTGTTATCATTTCAATATAGCCACTTTTATATATACAGTCAAACCTGCCTTAGCGGCCACCTGTCTATAGCGACCACCTGTCTACAGCGGCCACTGAAAAATCCCCCCGAGAGAAATGCCCTGTTAAAGACCCTGTGTATAGCGGCCACCCGTCTAACGTGGCCAGCGGCCACAAATTTTGTTTCCCGCGGTAGATTTTAACCTGTCTATAGCAGCCAAAAACCCTAAGGAGCCGTAGCCGAGATGATAATTCAGCGTGTTTTTCTGCTTTGTAGCCATGCGGGCAACGTTCGGTGATAGTCACCGCGGCATTCATCCCTCATTCAGTCATAATAATGCACTTTTGTTAAGCTTACTTCACGACAATACACATACTATACTGTGCAACAATTTCATATACACCGGCATGGTTAAATGCATGAAATACACTGTGTGTGCATACGTACTCACATACAATTATGTACATGTACATGTAAGGATACAACGATGATAAGCAATGCACACAAAGTTGGATTACCTGTCTATAGCGGCCACCTGTCTATAACGGCCACTTTTTCCGTCTCCCTTGGGTGGCCGCTATAGACAGGTTTGACTGTACCAGGTAAGTTACCCCTATTCATGATCCTTTGGACATGTCAGGCAGCTCGTCAGAGTGCCCAGCTGACCCATGCCAATGCCAAGGGCTACAATGGGGCCATCCTTCAGTGTTTGGCGGTTCATCTGGCACTCCACTCAGACCCGTCATCGTTTGATGCCAACACTTTCGTCGACAGGCTCCTAGAGGTGATGGAGAAAGAGGAGGTGGTGGCTGTTCCCCCTGAAGCTAAAGTCTCCAGGTATCTGCACATCATGCAGTCTTAGTCATGCAGTCTTAGAATATAAAGAAAATTCTGCAAAAACTCACTTTTCTAGCATAATGAAAGAGCACTTGACTATTAAACCGCTTTCAGAAAGCAGGGGGAATAATTGCTACTCTTAACATAATTATGTCAGTATCAAGTTGATGGAATGTGTAATTTTCATGAAAAATGAATTTTTGTGGAATTCCCTTTATATTTTCTTTGTATTGGTGTCCACACATGATGCCATAACCTCAAGAAGTCTCCTCATCCAGCGATTCCAACACCAAAACTTTAAAAATTCATAACTTTTGCATCGACAGGAAAGGAGATGGTACACCTGAGCAGGATGAAGCAAAAGTATACTGCCAGAAGTTGAGGTTGATGAAAACTCTTCTGAAGGAGAATGCAGACATCAAGAGGATAGCTGCTGAGTTAGGTAGGAGCAACAGCATTTCAAACACTAATATCTTGTGTGTAGGAGTGTGTGTGCATGAGTGTGTGTTTGTGCACGCATACACATACATGCTATGAGCAATGAGCTGGCTTGGACCCCGTTTACAGTGAGCGAAAAGGCCGGGCTCGGCCGCGGCCAAGCCTGGCCTTCATTTCAGTGTATACGCGCAAAAGGCCAAATGCGGGGCCAAAATTGGTCGCGCATTTGGCCACGCTCTGGAGGTGGTCTCGGCCGTGGCCGAGCCCGGCCTTTTCTCAGTGTAAACGCAAACTGCGCCAAATGCGGGTACCAAATTTAGTCTGGCTTCCAGACCCTCTGCTGTACTATTTCGCTATTCAGGATATTAATGCCCTCAACGTCGACAGCTAGCATAGTTTAAGGTGGTTTTGTCCTGCAAAGGATTTTTCCTTCGGCAAAGGCGGCGGCGACGCGTAGTCCAGTTGGCAAAGGGTCTGGAAACCAGACTACAGTGCACTCTTGTTACAACGAACACGGTTATAACGAAGTAAAACTTCTGGTCCCAAAATTATCGCCATTAAAGCCTATGGTACAAAATTCGCTTATAACGAACACGGTCATAACGAAGTCTTTTTCGAGCGCCACTGACAAAGAAAAACAAAAGAAATGTGCTCCGTTATAACGAAATGCGGATCGCTTTCGAAAATACGTAGTGGAACAAGCATTTATAGCTTCTCTGCATGGGCGAACGCTTCACATCACTGTGTGTTCGCTCCGTGTGTCACGCACAGTTTCCGATGGGTAATCTGAAATTATTAAAATAACTGTTCGTTTTATTGTTCTGAAGGTTCTTTATTACAAAACACACAGTTTCCGATACACCTAAAATGTCCGTTAGTTTGGAAACGAAATAGGGTTTGTTATTACGAACATTTTGCCGTTAGTCCATCCAAAGGTTCGTTATCAATTTAAGGTTCGTTAATCCGACAATATGAAATATGGTTCTTATTACGAAGGTTCGTTAGTCTGAAAATGATAGAAATTCCAAACGTTTGTTAATCAGAACATAAAAAAAAAGTTTTGTTAATCCAAGAGAGAAAAAGGTGAATCCACTAACCTAGCTTATAATCATCTGAAGATATCCGAACCTTCGAAATAACTAACCTTTCTCATTTTGTGATTAACAAACCTTCTTCAGAATAACAAACCTTATTTCATTTTTGGATTAAAAAACCTTCGGAACAACGAACCTTCGGAATAGAAAACCTTTCTCAGTTTTTGATTTACAAACCTTCGGAATGACGAACCTCATTTTATTTTCCGATCAACGAACCTTCGGAATAGTGAACCTTTCTCAGTTTTTGATTAACAAATCTTCGGAATGATGAATTTCATTTCATTTTCCGATCAACGAACCTTCTAAATTATGAACTTTTGGAATAACGAATCTTCGGAAGAGCGAAGCTTCAGATGAACAAACCTTCGGAATCCCAGGAATGGCGAAACTTCGGAATAAGGATCCTTCAGAGTAACGAACTTTAGTACAAAACGAACCTTTGGAATAGCGAACTGTAACCGAATCCTAAACCATCATTTTCTATACATGTATGACAATACAAACAACATTATGCTCTCTTTTAAATGAAATATTTAAACAAAATTGAAAAGGTACCATCCCATTCCATGTAGCTTTCCAGTGTATGATGAGTATTCAACAAACAGAATATGATTTAATATGCGTGGTTTCCTTGTTTTCGCTTTATATTGTATTTGTTCGGTGTTATAACGAAATCGTTATAACGAAAGAAAACTGGTGGTCCCGAGCATTTCGTTATAACGGGAGTGCACTGTATACCAAATTGTGTTTGTTTACAAGCAGAGCGCCACTACGACAAAATATCGAAAGGTTTGAATTAAAAGCCTGGGCCGAGCCCGGCACTGTAAACAGACAAAATTGTGGGGCTCGGCCCCGCAATTGAGGCCGGGCTCGGCGGCGGCTCGGCCCAGCCCCGCACTGTAAACGGGGTCTGAGTTAATGGCATGTCAGCCGTGCAAAATCAAAGATTCGGGGCTCTGATGCTTGATGGGTCCAGATGAGCTATCTGGTGTTTTAGTCATACTGTCTCCTCCGATAAGACATATGTACTATAGAATTCCCGAGTTATGAGAAAGTGGCAATATATGCAGCATAGAAGAACCCACCTCACTTCATGCAGCCTGGGTTTCAGGCCCTATACTAGGGTTCATCCTTGTCCTACACACACTACACACAACACACACACAAAGACACACACAAACACACTCGCACTCACTAACACACACTCTCTCACACATACTCCATAACAGTTTACATGCTTGCAGATGATACTGAACCTATGTTGGTCATTGGAAGCGACTAACAGTCATCAGCAAAGGGCACCAACAGTGCCATCTCAACAAGTTATATTGATTTCATGACATTTTGTCACAAATTTATAAGGCTTTGTGACCAGTAGACTTTTGTAGTAGTGGTAGTGCATAAGGTCAAGATGACCAGTGGCTGCATGAGAAAGTCATTCAGCTTCACTTATCAATGCCTCCCCCAACTGGTCACCATCATGCCTTATGAAATGTTGGGAAGTTGAATTATGACACTGGCTAAAAAGAATGAGAGAAATCTGATGATACATTAAAAAGTCAAGTGAGTTCTGACCCTGCACCTAATTGTCACACCTTCTTCCAATGTTGACCCCAGGAAACGAAATATTAGCCCACAAGAGTGTCCCAGCTGCTGTCTACTCCTTCCTCCGCTGCCAGAAACCTGTGAGGGGTATCGACCTGTCTTGCGCCCTCGAGCGCACCGTGATGTATGCCATCGCTCTTGACGGGGACACAGACACCATAGGGTCAATGGCAGGAGCCATTGCAGGTGCATTCTACGGGATTGAGTCTGTCCCCAGTGGCTGGCTTACTGTCTGTGAAGGGGCTGATCATGCAATGGCTCAGGCTAGCCAACTTCACGATATCTTTTTTTGATGTGTCATGACATCTCATCATTCCCATTTAGTTGTTTACCTCTAAGGCAAACTGTTTCTCATATTGTGTCAGAATATGGTGCATCAAAATGTCATTTCAAATTGCTGCCCAATCCCAAACTGAAATGTGAAAGTGCGTTTTGCATTCTATCTCTTAAAATTTATGGAGTCTTCAACCGCTTGAAGATAAAACCACTCTCTCTGCTGTAAACATCACCAACGAAATGACAAAATATTTTCAACACCAATAACATACAAATTGTATGATGAAACAGCAAAATCAGTCACCTAATGAGCCATCAGTCTGGCTGCAAGAAGAATGTTTCTTTTCCAACCTCCCCCCATCATTTTTGCCTTTGCCAACTCCCACCCATGATGATATCCTCTGTCAACTCAGGTGATTCAAAGCCATTTACCTTAAGTTAGCATTTTGATATTTTGATGCAGTTTATTGTAAATTGTTTGGTGTTCAAGTAATTAACATTACCATGCAATTGAAAACCTAGTTGATCTTTAGCCAAGCTGAGTACTAAATCATGTAATATTAACCTGTACAATATGTACTGCATTTTGAATGGAAACAAGAACCTTTCATTCATTCTACAACTGTTGGCATCACAAAGAAAATTTACTTATAATCATTTTGTTATGAGAAACATGAGCAGTCATTATTACTCAAAGAGTTGTGACTGTAAAAATGGATTCTTGGTATATTATAGAAGTCTGTCAAAACAAATTTTGTTTATTTACACATCTATGTAGGTTTTTTAAAAAATATATTTATTTCAGGAGTCGTAAAAGTGAAAGAACAAATATGTAATATATTTTCCACTAGGATGAAGAAAAGGGTTTCTGATATCATTTCTGATGTGGATCAAACTACTCTCTCACTTTTAAAGCACCAAGCCAGCTCAGAGTTCCAGTTTGCCCACGAGCAGAAGAATTTCATTTGTATAGACCGATTCGGGTTCGTTGAGGGCAGCAGACAATTTGTGGCACTGGGCGCAGCCATGAGCTCATTTTGAGGTGTCTTAACCGACCCTCCCTCCTCTCCCCCACCCCCGGGCAACATGTTTATCACGCACTTGTAACAAAGGTTCGCGCGCTAAGCAAGCATTCGTGCACTCAGTACGAGACACCTATTGGCTAAAACGACCATGCATCAGTTTTTCATTCCGTGCGCGGAAGGGGGTGGAGGAGAGGGGAGGGGGGGTCGGCTAAGACACCGCGTTAATGGCGCTGTCCATGCCAAAAATACACATAGCGCGTCACAGAATCGGTATATTGACAGGCATGTTTGGTTTGAAATAAAGTATTCACTGAGATAAGTATCTGTAATATGATTATTATTTATGTCATCCTTATAAATTGTGCTTGCCATTACATCAACCTGACAGCAAGCCTGGTATTTGGCAATATCAATGGAAAAAGTTTGTTGAGACACTCAGTGCAAAGCAATGAAATGGATGCTCTCCCAAGTGTTGATTGATGGACCATTCTGGTCACCTGGTTTACTCAAGTTCATTCTTTGCTTGAAATAAATTCCACATATTGTCACATCAGACAAACTTGTGCATTATGTTGCTTTGAAAAAACTAATGAACTGCCAAACCAACTGAGAAATTAGCCATGTAAGGGAGGGGGTGGGGAATGGGGAATCAGGTATCAGTCACACATGATCATCTTGAAAACTTGAGGTTCCCAAATCAAAATATATCTAATGATATTATGAAATAATATGATATGATAGAATGGGAATACAAATGCAACCTACATTGTGTCAACTGACACAATGTACCACAATCATAAACATAATATGGCAAAATTAGTTTGCAGGTATTTTAAAACAATAGTACCTACATTTGGGGCCCCATTACAAGTAAATGTCTGTGTGCAATTTCTGTCAACCCACTGGCACTCCATATGTATCATGAGTAATGCATTACAATCCATTCTCTTGGCTCTGCCCTCATGCTCTGTTTCTTTGTCAGAGGTTGTCGTCCCCATGGAAGAAGTGAAGCTGATATTGGATCTCTTTGGCACAAGTATATTATTACCAAAACCTATTTTACCACTCTGCGCTCACCTTACATGTCACTAGCGCTTTTATCAAGTGAGGGGAAAAATATTGAACACAGTCACCTGTCAAAGCCCATGGGTGTACACATCTTCAGGAGTATTCCATTGACCTGAATTAACATTGACACTTGGGTACCAGTGAACGCATAGTGTGTTGACTTCAATATATAAGCTCCCAGTGTACCTTGTAAGTGTATTATTTGATTACATTACTAATAGTAAGATGAACAATATCAAATTGAACACTTGCCATGTACAGCACGTGAGTTCACCATTTACTTCACTTTGGTAGTGGTAGCATGGCGCTATGGTCCGACTGGCATGTCCACTGCCCCAGCTATCAATAGAACAACATCCCACTCAGCCATCACAGAAACATCCATGACGAGAATGAACGCTCAGCCATTCCCAAGGGCAGAATGACAGAAAGTAGCTATACGTGCTAAACCTGCAACCTTACAAAGGCATCTAGCAGGGTGTGGAAAGAAATGCCTTCTTGACCACATTAACTTAGCTCAGGCACCTCCAATCTACCTGCAACTCCCTTACTGGGTATAACAGTAATGAAAATGAAATTTTTCAAGAGTTCAGCTGCACACCTACACCTGGCCCCCAAAAAATTCATTCAGTTCGCAGGCCTACCCACGTTAAGTTATGTAAATCTACACCTGCCAACCTGTCACAGTACATTGGATAAAGAAAAAATAGGAAAGGGGAGGGTGAAAGATAAGTGACCAAAAAGAAAAAGACAAAACAAGGGCAATTTATAACCATGCTTGTGACAAATGGGATTAAAGTATGAGATAGGGTTTGTCAAGTTTATGAAATATGAAATTTCATCTGCACTCTAAAAAAAACAAAAACAAAAACAAAAAACAAAACAAAAGAGGGAGAAAGAAATCTTATGGTGTCAAGATAAAACTACAAGATTGTCGGATGAACTGCATCTGTGTTTTCTGTTCCAGTGCCTTATTAGTGCTAGTGAACGAAGGTAGTGATATTGGGCCCACGTGTGATTTTGCTATATCAAAAGTTTTCATAGACTTTTACATAAAATCTCAAGCTCAATATTTTGATAAACCAATCACATTCAAGTGAAGCTGACATATAAGATGAGTAAATCAAATATTCAGAAGCTACAAATTGAATCCAATAGGTTCTGTCCATAGTTGCCATGATGTTCTTCAAAAATTATAGTCCAGTAAAGTTCGAACACAAGATTTGCAGTATGCAAATTCAGAAAGAAAAAAGAAAGAAATGTTCTGAACAGTGCACGGCAAGTTCAATTGTGTAACTTGTTTATATTCCCAAATAATTGCTCTCTGAAACAATTTGGCCTTCAAAATGAAACTTGAATCAAGGAGTGTATGCATAACCACTGAATACATTTTGGGGTTGTGCCATCAAACTTTCTAATATGTCATTTCAATCTACTGTTAATCATGTGAAACTGTCTTCTTACATTGTCAAGATTTACTGTAGACCTATTGAAAGAGTAATGTGATATAGTGGAGGCATCACTCACTCAATCCCGTAGCCACTGGGGTCGTTGGGACATGAGGAAGATGCAGCAGTGAAGGCATGTATATACCAGTCACCTTGGCAACATTTCTAGTTGCTCAATGTTTGACTTTCAACAAAGCCTTGTGGGTTTCTAAGGTTATGCTGAGTTTGCAATGGTTTTTGCCCTAACAGGCATCCTGCTACATAACCATTAATATGGCCAAGTTTGTTTTCTTCATTTTTGCATTAAGATGTTAAAGACCTTATTGGATCACGTTTTGTAGAAAGGTTAGAAATTTAGTTTTCCATCAAATCACCACGAAGGCTTTATATGACTTTATGTGACCCCTCCTCTGGTAGGGTGTGCCCGTAGAAGACATTTGTTGTCTTGCTCTATTCATCTTGAAACATAATTACTTTACATTTGATGATGAGTACTAATCACATTAAGAGGTCTATTCATGTATAGTCAAATGCTCAATTACACACAAATTATTTCTGATCACAAGGACTTTCTGGATGCCTCTTTGAAGCTGGAACAAAAATTTGTTGCAGCGTGATACCCTTTAGACATCATACAAGCATGGAGGGACCAAGCGATAGCAAAAAGAAGCTCATTCTTACTTAATCGTGAAAACCACAAACCCAAAGTCTCCACACATCCAAGGTTTTTAGCTCACCTGAGCCAAAGGCTCAAGTGAGCTATTGCGATCGCCCTTCGTCCGGCGTCCGTCGTGCGTCGTGCGTCGTCCGTCGTCCGTCGTCCGTCGTCCGTCGTCCGTCGTCCGTCGTCCGTCGTCCGTCGTCCGTCGTCCGTAAACTTTTTACATTTTCATCTTCTTCTGGAAAACCCCAAGACTGATTTTCATCTAACTAGGCAGGTAGCATCCCTAGGGGGTTAGGAACTCAATTTGTTAAAATGGGCACCATGCCCCACCCAGGGGGCCCCCAGGGGGGCCCAAACCCCCCAAAATTAAGGAATCTGTCAAAATCTTCTTCTCTAGAACCAGAAGTGATAGAGCTAAGTTAGTACTATGGGTTAGTACATTGATGACTGTAGTTTCAAGTTTGTTCATGGCAGAATCAGGGGTGCCCCCCTTGGGACCCAGGGGAGGGCGGTGGGGAGGGGTTCTAAAGGGGCCTAAATTGTACATTTTCATCTTCTTCTTGAGAATCCCATGACCCATTTTCACCAAACTTGGCAGGTAGCATCCCTAGGGGGTTAGGAACTCAATTTGTTAAAATGGGCACCATGCCCCACCCAGGGGGCCCCCAGGGGGCCCAAACGCCCCAAAATTAAGGAATCTGTCAAAATTTTCTTCTCTAGAACCAGAAGTGATAGAGCTAAGTTAATACTATGAGTTTGTACATTGATGACTGCAGTTTCAAGTTTGTTCATGGCAGAATCAGGGGTGCCTCCCTTGGGACCCAGGGGAGGGGGTGAGGTGGGGTCCTAATAGGGCCTAAATTGTACATTTTTATCTTCTTCTTGAGAACCCCATGACCCATTTTCACCAAACTTGGCAGGTAGCATCCCTAGGGGGTTAGGATCTCAATTTGTTCAAATGGGCACCATGCCCCACCCAGGGGGCCCCAAGGGGGGCCCAAACCTTCAAAATGAAGGAATCTTTAAAAATCTTCTCTAGAATCAGAAGTTATAGAGTTAAGATAATACTATGAGTGAGTACATTAATGACTGTAGTTTCAAGTTTGTTCATAGGAGATCCAGGGGTGCCCCTCTTGGGGGCAGGGGGGGGGGGGTGGTTGGGAAGGTCCAAATGGGGGCCTGAATTGTACATTTTCATCTTCTTCCTGAAAACCTCATGATGTATTTTCGTCAGACTTGGCAGGTAGCATCCCTAGGGGCTCAGGATCTCAATTTATGAAAATGGGCACAATGCCCCACCCAGAGGGCCCCAGGGGGCCCCAATCTCCCCAAATTAAGGAATCTTAAAAAACTTGGGCCCTTATTGTACATTTTCATCTCCTACTTGAGAATGCCTAGTCAAATTTTGGTAGAGCTGTGAATGATTCAGATTAGTGACTGCGTGAAAGGTGAACTTGCGATACTCAGGTGAGCGCTAGACCCGCGGGTCTCTTGTTGTATTTCCACATACCATCCAACATCAGTGCAATTCATGAAAGAGGGTAGGAAGGAATGGCTGACACTTTACAAGTTCCATCACTAGCCCCTAAATTAGTAGTACATCCCCTGCAGGCCCAATGGCAACCACCAAATCTCCAAAGTCTGCTTACACAATCACAAGTCCACAAACCGATCAGATCTACTGGCAACCAAGAACGTGGGAACAAAAGCTGTCAGATTTGCAACCATCTAGTAGCAGATACAGATATCAAACCTTCAAACCCACACCTTCCATCCGATGTCTGAGGATTGCAACAGTAAGAATGTAACAGCCTAACATGCAAACAATGTCCCCTGGCTGTCTACATCGGGGAACAAACTTGATTCAACAACCACATAAGCACTATAATCAGAAACCAAACAATATCCAGTCACACAACATTTCAACACAATGAACCACACAATAACAAACCTACAATGTTGCATTACATACAAAGACATAGAAGCCTTCAAGGACAGACACATGAAAGAACTGAAAAAGATCAACACAAGGAGCTTCCGGGGACAGGGCCTGAATGTAGATATGTCATGACTCACGAATTACACTTTTTACAAATAATACTCCGCTCACAATTGTATATTTTCTCTTGTACTCTGCTGCAATGCGTGCCAGTCATTATAAATGAGTAACAATGCTAAATATTAGAATGCACCCTCTGTTTAGTACAATTATCATTATCATTCGAAACATATTGTGACTTTTTAGTTTGATTTTGAAAAAAAAAAGTTTATATTCATGATCATGTTGCTCTCAAATAGCACCTCAAGATTATGGAAGTTTGTGTATGTTGAAGTTTTGAGGGAATATACTGCTTGTACAAATTTTGCATCACCATCGAATCAGAGGGAAATACAGCATTTCAAGAATTAGTAGTGAATCAATCATATAATGGCAAGTTTTAATGTATGATTTATATACTCATTTCTTGTAATGTGACATACTGCTGCCAAGATGCGCGCTGGGTGCTATATAGGATGCCCAGCATCTATGCATTTAGGTGAGCATCGGTATCCTTACTAACACAGTGGTACAATGTAGTATGTTACAACCTGTTTTTGTTCTCTCAGAATCAAAATCACTTTACAAAGGGCAGGGAGCCCGAACATTTGTATGTCAGAAAATAAACGGTTTGTTCAAGATGGGACTTCAGGTTTTCAACTTTTTTGTGTGTGTGAGTAAGTAAACAAGGAAAAGTAGAAATTACGCGGTGCGTAATATATGTCCCCGCCGGAAGTAGCATTTAGTAGCAAAATGTACAATATAGGTAAAAAGATCAAGGTCAAAGGTCAAAGAAGTCAAAGGTCAAAATTTTGAAGCCCTCACCTAGTGCCATCACATAAAGCAAACGGAATCTAAATCGGGTTAGAAATGGGGAAGGAGTAGCATTTTGTAGCCAATGTACAATGTAGGTAAAAACTCAAGGTCAAAGGTCAAAGAAGTCAAAGGTCAAAATTCTGTGTAGAAGTTTTGAAGCCCTCACCTAGTGCCATCACATAAAGCAAACGGAATCGAAATCGGGTTAGAAATGGCGAAGGAGTAGCATTTGGTAGTAATATGTACAATACAGGTAAAAAATCAAGGTCAGAGGTCAAAGAAGTCAAAGGTCAAAATTCTGTGTAGAAGTTTTGAAGCCCTCACCTAGTGCCATCACTTAAAGCAAACGGGGTTGAAATCGGGTTACAAATGGCGAAGGAGTAGCATTTTGTAGCAAAATGTACAATATAGGTCAAAAATCAAGGTCAAAGGTCAAAGAAGTCAAAGGTCAAAATTCTGTGTAGAAATTTTGAAGCCCTTACCTAGTGCCATCACATAAAGCAAACGGAATCGAAATCGGGTTAGAAATGGCGAAGGAGTAGCATTTTGTAGGCAATGGACAATATAGGTCAAAAATCAAGGTCAAAGGTCAAAGAAGTCAAAGGTCAAAATTCTGTGTAGAAGTTTTGAAGCCCTCACCTAGTGCCATCATATAAAGCAAACGGAATCAAAATCGGGTTAGAAATGGCGAAGGAGTAGCATTTTGAAGCAAAATGTACAATATAGGTCAAAGGTCAAGGTCAAAGGTCACATCTGAAATTCTGTATAAAAGTTTCAAAGCTCTCATGTAGTGCTATCATATAAAGCAAACAGAATCAAAATCGGGTCAGAAATGGCGAAGGAGTAGCATTTTGAACATTTTGATCACACACGGACGCACGGACGGACAGACGGACACACGGACACACGGACACACACACGTAAGGAGCCCGTTTCATAGTCCCCTGCTCGAACTCGTTCGGCGGGGACAAAAAGCTCTTATGAAATATGAAGGAGTACATGTATATAATTCTGAGAGGAATTCAAAGTTTTTTGATGAAATTGGTTTAGGAATGGCTGAAATATCCAAATAAATTGATCCTAGTAGAAGATGGGACCCACCTTTTATTAGGATCACTTTGTTTTACTTTGATTTTGGATGTCTCAGCCATTTCAAAACCAATATTCCTCACATAAACTTTGAATTCCTATTCAGATGGTATGCTCTTTAACATTTCATAAAGCGGTTTCTAGATATCTCGCAAGAAGTTAAAAAGCTGAATCCTCATCAGACCCCATACTATATAGGCCAGTGGATTGAGGCTGAATTTGGGGGTCAACTGGCAACTATCGTATAACAAACAAATTTTGTAATTTTTTGAAAGTAAATGTGTTAACAAACTTACCAGTAAAATTTACCCAGAAGTTCTGCTCGACAACATGCCCAAATGACGTCATCAACATGGCCACCCCCCAAACCAGAAAAATGAATGGGAATTTTAGGATATCTCAAGTTTCCATTATACAACTGACGTTAATCATGAGATAAGTTGCTAGTGTATGTATTTCTTATTTCCTGCCTTTCTTCGAGCAAAATTGGGCCCATTTGTGACCTCTTTTTCAAAAAATCTGAGCCCAAATTAGGTCATTTCTATGGCAACTTTATGCTGAAAACAATGTTTTTCTCAAACAAAAAATGCATCACCTTCTCAATGATAAACACCATTTTAAATTTATATAAGTAAGTATGTAAATTCATAGCTATTTGATTGACTGGAGTTGAGACCTAACCTGTGAGAGACCACAGTTACCATGGTTACACTCAAACTTGCCTGTAGCCATTATAACACAGCTATCCAGAAATCACAATTTTCATTATTAGTGGTGTATTATGTATCCATCTCAGTAGCTGGATTTTTTGTTGTTTTTTGGTTTGCATTCGGCAAAATCATAAGACAAGCTGATATTTCGTTCAACTCAATTAGGCATAGAATATAGATTAACTCAATTAGGCATAGAATATAGATTAAGTCAATTTCTCATAAAATGAGACCCTCCTCCACCTCCGCCCCCACTCCCAATAAAAATGGGTAGTTCATGGCTGTTCCTTTCTTGCAGTCCTGTAGGGTGTTTCACCAAAATTTTCATTGGTTTCAGTTTCACTTCATTGGTTTCAGTGTCGCTATCTCACTTTTCTGATTGGTATGTTTTAGTCATGAGGACTTGCTAAGTGAAACTGAAAACACTAAGTGGCACTGATCTCACTGAAATCAATGTTGGTGAAACGAGTCTTGCATGGACTTCTGTACGATATCAAAGCAAGCTCATTATACTTGATGGACTACTACAATAAATACTGTACTTCTGAAAGAAATGAAGCACTGTTAACAGAAATTGCATACACATTTTGTCATAGATCACTATCAGACTATACATACTAACAATCTCTTCTGAAAAAAAAATGTCTGAAAGCACAATGTTTTGTTGATACCATTAGGTTATAAAAGTATTTTGAACAATATATGTTTCAAAGGTTGACTATGTATGCCCTCATATGCGCATCGTTTGGATAGGTGATCATCAATAATCATCAATAATTCCACAAATGCAGGGAAGAAGATGGTAAGTCATTTGTCTCTGCCTTACCCTTCCCTAATTGTTACTTGCTAAAACTGTATGTTTATATTAAAAGTTTTAACTGACACTCATTCTTTCCATGGAGCAAACAGCACAACCTGCTTTAAAGAGAGTATCTTATATGAACTAAACGTGCAATTTTGTTACTGCTTGAAGTTTTCCGATAATTACATTATTTTTATCTTTACTATGGCAACAAAACGGAATTATGTGGATGAAGTTTATAAAATTAATACATATATGCAAATTTTATATATTGTGCTCACACAGTAGAAAAGTACGTAGCAAAATATTTAGAACATGTATGGCATTAGTTTACATGTTGAAGGTGAGAGTTCTGGAATGGGGAGGCCGGAGGGTGTGGCCAACTTAAAGGCATAATTTACCATTTGCAGATGAAACAAAAACCCAGCATTAGTGCTTTAAAATAGTTCTAAAATGTGAGTTGGGGATAGAAACAACCACTGTGAAAATTTGAATCAGTAAGATCGATGTTAAGTGCTGTTAAATATACAAAATTTGAACAATAGTTATAATCAAAATGTTTCCAGACTAAACCATATACCGTTACGGTTTATTGAGAAAAACACTGACATCTCCTTATATCTTAGGCTTTATTGCAAAACTTTTATATGGGAGGGTGTTTTGTGGTATAACAGACCTACACATATGCATGAAAATCGATATCTTGAACATTTTTCAAATGACTACTCCCAAAAGTAAACTGGACCTTTAAGATACATGTATGCTATGCTAAAAATCTACAAAACAATTGAATATCATGTTAATCTCATACTTAAAATTTACCAAACTTGTCAGCATCTGAAGCAACATTACATTATTTAAAGCCAATTTTTTAATTAGCAAAAATTTACAATATCCATGCTGGGAAATTTTCTATCAACCGAATAATGAATCAACTGTCATTTATACATAGAGCAAGCTGATTATAAAACCTGTCTATCCAATATGTAAATTTGTCATATTTTAGGAAGAGAATTCTAAGCTGCTGTGTCAATTGTTTGATTTCTGACCCAAGTCCTTTTCTATGGCTTTTCATTTTTCTCCACTTTACATATTTTCCTTTTAGTTGTTTCTTCTCTTCTCTTTTTCTTGCTATTTCCTCTTCCTTCTTTGTTTGTTTGTTTTTTGTTTTTTGTTTTTTGTTTTTTTGGGGGGGGGTTCTTTCTCTTGTTATGTTTTAGGGCTTATTTTCGTTCTCAGTTTTGCTCTTATCTTTATTGCACTTCTCTCTCCCTCTCTCTTTCTAGCCATCTCTTCCATGTTTTCCTCATTCTCTTTGTCAAGTTATTTCATCAATTTATCCTCTTCTCTTTTGAAGTATGATCTATACTTTTATTGTCTCTTGAAACATTATACGGAAAGAGGAAAAACACAAAATATACTCTGAGTTTACTTTTTGGTCACATCTTTATTGTAAATGGCAGGTTATATTACTATTATTATTATTATCATTACTATTATACTACTATATGTGACTAAGGGGGAACTCAAACAATGAGGTTTATTCCGTCACAATAGAGAGTTCACGTTAAGGGGAATCGAGACTGCTATAAGGGGAATCATTCGCTCTCTCGAACAATGAGAGAAGACAAAAGATTCCCCTTAATGTTCCACCTACAGTAATTATTATTATTATTGTTATTAGGTGATCCGAGTATCCTCTCGGATCACCTGTATATGTACGGATTCTTTCTTATTATCATTATTATTTCTCCTTAAAAGTTGTGTAGAGGTTAGCTCGAAAAGTTCTTCGACTTTCATTTTCAAACTTATGCCAAATATGTATCGTGTCCCAAAGACGACAGATCTAATGTAATCATAATGGTCAGTCGACCGTGACGTCACTATGACATCATTATATGAAATCACATTTTCATTCATATCTCATTAATGGAATAGAATTTCTCAATGAAATTTATGTCTCATATAGCTCACGTTAAGCGCTTTCTACTTATATTCACAAATTCATTTCTTCACTTAAAACGTGCGCGTACGCACGCATTGAAATATTTACATGCTCCAATTGAGCTCAAATTTTTTTGCACACGTTTCAGATCATTTGGAGCATTTTTTGAAAAATTGAAAAATATGGACGGACTCGTACGCGCGCGCGCATATACGCATGCACAGCTCGTATCCAATAGAAATTTCCCGTTTTCTCACGTGGATCGGATGTCTATAATGCCGAGGAATAATTCTACCAAGTTTCAAGTCAATCCAACTCAATATGACGTTATACGGGCCCGTCAAAGTTGAAATTCCGCGCGTGCGTCAATGGCGATATACAGTGTAACTATGCCAAAAAACCGCCAATTTTAAATCTAATTTTACTCATCAGGATGGACGGTGACCCCCCATTTTCTTTACATATTCTGAAAGCTGATGAGTTGTACATATCATTTATTCATGGGTTGACGATGCTGGAAAAATGATTAAAAGATATCAAATTTTTCAATGAAATAAAAGCAATTTTTCAAAATGACGTCATCAAATTTCAAGTTCACTCAAGCGTATCTCACTTATCCTTCTCCGATTTTCACCCAGAATGTTGTAGCTTATCAAATGCTCTTCCATTAAGGTAGTATCAAAATTTTGATTGGATGACGGCATCACCTCGTAAAAATGGATGGAAAGTAACCTGTCAAATTTGACCAGTTTACGTGTTATCTCTATGGGAGTGCAGTTTTTCGGGAAATGAAAACTGACATTACGATCTTTTTCGAGCACTAGCTCACTTATCCTTCGGTGAATTTCTCCCAGATTTTAATATGTTGTAGCTGAGACTTTGGACTTTCGTGAATATGCCCTCCGTTTTTTCATAAGACGTCGGGATCACGTAGAAAAATTTGGTCGAAATTGGCACTTGGCTTCGATGTAGCGTCATTTTTCTTAATACGCAGAGCCTATGGCTCAGTGGAAAGTGCATCCGACTTTTAATCTGAAGGTCCCAGGTTCGAGGCTCACCCCTGCCAATTCTTTTGCTTTTTTTTATTAAACACTTTTTTCTTCTTTTTCTTTAGTTAGTCTTATTCTCCCTTCCTAACATTATCTTTTTCTGATTTTTTTATGCTTCTCCTTCAAATTTCTATACAATGCCTTAACCTTTTCTTTATTTTTCTTTCTTCCACTTTCTGTGCAATAGATCAAGAACAACAAGTCCTTTCAACCCCATATTTTGCACATGTTTAGTTCACGTCATGAACATCACTTCATAAAATAACATCTTCTTCCTCCAACACTATCTTGGGTAGGTAAATTAGGGTCAAAGGTCAAAAGTGTTCAATCCTGTATCTTGGTGAATACATGTCCTATCTTTCCCACATTTTGCACACTTAATGACCATGTAGCAAGAATCATTTCACAAAATAACAACTTTTTGCTCAGAGGCCATCTTGGCTGTGTAAAGTGGGGTCAAAGATCAAATATACTTCATTCTGTAATCCCATTAGTGTATATGGTATCACCGTCATATTTTGCACACAGATGGACCTCGATAGGTGGATCATTTTGTAAAATAACGACGCTTTGGTCGGACACCATTTTGGCTGTGCAAATGAGGTATTATCTCTATAGTATGGGAGTACATTTCTTCTGGAAATGAAAAATGACATGACCGTCTTTATCGAGCACTAGCTAATTTATCCTTCAGTGCATTTTCCCAGATTTTGATATGTTGTAGCTGAAACTTTGGGCTATCATTCATGTGCTCCATTTTTTATTGGAAGTCCGGATTACGTCGCTTAGCTTCAATGTCGGGAGATATGTCTCCCTTTCGGTGACTTTCTTTGCAATAGCTCAAGAAAAACAAGCCCTTTCACCCCCACATTTTGCACATGCTTAGACCATGTCACATACATCATTTCATAACATGACAATAAATTCATCAGACATCGTCTTTTGTAGGTAAATTAGGGTCAAAAGTCATAACTGTTTCATCCTGTATCTTGGTAAGTACTTGTCCTATCTTTGCTATATTTTGCACACGTATAGATCATGTTGCACGAATCATTTCATAAATTAACTTTTTGCTCAGATGCCATCTTGGGTGTGCAAAGTGGGGTCAAAGTTCAAAACATGCTCTTTCCATTTTAAATCTGTAGTCATGACAGGTTTGATTCCCAGCTTTTCTTCGATGAGAATCTCAGAAATCTCAGAAATCATTTATATATCGGATCACCTAATTTGTCAGTCTTGACAAATTCTCGAATCTAGTTATTATTATAATCATTATTATAATTATTATGAATAATTCAACGATAAAAGGGGAGTCACGTGGATGCTGGGGGAAAAAATAACACATCAATTGTAACCTTAAGGTCTTGCTTTACAATCCATGTCACTGTAAGCAAATAGAGGTACGTGAGATAATACATACACGCACAACAAAACAACATAACTATTACAACGGCCAGAGAATAAAATGAGAATTAAAATAGAGATGAGGTTAATTAGCAACCAGGGTGCTCGTAAAAACGGTTATGTTGCAAAACATTTGTCTTTGGTGGGAAAAAAAACAACAACTTTCAAACCTATGATATAACAGGAAAAATCAATTTGAAATCTTTGGAGTTACATTAATGATTTATTGAAAGTAATATGGATTATGATTAACTTGCCAAGAATACTAGGAGATACCACTTAGATTGCTGGTTGGTGTTTCATTTTTTGGCATCAAAACAGAAACAACATAATATAGCTGAGAACATGGAGAAGGGATGTATGTGATGCCAATGGCTATGACTGCACAGTAGCTGAGAAGGGGTCACTAGAATAATGACAATGACATGGCTGCACTATATGGCTACACTGTATGGAAAGGCAAACAAAGGTATGCCCACTGTATTGCGCACCTGACCTTGCAGCTGCATGGCCCTGTCCCTAGGGAAGACAAGATCAGGCTGAGTGCTCACCAGGCGGAGTATGCACATGATCGTCACATAGTTCTTTACCTCAAGTGTGACATCCATATTAGTATATTTTAATAAATAGAATACACAAGCAAAATGACACTTGACCAATATGTTGAAATTGTACTCATGAGCATGTTCCTGATTAGATTTTCTGGGTAAATTTCATGTGGGATATTGTCAGGACGTATACTTTATAAAAAAGTTAAAATTTGCTTGTTATACGATAGTTGCCAGTTGAGCCTTTTAAAGCCACTTTTTAGCCATCGTCAGCAGGCCTAATACCATCCCTTTAACCCGTTGAGGACGGTTATATTTTGCTACAACACGCATTTCCCATAGACACCTGCCCGAGTATACTCGGGACTCGTCCTCAACGGGTTAATCTGCCCTTTATTTACACCCCCTACCCTCACAAGAAAACCCCTCATACCCCGTGCACCTACACACCCACAAACTCCATCCATCTCTCCAATACCCAACCTCTGCACCCCCACACATACACACACACAAAATAAAACATAGGTATATTTATATACTGCTCTCATCACTATTTCAGAGACTCCAACCCAAAGCACCCTCTGATCTGGAGATTCTCCCACCTGAAACCCCTAGCAAACGGGAGACTCCAACTTGATGTGTGCAAAATTCCTACGGTTCTAGATGCTCTCTGGTGCTACCCAAGGCCTTTTTTTTTTCCAACATACAATAGCAACAAGTAAGAAATCTTTTCCAACGGGAGACACAGAGCCAGGGCGGGAGAAATTAAATCTCAAGCGGGAGAACGGGAGATATTTCAAAGATGGATTTTCGGCGGGAGATCTCCCATCGAAAACCGGAATGTTGGAGTCTCTGCTATTTGTGAAAAAAAAAAAATCTAAATAAAAAAGATAAGAAAGTGTATCACAACAGATTGCAGCATATTTCAAAGGACTCAATTGTGAGATCAGTAAAAACATCAGAGAAACAGATAAACAAGTCAAGGCCTTAGCTGTGGTTGTGCTATAGATATGGTCATCATTGACAACACAAACATATGGCATGGACTCACAGCCAAAAACCATAGATAAGGAATATCTGTTACAACTTCCTGTCACAGAATTCAGAGCAACAGATGATCCCTGCATCATTTTCCTTTTTTCTCTCTTTTCTCTTTAAGTTCAGTTCCTATCTTCACTCAACTTCCATTATTATGGCACATTATGCATTGTCGAAATTTGCCTCGTCTCCAGAATTCCAGGTGAAAAAAGGCTCTCCATACATCTTGTGCATGTAAGGATGTGTGTGTGTGTGTGTGTGTAAATTCCATGTTCTAACAATTACATACATTGTATTTGAACACGTGATCATTTCACTCTGTTTCCATACACACATAAAATTATTCACAATAAACATTCACAATAAACAAAACACTTGTACATAACACAGAACATCCATATCTGTCATATAGTCAAACCATGTTAATTCAATTTTATTGGTATATTTCAATCACACAGCCATAATCTTCAATATTGAAACAATGCCTTTCATTGACTCCAGCTCAAAAGGCATACCAATGCTTTAAAAGTGAATCTCAAGTGGGACAATACACCTGGACATGGAATGGCCATTCCAACAAATTCATAAACACCATACTTTAGGCAGATATTATGTCATGCTATGTTTCAGGCATATGAAGACTCTCTCTTTTCAATCAGGTCATAAATTATGTACTTTTGAGATAGGTCACAACTGAATTGTACACATATGAAAGCAATCATCTCAAGAAAATGTCAGTAAGTGGGCAATGTTCACATGTGACAGAGAGACCATAAGTTGCATACTGGGTTCACAAAGTTTGACACAACAGACCAGTCTACTAATATACTCAAATTAAAATGCTTACTATCGTAACAAAACTTTTTGCCTTATGACAGGTTAATTTGCATAACACTTGTCAACTTCAAAAAGTAATGTAATGATTATGCATGCAAGCCAGATTTCAATGTTTTTAGATGAAACAGGTAAATGGCTGGCTTTGTACTGGATCCCCAAGGAAAGTAATTTTGATGAATTCGAATACATTAGTAAATCGGCCTACTCAAGATGGACATAAAGTAGACTGGTAGGAATGAAACATTCTACATGACTCCTCTATGAAAAGGAAACTGAATGATTTCCCTCCAGCTACATACCCAAAAATTAAAAGTACACTGTATGTCAAAATGCATAATGGGGCAATTATACAGTAAACTGTAATTTCACACACTTTCATTCTGTGCACACTGAAAAGGGCAGTATCTGGACCAAGACTGAAGGTTACACCATGAATATTTGCTAAAACTCATCTTCTGCTGTGTTCCAAATTGCAGTCTTCTTAAAGTTCCAACTTGTCACTCAACACTTCACTCTTCATGATAAAGCACAAGGACAGTCCACCAGATGCAGATGAAACTGGTCCTGATGCTTTACTCCTTGCAGTCAAAATTCTACAGTATAGATCACTTCAGATGTGTATTCTCACAATATTGCAGGTGTAAGATGGTAGGATTTCACCTGCCATGCATGCCTTACAATCAATACAACCAACAAGTCCTTGATTCCAATCAAGCAATATTCCCTGTTCACAGTAGTAACAAACCAGTAATAAAGAAATTCTTTGTGCCAAACTTCCCTCGCTGTAAATAAACCATGGACACATATCTTTGCAAACTCATTCTGTACACAGCACTATGCCTTTTCCTCTCTTAGTCCATGGAATTCATCTTTATAATAAGGTGTGAAAATTCAGGGAAAGAACATTCCTTGTCAATCCTTTGTATAGCATATAAAAATGAAACAATCATTTAATAATATATTTCAAGCATACTTGTAAACATTTCCCATGGAAATATGCAGTACACTCATCCGTGAAAATTACGACCTGCAGGGGGGTGTTTCATAAAGCTGTTCGTAAAGTTAGGAACGACTTATGAGCGAATGGTGATCAGTTCTTGTGCTGAATTATGGAAATTCCGATAAGTATAGCACATCAGAACTGATCACCAGTCGCTCGTATGTTGTTCGTAACTTTACGAACAGCTTTATGAAACAGGGCCCTGGTATATGTCATAATCTATTTTTAAGGTGCATTCAGCATAGTTAAAACCCATTTTAAAAAAAAAATCAAAAAAAAAATCGAGGAAAAAAAAATAGATATCATTTCGGCTTTCCTGACACTTGTCTGTACTTTGACTTTCTTTACAACCAGATTGTGTCATTCTGGGTCACAAAGCATTCACTGAGAAAATGGCTCACAATCTCCTAAAATCCAACAAATTCGATCAAAATCCCACAGATAACCCACAGTACAGCAACATTTAATGGTGCAACTGACACAGAAATGGTGAGAAACTACTTCCTGTCATCCTTTGTTCTATTTCAGGAGTTAAATGGTATATTCCCACTGGGCTATTTCTTTTACTTGCAATAAGGCCCCGTATGCAGCTTGCATTGGTAGCATGCTCATTTCAGAAGTTGTGATGGTTAGTGCAGCAAAAAAAAAAAAAAAAAAAAAAAAAATTGCACAAACCTGCTACCTTTTGAACAGCCATACATTGCTCCTGCCTGCCAATGACAGCACAGGACCAGTATTTACACTCTACAAATAAATGAAGAGCAACCATCATGAAGCTTGTCACCTACGAAGCCCTGAATGCTTACAAACCTTGATCATTATTATGTGTGACTATATACCTTCACGAGTGTGTGTAAAAGCAAAGGGATTCCCACTAAAGTTAGGTTTGAGGCTTTGCTTGTTTGTCAATACTCCAAGCAATACTGTGTGACCAAGGCCACCCCCCCCCCAAAAAAAAAAAAATAATAATAATAATAATAATAAATAAATAGATAAATAAAAATAAAAATAAATAAATAAAAGGAAAAAAAATACAAGTAACAGAACAGAAGCAAAACTGGAATGGTGGGAAGGGAAAAATGAAGTTGAAAACAGTTAAGTGGCCATTCTCAAAGCCATGATATCCAGACCAGCTGTATGTACACTCTTTACAACGGCCAGTCTCTTGCCTGAGAACAAATTTTCACTCCTTGTATGCTCATTAGTTTCTTTGGGACCACAAACAATAGAGAGATTTTAACAGAGCTTCAAGAGACAGGCACAATGACATCAGTAAAAAGTCCAAACAATGTATGTCCTCTGCACAGCTGCTTTTAAAAGTTCCTATTACAGTTTGCTTTGCATTTTTCTGCATGAGACACACAGCTAGGATATTAACAAATACTAAAACACAAGAACGAATATTGCTTTTTCATAAATTAAAGAAATACCTTTCAACTTTACATGCAGCCATTTCCTAAGCTTACACACATTTATCATGTGATGATGATCATTAAGCTTACAAACAGTCCTCATGTAAAATCTGAATGGAGTCTGCTCATCGTTTCCCATTATTTTCACATCCATAAACAAGTAGAGTCATGCTGACATGAGAGCCTCTGGTTTTGTTGCCTGTTTCTTGGAGCAAAGTTATACCATTCTACACAGATTACATTGATGGTTGACCATTTGCCTTCGTATTACTCTACCAAGCAAGAAACCATTCATCCAGTCTAATGTTAATTTGTTCCTGTTAAATTGCTCGCACTGAATATTATTAAGGCAAATACAAATATAAAACATGTATAAACACTTGTACTGATTTCATGCCATCACACTTTGAAATAATTCTTGAGTGGGATAAAATCTTCCCTCAGAATTTCAAAGAAATAATGAACCAGTAAACTGTGGAATGCAACTGTATTGATGGATGTACTGAAAAGGGTAAAAAAAGATATGTTCATATGGACTACTTCTTTTTTTTTTTTGTATGTCAATACAAGCTCCTTGGGATTCTCTATATTATTCCATGAATAACAAGCAATGAGTGACTGTCCATCGCACAAAAAGTCTGAATGTCTATGCTGATGCTGTTGTGACTGCAGTTGTAACCATTCCATAAAATAGAATTGATAGAAGACACTACAGTCTCTCATCAAATACAGGGCTGCCAACCTTGAGTGAGAGTTTGGAGTGAGACACTGAGGGAGCGAGCAACTAAACCCAAAGGGAGAGTGTGGCTGTGGCAAAATCTTGCAAGTTTGGGCTTGGGCATGAATGCTCTGATTTTCAGGGATTTTGGAGGCATTTCTCTTTTTTTACTCTGTTTTTGAAGTTCAACATGAGAATTCTTTCATCAGAGTGAGACAGTTATAATTTGGTGATTTGAGTGAGTCTCACTCTCATTGCATGAGAGTTGGCAGTCCTGCAAATAGCAGGTAGGGGTGGGGGGGTTCATATCAGTAAAGGACAAAACATCAAACAATGGATTCTACTTTAATACACAATAAGCTTACAATTTAAAAGTCATCTCTAGGTTTAACAATGATACTAAAAATTTATAATCATCATTATTACAATAATACGAAATTATAAAGTTCATGGAAGCAGTGTCTGATGATTTTCACGTATAGTGAGTGTTAACACCTTTCTCACTGAGCCACTTGCCTCTCACACAGGATAATCTTCTATATAGATCCTATGTACATCTTTGTTTCAATGACCCACAAGCACTTGTGTCCTGGACTTGATAAAAACTTGTTGAAACAGAAAACAGTGCCTTTCTACATTCTTATCTATACCATGAATGCATCAGAGGCAAAACAGAGAATATTATAATTAACTCATGACAACATGACAAACAGAGTATTGTCAATAACTTAGTAACTTCCTCTACAAGAAAGACCACTTGACAGCTTTGGGTTTTCAAGGAACATATTACAGTAAAAGACATACTTATAAAAACAAGGGCCCCTTGTTATGAAGCACTCAAAAGCAATGCAGTTACTATGGCAGCAACTAGACAATGGCCAATCAGGTATGAGAGGCATGGATAAGTTGAAATCATGCAATAATTGCACATCTTTTCTAGCAACCACATTCAATGTGCGAATTTGGCATACTGAACAGTATTGCGACCTCATTTACATGCCTTCCCTCTCTTAAATATTCCAAAGTCGGATACACTTTTTTCCCCCTTTTATCCAGTTCGGCTGACGTTACACTGAATCGTTTGACAATACTTCACATAACATGCGCATAAGCTCCATCTTAAAAGTTTTGAGGCTTTTAATACATCCAAATAGTCACTTTAGTATTGAGCAATTGACAGAGGTGCTCAGTACCTGTATAAATATTACCATCAGTTGCCTCAACACCTTACAGAGTGAATGGTATCAACATACACATGGACAAAGCATATTTGACATTCATTCTGGAGCTTGAACTAAGCTATTGAATTAATTATATACAAAATAACAAGCTAAACAAGAAAATGCCATAGTTCTTATCCCAAAATACACATAATCTCTTTTCTTTTCATTCTCATAAACTTTGGTTATATTGCTCTTTTACATATTTACATGTTTTAATTTTCATCAAAAATCATGTTTATCAAAGTATTTGAATAATGTGCAAATTTTGTCTATAGTACAATACACTGAAAGAAATAGAAATCTCTTTGTGCGTTTACAACAGCAGAGTACCTTAGCAAAAGATTGAAACACCACTTCCACTCCCGAGTTCATCTCCCAATAATCCCCAACTAGAGACTGAACTAAACTCCCCTTTTAATTATAAAGAAATGCAGACATTATTGCAGTTTGAATCACCATGCAAAATAGTGACATCATAAACACAATATCAATATCTGATACAGATCCAACCCTGACGAGATTTCTTGAAGTTATTCTTGTGCCATGCATAGTGTGATACAACCTTTCAATAAATCATTAAGACCTTTTAGATCTGGTTCCTATTAATACCTCTTAATGTTTTTGGTTTCAATCGCTACTTATATAATATGCACACATGTAATGATATATATATATGTATATATATATATATACCTCATTTATCACTGAAGGTGGAGATAAAACAAAATATTTTCCTTTTTTCTCTAGAAAGAATGAATCAAGAGAGCAAGTAGCAAGATGGTGAGAGTAGAATGGTGACAATGAAACAATTCTATATGAAACTGACAGCAAGCTGAACATGTAGGGTCTGTCATCTTAGCCTTCTGAATGGACAGTCGAATCACCAAAGTATTTCATAACACAGTCACTCTTTATTCCTTTCCATTTTTCAGGTGAGTGAGCCTCACTGTGGAACACCATTTTCCACGACTCAGCACCATGACAACAGCTGGCCTAATTCTGGTCAAAATTCAATTTCATGCTTTCATGCTCCCTGTTTGGCAATAAGACTCCATACACAAATTCAATAAAACAGCACTACCACCATCATCTTGTTTTCCCTACAAATATCAAGAAACAAGTCATCAAGGCTTATGTGCCTCAATGTACAAGACATGAATACCACAAAGGATTCACTTCCCAGAAAAACAACAAGGTCTATTGGGAATAATACAGAGATGAAGAACACAGCCTTTTCAATCCCACCCTGGTAAACACTGAAATGGATCACACCACCACGCCTGCTACATTTAACAGTACTGACGGTGACACACATACCAACATCATCCGCAAATGAAGTTCAATTTCAGATCAAGCCTCAAGACACTGTGGGCTAATCTCTGAAAGTAGCAGGAAGCTGGTCAGATAAGCAGATCACCTGAGGGGGGGGGGGGGGGGGACTGCTATGACAGGAAGAAGACAAAATCAGGTGACATAATAACAGAGACAGACAATGCTACTGAGTAAGTGAGTAACCATCAGACTGGACAAGCATGGGAGGATAGAGGGAGAGATAAATAGTGCTGTGTGCACTGCATCTATAGTATTAGGACAGAGACATACAATTCCAAGCACAACTTGCAAGCAATGGGTATAGAGTTCTCTGGTATCTACATCAGCTGATCTACCACATCTGAACGCTGAAGGGTTCTGAAGACACCGTGTGTTTTGTTTTATTTCCCCCAAAAGGGGTAAGGGGAGTGATATTAGACAAGGTGAAGGAGGGTCAATGTGGGGTCCTACTACCCAGACTAAACACCAATACTCAATATTAATCTAGTGTTAGAGAAGTTCTGATTATTTGTGCTGCGAAGTGGTAGTACACTGTGCGCTATTGAAAGATGGGTGACAAAAAGTTTTTGCCCTACACACATCTTCCCCTGCCCATACTACAAAAGAAATCTCTGTTTGTGCAACAGTATCCTCAGAAAACAGTTAGTAGGGTTAGAGAAAAATATTCATGCACTGCTCCAGGCTAGGCCAAAAACCACATCTACGGCAAATTTCCTCTAACAGCACATCATTCAATCACAGGGAATAGTTCAGTCCTGACAAGAGTGCATACTATTAACTGTAATCTAGCGTTCAATTTATATTCATCAGTTGAATCTCTCCTCCATGTCAAGTGAGTGTTGCAAACTTGGCAAACTGTGCAACACTGCCCAAAATGTATAAAATTGATGAAGTTGTGGAATGTGTCTGATCACAAATGCATTCACAAATACTTAAGTGTGTACAGCAATACTTAGCAACAAAAGCCAACAAGAGATTAAAAAGGAGAAGAAAACTGGCTCATATTATTATGGCTAGCAAAGAAAGCTCTGGTGGTAGTCACATTACTACATTCCATTGATGACATCTATCTCCACTCCACTAAAATAAAAGACCCCTCTGTATTCATACCACTGGAGGTTACAAAACCCATTCACAGGAAAAGTCACAGACATTTAGGGAATACTTAGCCACTTTCACTGTAACATGTGTAAGCAACTTGAGCATAACTATGATCCATGCTGATTTCCAAACCAAACATGATTAGAGTACATTTAGTGATCACTGAAAAGGATATATCTTGGAGAGAATCTATTTTCAAACCCCTCATACGAGACAAAACAGCAGGACAACAGGCAGAACTGATTGTAATCTGATTATTGGAAGCAATACACAAAAATACAAGATAGTAGACATGGATCCTATCGATCACAAAGAGGAGAAACATATCACTCTCAGCTTCACAGCATTTTCCATTCCACTTCTAGACCCTAAAACTATTTTGGATTTACAATATGTCATCCTTGTAGGGATTCAACTCTTACAACAGAAGTTGGATATGACAGCCATAAGGGTTTGAATCACGGAAATAATGCCACATTGAAAAGTAATCTGAATAAATCAACTGTGTGACCAATAACAATATTGAGTTTGATTATATTCTTATGCAGTTTTGATGTAGAAAAGATATCTAAGCATCTTGTTCAAAAACATGCTAGCAGGACACCTCATGTTATCACAAAAATTATAATTCTATATATTCATAAATTCTGAAAAGTGATCAGTAGCGAGAGGGGAGTGAGCTATAACTTTTGGTGTCAATCTGAACAATTTCTCATATACTTAAGGAACGTTCTTTATACTCCACTGCCTCTCAGGTACTGAATAACACTCTTTCATAAAATCTTTCATGCTTAATCTTTCTACCTTTCATAAAAAGGAGGCCACCGCAAAGTAAGAATAAAAAGCTCAGGCATAGTGTTGAAACATGTACAGAAACATTGCTCCAGCAGAAAACTGCTGTGGTCACTAACACTACAGAGCCATATGAAAGAGTCTACAATCCTATGTTTGCTTCCACTGCACTGTCAGGAAGTACTTGAAGAACTCATACACTGACCACGAGAGTGCAGTGGCAGGCATCTGAAAGACCACTCGCGCCTGGACCCCCTTGAAGTAGCCGCGCACCCCGCCTAGGTCGTAAATAGTCCTACAGGCATGAAGCATGCCATTGATCGACCTGTTCTCCCGTGTGACACTGTGCTCCTGAGTGTTGAGCAGTGTCTTGCAGACGTCGAGTGGCGTTGTCACAGCGGCGGCGATGGCACCTGCTGCGGCCCCTGACAGCATGTGGCTCTTTGGGTTGTACTTGCGGTCAGAGTTTAACAAGTCCTGGCCCAGCTCATACGTCACAAAATGCACTGTCTGGAACGGGATATTCATAGTCAACTGCGTCGTATAGCTGCGGTAGAACGCCGTAGCGCCCTCCGCTCGCCATATCGTCCTCACGCAGTCGGTCACAGTTTTGTAGGGACTGTTGTACATCTGCATTCTCTGCTTGATCACTGAGTTCCAGCGATTCCAGAAATAAGACGAGGGTTTAGTAGCGGTGATAGTCAGCAGACCACAGATCAGATGGCGTTCCAACCAGATGGGTGTTGTATTGACAATGTTGCCAGAGTAGTCACCAAAAGTGAAGTTGTCAGTGAATTTTCCAGACATGGCCAGGTAACATGATTCATCAGGAGCCATTGTGTTGATGACAGCACCAGAAATAAAAAGGGAAAGGAAATTTATTAGTAATCAAAATTAAATATTTTTGTTTTACTTGTAATGCATTGCAACTGCAACCATCAGGTAAGCACAGAGCAGAAGCATATCCATGAATAGCGTACAGTGACATTAGTTGCTCTTTTTCCATGGAGTAGGTTAGTTTTCTTAACAAAGTACATAAAGTTGAATGCTGATGAATCATCCACACCAACATCCTGGATAGTATTCAATATGTTGGTTACTTTCCTGCTTTTATGACATTCCTAACAAATACATTTGCAAACTGCATATTTACATGTACTGGTAAATCCAATTTCTCTTCCAGCAGCATTGCCTTTTTAGGCTAATACATTTTCTCCTTCCTATAACTCACCCCTACAGAAGACAGAATTAGCTCAGATGTATGAGAACAAATGTCAGCAATTAATTCACATACTTGCTAGGATTAAAAACGAACAAACAAACAAACAAACAAACAAACAAACTTGATCATAAAATTATCAGACTAGCACACTGAGAAAATGCAAACAAACAAATTATTCAGCAAGTTTGCAGCTCTTTGGAGGCAAGGTCATTCCTAAGCCCACTTTGAGTGTTCATTCCAGGAAAAACAGCAAACCACACACCCCATGGCTCCTCAAATATCAACCTGTCTACAATGAGAATCCTGTTTGAAGTTTGAGAGTCATTTCCGTTGACAATCATTGGGCAATCACAAAGGGGGGAGGGGGTATCCCTAAGTACTGGTAACAGACACCCATGTCAAAACACTATGACTTTTCTGTGTCTCTTTTACACAAATCCCAGATTTCAGTTCCGAGGGTGTTCTCTATTAATGTATTATGAACATAACATGTTGTCAATGAAAGAACAGGGCAGAAGTCTACCACCCATCTTTGTTCTTGTCTGTTTCATCTCATATTGGTGCAGATCTACAACTACTTTTATGTCTACAACCACAATTGTACAACAACCACAACTTCTACTACCATTTCTAACTCCTACAACATACATATACTACTACAATCACTTCTACTACTTCTTAGTTCTTTAGCTACTTCTTTTCTTCCTCTCTTCTCCTCCCCTCCTCTTCCTTCTTCACCTAGTTCTAATCTAAAATCTTGGGAAGCATGGCTGATGCATCCATATTCCCAAAAATTAATCAGAAGTTTATATGACTGATGGTCAACTATATACATTTCTGTGAAACTTTTGATCACCTGGACACAAGCAAAATCACAAACATTGTTATGGCCCACATTCCAAATGGTTATGATAGAGATAGTGTGTTTACCTGAGGGACAAGATATCAAGACACAATTCTTCAAACCAATTTTTGTATTGTTCATCAAAGCATTACTCTCACACATGTGCAAATCGATAGCAATATGTTGAAGAGTTTGGTTTTGTTTGGTTGATTTTGTCCTGCAGGGGTCCCCCCCCCCCCCCCCACACACACACACGCTTACACACACAAACTCAAAGACAGCAGAAAACATAAGTACCCAGTAAACCTTGGCACAAAGGGCAATGACACCAGTTCCTTGAATCTTAGCCTGACTTCAAGACTGTTGAATCTCACTTTAAATGAGGCTAACACTTTGTATAACAGTACAATTTTGTATCCTGCCTTTTGTAAAGAGCTAAATGCACTCTGGAATGCTCTCTGGATAATTTGATTGTAGTGTCTTTCTTGCCACAGACTCAAATTTCAGGAAGAAATACTAACCTTGGCTAAATGTTAATTGAAAATTATGGGGCAATAGTCAACAAAATGAATCTATAGATACATTTTGGCACTTGACATGGACTGAAAAAGATCCAGTATTTCATATTCCTCAAGAGTGCTTTTAAGTTAAAATAAGTGATTGACCTGCATTTGTTATACAGCTATGGCGGTGTGTAATACCATTCAAATACAGCTACTGTAAAAGTGATTTCTTTCACATACAGCATGGCTCGACACTAACTTTTTTGTTTGGTGGCCCGATGGGGCCACCGAAATCCTAAATTTCAAATTTTGGTGGCCCGAGAGAAAAATTTGGTGTCCCGAAAAAAACCCAATAAAAAACATTAGAAGTCCTTTCTTTAATGAGTCAAATATTTAAGTTTTATGATCGTCAGAATTAGAAGTTGGACATATCTACTCATAAATAAACTTCAACAAACTTGCATCACTCACTCTCAGGCACTCATTCAGTTCTTTTCATCCATCCTTTAAACAAATTTAACTGCTAATTTCCGGCGCAAAAAGTTACGAATTTATTGACATACTTTTCAAAAAATTTTTGTGGCCCAAGGCGGGCCACCAAATTTGCCCTTTTTTGAAATTTGGTGGCCCGACTTTCATTTTTGGTGGCCCCGGGCCACCGTTAGTGTCGAGCCCTGCATACAGATACTTTCGCGGTTTCCATCGGTGCCAAATTTTTCGCGTGCGTTTAAATTTGCGGTCGGGAAAATCTGTGAATTCACAGTCAGCAAAAACTGTTTTATTTTGCACATGAAAACCCAAACTATAATCCAATTATTCTTTTATTTATTAAATAGAAATTGAAATTAACAGCAGGCTTACCTGAAATCCCATCTCTCGAGTACTTTCTTAACATGCTTGTACCTACATAGCGCGGTATCGCTGTGTGTGTGTTGGCCATCAATACACTCAATGCGCGGAATCTTTGTGTGTGCATGTGCGCAATAGCGTTGTAACAAGCGGCGCATTCAAAACATTTTCGCGTGATGTTAAATACGCGGATCAACCTCAAAGCATGAAAAACCACCACGAAAGAAACCACTTTTACAGTATTTGACTGGTGCTGTGTTGTGCTGTTTTTGACAGACAGATTTTGAAGTTAGTAAGAGGAAATATTTGTCAGGACAGTCACTTAAACTTTGTAAATGGAAAACTGGTTCTAACCCAAAATTAATTTGCAAAATTGGCACTATCATAGTATTCCTTTGATAATTATAATACATAGCACCCTACCATAAAGTTTCTGAACATCATTTGACAAAATAACAAATTGGCAGACCATTGGATGCTTCCCAGTGATACAACCAGTGCCATAAATGCTTTAGTTTGTAGTTACACCATTCCCCCTTTTGTATGTGTCATCCCCTTTGGAACTTTCTGTTTGCAGCACTACTTAACAGAGGTTTAGTTCCCATTCAAACTGATAATAAATGTATGCCACCACATGAGGATGTATAAATGGTGGAATAGTGATGACAATAACAATTCTCATAAGCTTTCTAAAATAACAGAAACCCTTCAACTCTACTGGCACGGAACAGCAAATAGGCCTACGGTATAGGGAAATGGTCTTTATTGCTGGGGCCCAAGGAAAACAGTCTTTGGTTCGCTTTAAACCCCAAATTCATATGTGCAAACAAAATAGGCCATTTACTGAACTGACACATTTCAAAAAGTTATGCATACCTTTAGGCAATAATTGTTACCAACAAAAAAGTTTGCCAGGTCTGCCTAGCGCAGCAATATCCACTGCATATAAAAGTTGATATGAGGGATTGAATTGCATTCAGTAGGAACATGGAATACCTCGTTACAAGATCATCTTAAAAAATGTGCCCAACTTTAACTTACACGTTATCATGTGAGCATAGTTAGAAAATCTGATGAAAACATCATGGCATCTCCACTGCTTGTGCATGTATGACATTAGCACATAGCCTACTAACAAACTCTTGAGAGTTCTTAAAGGGATAGTACAGTATTGGTGGAGATAAAATTTGGGCTTTTAAGTTTTTGCAAGATACCAAGAAAACACGTATGAAATAGTACAGAGCATACCATTTTAAGAGGAATTCAAAGTTTATTTGATGAAAATCAGGTTTGGAATGGCTGAAACATCCAAAAACAAAGGAAAACAAAGTAATCGTAATAAAATGTGGGTCCCACACTCCACTCTGGAGCTCTGTTTTGGATATCTCAGCCATTTCAAAACCAATTTTCATCAAATAAACATTGAATTCCTCATGGATTTACATGCTCTTTCATATTTCATAAGAGGTTTCTCATTATCTCACCCAAAAATGTTAGATACCTGAAATTAGGTCACAACCAAAACTATACGATCCCTTTAAAATGTCTTCTTTCTTTCAGATTTCCAGGAAATGAGGTTTCCTAACAAGCACCTACCGTCCACTGGATTCATTGCAGCATCGTGGATAACTGTTGCCAAGCTTCCTGCGATTGCTGTCAAGGCCAAAAAGGAAAAGTTAGGAAGGCAGTAACATGTTTTCAGTACATACTGTATGGAAGGCACTCTCTTTTTACATCAACACACAGAATACCTACCCTCTACATAATTTATGCCTACCCTTTACATAATTAGTGAAGATTATAGTCACAAACAAAAAGAGCACAACAATTGGGTTTTGGTCTTTTGCCCTCTCAGGGTAAACCCACAAGGAATAAGATTCATCACACTATCACGTAGGAGATTTTAAATACTGTTTTCTGCAAATAACGAAAATATACAAACTACAGGAATAGTGTCTGTTGAGTTACACACTGCGCCACAATACTTGAACTACTGACAGTCAGACTGTCAGACTCTAGAATTTAACTTGATTTCCCTTTTGCTCCTGCTGATCATTTGTTTTGCATTAATTCTTCTTTCTATTCCTATCAACTTTCTCAGTCATTTGCTCTTTTTTTCCCCCAATGGGATAAGACTTTACCATAAGCAGTCAGTCACATAATACACTGTATTGGTACTTGAAACTTCATCTTTTAAGAAAAATTAGTTTTCAAAATAGCCATGATAATAAGATGTTTCTAATCAATGGTTTGATGCAAAAATTTTGGTAAAACGATAGAAAAACATTTCTATCAGGATAATAATTCTTCTGATGCTCCTTTTGCTTGCTTGCCACACAGCTAGTGGCATGTCTTTCTCTGTCCTGCAAAATAATACAGCAATCAGATACTACAAGTCAAAAATGAAAATGCAGTTAAAAAAAAAAAAAATCACCCCAAAACCAAGAACAGAAAGTAAAGACTGGCAGTCCATGAAAAACAAATTTCATACTTGGCCACTTCGGAGTAATTCACAGCATATATGGAGGTGGCTTGAAAAGGTCGTGGTTTGATACTAAGTACACTATCTTACTTTAATCGTCACAAATTTTACAGCAACTGATGGAGAGAAGCTAACACCAGGCTCCATTGCAATGTAGATAGTGTTGGTCTTCAAAGTGAGTTGATCATTCTTTATTTTTTCCTCTTCCCAGGAAGAAGTGTTGGGTGCCCCACATGCTCATTCTATAATCAATAAAATATCTGTCGTTCCTTTTGAACACCATGCTCTGCATAGACATTGTCTGAGGAATGTGTTTGATGGAAGTTTGATGAAGTCATCTGTTGCAGAGGAAATACCCGACATCATGTGACCTTCTCACTCTTTTTACGTTCTTGAGACTTGGATTTGAATACTCTTATCTCTCCACCCCCTCCCCCCTCCGATTCCTTTGCAGGACTGCAGGAGAGAGTGAGGGGTTACGTTTTAACAGACACACACCAAAAACCTTCTCCAGGTAGGTTTTAGTGGTAATGTCAGGGTAAATTTCCCTAGCCTGGCTTGGAGAGAATTTGGTAACAATTATCGTGACAACGTCTGAGCAAGATTCTGCAGGGAACGTTTTAACTGGCATGGTAAAAAAAGACTACCGGACACTACCTAGATGTTGTCGCAGTAACTCTAGTTTGAAAAGCTCTGTTAAAACAGGGCTTTAGAGTAAGAAAAAAGTGCTTTGATCACATAATTCATGTGTACAGTTTATCTCTGTTACTGAATCATGACACAAAGCTAAAAGAGGGCATGGACAAACAAAAATTACTTGTAAAATGGCTACTTAAACTCACTGCTGGACAACAAAGTGAATGGGGATTGGCCTATTCAAAGCATGTAGCTATAACATAAAATCAAAGGGAAGTGGGAGAAACGATTTTTGTCATGCCTTGCAGGGGCTACAAAAATCTTAATGCCACTAAAACAAGTCACAGCAACACTAATTACCCAATTTCTAATTTCCATATCTACATTTTCTCTACTATATACAGACATATTCAAAATGAATAGAGAGACATTAAACCTCTCTGTCAGAAAACCAAATCTCTTTCTGTGTTTTCTGATCATCAACAAAGTCTCTTTACCCTACTCTCTCAACAAAAAGGAGAAAAAAAAAATCCAGAAGAGCTACCAGTGCCTCCTTAGGTAAACCAAGACTCACCAAACCTTACCTGAAATGGGCAGTGCATAGGCTGTGTATATTAAATGCATGGGTTAATTCATTTATTCAGAAACAAACATGCCACTGGACTGCATTTGTTCCAATAAAATGAAAAATAACACCTTTAAACAAAGAACAAAGAATGCTAGTATACCACCCAGAGCAGGATTCACCCGTCCCTGTGCAGTATCCATCCCAGTATGGGTCAACCACCAGGTATTAAACATGGTGCTGTTCATATCTTTCAGGTATCACAAATATACTCTTATCTTACCAGCCTCAGTCATGAGCTGATGTATTATCTTCACTATGCCTTTAAGAATAATGAAAGTATCATGGTCAAGTAAGACATTTCAGGAGTCTAAAATTTACATGTTGCTGTTTTCTATGTCCTCATGTAAGGGCGGACGTCCACTTGGGCGCGGACAAGCCCCGGAAGGGTTGCGGAAGCAAATTTTGTTATTTCGGCATCCTGTCCGCGACAGACGCGGAATAACTTTGTGAATCGGCTTGTCCTGGGACATTCCTAGGACTGTCCGCGGACTGTCCGCGGACTGTCCGCGGACTGACTGCGGACAAACCTAGGAATCACTCCGGAAGAGCGCGAAATACCTCGAAATATGCTAATCGTATCCGGGCAGCGCGGAAACATCTAGGATTACACCAGGAATGAACGCGGACAATCAGGATGCCTTCCGGACAACACAAGTTAGGCATGCGGACAAACTGCGGACAATACCAGGAAAATGGAAAGGTATAAATTTGGCGCTGACTTTGACTTTTCCTCATTTGACTGCTAGCCGTCATTGATGCTCCTTGTTGTGCTTCCGCAGTAGCGGCTGATATTATATTGATATGATTGGTTAATATTATTTGATAATAGAATGTGACCACCAAAAGTCGAAGAATAGGATTGTCTGCATGTCGGCTGACGACTCATTTTTTTTTTTTTTTTGATTTGTCTCATCTGGGAGAACAATTTTTTCTCTGCCTACAGTCACATGGATGATATTCGCAAACTTTTTGAACCATATATATATATATATATATATATATATATATATCATATACATAAAAATGTAAATGTATATACATATATATATGTATATATCATCATTTTGATAAGGTAGTCCACGTTTGGGCAAGGTAAAAAGATAAGTACCAAAACTGCAACAAAGTTCATGCTGTATTCACCAACGGTTTATTTCTTCACAAGAAATAAACCGTTGGTGAATACAGCATGAACTTTGTTGCAGTTTTGTTACTTATGTGTGTATATATATATATATATATATATATATATATTCTTTATTCCCTTTTTTTTTTCCTGCTTAGAGCTTACTAGCCTATTGTCAATGAAGTGTAAAAATGGGGAAACATTTTTAACCTACTTTAATTTACTTTTTTTTTTGGGGGGGGGGGTTCAGCTGGGCTGTCAAATTGGACAATCGAGTTTATTTGCAACCAAAACAAAAAGAGAAGAAAAAATTATTAGGTAATAACAACTACGAAAATCATTCAGGTAAAGAATATTTCTGAAATGATTTGTGATGCTTAATGTGCACTTTTAACACTCAGCAAAAAAACAAAACAAAAGAAAGACAGAAATTTAACACTGATTTATTGCTATTTCTCTCATTTCACTTGAATTTTGAAGTGACAGAAAATTCTTCATTTTCCTCCATCATCTTTAGCTTTCATTGTTATATTACATTGTAATGAGACCACAAGTATATCTTTGCAATTGAATTCATGCTTTTTAGTGTGATGAATTTGTCTTTTGTTCTAATATGTTGTATCATTAGAAAGCATTTACGTATGAATAACAACTTGTTCATGCGTTCGTGTTTATATAATACATTAACATTTAGCCAAAAATTCTATGCTTTTTTTTCTGAGTGTACTTCCACCTACTTTTGTGATTTTTCAGCTGGGCTGTCACATGGGACAACATAGTTTGTTTGCAAATAAAATACGAAAACAACATAAAGGAAAATGTATTATAGTAAGTAATAGGAACCAGGAAAGTCACTCAGATGAAAAATAATTTCTGAAAAGATCAAATCAAAACAAACTTACTAGGAAGTTAGGGGGCTGATTTTACTTCTTTCTGGTTGCTTTTGGCACAGTCTCTACTACCTTCTTCTTTGCCTTCTGGGACCGGAAATTCCTTAGATTTACCTGTTCTTCATCACTAGACGAAAGGTGTGCCTGTGATGGAGATATTTGCATGGGGGCCTCGCCTCCCTTCTTGCTAATTTTGCGTTTCATTGGCATGACGCTCGCGGAAAGTGTCGACATTTTCGTGTCTGGATCACAAAATTTCCGCATAGGTTCCGGACACTTGCATATATAGATCCGCATCGGCTCCGCGCTGTCCTAAAACATTCCTGGTGTCTTCCGCTTTCATTCGGGAAGCTTCCCCACACCGCGGGATTCTTTCTGGAGCGTGTGCGGAAGGAGCGGAAGGGTTCCGGACAAGCGGGACATCCTCAGGACATCGTCAGGACAAGTCGCCGAAGGTGTCAGGAAGTTCATTTCCGCGTCCAAATTTTGGTCTCGATCAAAATTTGGACGCGGAAATTTTTCTCTCTCCCGAAGGTGCGGAAACGCCCGGACATGTTTAGGACAGTGAGCGGACACGTTCAGGAACGTGCGGACAGGTTCCCGAAGGAGTGCGGAATACCAAATTTGCATTCCGGGGCTTGTCCGCGTCTTGTCCGCACCCTAGTGGACGCCTGGTCTAAGACAAATTTGGATTTGAATGATATGCTATACAAAGCACACAAATATGAAATTTGGTCATTCTGTGGATGCAGTTTTGAAAATACAACTTTTTGGTGCATTCAAGAAAGCTCAGCTTAACAGAAAAGAAAAAAAAAATGTTTTGTATGCATTCTATGAAGTACCAGATTATCAACTGTAATTCCTCATAAATGAAATTATCACTCTCTTTCATACATCAAAGTGGTCAAACTAAAAACTAACAAATGAAGTATTAGTATTTGTAGCAGTAATTACAATGAAATAAAACAAAAACAATGCTAACTAAAACAGTAATGGATTTTGTTGGTATTATTATTGTTATCATTATCATTATTACTACTACAACTATTATTATCATCATCATTATCAATGTCTCAGGAATCAATATAAATTCAGTTCAATAAATCCCCTTTTATAATGTGCATACCTTACCATCAAATATGTATCCCTAATAATAGTAATGTATTGAGCTCCCAGACGACCTTCTCAATCAGCTCACCAAGCATCTCAAGCAAGGCATTCATTTCTTTTTTATTGGTTTTCATTCACTTTATCTATCTACTTCAAGACGAATATCATGTGTCAAGTATGGTGCAGATTCCTGTCTTTTGAACGAGTCTCTTCCCTGTACTGATGTAAACATCACCTCACATCTCAACCTCCCATATCAAATTAAAGTTACATTTCTCACATCATCATCTTTACTAAAGATGCTGACAAATGATATATCAAACCTTTGGTGTTACATGACTGCAGGCTAACTAGGGCCTATGTATTTTTTAATGCGTGTGTCTTTCTGGGAACTGATGCGTAACTGAAGAGCAAGACAATATAAAACAAACAAGATGAAAACTAAAAAATACTTAAGACACTACCTACCATTCACAAGAGGATTTTTGCCTGGATGTGCACTCAGCACACTTTTCACCTTTTCATAGCAGGCAAAGTAAAGAGCGTGGGCAGGTCCTGCCCCCAGTGCCACAGCATTGATGCCCCGGACAGTTCCATTAGCTCCTTCATTGCGTATAATTGTTGTGAGCCCACTGAAGACATTCTTGTATATTGCATTGGGTGAGGGCTTCATAGACTGCATACGCGTCTGTAGTTTTGAACAAAACAAGAAATGAACAAAATGGATTAAAAGAAAGTAGAAAAGTAGATTGAAAGGTGATGAAAGTACACAGGAATTATGGGCATGTGAGCCCCAGTAAATTTACATATGTATGAGAATGAGAGTGATTATAACCTTAATGGAAGGGTGAGTCAGCTCTGGGATATGATTATTACAAAGGGTTTCAGTCAAATGATGCAAAGTACATTGTGATAATATCATACAGGGAATGTTCAAACTCTCTTGGGACTGATATGGTTTTCTTTAGACTGACTAGGGACTGACAAGGTTCTCCTGGGACTGACTACCCCTCTTGTGCCTGACTAGGGAGCGACTATGCTCTCTTCTGGCTGACTAGGGACTGATGAGGTTCCTTTATGACTGACTAGGGACTGACTTGGTTTTCTTGAGACTAACCAGAGCTCTCAAACTCTTGATTATCCAAAGAGATAAATATCAAAGCAAAACAAGCTAGAAATGTTGCTATGGAGACTGGTATGCCTCCACAATATCACATGATTCTACTAATAGGTCTAGGGTCTTAACACTGTGAGACGATAGTGTCACATAATTGGCCAAAAACTGATATGTTTGTCAGAAATGTGTGCTAAGTGTTTACTTTCCTTGAACTACCAATGTAGGTTTTATTTGGGTAGATGGCTAAATTGTTTAATAGAAGAAAGTACATGTATTAAGGAATTTTAGCACATTCACTTGACCTTTAACCCGTGTCCTTTGACCCCATGGCCCAAAATTCTTCATACAGTGTATATTCACTAACTGGTAACATACAATTTTCATGGCAATACTTAAACTATAAATTTTCAGAATATTGGGGAAAATTGTTACATTTAACATTTTCACAAGACCTTTGACCCCACAGCCGAATTTTTTTTTTTTTTCAGAATCATGCAGCAGTGCATGTATACCTAGTTGAAGTGTGGTTAAAACATTGAGTGAATTCCAAGGTATTGATAACGAAAAAGAGTAATTTCAGCATTACATAGTAGAATTTTAGCTTTTTACCCAGACCTTTGACCTTTGACCCCATGGCCCAAAACATTCCCTAGAGAATCTCTACCTGGTAATACATACATATATGGCCAAGTAAAAAAAGAAAGTAGTTTCTCGTCCGGGTTTTTTGAGCAAGGCGATGAGGGAGGTCCTTACTATTTGATATCTTACTATTTTTTCGAGGATTGTCAAAATGAAAGTAATATGAGTTTCTCGTCCGGTAATTCTGAGAAAGGTAACGAGAGAGGGCTTTATACTATTTTCTATATCCAATTTATGAAATGAAATATCACTCTGGTAGCTGTGTTATGAGAGACCAGGTCCCGAGTGTATGTCTTGCCTGCACTCTGTGCATTTTCAAACAAATAGATATAATATGTACGGTACTTGAAATGAAACTTCATGCATGCAGAAATACATTTGCTTTTTCTTTCCACTACAGATGTCAAGGGAAAATGACCATCTTAATACTGGTATTTAGTGTTGTAATGGCATTTCTGATACCAGTGTACTTGCAATTTGATGTATTGTGCTATTAATTGAAACAGGTATAAAACATTCTATCAACAAATGTACGACTGAAATAAATTCCATGATATTCAAAACACTGCTTTATTTATCATTGGTGTTTATGACTTTTTGTGTCCACACAGCTGGTATGTATCTGCATCTCTTCACAGCACAATTGTAGCACATTCAACTGGAAACTGGCTGGTACAATTGCAGATGGATGTCAAAATGATACTGATATGGCATTATAGCATTAAACATTTAAAGATGTTTCTTATGTTCTAAAAAGACATTTGATAATCACTCATCATTTGGATGATGAATGATTGTATCACACTACAGGTGATACGACTCACGGCCGTGTCCGTGAATTCACATCGTAAAGAAAAGTATCCCGCAGAAATACGAGACAAACCAGAATCCGTGGAAAAGTTATTCATTTTGTAGATACACCCATTTAATAATTCTACATTTGCTGGAAAAGCGCATTCATTTTCTCTTCAAAATAGAACAATACATCGCCGTCAGATGCAACGTTACAGAGCAGAGCAGAGTGTTTGGGCCTCTACACATTCGAATGTGTTCATGCGTGCGTGCAGACAGCTGACAGACCAGGGGGATGAGGACCCTGACAGCTATAGATACGCGGCCGGCACGGCCACTGCACTGGCACCGTACCTTCCGACACTGCACACACATGGTACATGCACATAGTCACAATGACATGAAAATGTATACACTGTACATACAAACTCGATACAATCCTCACAAGAATTTGTACAGTACAATTCATCCGCTTAAAATATGAGAAACGGGGAAAATACGAACAATGCGCAAAATATGCGTGGAATATCAGCGATTGTTCGCAAAAAATGTTGCCGCTATCGCGTTCACGACGTACCGAGTGCGCTGTACATCACAGCCCAGGCCCGCGCGCCCATCCAACTACAGTTCGACTGCTTTGTGGGTAATTCCTTCTTGCCGAGCTCGCAGTGTGAAATGCATGCGTTATTACATACGCACTACAGAAGCTACAGCTGTACTCGATCCAGCTAAGTAGAGGACGCAAGGCGTAATTAGAAATGAGACATCACGATTGGTAGGTGAATTGTCAATTTTTTTTTTTCGGCGGCCGAAAAAATAGTAAATATCAAAAAGTGGCCAAAAAAGTCGATGCGGCAACTGAAAATCGATGCGGGCGGGGAGCGGGCTGGGACGAGAATTATGAATTTCTTGGTATTTTCAGCGCCATTTTGAAAATAGTAAATAGTAAAAAAATCGATGCGGCGGCCAAAATCGATGCGCGCGAGGACGAGAAACTGGTTTCTTTTTTTACTTGGCCTATACCAAGTTTCAAAAAAAAAAATCCTTCTGAGTTGCATGTACATTGTAGATAGGTGAGGGAAATACTGAAAATTAAAGAATTTGACATTGACCTCTGAACAAGATGCATATATTATTTTGGTATTTAACACTGCACACTGGCACTGATCCAATGGTCCCTGACCAGTAAAAATCATTGTCGGACCAGTAACTCTTTCAGGAATTTGCCAGTAAAAAAATAGAAAAACTGGGTACCTACTGGTCAGACAGACAGGTCAGACCAGTAGAAGAAATGGGTTAGTGTATAAAAGTGGGAATATTGTACATCTATATGAATGCTTGTAACATTGAAGAATAAAACTAGAAATGTCGCTACGGCGACTGGTGTATGCCTCCGCCATAATGCATGGTTCTCTTAATAGGTCTATAGTACAATGTCTTGACAATGTGTGATGACAGTTTCACACAATTGGCAAAATATTAAAATGACAGGTTTGCCACAAATGTGCTGAATGTTCACTTTCCTAGAACTAGGTTCAATTGGATGAATGATTAAAACGCCAGAGTGCAGGTATTTGGGGGAACTGATGATTTTTATTTGACTTTTGACCCTTTTACAAGTTCATGCATTGAGTAATTTTCAAGGTATTGAGAAAAAGTATAATTTCAGTATCAAATGGTAAAATAGTATTATCTAAACCTGGCCTTTGACCTTTGACCTCACAGTTCCAAAGAGAATCACTGTTAGGTAGAACATGCATAAATATGTAAGTTTCATGATAATACCCTGAGTTACTTTTGAGATATGGAGGAAGAAGTGCAATTTAGCACTTTCACTTGACCTTTGACCTTTTGGCAAGAAACTTCCCACAGAATATATATTGGATTATACATGCATACATCAAGTTTTAAAAAAATCCTTCTGGCATTGCATAAATATAAGGAAAGTAGTGATATTTTGAGGAGTTGACCTTGACCTTTGACCTTTGACCCATGACCCCTAACTTCCCTAGATAATCACTGCCCATCGGTACATGCATATATACTAAGTTCCATGAAGATACCTTGAACCATTTGCGAGATATGGAGAAAAACATGAAATTTCAACCTTTTTTTCACAAAATAACCTGTGACCTTTGACCCCGTGACCCTAAAATCCAAACAAAGTATCATCCCCCCAGGATATACCCTCATACCAAGTTTGATGCAAAACCACCTCACGGTTCTTGAGATATCGACAAAAACAAAACGGGACGGACGGACAACCCGAAAACATAATGCCTCCGGCCACTTCGTTGACGGAGGCATAAAAATCTATGTATGTACATTTTTTTATTTCCAAGTTATGATTTGAATAAAGGCAAAATCCTGGTCAATGTGGTAAAAACCATTAGTTGGTGGATCTCTCTTCCTTGCATTTCATATGTCTGAAGTGTTGCTTTATTAGGATAACTTTTATTGTTATTAACAATTTAGCTCTCTATTCTACATGATTAACATCACAGAAATTGTGTCATATTCAGTACTGAAGATGGTCAACTGGAATGCTAAAATAATATTCACGTTTCATGTGTACAGCTGCACTTGTCACATTAAATTAAGTACAGCATAGTCTAGAGATTCCAAGCCATTAGTGAGCGTAATGTTATGAATAACTTGTGCAAAATTTAAAGGGTCAAATACGTATAATAGTCAACTACTGATTTTGCTCTAATTTTCACCATTAGTGAGTTTTGTGGTAACATTTTCATTCAAAGTTTTGCTTAAAGCTTGGACATAACCCCAACACATCAGCAATTTCCCAATCATCCTTCTCTATCAACTTCATAAAAAGTAAAGTGTGCAGTTGAAACAGATGCAAAACACTTTCTTTCTCTCACACAAACTGTTAGATATGTTTGTACACATAAATGTGGATAGACTGATAGATGGAGGTAATAGATAGATTGACAGATATATCACTTCCTTGTTCATTACATGTCACATACACATTAGCCACAAGATTGTTAATCCTGGACTCCATGGCACAAGGAAGTGGAATGTGACCACAAGGCCATCAAGGTCATATAACTTGTAAAGGTATAAAACTCCCCAAGTCATGTACTACAAGGTAATATGCTTTGCCATGTCATTACAAACTGTGGCACAATTAATCCTATCACTAAAATTGTAAACCAGCTCACAGCAAACCTATAGGAAAGAGAAAAAGGCTCTGTAGAATTTTGTACTTTTTTTCCTTGCTGTGGTTTCAAAGGAACAACATATTTCCTATATGAAGAAAGTGATTTTTCAAAAATTTGATTTAGACAAAATACAGTACACTATTCATCGCATAATCAGGCATCTGATAATCGGGAACCCTCGCTTAAATGACATACGCTTCCCAGAAACATTTCCAATGCACGTTATTTTCACTGGTTAATCGGGCAGGGACCTCTGATAAACGGAACACTTTTTCTTCAAGTGATCTTTGATTTTGTTGATATTTTACACAAAAAATCTACCTTCATCTATCTTCAAAGATTCCCTATCAGCTGTTGTTTACATCGAACTTACAAAGCAAGCTTCGGACTGGTGTGTTTTGACCACCGTCCATCCAGTACACGTACATGCATAGCCACGAAAGCGCCGTGTATAAGTATCCATACCATTGCGAAACACATGCTTTCGCGAACATTCTTCTCCCCTACATACGAAAGGCCATGTGCTAGCTTACAATTCTTACTCACATCCAATAAAAAAAATGCCTTGCTCACACAGCTCAGGCTGTGTACGTTGTTTAATCTCAGTCATACACTTTGAGGGCAAAGTCCAAATTCCTCGTCTCTGAGTGTTTCAACTTTCAATACACTGTGATCAGTGTGTACGTCACAATCTTCCTCAGTTGTGAATGGGCAAAAGTTACGTGATTGAAATGAGGGCTATGAACAGTTTAAGTATTCAGTTAAACGGGGGAGAGAGTGGGAGGGAGAGCGTGAAAGATGAGAAGGGTTTAATGTATGTATGCAGGGAGAGCTAGAGGGTCACGCCGAGGGGTAGTGTGGTTGTGTATACCGTAAAGTTCCGTGTATAAGACGCACCCGTGTATAAGACGCACCCCTACTTTCGGACCCAAAATTTAAAAAAAAAAAAAAAAAACGAAAATTTCCACGCAAATATTGCGAGTGTCATACATATTATTTCAGCTCAAAATATCCCTAGAATGCAGCATGTATTTGCTCTATTTTTCGTTTCCTATTATATTTTCTTTTAACGGTATTCATCGGACATCGGCAAAATATGGAAGACGCAAAATGCGAGACTTGTCTCGGTACTACTTACTTGCTATTGTTTCGCCTTTCAATCGTGGTACATGTGTCATGCATATCGTACTCATGAGTGTACAGTACGATCTTTGTGTCATACATAGCAGAGGGTGTCTCGCATATTGACGCATGTCAGACTGGAAGGTTCATTACGAAAAATAAGAAAAACATCAACAAGTGTAGCAGAGGGATCATACGGCAAGACGTACGGTGCGTACGGTAAATACACTCATGCACTGTTACCAGTAACATGTGTGTCTCTTGTACCATGCTTGTATGCACAGTGCTAGCCTTTTGCAAAAGGCATGCTCGCTATAATTTCAGCACACGCACACAGAGAGCAATGGACTTGCACACACAGCGCACAACGGGCAAGCGCGCTTCGATCCGATCGCTGTGTGCACGCGAGTCCATTGCAGGAGCCTCTCTGCAAAAGACTTGCCAGCTAGCTAACTAGCTACAGTGTAGCTTTGCTATCCTAGCTGGCCTCGTGAAATGAAGAGCAAACGAACGACATGGATATGCATGCATGCTTCACTCATCATTCATATTTACGGTGACAGTGTCGATCCTACTCCGTATTTTACAGCTTTTGTCTATGGCCATGTTGATACTAGTACATTGATAAGTTTTACGGTATCGGTAATTTAGTAATGATACCTGTACATCGCGTATTCCAGCTACTAGGTTGGCTGTTGGTAGCTTGGTAGACTGACATCGGTAGCATACAGCAGTGCTGTTACAGCGTTGTCTATGGCCAGATTGATACATCGTTACTGCACAAGGCCGATGTAAGTTTATCTCGTATTTGCAGCTTTTGCGTATGTCCAGATTGAAAGATCGCTCATTTATCTGTAAGTTTTAGTGATTGCTTACCTTCCAAACGTCGATGGGCATACATGGCCCCAAGTTGGCCTTATAAAATTGGGTGTACATGACAGATTTTTTTCCGTGATTCGACTGTACCCGTGTATACGACGCACCCCCGATTTTCAACGTTTTCCGATGAAAAAATAGTGCGTCTTATACACGGAACTTTACAGTATTCATGTACATGTACAATACGTCAGTATGCATGTGTGTGTGTGTGTGTGTGTGTGCACTACATGTACATGTAGTATGCCGTTAGTGTATGGTGAGTGCTCATCGCGATATCGGGCACCCCGCTTAAAGGGGCCGTGTTTGCTACTCCCAACCTGTCCCGATTATGCGATGAATACTGTACTTGCTAAGGATCTACACGTAGTTACAACCAATCAAGGATAAATCAAGCATGCACTGTTTATTAACAAACCCTATATAAATGATGTTGGACACAATTAATTTGTAATCCTAGGCCAATTTCAATGAACTTTGCTTGTTTCATGTGTGAGGGTATTTTTGTTCACACTTGACTTTTTGTAATACCTGGTCTTAACCCTAGTGCACTATAGAGCTTGAAATTTTCAAAACTCCCACAGTAAAAAATATTTCACATTTACAGTTGGTCAACTCCTTCAGACATTTGCACATGAGGCTGACTGTCTTTACTTTTACTTTACTTGACTTTCCAGCATTTCTTTGAAGGCAGCATAGAAGGACCATCCCAACAATTGTTGCTTGATATCCTATTCTAGGATAAAAACATCACAGGATTTGCTGTCAGTTTTTGACAAGCTGTGATTTTGACATGACAGTCACTCCAGAATTGCAATTTCAAGTAGTTACAAGTTTTTAACAAGAAAAATTTCCCAAACCAATGAATAAAAGAATGATTCATGACACTGAGCCAGTAGCTAGAGGATATTGCACAACACTTCAAGATGAAGTAGTGGTTTCTCATCATTACAACATGTGACGGTGAGGCAATATACTGATTCACTGTCTTTCCTGAAAAAAGACAACAACACACAATCACGTTGGACAAATCAGTACTAAATACAGCGTATGGTGAAAGTGCCCAACATTCTTGGGTAAGCCTAAATGAGGGACTTTCCCCATGTTTCAACATGTCAGTTACGCAAGTTGCTAGGAGTTACAAAACTTTAGTATTTAGTTTTTTTCTTTCAAAGTGCTGCACCCAGGGTTACATTAAAAAACAAACAAACAAACAAACAAACAAAATGGGTGAAAATAATTCTCAGTGTTTTGATATATATGCAAGAAGATTTTGTGTTAGTGATCTTAGCACAACAATAAATGAATGCCAATACAATACATCCCATAAAATCCCTACATTTATTTTTTTTCTCTCTCTCTCTCTGATTATGGTGTCAAACAGTATAATGCTAGTGCCCTGTTGCTATAGTGTGGCAGTGGCAAAGCATGCATGTGGAGCACAGCAGCAACACGACCAGTACCAACATGCCTACTACCAGTACTATCTGTGCATTTTCAATCCAAAGACATCCACAAGTAATCTTGGGTATAGTTTGTGGATTGATATGAATCTTTCTGAATTATAATTCACAAGGCAAGTGCCAAAATGTGTCTCGCCCATTCGTGTAGAAGAAATTAATGTTTTTGTAAATCCCGGAAGTTCATTGATCCCGCCTATGACCTTTGACCTTGTGGTGACCTTCAACTCCCCAAGGGACATTCACAAGCCAAGTTTGGTCACAAACGGACATATGTGGATCAAAAGTTAGGAGCCATAACCAAAACGCGCCGTAAAAACTTAACATTGGGCCCTAAAAGTTCATTGACCCCTGTCTGTGACCTTTGACCTTGTGATGACTTTCAACTCCCCAAGGGACATCTACCATCCAAGTTTGGTAACAAACAGACATGGGGATCAAAAGTTATGAGCCATAATCGAAATGCGCCGTAACAACTTAACGTTGGGCCCTTAAAGTTTGTTGACCCCTGTCTGTGACCTTTGACCTGGTGGTGACCTTCAACTCCCCAAGGGACATGTACCATCCAAGTTTGGTAACAAACGGACATATACATCAAAAGTTACGAACCATAATCAAAACGCGCCGTAAAAACTTAACATTGGGCCCTAAAGTTCATTGACCCCTGCCTGTGACCTTTGACCTTGATGTTTGGTAAAATGTGTAACTTTGTATAACCACTCTTCCCTCCAAGTTTGATTGAAATTAAAGTCCTCAGTAGAGAGTAATTCAAGTTTTTGTTGTGTTACGGACGACGGACGGACAGACGCTGCAGGCGATCCCTTGAGCAAATATCTTTCCAACGGAGACGTCTCCGCGACGTCTCCAACTTATCAGTGGCAGCAGTCGCAGAGACGTCTCCAACATAAAAATGTCTTGCGGTCTCACCAAGGAGACGTCCCTGAGATGAGTTATGGCAGATGCAAAAAAAATTTCAAATATGAGGGAGCCGTAGCAGGATCACCTGACTTGATCTCGGCAGGATGTCAGCACGCAGATAGGTCAAGTGGTTTTTAAAGTAGGTCAAACAGCGTCAAATCGAGTCGCGGAGACATTGCTAAGACGTCTCCGCGACCTCTCATCAGTTTTTCTGGTCTCCAGCAGGTCTTGGCGACGTCTCTGAGACATCTCTGAGACATCGCAGAGACGTCGCGGAGACTTCGCAAAAAATCGAACATGTTTAAATTTCTTGCGACTAACTGGCGACTAATCGGAGACTCTGTAATTTTCAGGAGACATCTCGGAGACGTCGCGGAGACATCTCTGCAACTAGCAAAATCTAGAGTCGCGAACTAGTCGCGAACTAGTTTCAAGCCCCGTGAGATACCCCCCTCCGGTAGGCTTGACAAAAATCACATTAACATTTTGGAAAAAGAATTATAAACACTTTACTATTATTATTGTAATTATGTTAAACATATCATGACAGGGATGAATTAGCATTGTCAGTGTGTAAGGTCTCACATCTGGATTAAAAATGGCTTACCAGAGCACCATCATTTTTTCATACCAAAGCTACTAAAGTCAGTCTGGAAAAAAAAAAAAATCTTCCTAAAAATAGGCCATATAAGCCTTTCAAAATCTTATTAGGTGTGGCTGATGAGGGTGAATCCCTCAACAAAATACAAATAGTTTGGATGTTGGACATATCTTTTTTTATGTTTAGGGGATCTACATTTCTTTCAGCATAGATTCAGAAAACACACATGAAAATTTTTAGTGATAAACTGTAATTTTTCTTGAAGGATCTCTTAGTGGATTTTGAGAATATGGTAAACCCTTCTTGCGAATCTCATGGCTGGAGTGAAATAAGCTGGTCTACTACATGTAAGAAAAGACATGGAATTGTGTATTTTGCATAATTTTTTTTTTTTTTTTGGTTATTGATTTTTAACATACATGTCTATGGAGCATTGGGCCCTGTTTTATGAAGAGTTAAAATTGATTATATAGTTGATTTCAACTGTAAGTCTATGGCAGCCTATGTGGTAAGGAAACTTAAAATCGATTTTATCTTTTGATAAAACGGGGCCCTGGTGTTACAGCATGCTGAATCATTTGACGAAATCAGAGTCAATATTGAAATGGGGCCCTGGTGTTACAGCATGCTGAATCATTTGACGAAATCAGAGTCAATATTGATCAACTGGTCTTTTCAACACATGCATTATGGTATAATATCCATTCTTAGTGATAGCCTTCACAGAAACCAAATATTGGGCACGAAGCCAGGAGCTTAACCTATCAAACATGCAAGCCAAGTGGCATAAAACATCTAGTAGTGGTGGTAAACATACGGGACAATACTAGTGTGTTGACAACTCTATGTATTGCATCACACATGCATACATACAATGTACATACCGGTATCTTGGTTCATGTCTACTCACAACACTGCTAGATACTTGTACTGCTCAAGGTACTATCAACACACAAATGAACGGTTTTAAGTATTGTCATTTGATCTTCTCAGCACATCAACATGAACTATATCAGAGAGTAGATGGGGGAAAAATATTTGCAGTATTAAATTAGGAACTTGACCTTTAAACTCAGCATCTTTTCCTTTGCATAATCAACTTGACAACGCTTTTTAATGTCAGACGGACACAACAGCTGTAGTACAAACCAAAACCTGGCTGGCTGGTGTACAGAAGTACTGTGTGTTGTTCTCATGGCATTGTGGTACTATAGACAGTGTATGCTATTAACAATACATGTGGCATATGATCACTTCCTTCCCTGTGTACGGTAGTTTACAGTGCTTTAGTTAGTCTCTCCCTGACAATACAAAGAAAATATTACTAAATACAGTATGTAAAACCAAGCAGATATTCTTGGGTGTCTAAACAGGCTACCACAATTCTCTGCACATGAGCCACTTAAGAAGTATTGATAGAGTATGCCTGAAAAGACTCCCAGGATATGATTCTGACTGTCAAGTTATACCAAAGGTATTGCATAAAAAAATTATAGAAATCTCTATCCCAACCTCAAAATATTCCTCCATCCCTCCAGTCTCCCCTAGGCCTCCCCACACCCTGCAAAGCCTGTCCATCTTAAAACCCATATCTACCCAAGCACAAAACTTTGTTGGAAATTAATATTAAAATGCACATTGCCCTAGCACACCATGTAGGCCCTACATTCTACATCATGGTGACTTTATGCTGGGCATGAAATGTAAAGTCTTGCACTACTTCTAACACTCTTGTGGCATTGTATACCATACGCGCCTTCCATACTGTGATGAACTTGAAGAGAGCACTGTGTCAGACAATTGCCTCTGTCCTTAGCATATGTCTGATCAAATTCCTCTAATTCACAAGCTCGCACTTGAGGGTTTTTGCACAAATCCAGACAAAAATGAGCCCCATCGCAGGGCAGCAGTTCTGAAAGGAGGTGCCCCTACCAGCAAGTCTTGGATGTGTCAACTCATCAGCAGAATTGGGTGGCCAGCCAAGCATCTGACAAAGACCACAGCCATAGACTCTTCTAAGAACACTAGGAACATACAAACAGCGTTTCAGAGGCCCTTTCTTTTTTATGTGACCGAATTATTTTGCTAAGATTTTTTCAGAACATCAGCAGGAATGAACATAGAGTCTTTTTTTTTTTAAGGACAGGTACACACATGGTATGCTCTAAACAATTTCCATAATCTTAACTTTCTTAATTTTTCTGTCTTCACTCCAATCCTTAGGAATGAACCGAAGCGTAACTCCAGATGTCCAGCACTGCCAACATTCTACAGTACTCACCCGTTAATCAGGAATGGCTTTAGCGGGAACCCTGCGTAAGTGCAACAAAACTTGACGTAACAAATTTTTCACATGTATGTTATTTCCACCACTTTATCGGCTGAAACTGGCTGAAACACTTCCATTGTCTAATATTAATGTCTAAAAAAGTAAATAAATCCTTGGAAATAATTGCAAGGTTTGATTTCTTTACAAGGGTTCTTTTCTAAACAGTTCCAAATATTACGCTGATTGCACAGTCTAATCATTTCCTGTTATACAGTAGGACGTAGCATTGTCAGCTTCTACTCATGCATTTATCACCCCTTCAGTGCGATATGGATAGTCAATTTCCCCACGTGCAGCCCAAATGGTCTTTGTGCATAGTATGCATGTAAGTGTGTGTGTTTGTGTGTAACAGACAGCATAAGGAGGCATGAATATGAGAAAATTGAGTTCGTTGCAATCACTGTCATCATAATGTGCAATGTTGTTAACACATATTAAGTTAGCAGAGCTGCCTCTTTCTCTGCACGGATAGGGTCATAGGCATTGTGACTGTGAACTCTAAAAAGGGTTATTTTGTGGATCAAATGAAAAAAGGTTTGTTCCGATGATGCCTTTGCCAAAATTCTGAGACTGATGTGGCACTTCACCATTTTTTGCCATAGCACATGTGATTATCAGTAGATTTGATAACTGTGCACGGTTTCTGGTAATGCCCACTGCTGGACCCTGTCTTGCAAAACTTGTGATAGAAATCAATTAATCACAAATCTCTTGAAAGCTGCAATCAATCGCAACCTGTGATTGATTGATTGCAGTTTTCTGTCTTAATTTCAATCATAACTTCTTTATAAGATGAATTTGCATTCAATCGTAAAGTTGCGATTGATTTCAATCAATCACAAGTCTTTATAAGACGAGGCCCAGGGCTTCATATTGTGTGGTTTGCAAGGGCTAACACCAGCCACCACTTAAGTAGGAGCACCGCATAAACGGGAGAAAAATTTGGTGCCCAACCCCTCCCGACTAAGCAGTGACTACTATGTAATCAAAATCATGGAAGTTCAAATGAACAATCAGGGAGATACTTGTGTGTTACGTGCATCTCAATGGGCAAGAATAATTTTTGAACCAGGGAGGCTTTTATATTCTTGTAAAGAAAGTACAATATACACAATGCTGCACACCGGCACTGGTCCGATGGTCCCTGACCATAAAAACATTGTTGGACCAGTAAAACATGGAAAAACCGGGTACCTACTGGTACTGGTCTGACAGACATGTTGGACCAGTAGAATAAATAGGTTAGTGTGCAGCCCTGATATACAATATCTATGCTTTAAGGGAGTCTCCTGCAGGATCATGCAGACATACCGGAAGCTGCTCTGTATGTTCCAAGAAATCTTTAATTGTCATCATCAAGCCACAAGAGACTGCTTACATTGCATAGGCCTACAGCTCAGTACAAACTAACAACAGGCACTGATCACGCATCAAATGTACTGGCAGGATATCACTACTTAAAACACCCCTTCACGGAAAACACAAAGACAAAGTGCGTTAAGTAGTAGCACAGAGACCATCAATATTTGATCCCTGCACAACAGAGAGCTATTTTGGAAATTGTCCCAATTACTTTTGCAGTAACCCTGCTATGACGGGGACTGTTTATAAATCTCGCACCAAAATCTGATTTGTAAGGTTTGTGGTGTCTTGAATAAAACTAGTAAAGGAAAAACATCTAAAATCAGGAAAAGGCAGGAAATACATGTAAGGTGTGTATTGCAACTGTGGTGAACTTGCACTGCACTGGAACAAGCCTGCATAAACAGTATGTATTTTTGACACTTTGTCAGCAGCAAATTGCGGTGAAAACGCTCACTGTATAAGCACATGTTCACATTGTCCTCTGCAGCATTTCAAAATCACCCTCATTCAGCCTTATACAAGGCTACCAAGTCTCACGCATTCTGAGTGAGACTCAAGCATTTAGGGGTTGTCTCACGATCTCACGCACGACACCCATTTTTCTCACGCATCGGGCAAAGTCTGCAATTTGGGCCCATAATAAGGAGCATACATGTAGCTCAAAGGATTAAAGTGATAGTTACAAATGAAGGTAAATTTTCCTTTAGTCTTTCAAAATAAGTAAAAAATAGTCACTTAAGTATGCACCTGATCGCACCATTAAGAGCTAAAAATTGAAAAAGGTCCCTACCGTGGGAGGCCACGGTGGTGTGTGTGTGTGTGTGTGGGGGGGGGGACCCCTCCCACACCCTCGCTTGCGCGCTCATTCGCTCGCTGAGATGCCGAGTCGTGAAAATCTCACTCATAAAAAAATTTTGAACTTGGCATCCTTGCTTATAACATACCACAAGCCGACAACCCACTATATTTATCACATCCCATTGCATCCCATCCCCCATCGCCCCCCCCCCCCATTCCTTGCATTCTCTTCACTGTCACAGTACAATTGCACATTTACCATGTACGGTACACTACAAATAGAGTCAATGGGAATATCCCTTCTGACTTCCAGCACAAATGATTAACTCATTCAGAAGGCCACATGCTAAACTGCTGAGGACTGAAATAGAGTCACATCCATGCACAAGGACGAGACAGCTGCGAATGACCACAAAATGACACACACTAAGCATGAATAGCTTCCCCCATCATGGCTGTTAAGTACTACATGGAAGCACAACATGACGAGTGCTAGTCCTGTGCATTCATGACCAAGTGCATGTGAGGGTATAGCACGTGGTACATTCCGCAACAACATTTAAGTTCACCCTGCGAAAGAAACTCCACATGACCAGCCAGCATAAATTACTTGCGAGGTGGTGGGGCAGACATCACGGTCCTTCAGAGTCATGCACAGATCCCTACTCGAATTAAATTGCCCTCTGATCCAGGACACACACACACACACACACACACACACACACACACACACACACACAAATCCTATCCAGTGTGCATCAATTTCATGTCATTTTTTTCATGTCATTTCATGATCTTATACAGAAAACCCTGACACATTTTGTAATTGCTCAACATGTCAGCACCAAACCTACACAATACATTGTACTTCGTGTAGACCTGGTTACTGTAAAACAAGGAATGTTTGGGTGCATTTTAATTTCGCAATTTTCGTGAGCACCAAGATACCAGTACGCAAAATTAAAATGCACACGAAATTTCTTGTCTACGCTATATGCATTGAACACCAGTGGCAATCTGCGAAAATTTCATGCCACGAAAAAGGCTGTCGGCTCAAATTCACTAAAATTTTGTGCTGCGAATATATCATGTTTAACAGTATCATAATTTGAGGCTATCTTCTGTGATGTACAGAGGAAAGCAAAGATAATCTGCTACATTTTTGCATTAAAAAATTAACATGTAAATACTTGTGGCTCAATTTCCTGTCTATCCATGCCGCACCAGGACATGGCTGCACAAATTCCACAACACAGCTGGATAACCTTTCCTGGTTAACCAACATTCCGTGCCCAGACAAATTTTGTAGCCAACACTGCATCGAAAGTGAGAAGACTTGGAACGGATAGACCAGACACACCTTTACATCAATATAAACCTCTGAAAACAGAAGTACATACAATGTATAAGTAACAGACACAATAGAATGCACCACTTTTTATCACAAAACTGTCTACTGCTGAATGTTTTAATGAACAGCAGCCACCGCAAGCACAGAGTGACTACAAAGACCAAAATTATAAAATATCTTCCTTATTAATTCTCTGAAGTACTCTCCAACTACATTCAGAAAAATGTTCTTTTTTCATTGGAATGCAGCCACCTAAAGAAAAAAAATAATAATAAAGGATATCTATGCGAATGTGGACATTCAAAAAACCTCAAACTATAATGGCTCTTGCAATGTATACTGGAAGCTCAACATATATTAAGCCTGCAAACAGTCTTCATAATTCAAGGACCCATGGTTGAGGGCACAAGGCATCTCCTCCAATTTTAGAATTTATATGTATACCTTATGTGACCAAACCAGGAAATAAGTTGATTCATATCCAATACAAAATTTGTCATCCACCAGTGTCCACATGCTAAGAACAGCAGTGACATAGTTGAGTGCAGTAAACAGACACAGGCCATGTTATCTCTAGAAGATATTGACTGAGGTATACCATTCCATGAATTTTGAGTACCATCCTGTCAAAACATTACTGTTACAAAGTCATCTTTTTTTATTTTTAAAATCTAACATTAATGCCATCTGGGTAAAAATGTATAATGTCTTTATCTCCTTTCTGACATACAAGAGTAAAGACAGACAGACACTCAACAAAATTCCTTTGTCCATTATCACATCTTCAAACACATCTCATTCAGCCAAGGATTTCTGTATTTGACCTAATCTTCTAGAGTGCAAACAGAATTACATCTCAGTGAGGGTTACCCTCCAAATACTGCATGATAAAAATATGCAGAAAAAAAAAATGGAGGACTCAGAGCTTAAACCACATCTAAGAGAAATTCCATTATATGCTGTATGATAGCAGATAACAGCTTCACAAATGTGTCTTTAATTTCTATGCCCACTTGAATTTGAGCTTTCTAAAAATCTTTTCCTTCTACTGAGCACCACTAAAGTCGTAACAAAACAAAATATATCATTGCTCATCCCAAGATTAAACTGAAATAGAACAAACTCATAAATGAGCCTACAATACATCTCCAGCATTAACCTTACATCCAGATGTATTCCTAATTTTATTTTATGAGACTTTGGGCAATATCTAACCACTCAACTGCCTTGTCATGTATCATCTACATACAAAGCTTGACAAAAGTGTGTAACCACAATGTACTTACGACACATTTTTAAATTTTAAAATTACATTTCAAAAATTGTATTATCACATTAAGCCCATAAGTTTCACCAAACTTTGCTCTAACTCAATTTGCCAAATTGATTTGTCAAACTATAGTGTATGTCCACATCGCTAACTGATGTAAATGTACTTAAATGATCTTTTAAGTCATAACATTCTTTTTTTTTACTTCAGACTTATAACATTGCAGACTGATCTCTATCTCTTCATACGGTCTCTGTGTGTTGGAATTTAACTGTGGTGGCTGTACTTGAAATCATTATGTGCCTCAAATATCAGATAGAGAACAACTCCTGGCTAATGTATTGGCACCAAGCAGACAGGGAAAATATACCGGTACTCATTAGACTATGCTAACAATGTCAATAAAACTAGACATTGGGAAATTGAATTTCTTTCTCCCTTCTTCATCGACTTCTACAATTCAAACAACAATGTGAATCAAGAACTGTGCATTCACTCTAGAATTACCTTGGTACTAAATATTGTACCATGGGTAATTTGTTGTCACTATTCTCATTGGTGAAATACAATACCACAGTAATACGACATCACATGATTTCAGTTGGTGTCGTTCTCATTCACAAAATGCAGGTGTACCATAGTATTTCTGGCCCAGAAGTAGACCTCTCGGAAGTAAGTACTGTATAATTATACATGTGTCGTTATCTCCTACGGGGAGAAGACAGGAAATGTGTCTGGTCACAAGAAAAATACCCCACAGTGAGGTGGTTGGTATTTTGTGACACGATTCACACTCAAAGCTTGCATGCACACTATGCACAAAGTTTGAATTACCATCCCAAGTACCATGGTATTACAGGCGGTATTTTGTGAGGTATTCACGTTATAAAATATTTCACCATAAGTGTGAATGGGGTCATAGCCACACTTATTGATTTCTCCTGCACCTGCCTACAACAATGCAAGCTGCATAGGTGCCACATAGTTGTAAATTCTCCTACTATCAAAAGTGACATAATTGACACATCATGCTGAGAGTGGAAATCAACTCAACTGGTGCGGCACATTGTGCGACCTTATTCATACAAGAGCTCTTCTACCTGCCAGTGAGAAAAAGGAATACTGTAAAACCAGAAATGTTTGCGTGCATTCTACTTTCACAAATTTTGCGAGAGCCAAGATTTGCAAAATTAAAATGCATGTGGAAGTTCTTGTCTACACTATACAATGTATGCATTGAATGCCAGCGGCTATTCGTGAAAATTTCGTGCCACAAAAAAGGCCATCACCTCTAATTCGCGAAAATGTCATGCCTTGCTTTACAGTTACACATGTTTGCTGTTTTCTGCAATAAGTCCATTATTGTCATGCTTTATGGATCTCAAAAACACTGACCATTCTACAGGGTGCCAATGTCTTGCATTCTGTTACAGCGTAGCATATCTCATACATTACAGAATGTTTGTTGCTGTGATGTACTGTTCATCAATTCATTTGGGACAATACCATGTCTGTTTCTATCGAAACATGGATCAATAGCTTCTCCCGCAACACACTGACAATATACAAATGTACTGTAGTCAGGTAGTTTCCTCTTACAAGACAGAGAGAGTGAACTAAAAAGAAGAGGTGCAGCTTAAATACATTGTATTGTTTCCTTGATTGTTTGCTTGATTGGTTTTCAGCTCCATCTACAGTCCAACCTTTCCTATCTGGCCTCCCTTTATCCAGATCTCTATATTATCCGGATGCAATCTCGGCGTGACCTTTTTTTCCCCAATCGAATAACTATGGGGAAAAGGGGGATTTCAGACTCAAACAAAATTCCTGCACAAACTAACATGAATTAAACATTATTCTTAACATAATTAACATACATCCAGATCTAATTTTCATCTAAATAATATGCATTCAGGAACATGGACAGAAAACTTTCCAGGGCACAATACAAGCAAGCATTCTTTGGCAGCTGCCTGTATTAAACATTGAGTTTCCCATGTCCGGCCACATCCCTTATCCGGATTAGCGCCGGTCCCGACATGTCTGGATAGGATAGGTCGAACTGTACTTAAAGAAGAAAAGAAAAAAACTTTAAGAAAATAAAAATAGGCATAAAATAGCTGTATGTACAGTGTACCTGTCCATACGGAAGAAACTGGAGAGTGAGAGAAGAAAACAAAGCAAAAGACTCCAAGCAGAAGACTTGCTCTACTAATATTGTCACTTTGCTACATTCACTTAATTCATATTTTCCGGTGTCGCTCCCGTAAATCATTTTCACAACCCTTTCTTGACATTTTGTTGTGTGTCTGTACATTTGTTATTGTTGTTGTTTTTTCTGGGTTTTTTTTTTTTTGGGGGGTGGGGGGTGGGGTAAGGAGGCATATGGCAGAGATCTTCTTTATTCCCATACGTTTTCATTACCCACGCCGATGAAAATCGGCAGGGGGTTATGTAAAGGGTTCCGTATGTTTGTTTGTTTGTTTGTTTGTTTGTTTGTTTTTTGTTTGTTTGTTTGTTTGTTTGTTTGTTTGTTTGTTTGTATGTTTGTTTGTTTGTTTGTTTGTTTGTTTGTTTGTTTGTGTACAAGATAACAAGAGAACGGGTAAACGGATTTGCACGAAATGTTCAGGGAATGTTTGGATAATGACAGGAAAGAATCGATTAGATTTTGGTGATAATCGGTTGACCCTTGCAAATTCTGTGTGACCTTGAAGTTTTGACCCCATGGTATAGTGACCATTCCGAAAATTTCCCGTTTCTCACTTTGCAATTTTCCGCTACCATACGAACACATAAACTCCCCAACGATCCGACTTCGCTGCTCAAATGTTCGTAAGAATTCCGAAATTTACGTTTAGGCCTATTTGAGGGACTATGTCCTTCTAGATTTATGAAAGTTCGTTCTCCGTCATCACAAACTGGCCCGTATTTTGATGATTTTTCAAATTAACATTGATTGTTTTTTTCGTTAGAGGAGCATTTTGCTCGGTCGCAGTCACACTGCACGATATGCGTGCTCAATGTCAATGCGTGTGCAAGGCCGCTGAAAATGCATCGCGCTCTACACTGTTGGTGCAAAATTGCACCGGGGACGTTGCGGCGCTCGTTGGTAGCCGAATACTGGTGCAGTAGACATTTGCATTCAACCCTTGCATTGAATAATTCCCGTAGACACTAATCATAGGGGTAATTGCCTAGGGGGTACGTAAATTTTGTTTTTCTTTTTTGCTTTTGTGGATACCATCAAAGATCGTACACTCATACGACCTTTGATATTTGATGATTTTTCAAATTAACATTGATTGTTTTTTTCGTTGGAGGAGCATTTTGCTCGGTCGCAGTCACACTGCACGATATGCGTGCTCAATGTCAATGCGTGTGCAAGGCCGCTGAAAATGCATCGCGCTCTACACTGTTGGTGCAAAATTGCACCGGGGACGTTGCGGCGCTCGTTGGTGGCCGAATACTGGTGCAGTAGACATTTGCATTCAACCCTTGCATTGAATAATTCCCGTAGACACTATTTCATAGGGGTAATTGCCTAGGGGGTACGTAAATTTTGTTTTTCTTTTTTGCTTTTGTGGATACCATCAAAGATCGTACACTCATACGACCTTTGATATTTGATGATTTTTCAAATTAACATTGATTGTTTTTTTCGTTAGAGGAGCATTTTGCTCGGTCGCAGTCACACTGCACGATATGCGTGCTCAATGTCAATGCGTGTGCAAGGCCGCTGAAAATGCATCGCGCTCTACACTGTTGGTGCAAAATTGCACCGGGGACGTTGCGGCGCTCGTTGGTGGCCGAATACTGGTGCAGTAGACATTTGCATTCAACCCTTGCATTGAATAATTCCCGTAGACACTAATCATAGGGGTAATTGCCTAGGGGGTACGTAAATTTTGTTTTTCTTTTTTGCTTTTGTGGATACCATCAAAGATCGTACACATCGTATATCCCGTAAGAAAACGGCGTATTTCTCGATTTTTAGCGCTTTTTCCGCGACCCGTCGTGTAGACAATACTCTTAAAACTGGACTTAATTCGCGCGCGCTTGGAAAAGTTCCGATTCTGCACTTTTGACGGTGGAATTTGGGATTTTCGATGGATTTTTGGAGGAGACTTAAGGACTTTCCTGTACGTGAATGAGTGTTAATACCGTATGTGTAATGATGTGATTTGCGTGTGATGTGACTGTAGAACCAAAGATCGTACACTTCAGTGTACGATCTTTGGTAGAACTCACTGGCTGGTGATAAAGCACACTGGCAATTAAGTGGCCGAATTCTGGTAGATGACCGAATGCACATTATGTTTACCCCGACTTTGTACTTAGGCGTGGGTCTGCCGCCTTTGACGGCCCCTCTCTAGTTTTTCTTTTTTTGAGTTCCTGCTAATGCAGTGAAAGGACCCGACTCACTGTACACACTGTAAGAGAAAAATACCTGTATTTTCCTGTTCTTGACCTTTCTTATACATTCATAATTCTTGTCTCAATATAATGCACACACAAAGGGATACAAATACCACTAACAAATAACAGTACACAATCCAGTGTTTGTTCTATCTTCACCTAATATGAATTGATGCTGCACATTTGCCAAAACAGTGCTCATGAACAACGTCGACGACAAAAGTTTCTTGACCCTGATTGGCTAGAGTTTAGACAGCATGCATACCAACAAGAACCACTTTAATCATACACACACTGACAAGGACCACTTCAAGAATACACATAATGAATCAGAAAATTATCTTATAAGTGCTTGGGTACACATGATCATTGTCATAGGATCATTCTGTGACGTCCGCCTGTTACACATACTCACCTACATACACTCACTTACACACAAAACATAATACATGTACACTTGTACACACATGCATACATTTACTGTACTACAAACAAGAGCTTCTGTTTAACTGCTCAAGAGCTTAGCAAACTCAGAGAAAACACTTGGCAAAGAGACCACACACCCACTCCTAATCCACCTTGCCAACATACAGATGTACTACCTTTGACCCTCTCAAATAAGCCAGCAAATTAGAATTTTCTCTGACAGGCAGGAAATGCAGTGACACACTTAAGTCTATACCTAAGCATACATTCCCAATGTCACTGTCATGTAATGGCATAGTAAAAACAATTTCATATTTAGGCATGGTTATGCTGTGTGCTTATCACTAACTACATATGCTGTTAAAGCTGTTGGGAAAACTTGGCAAAATTTCTTTCCTTTCACAACAGTTTTGATCTGGACATCATCCAGTACATACATGGAGGCAACTACCTCAAAATTGATCAAGGTTAAATTTTTGGTCATTCAAAGGAAAGAGATTGTTGGTTTTTCTTCTTCTCCCTCTTCTTCTTTTGATAAAAAAAAAATACAATAATAAGCAGGTGATAACTTTGATATGAATTGAGGACCAGTAATAATTACTATGCACATATACATGTAACTAATATTACACACTGGTCTGTAGATCAAAACCTCACTGCACAGACAAAGTGAAACATGTAAACAGCTATCTTATAGCCTCTTGTTGCCATGGTGAAATGAGGGTGGGCCTACAGTAATTGCTATTTTTGTGAAGGTCATAGTGTGACCTGATATAATTCACAGCACAGAATACAGTCAATACTAGTGTCCAGTGAAGCTGAAAAGAAAAAAAAAAAGCAGGCAACAACACCCAAAATGAATGCCAACAAAGCAGTATGACTGCACTGCGTGGTCACACAAAATTTTGGTGGCAGCCATTGAAAGGTCCATAAAGGAAAATGAAAGCCAAATATGTGAATTGCGGGAATGCAGCAATCCACTGTATTTAATAGTAAAACACATCAGGAAAAAGAGGACAATCTGTTCAAAAGTTTTGGTGCAGCAATCACTAGATGAGAAGACTACAACACTTTGCAATGTCATGTACAATGTATGGACAATCATTACTACATCTGATCATTATAACTAGTTACCTCCGCCAAGGGAGGAGGTTATGTTTTCGTTACCGTTGGTTTGTTCATTCGTTCGTTTGTCTGTGCGCAAAATAACTCCAGAAGTATTGAACGGATTGAGATGAAACTTGCAGGAAAGTTTGAGAATGACACAAGTACCAAACGATTAACTTTTGGTAATGATCTAAGAATTTTTAGGGAATTTATGAAGGATTTTTGAAATTTTGGCAGTTAGGGTCAATGAACTTGGGAGTTCAGGCTGGGCGTATTTGAGGTTTGCATGCGCGCACTTAAGTGCGCGCCCTAGTTTCTGCTGGGGCGAGGCGCGCTGTGCATCTGAGGGTTTATGACGTAACAAAGGCTTCTATATTGGGGATCTCGGGCAATTTTTCAGTGGGTGGAAATCACTGATCTCCATTATGGAAGAGCAAGATCATCGATGGAAAGTAACTGCTTGGCGGAGGTCTGTGCTCTCGGAGTGCTTTTCTAGTTGCATCATGCATCTTCCTTCAAAAATTCATAAATCAATGACATACTACTGACACACTATGTTAAAAAGCCAGTTCCATCTCTAACATTTTCATTGAAACATTTTTGAAATTCCTTCCTAGAATTAGGCAATAACCTTCCCCCAACAGAAGCTAAGTTTCCTTGTAGATGTCTCTGACAGTGTAGCATCTGATACAAAACTATATTCTAACAAGGCAAGTGCCATAATGTGTCTAGCCCATTCGCGTACAAGAAATTGTACGCAAATGGGATATAACAGGTTAAAAAAAAAGAGATATAACAGATAAAAAGAGAAATAAAAGGGTGAAGATTTCTCCTATGGCAAAAAAGAAACGTGCCATAAAAACTTAACATTGGGCCCTTAAAATTTGTTGACCCCAGCATGTGACCTTTGACCTTGTGGTGACCATCCACTCCCACAGGGACATCTACCATCCAAGTTTGGTCACAAACAGACCTATGAATCAAAAGTTATCACCCATAATTTAAATGTGCCATAAAAACTTAACATTGGGCTCTGAAAGTTTGTTGACCCCTGCTTGTGACCTTTGACCTTGTGGTGATCATCCACTCCCCAGGGGACATCTACCATCCAAGTTTAGTCACAAACGGACCTATGGATCAAAAGTTACGACCCATAATAGAAATGCGCCATAAAAACTTATCATTGGGCTCTAAAAGTTTGTTGACCCATGCTTGTGACCATTGACCTTGTGGTGACCATCCACTCCCCGAGGGACATCTACCATCCAAGTCTGGTCACAAATGGAGTTATGAATCAAAAGTTATGACCCATAATAGAAACATGCCATAAAAACTTAACACTGGGCTCTTAAAGTTCGTTGACCCCTGTTTGTAACCACTGACCATGTGGTGACCATCCACTCCCCAAGGGACATCTACCATCCAAGTTTGGTCACAAATGGAGTTATGGATCCAAAGTTATGACCCATAATAGAAACGCGCCATAAAAACTTAACATTGGGCCCTAAAGTTCATTGACCCCTGCCTGTGACCTTTGACCTTGAGGTGACCTTCATATATGGCAAAATGTGAATCTTTGTATGACACCTCTTCCCTCGAAGTTTGATTGCAATTGAAGCCCAGAGTAAAGAGTTATTGAAGTTTTTGTAGCGTTACGGACAGACAACGGACGGACGGACGACGGACGGACAGACGCTGCAGGCGATCCTTAGTCTCCCCTCACCTCCGGTGGGCTCGACAAAAAATGCCCAACGGCTATGGGTGTTTCATTCATTGATTGTGTTAACAATTGCTGGTACCTCCACAACTACACACTATTTGAATCTTACTGTGCTTGTCAAGACCTGTGTTTTCAGAACCCAGCACAACCTGGTACAAGTGAAATATGATCTCATGGCAAGCATTTTGAAAGTATGGGAAGATCTGCTAGCTTCGAAGAACAAGTGAAAATCATGTTTATTTTACAAAAATGTCTGTGATTTCCTCATTCATGAAAATATCCGTACCCAAAAAAATACCAGTTTTACAGGAGCTGGTCTAAACCCACTGCACATGCATGGGCGATAGTTTTGCTTTACAATTTTCTAAACAATGAACTCAATGATTATGAGGCAAAAAGAATTAATCTTTATGCATAATATATTAGTAAAGTACTTGTACCCAAATGATGAAAGTCGTGCATGGAATTCATACACTCACAGTCCCAGCCAGTCTCCTTTGAAGGCTGTGTGGTAAAGATCAATTACAGTCTGAGCAGAAATCAGTAAAATGCAAGACAAGAATAGATAAAAGGCAGCACAATATATCCCTAATCTTTCATTGTTTGTGAAACCAACAATAAAAAAAAAATGTAATTTACATACAATGTACAAACAATAAATTTGAGTAAAATTACACATAAATGTGCAACTCCCAAAATACTTTTTGTATGTGTATTTGTGTGCAAGTCAATGTGAACAAAATTACACAGGATCTAATACAGCATATACACTGTACTTGTACCTGTGCAGCAGAGGGCATGAGTAAGGTATAATCTCTATTTGTCTTTGCCCCTTTGATCCATCAACCTGTACAGTACTGTAGTGCATTCCAGCAATGTAAACTGCAGAGTCATGATTGCGCAATGCAAACCATGTGGACGTGCTCTCAGTGAGCACAGGTTGTGCAGAATATCATTTCCTTTTTTGTGTGTGCTTGTGTGTGGGTGCTGGTACCTCACACTAAAAGAGCATAACTCATACATGATTGTACTTAGAATATGTGCAATTATTATCTTTGTCATCTATATTCATGTCACTCAGAGGGTAACATTTACATGTTACTTTCTAAACAATGATTTCTGAGAAAATAGCAGTGAGCAGATTTGCAAGAAACATGTGCCTATCATAAAAATAAATTGTAAACAAGAGCACTCGCACAGGAGACACGTTCATGCACATGTATCCCCCGAACCCGTCTCCCATACCCCATCTGGATTACTTTTAGGCCAGAATGTTGTATAATGTGGCAACTGTCGCAGGATACAATAAAATCCGATGAGAAATGAAGCTACATGTAATATATAGCACACACAAGAAATACGACATGTCATTTACCGAAACTTACGTCAAAAGGAAGACACGGCCACACAAGCATTACAAATATGAATTTAATAAAGAAGCCAATGCTCCAATGCCAATGCAAGTCACGGTCAAGAAGTTGTTTACATCCAGCGAGTAAACAGTTCGTCCAAAGCCTCTGAGTCTGACTTTCTGGCGTTTTGATCCAGGTCTACTTGTGACAAGATCTTAAAAACAGTTTCAAGATATCTCGCCGATTTAGTAATAATGTTAAATTCTCCCTGGTCCTGGCGCCTTATGCCCGTGCGGCTTTCATTTAACCGTAGATCAGAAGGGAGTTTGACGGCTTGATAGGCGTCCCGAATTGCGGCGAATTCCGCTTGCAAATCCTGCTTCCCAGATTTAACACCTTGTTGATGGGCGCAGTAGCTTGTCGACAGCCCGGCGGTCAAGGCCCCATTATCTTGGGACTGAGAGCCAGGAGGGAATGCTTGATCCTGAGTGGCCTGGTCTGGCGAAGTAACTATTGCCTCATCGGGCTCCTGTTGGGAGGGCTGCGAAGAAAGACGTGTAGAGGAGAGTGTCTCTACCATAAGGTTCAAGCTATCAAGCTTTTCCTCCAACTTGCTAATTTTCTCCTCCATAATTTTCTCCTCCATAACGTAAGACGGATGTCTTGACCTTGACCTTGCACAGCACAAGAGTGAAATTGCGCGCACTGCAGTGTAGTAATAAAACCTGCAGTGCGCGCAAAGATACTGTGTGGGCGTGTCTTCCCAGACTACAGTCCTATAAAGTTTGAACAATGACAGCGCTGGCAATGAAAACTTTTGTTACCTACACTGTAGAATAACTCCCCATAAACCTCAATAGCAAGTTTGAATAAAATCCGACAAGAAATGTGGCTTATAGGGCTCACACAGGTAAATAATTCCCCATAGATACGTGTGTTAAAATGCAAAATTCAAAAAAGTCTGAATAGCTGGGAGAAATGAGGTGTTTCATCTTCACTAACCTGGATAAGTGAGCTATACCCTGTCATCCATCAAATTTCCAAGGCAGGTTCTTCAGCTCAAACTCTGTCCAAGGGTCCGCAAAGCCAAACTATGAGTTCTTTTCACTAAAAAATCACCTACTTTCCGTACAATGCACCCAATGAAATACAGTCCCTTCAAATTCCATGAGAAAAGCTTTCATCTTCAAACCAAAATGCAGTTTGTAGAGGAACTCATACTCAATATCTGCAGCTATTCAGTTTTATGCCAAACAGCATTAAAGGACAAGTTCACCTTCATAAACATAAGGATTGAAAAAATGCAACAATATTAGTAGAACACATCAGTGAAAGTTTGAGGAAAATTGGACAATCGATGCAAAAGTTATGAATTTTTAAAATTTTTGTGTTGGAACCGCTGGATGAGGAGACTACTACAGCTTGTGAGTCATATGCGTACAACAGTATAAAGAAAATATAAAAGAAAATTCAACATATTTTCACTTTTTTCGCAAAATAAAAGAGCAATTGACTTGCCTCTTTCTAAGGGCAGGGGGAATAATATTACCCATAACATGTATCGGTAACGAGTCAGGGGAATGTGTACTTTCTTCAAAAGATGGAATTTTGTGAAATTCTCTTTATATTTTCCTTATATTGTTGTACGCATGTGACATCTAAGTTATTCATACACTGCAGTAGTCTTCTCATCCAGCGGGTACTGCACAAAAACTTCAAAAAATCATAACTTTTGAACGGATTGTTTGATTTTCCTCAAACTTTCAATGATGTGTTCTACTGATATTGCTACATTCTCTCAATCCTTATGTTTATGAAGGTGAACTTGTCCTTTAATAATTTTTAATTAGTTTTTTCATTTATTTTGGTATCTTTGGTGCGAATTTGTGAAGGGGTCTGGGACATTCCATTTTACTTACAGGTGTGAGCCCTATGTAGAGCATATACAAGAAATGTGACATGGCCTCCAAGTCGGAACACTGAGGGCGCCGTCACCACAAACTGTTAGTCCTTCATGTAGAATGACCACCCATACACCTCCTTAGCTTGTCTGAGTAAAATCCAGTGAATAACAATCAAGTTATTGCCTAAATAAGCATTTTTACAAATTTTGACATGATCAGGGTGACCTATGACCCTGTAAAAGGTGGAACAGTGAGGGCAGCGTTATCAATAGGTATAGGTGTATAGATTTGACTATGATACATTTACATACCAAATTTGAAAAAAAAAAAAAAAAATCGCTCAAGAAATAGGGCCAGCGTCGCACACACAAGCAGACCCTGTTAAATTTACATTGTACCTTTTCATGTATAAAGACAAAACAAGCAAGGGCGTCATCACCAAAAACAAAAGGCGTCTTCGTTTTACCATAATACACCTTCATGCCACATTTGAAGATGATCTACGAAGAACTGCAGCCAGTAGAGCGCTCACAAGAAAATCTCTGCGGGGGACGCGCGGACGCAGCGGTGGCGCAACAAGGCCAAATCCATAGTATCCTCCGAACTCTGTTCAGGGGGATACAATAAACAGATGAGTTGCTCGCTAGCAAAAAAGTACCTCTATCCCTTGTAAATATACAGGTGCCCTCAACTCATCTCCTAGATATACACTTGTAGTGCTCTTTTTGTAAAACATTAATGTGATCTACACCTTTAGCAAAAGCTAATATTTTATTTACCGGTAAGTTTAACCACTTGGTGCAGTGTTTTTTAACAACTATAACAACTACAGGTGCACACTTTCCCATCAGACAGTGTCGCTTCAAAAACATGTTTGAAAACTTCTCTCCAATCCACCTTGTGAAATGTACCATGGCATAGCTGCCTGTATTCCAAAAAGGGGTAACCTCATTATGTTCTACAATAATACCTTTTCAACACTGTAGTTGACCCCCTATCAAAAGTGGGCTGGAATATCCTTCAGATTTTGTGACACATATTTTCAGTCCAAATCAAAATATGGCTTTCAGACAGGAAACAGCTATAGCAAGGCTACTGATTCACAGCAAAGGCATATTTTGAAGACAGAAGTCATTTACTTATTTTATCTCGGATTCAAAATATGAAAATTACACATTTTAACTAAAATTTCAGAAAAAATGTACATGTATCTCAGTTCAAAAACAGATTCAGAGGTGCAGTGCAAAGACAGAATGCAATTCAACTCCTATTCCTTTGAACAACTCTTCCACAATGCACTTGTTGCAACACAAGATATATTTTCTGTTTAATGTTTAATAAATAAGACAAGTGGGGTTTTTTTTCGTCCAAATACTGTCACCTAAATGCAATTCTTAAATAAACATAAACAAGGGCTACATTTATCTTCTCCACTTAACTTCTCCATGTTTGAAGCACATTTCAATACCCACGATCAAAATATAGGTTTGCAAACGCCTTTAATATGTATTGCATTCCTCTAGTTGTTGCATTTACGGTATCAACTCTGTTGTCAGTCCATTGGGAGGCTTTGTCAATATGCAGTTCCATTGTGCAGTTTGACTCGAGGAGCAGAGATGTGTACAATAATAGTTGACAGTGGTTGGCATGGGCAGATCCGAGCCATAAATGTGTACTTCAAAACAACTTTGCATTATCAACTCCACAGAAACAAGTTTCTAGCTCAAACGCGCTTGCGATCACACTATTTTTTTTTTTTTTTTTTTTGGATGTTTCAGAACTCCACATTCAAAACAGTATTGTGTTTTTCAACTGCCAAAAACTCCCTGAATGTTGTTTGGAAACCTTAATTCTGTGCCAGAAGTGAGTTGATAAACACATCCTATGCGTCAATGTAATAATATATTACTGTAGTCATGCATGTTCAGTCACAACTCTTCTCTTGAAAGATAACCACCATACTTACAACTCATTTTGCTAATACTGTAGTCCCAAAATTAGCATTTCAACAAACTACAGTTACACACAATATACACTGGTAGTTCTTTCATTTGTTTTTTAGTGAAAAATACCATGCATTATCATAAAGTAATCAAATTAATTTTCTTTGTATAATGGTGGGGGCATCATTGCCAAGGAAAAGGTTTCAATTTCTATGCAGTCAGAGAGATGATGATGCAGCAAGCAGCTTTGAACTCAGGTTTATAATGTACAGCCAGTTTAACATGCGATTCCTAACCATGTTCATAAGCCAGCAAGTTCTTGTGTGTGTGTGTTTGAACTGGAAACATTACTTCCACTGAAGCTGCTTTAAACTATGGTTTGTATTATCAGAAATTATATGACAGTACACAAAATGTGTCAGCATTAAATTATCAAATTCATCATCTCCTTACCTCCTACTCTATTAAAGTAAACTCAAACAAGTGGAGAACTGCACTTTCAGTACATTGTATCGCTACCGGTACCTTACTCAATTTGTTCAGAATGATATCATTTTAGGTGGATCATCAATTTGCCGCATTCCTTTTTTTTTCTATCTTTTTTTCTTTTTTTGTGCTGGGTTACTTTCACTGTGGCTGCTTAAATTATGTAAAATTGTTAACATATACATGAATGTTACAAAAATATTCTGAGAGCATTAAATTACCAAATCTGTCACAGAGTCTCTGTACCCAAGTCAGAGTGAAGGGTTGTTACAATGTTTTACATGCATTCTGCTCTACTGCCCTTCTGTAAATCCATGGCAAGCATGACTTGTGTTTGCCTCATGTCCATGATAGATGAGCTTCCACTTTCAGGTGCAAAAAATAAATACCTACTTCATACATACAATGCCTGCACATGTAATTTTAACAAAATGTAACTGAATTTAATAATCCCAAATGCACAGCCATGTATGACTCAGATTCAGAGCCTTGATGCATTGAACATCGCAATTTATCCTTCGAAGTAGAATATCTTTGTGAGGAAGCCAAATTACAACTTGTAAATAAGCTACTCTGACAAAGCCCAGGCCTCGAATTTCACCAGTTTTAGGGACAGGCAATTTTTGGTTTTAGGGGCACTCTCTCTCAAAATTTTTTAAGGGCAGCAAGGAAAAGTTGCAGTAAGCATGGTAATTTTGAGAGAGGCATTGCGGCAAATTGCCTTTTGCCTCCGGGTAATTCGAGGCCTGAAAGCCTTCTTGCACAAGACTCTTTTATTCAGCTCATATTTTGCATGGTAGTATTACTTGTAGCAAGATGTTGCAGTAAAATGAATGTTTTTTATAGATTCACAGAACAACAGAAGGGAACAACATGTCACTCTCGAAATGGTGGCCTCAACAAAGTTTCTGCAGGGTCCAGCTAAACTGTAAATCCAGAAATATTCACAGCATGAAACTTGCAATTTATAGCCTTGCTACGAAACATACAAAACTTTCACAAATTTTGGCTCCTCCCAAAATTCGCCAAAGTTTCACGCAAGCAAACATTTCTGGTTTTACAGTATTAGCAACTCCATGTGAAGTTATATTTGTACATGTACACTGTAAGACTGACATGATACATGTACAAGACACTGAATAACCTGCAAACTTTCACATTTAAATTGCCCGTGATTCTTCAAAGTTAAAGGGATGGTACAGTAATGGTGGAGATGAAAATTGGACTTTTTTTTTTCATGAGATCCCACGAAAACACTTATGAAATAGTACAGAGCATACCATTCTAAGAGGAATTCAAAGTTTATTTGATGAAAATCAGGTTTGGAATAGCTGAAACATCCACAAACAAAGTAAAACAAAACAATCATAATAAAATGTGGGTCCCACACTTTGTTACGATCACTCTGCTTTGGATATCTCAAGCCATTTAAAAGTCAATTTTCATCAAATAAATGTTGAATGCCTCAAGGAATTACATGCTCTTCATATTTCATAAAATGTTTCTCACTACTCACCAAAAAATGATAAAAACCTACTAGTTAAATCTCAACCAAAACTAGTTGTATATGATCCCTTTAAGAGGCTAGGGCACATACTATGTGGTATATTTCGCAGTGTTTTTCGTGGTGTTTTTTTTTTTTTTTTTGGGGGGGGGGAGTTTTTTAGTCCACTATTTGCAAAATAAACTTGCAAATATATTACAAATAGAACAATGCATCACTTCCAACATAGAAAAACATTGACCCACAGAACTCTTGAAAAGAGATCATAGTTATAATTCTTATCGCTCGTTTTCCAATATGGCTCATAAGTGGGAATTCAACCACACATGAAATTGTCTTAGCTGTCAGTGCAAATTTGCAAAATACGAAGCCCGAGTATACTATTGCCTCATTTCATTGCTAGGACCCTCTAACAAACAAAAATTAAATCATCCAGAAGTATAGTAACAATCATATTGAGTGTGTGTGAGTACATGTGCATAAATTGTATACTCTCAGGAGGTTCTGCACAGTAGTTAGTACAGCCTTACAGGAAGAACTTAAATAACAGCACCAAGTCGCAAGAGTTTAGGCATCCACTGATTCAGTCATTGGCGTTTTTGCTGTTGCTGTTGAATGCATTCACTGGTGGTAATGCAATTGGGCATTTCCGTGAGTTGTGCGACATGACCACCAAAATTTTACCCGCATATTTCAGGACAACTGATAATCTTACTTTGTTAGCCATAGTTTGAAGTGTGTGAAACCAACTTTACCTTTAAGAAAAGTTCCCTTTTGTGCATTTTTACACCTTTTGAAGCCAGAAAGCATTTTTTGACCTAAAAATCCCTAAAAATGCATTTTTGTTGCTCTTTGTGATTATTTTTTATATTTGAGGCTCAAATCAAACTTTGTTTGGTTTTACAAATCAAAAATATATTAATCTAGCAGAAAACAAAGTGGAGACCTCGATATAAGATATGTACTTCGGACACCAGCGTGCTCTTACATAGCTCGAGAAGCTGTTGTAACGTGAGTTACCGAAACATGAACTTTTTAACCTAGCAATTTTACTATGCCCAACTGAGACATGGTATTTTGGATTATCAAATAACTATGCAGCACACATCCAAGAAATATGATGGGACCTATAGTCTTTGCTTCAAATTCTCATAACAGAGGTCTTAAAATTGTAACGTGAGTTACCATGTAACGTGAGTTACCACAATGTAACGTGAGTTACCGACATGATTTTTCTTTAATACCAAGAAATTATATGAAGGTTGTGATTGTAAGTAACCAATGAGTACATGATTGCTGAACTCTTGTATTAAGATTCTATTTCCAGTATATTGTTATTCTCTTGGTCTCTCTCTATCACCAAACCAACTGGTCTACATGTACAATGTATTAATTACACATGTTCATCACATGTTAACTTCTGAAAGAAACTGTTCCATATTTACTATTTAATATTACAGTGCATGTATACTGATCTGTTACGAAAGGGTTTTAGTTGTTAAAAGACATTTCTTCTAAAGCTGCATGGACCTTGTTCCAGCAAATTATCAAAATTTTGTGATGACTATTAATAGCCTCCTGATTGGGATAATCACTGTATGATTACTCTTGAAAAGTTCTTGTTTTTGTAATTCAAGTGATTACTATTTGACATTTCATAGTTTATACCTACCTGTATAGACCAAAGCCATTGTTTATGAGGCTGAAACATTTACATGTATGAACAATTTTAAGATTGGATCTCGCTTCCTGCTGTTTTTCTGAGATTTTTGAGAACTGAACATTGTGAATTTGACACGCTTATGTGTTTTATACTATTCTACTCTGAGGTTTTAGCTATATTGTTGCAAAATCCTACAATGAAACTTTTCCATGTTTACTATAATTTACTTTACATGCTGATCTATTACCAAAAACTTGTTGAATGTGAACCTCATTATCAGACATTTTCTTTAAGAGCTGGACAGTCATGTACACGTACCTTAAAGCAAAATATGAACATTTTGTGATATTAATAGTTAGCCTCCTGATCACAAAATATTTACTATTCATGTTTTTCACTGGGATTTACTGCTTCAGTCTGCTTGATTACTCTAGAAAATACTGGTATATACTTTTTACATGTATGTACAATTTAAATAATGGCTACTTGACATTTCATAGACCAAAGCCATTGTTTTTTAAGGCTAAAACATTTTATGAACATGTTTTATTAAACTGATCAATACTGGTAGCAGATAACTAAAATTTATCTGCAGTTTCTGTAATTCAAGTCTAATTTCTGTACCAGTTTCGTATAAGAATTTGTAAACAAATCAAACGTACAAACAATTGATTATTGAGTAATTCAAACAATTATTTAAATGATTGGAATATGAATTGCATTGTTTAAAAGTTAAAAGATTTATTGAAATATTTCATTTCTGAACCTTTAAAATCTCCACAGACTACTTAAATGTACAGGTCTCTAGTCTCGTGACTCAGTGTATTGAATGGAATAGTTTATGGATGACTTGTTTTATCTTGATAGCCTGAAATCCATTTGAATCTAGTAAAATAAAAAAACAATCAAATCAAATTCTCAATTAAATCCTCAATTTCTGATGTATTTGTTAACTGGAAAAGAGTGTAATTTAATGAAATAGACTCTGTTTCATATCATTTTGTTGAATACAATTTTTGTCTCAGTACAAATGAAAGCTTGGAAAACGACTCAATTAAAAATGAAATTTATCTTCAAGTTGGTATTCTAAATGTAAAGTTTCCTGCCTTTTGGTAATCTCACGGATAAAATGGGATTGATTACTGTCAGATCAATGTTCAAATCAATTTAGATTCTTTATTCATGGAGTTTGTTTGTGAAAAAAAGTTGTCTTGGTAAGTTTTCTTTGGATTATCAAGACAAAAAATCGTCTTGTGATCATGTGGACAAACTGTAACGTGAGTTACCGTAACGTGAGTTACCGCTTCACATGACGATACCTGGAGAATATAAGACAATTTGAATTTTTACCATACTCGGTGATGTATGTTGTTAGTCCATGACTTTGACACAATAGACTTTAAAGTCTCTCTGTTTCTTGTTTGAGGAAACTTTTGAATATAAGACATGCCAAATTTTTGCATGTCCAAATTATGTAACGTGAGTTACCGACATTTGTAGTGTTTTTTCTCATAGTTCTCATAAGAGTCTGTGGATGTAATGTTGCTGTGAGGTAGGATGGAGGTGCATGATACTCATTCACATATAGTAACTCATATCACTTATTAGGTTTTAAGGATATTGATCTCAACAACCTAATTTTGAGTTCAAAATGTAACGTGAGTTACCGTGGAAATGCCCAATTATTTCATGCTGATGTAGCCCGACCAGACGCTGTTACTACGCTATGCGAACGCGACGTACCATGTACAGCGACTGGGCTGTGTATAGTTAATGCTGATGAAGAAACTAATCATGGAACACTGTGCTTATCATGTGTGTGAGTACCTGCTAGCTGCTACATGGTTCAACGTGATGCCTGTTCAAGCTGCCTGGAAGTGCCAAACCAAAGCCAAAGCTAGGGTTGCATGCAGCATGCAGCTAGCGCTAGCCTGGCCAGCGTGGATGATGTAGGTATGTGGGCATTATGTGCCATTTCAAAAGAGTGATTGCTTTGCTTTAACTTTTATGCATCCTGAATGAAAAGGAAAATCCTTTCTCTACGAATGAATTTACAACCAGTTACAGCAGATACATACGCAGGAAACACTTCCAGCTAAGCCAGCGCGCAGCGCCAGCGCTTCGCCTTCGGGAACCAACGGTCCGCTGCTGCATGCATGCATATCGCAATGCAAGCAACGTGGTCGTCACGTCAGTCTGAGGCTGAGCTTGGCGATCACACACGCAATATGAATGGGTTGACCTTTGCCTACGCGTACTACACGCACACGCGTGTTAACGTTACTGCACAGGCGCCTGCACACCCACCACATTTATACCATGAAACTTATCGACACTCCGATCACCGAAGAACACACATTCAGCTCATTCTTCGCTATGGAAGAAGAGCTGAATGCAAATAAAATGCAGACGGAAGCGTCTAACAGATAATGGATCCACATAGTGATTCCTTCCCTGTGTCATTTCCTCCACATGTCGTTACAAAAGAGATTACTCACTTTCACACTATCGACTGGATACATGACGCAGTGCTCGGCCATGCCGGCGAACGCACCGGCCACTAAGTGCGTGGATAGCCTAGAACTCTCGGGCAAAGTTTCGTAATCATCGTACTGTACAACACATTCCGCAGAGGAGCTCGTCTTGTCAGCTGCATCATGATTGTCCATTTCTGAGATGCGCTGACGAAGAGACGGCAAATCATAGTCTAAAATCCGCGGCAGTTTGTGTTGAATGTGCAATGCTTCCAGCTTAGACGAAGACAATTCGGCCATTCGAGTAAAACTCGAAGTCTTCTCCATGGGGATAATTTTCGATGGAGCACGTTACCGCACGCGTGTTGTGCCAGTCGCAGCCATCTTGTGATGAAAAGTAGGCTTGGTTAACGAACGAGCGAAAAAGGCGTACATGAACCCGGAAGTGAACGTAAGCGCGCGTACAAGGTTATGTACCTAGATAGGTTACTTGTACCGGTATGGAGTTCCAACCACAGAACTCTTACACATAGAAGAATCATACCCATTCACAACCCGCTGAGCTCGGTGTCGCCACCGCGCACCCCGGATGCGACGCCTCAGTGCACACGCCGCCATGTTGCTTAGCGGTACCTCCGCAGCTCCTCGCGAGTACGGTACGGTCAACTCACTGATCGGACAGTATGACAGCCGCTATAGCCCTTGATATTTACTTGAACTTGTAAACTGTCAAACTGGTACTTCTCAATCCAGCGTTGACCACAGATTCATGTACTCATTTATGTTATTTATTTCACACTCTTCCCTGAAAGTTGTCTGTATTGAACTGAGAACAGGTGTTTTTTCCCCTTTCGGATAGATCTATTTGACTTCGGAGACGTGATCTGCTTTGGTATAAAATAATCTAAGACGCGCGCCTGTCCTTGTCTGTGTCCTGCCATTTTTCTGATACCCCTCTCACCCCTATGTCTTGCATTTTTCCCCCTCCAATGATATTGTAAGAAGATGTGTGTTCGTGCTTTTGATTTTTCTCCCATTAAACCGGTCAAATTAAATTTCCAGTCAGTCCAGTTGTAAAAATCAGTGATTTGTGGATATGATCATGTAATACATCTTCCCCATCTGACACTCGTTCAACATATGAGAAATTTGGAAGACAACATCACCTTAATTATCTATATTCCTGCTGTTATCATTATCATTAGTAGTGTGTAGTACAATGTAGTTACCACTATTGCACATATTGGTATAGGAAGCAATATGCCTATAGGCATGTATACACTGTATATCTGTATACATGAATAAAACAGAAATCGAGTTCATGCTAATCACCAACAATTTATTTCACCACACGATTTGCAACAACACTTGAGAAAGAGCGAATCGCTCAAATATTTGTGTGCTGTAAATAAATTGTTGGTGATCAACATGAAATTGGTTTCTGTTTTACTTTCGATATCATGATATTGCTGCACCAACATGTAGACTACCTGGTACTCAATCAATCAATATATATATATATATATATATATATATATATATATATACATGTATATATATATATATAATTATCTATGTATATATATATATATATATATATATATATACATAATATATATATATATATATATATATATATACATATATGTATTCACACACTCACACACACACATTACAAGCATGAACTCCTTTCAAGATTGTCTTCCACAAAAAACAGAAAGTTAAGTTGGACAGAGTTAATTTTCCTGATTTTTTACAATTTATTTGACATTCATCAAGGTCAAAGTTGATCGCTGAGAATCAACCACAGTAAAGTGATATACCATTTGCTTGAAGTACACGTACCATTATCATACCTAATACGGCGGCTATAATCACAGGCAGTACATGCGTCAGGAACATATTATGCAAATGATAGGCAAGACCACCAGTGTCGCAAATTTGTGACAACTATTGTAATCACAAAATCAAATGCATATACATGTACATCTATAATGGACATGCAATAGGGCAACAACATAAAATTCATGAATAATGAACACTGTCTGGCAAGATTATCTAAGGCAATACATCAATATAGTGCACAATTTCACTTGCCCTTGATAGCTTCAAGCGTGATTCAAAAAGAAAATCCTAATGAGTGTAAAAACACACTATGGTATAGTATGAAAACATATTGTGTTGATCCGCATGCACTATGGCAATATAAATCTACGAATTATGAACACTGAAAAGAACACCAAAGGCATTCCTGGCAACAGTATTAAAGGCAATACATTTGTAAATGTAAGATTTCACTCGTACTTAGCTCAGCATGATTCAAGATTAAATCCTTAGTAATGAGTTTAACAAACACTATCCCATACACTGTGTAGTATGAAAACATAATTTGGTAGCAACATGTAAGCAAAACAAGTATCACAGATATACAACAAATGTTGTATATCACGAAAGCAAATGCCTGTATAATCAACTATCATGCAATATAGCAACAACATAAAATCCATAAAGAATGAACACTGTCGGGCAAGAATATCAAATGCATTCTTGGCATAACAATATCAACTAAAGGCAATACATGAACATCTGTATAATGCAAGATTTCACACGCACCCATTTGCTTCAAACGAAATTCAAGGTGAAATCTAAAGAGTGTGAAAACATACTACACTGCATCTCAAAGTATGTACATGTAGGCAAAACAAGTGTCACAAATAAGACAACTACATGTATTGTATATCATGAAAGCAAATGCATGTACAATCACTTAGCATACAATATGGCAGCAAAATAAAACCATGAATAATGGACACTGGCAAGAATATTAAAAAAAAATACCAAAGGCAATACTGTATAATCCAAGATTTCACTTGCACTTGTTCGCTTCAAGCACAATTCAAAATGAAATCCTTATGAGTGTGAAAACATACTATATGGTATAGTACGAAATGTTAACGTGGCAACAATATGTAGGCAAGACAAGTCTCGCAAATACATGTATGACAAATATTGCATATTGCTCAAATTTACATAAATTTACACTTTTTTCATGTACAAAGCTGTTTGCCCCAACTCACAACGTACAGAGTGTAATATAGCCCCAGGGCCTAAATTAGGCCTAGATCTAATTGATCTTTTTTATTTTGCATAGTAGTTGGTGGTAAACAGATATGTCGACGGCAAACACAAAATCCAGTGTCTGGGACTACCTTTGCTACTGCGCTCACAAGAAAGCCAACATACGACCGATCCGCCTAATTGTAACGTTACTTGGGGAATTACTACTTCTTATTCTCATCATGGCTTGGTGTCAAACTTACCTGTTTCCAAATCCTTTTTTCAAGTGATTTGTGCAGTTTACAGCCGCACAATATAGCATTTTAATGCCTCGCTCAAGGTCTCGGAACGTCAGAAAAACACGGTACAACATGCAGTCACTGTATGTGGATAGCGTCTGCTGGGATTTGCACGCAAAAAAGTTCCGCTAAGCAAAATGGCGGACGTCACGTGACAATGAGTCGAGCGACGGCGACAAATCGGGTGGCGAGTGATTCTTCTATGTGTAAGAGTTCTGTGGTTCCAACTGGTTGTGTACTGGTTTATTCAAACAGTTGTCAGTCAGATTTCTATTGATGTACAAAAGAATTCCACAGGTGCACTTGTGCCTTTGATGATCGATGTTCGACGCCGCCGTACGGATTGCTGAGCAATCTGAAGATTCATTTTGAACGTTATCATAATGTTGACCATATTTAGCTTCTTTATTTACTAAATGAAATGAAATTTCACTTAATGATAAAGCATGTAAAGCAAAAGTCATTCCCGTCCAGAAATTTGTGCAAAAGTGTAAATCAGAGCTGTATCATGTGAAAATGTTTAAAACCGTACCATCCTGGAAAGCTGGTTTTTGTCACTTTTCCGCTTAATTTCCACAAATGAAACTAATATGGAATAAACTTCAAGTATAATTCTTTATTGATAGATACATCAGATTAGTGCCCGGGTATGCCCAGTCGAGTAATTTTCATCTTTATTCATGGGCGTCACGGGGAGGGGGGGGGGGGGTGCGTTTGGTGCGGACGCACCCCCCTTCAAACAAAAAAAAAAAAAAAAAAATCACCACTTCAGTCTGCGAGCGACCTGAACGCCGGACGCTAAATAATTATTCTTGTTTTTCATTTTTTACTCTTTGTCTTATTTTGCACCAGGGACAACAATATCGTGGGCAAGAACAATTCTCATCCTGGTCTCTGTCAGCATTAATTTTATCTACGAGTATTCTACAGTTTTAATTATACTATTTTTACCGTATCGACTGTCCGTACGGTACGGAGCACGTACATATTTGCATGTATGTATGCTACTTACAAGTATGTAGGGTCTATGTACAGCACGTTACTTCTGACCAATCCATATTGATAATGCAGCCCAAGTGCGAGCCTTTAATAGCCTCATTAAAAAAAAAAAAAAATGGAGAGGCAAGTATCATTTTACCCACCCCCTATAATTCCCGAGACGAGAAGATTTTCTTGCCTTTTTTGCCAGAAAAAAAAGTTTACCCCCATAAAAACATTGGAAGGGCAAGCATATAATTTTGCCCTCCCCCCATAATAATTAGTAAGATGAGAAGATTTTTCTTGCTTTTTGACAGAAAAAAAAGTTGCCTCCATAAAATGTTCGAGAGGCAAGCACACCATATTATCTGCCCCACCCCACATGATTATTATTCAATGTAAGAATTAATACAAGAAGTTTATTTAAATTACACCATTTTATAGCAAAAATTGTTTAATAATGATTTACATCAAAATGTACTGCTACCTTAGTGGGACTGTTTCAAGTCGATAAAACACGCAAAAACCTGCATCAAATTGCACCATTTACCGTCATCAATATGCAAAATCTTCTCATCGTGGGAGGGGGACACCCCTCCCATACCCTCCCCCATCGCTTCCTCCGCTCACTCTTGCTTGGTCGCGTTCATGATATTCAGTGTAAATATTAACACAGGAAGTTTATTTGGATGATACTATTTTATAGGCAACTTGTCAATAACAATCTACATCAAAATATACTGCTACCTTGACTGTTTCAAGTCAATAAAAAACGCCAAAACATGCATCAAATTGCACCATTTACAACATCAATATGCAAAATCTTCTCATCGTGGGAGGGGGACAACCCCATCCACACCCTCCCCCTCGCTCACTCCGTTCGCTCTTGCTCGGTTGGGTTCATGATATTCAGTGTAAATATTGAAACAGGAAGTTTATTTTGATGATACTATTTTATAGGCAAATTGTTCAATAATAATCGACATCAAAATATACCGGTACCTTAAACAAGTGGGACTGTTTCAAGTCGATAAAACACGCAAATACCTGCATCAAACTGCACCATTTAAAACATCAAAATGCAAAAAGTTCTCACCGTGGGAGGGGGACAACCCCCTCCCACACCCAAAACTCTCGCTCGCTCCGCTTGCTTGGGTTCGGTCGCGTTCATGACATCAGTGTAAGAATTGATACAAGAAGTTTATTTGAATGATACCATTCTATAGGCAAATTGTTCATCTATTAACAATTTACACTAAAATGTACTGCTACCTTAAACAAGTTGGACTGTTATAAGTCGATAAAACACGCAAAAAAAAAAAAACTTGCATCAAATTGCACCATTTACAACATCAAAATGCATGAAAAGTTCTCACCGGGGGAGGGGGACACCCCCTCCCCCAACCTCCCCCACCCTCCCCCTTACTCATTTTGCTCGCTCTTGTTTCGTCGCGTTCAGTGTAAATATTAGAACAGGAAGTTTGTTTTGATGAAACTATTTTATAGGCAAATTGTTCAACAATAATCGACATCAAAATATATTGCTACCTTAAACAAGTGGGACTGTTTCAAGTCGATAAAACAAGCAAAAACCTGCATCAAATTGCACCATTTACAACATCAAAATGCAATTTCAGTTCTCACCGTGCTAGGTGGGACGACACCCTCCCCCTCGCTCGCTCTGCTTGCTCGGGCTCGGTCGCGTTCATGGTGTAAGAATTATTACAAGAAGTTTATTTAAATGATATCATTTAGGCACATTGTTGAATAACAATTTGCATCAAAATGTAATGCTATAGTATACCTTAAACAAGTGGGTCTGTTTCAAGTCAATAAAGCACGCAAAAAACCTGCATCAAATTGCACCATTTACAACATCAAAAATGCAAAAAGTTCTCACCGTGGGAGGGGATGACCCCTCCGACACCTTAAACCCTCGCTCGCTCCGCTTGCTCGGGCTCGGTCGCGTTCATGACATCAGTGTAAGAATTAATACAAGAAGTTTATTTAAATGATATCGTTTACAGGCAAATTGTTCATTAACAATTCACATTAAAATGTACTGCTACCTTAGATAAGTGGGACTGTTTCAAGTCAATAAAAAACGCCAAAACATGCATCAAATTGCACCATTTACAACATCAATATCCAAAATCTTCTCACCGTGGGACGGGGACAACCCCATCCACACCCTCCCCCCTCGCTGCCTCCGCTCGCTCTTGCTTGGCTTGGTTCATGGTATTCAGTGTAAATATTGAAACAGGAAGTTTATTTTGATGATACTATTTTATTGGCAAACTGTTCAATAATAATCGACATCAAAATATACTGCTACCTTAAACAAGTGGGACTGTTTCAAGTCGATAAAACAAGCAAAAATCATGCACCAAATTGCACCATTTACAACATCAAAATGCAAATAGTTCTCACTTTGGGAGGGGGACAACACCCTTCCCCCCCCCCCCCCCCCCCCCTTGCTCGCTCCATTCGCTCGGGCTCGGTAGGTCGCTTCGCTCCCTCGCATACTAACAGCCTCCCCTCCCCCCCAAAAAAAAAAACAAAAAACAAAAACAAAAACAAAAACAAAAACAAAAACAAAAACAAAAAAACAAAAACAAAAAGAGATGAAATCCTAGCTACGCCGGTGTCCTTTCCCCGGTTGGTTTCCCTAAAAAACCCTAAAAGTCTTGGGATTGAGAGCTTCCTGAATTCAAAACGTCTGTCCAAAATATCTCGTTACATTTAGTGTCAAAACGCACCCCCCTTGAAAAAAAAAGGCTGGTGACGCCCCTGTTATTTCATCATTTAATTGTTGAATTTCTGTTCGCGCATCCTCGTGTCTGTACCACGTACTACCTTTTATAAGAAGCGAAAAGTAATTAACATCACAAAGACATATCTTCCTTTGAAAGTGGCTGGTGATTATGCAATGAGACACGAGTCAATTGTCTTCGTATCGGCGCGGCAGATCCTGTTTGGCACATGCTTCAGTGTTTTTGAGCGGCGGCTTCGAACATGGGTTCAAAAGGAAATAAGACAGTTGTGACTCCATTCTCTTGAACCTCCTTGCTTGTACCGGTACTAGTACAATGTACAACTGGTACTCAAAGAGGTTCTATAAATCTCTTTGCTGGTACTATATAGTCTGGCACGTTGGTACCACTAAAAAAAAAAAAAATGTGAATTTGATTTACTCAGAAGTACACGGTGGCGAAATGGCATCGCCCTTCCCTTTATGGTTAAGTAACAATTGAGCCAAGTCAGAAACAACAACATTATGGTAGAGTACCGTATCGTTTGTTGGGGAAATAGTCTGCTGTCCTCATCCGTATAAATTTTGATGGGGAAGTTGCACGGTTTTTGTTTTTGTTTCGTTTTGTTTGTTTGTGCATTTTGTTATGTTGATATGTTTGTTTTTGTTTTTGTGTTTGTTTTTGTTTTTTTTTTGGTCCCCATAATGATAATGATAATAGTGCCCGATATTTACCGAGATTGAACAAGTAGCCTACTAGCCAGAAGAATACAGGCTAGAGATTTATAGTGTTGATGGAAAGACGAAAATGCAGCAAAACAACCGAAACCATCAGAAAGACGAACTAAAAGACGAGCTAGTAAAAGCAAGGGGAAACCCCAGATAAGCTCAATCAATGATAGACAAAGGGACACTTGAAGTTTGGAACTTATGAGTGATACAATTTTCAATAAACTTTGCCGGATTTTCTTCGAGAAAAGAAAATTTGATAAATAATAGACGATTACTTCTTGGTTGATGTTATTTGCGGTCATTATAGGGCCTAATGTTGAGTTTTGTCATGGTTGTAGGCCTATCAATTAACTTGCACACTCTGATCCGCTCTTCTAAGAAAGAAATTCTTGAGTTTGAGTTTGAGTTTATTTATTTTACCACGGTAAAAAGCTTGCTATCAGCTATATAAAAGCTGTTTTTCAGCAAGGCCGTGAAATGATAACAAAAACATAGAAATCATACAATGAAGAGAAATGCAAAAAGTCCATAATAATTACAAACGAACGTAAAAAAAAAAAGAAAAGTGAAAAAAGTCACAAAGTATGCAAAGTGTAACATAAAAAGTATATACAATTAATACAAGAAATCAAAATGAGAATTGAGGAAAAGAATTATACAGAAATACACAAAGGTTTTAAGAAATTGACAATCATAATATCACATTGCAAACAGATTTAAACGTTTGAAAATAACAGACGAGCTTCTAACGAAAGGGAGGGGGGGCAAATGAATTGACACACCTGTTCTGTGAGCAAATGTTTGATTATACAAAATTAACACTTGAATATAAGTTTGATATAAATTGTTTCAATCATACGAATCTTTTCTTTATTTCTGTTATAGATAATTTGATGTCATTAATTGTCCTGAGACTCAAAGGGAGATCGTTAAAGAGATTAGAGGCTGAATATAGTGCGCTTTTTCTTAAAAAATTGGTTCGTGGTTTTGGGAGAACAACAGTGGTGTTATCGTTTCGGATATTGGTAAGACTGAGATCTAAACTGAATCCTGGAAGAGAGTGAATCAGGGGCGAGGTTATGGAGCAATTTAAAGATGATTGTCAAAGCCTGAATCTCCCGTCGATTTTTCAATGGTTTAACATTCTTCAAATGAATGATTTATTAAATGAATTCAGGAGCTAGTATAGATGCACAAATTGAGTACTGTTGTAAACTGCTTGAACTTTTAGAGTCTGAATAAACAAATTGACAAAATAGGACCTACATAAATAATCAATAAGACAAAATTATATACCAGATGAATAAATAAATAAATAAATAAATACATATATATATATATATATATATATATATATATATACAAATATGTACATATATGTGGGTGCATATATATATATATATATATATATATACACGAGTTATCTTTATTTTATTCTTATTTGAGGTAGTAACACCTCACTGTTAATATCACTGTGAAAATTCATTCGCACTGTCATCCCTCATGAAGAGGAAGGATCCTCGAAAATTCGGATTATTCATTGAAATCAAGATTGGCATTTAATGCATTCCTCTGTTGTGACATTATTATTGTTATATATATATATATATATATATATATATATATATATATATACATATTCTTTTTTTAACAGTACTCTGGTGACAGTACGTATACTTCAGTATGATAGACGATTTGACACTGGTAGGGGCCTAACATTGATTGATTGAAAACTGCTCTTCATGTTTGTTGAACATGGTCTCGTCTGAGGTTTCTTATTTTTAATAGGGCCTAATTTTCTCTCGGTGGTTCAGGCATCCACATTATTTTCATACGCAATACTGTTCCTATACGGCCCACGAGTTCTACAAAAAAAGGTCCATGAGTTAGGCCCACGAGTCATACAGCCCATGCAGCTCAACACTAGGCAAGGCCCATATAAGAGTCCGACAATGTGCAAAATTTAAGACAGTTTCGATGTAAGGGCCACGAGTCTGACACTAGGCAAAAAAAAGGTTCATGATCAGTCGATCCTCGACACTATAGGCCAACATGCCCCACGAGGCCGACATTGAAAACTAAAGGCCCATGAGTTGGGCCCGCGAATCATACAGCCCATGCGGCTCGACACCAGGCAAAGGAGTCCGACAATGGGCAGATACAGTTTGTGTGAAGGCTCACGAGTCCGACACTGTACCATTTATTGTAGGCAAAAAAAAAAAAAAAAAAGAGAGAAAAAGGTTCGTGAGTCGATCCAACAAGCCCCACGAGGTCGACACTGTGTATAGGCTCCTACATTAGACATCGTGATGTGTGAGCATCAGACTAGTGGACCTGATTTGCCTATTAGTGTCGAGCTCGTATAGGCTGTATCACTCGTGAGTGTCGGACTCGTGACGTGCACCCGTCCCCAAGGCGGTCTGGTTTTTTTTTTTCTTTTTCATTTCCCTTTGTTGCATGTGTGTGTATGTGTGTGTGTTTGTGCGTGTGCGTGTGGGTGTGGGTGGGTGTGTGTGTGCGTGTGTGTGTGTGTGTGCATGTGTGCAAGTATGACAGGGATAGGGTAGGGGATCTTTCGTTTCGTATAATTTGGTGAGAGAGGTGAAGATATTGGGGGTTTATTTTTCGACAGATCTGAAATTGAGAGAAGAAATGAATTATAAAGAGATACTTAATAAAATAAAAAGATTATTAAGCTGGTGGAAACAAAGAGATTTATCTTTGATGGGTAAGATTCATTTACTTAAAACATATACGCATTATCCAAATTGAATTATATATCATCGTCAATTGTTGTTCCTTCGTCGGTATTTGCAGAGGTTTAAAAAATCTGTTTTCAATTTTTATGGAAAGGAAAAGACCGCATTAAAAGGTTATTTTGTATCAAGATTATGGAGAAGGGGGACTTAGAATGATGAGTTTTGAGTTGTTTGTTAAAGCTCAAAGAGTAATGTGGGTGAAAAGACTTTTTTGTGGGGAATTAAAAGAATATGACCTAAAAAAAAGTATTTTCAATATGTTTTTAGGTCAGTTGGTGGCATTTCAATTTTTCAGTGTAAGTTTGAAACAAATAAACTTTCTTTGAAAGTTCCGAAATTTTACAAAGAGATTTTTCAAGCGTGGCAAGATTTGGGAAGCTTGAGAAATTTAGAAGAGGGAGATATGGATCAAATAGTATTTAATAATAATCTTTTTTTATTTAAAGGTAAAGTGATATGTAATGAAAATCTTTTTAGGAAAAATATTCATGGATTATGTCATTATTTTAATGGAAAAGGTATACGGCCGATTATTTATTTTCAAAAAGCAGGGTTATGTAGTGAGGAAATTGATGTTTGGAGGATCTGTGATTTAATTTTGAAAAGTGGACGGTTTAGGTTATCCTGGGTCAGTACTAAACCTTTTCAAGTGTAAGATATTTGGTTAAAAATCACATGGAAAAGAAATTAGGATTGGTGACATACCTTCGAGAAAGATTTACACACATTTTTTTAACTGATTTACAACAGTTATATACATTGGAAGTACGAGATCAACAGAGTAATTTTGTCTTCTCCCCAAAAGTAACCCAAGATATTTTTCTCCAACCCAGAGTCACAACTCTTATCCCAAAGCTTAGGGAATTTCAGTTTAAACTTCTTCATGGTGCACTTTATATAAAAGTTAATCTGTTCCTATTTGGGTTTGTTTCGGATGATCTCTGTTCTTTCTGCAAAAAGAGCACTGAGACATATATTCAAATTTATTTTGGGAGTGTATTAAGGTGCAGGATTTGTGACAAATCATTATTCAGAAATTTAATTTAGAAGAACTAGGAAATATGAATTGGGAAGTTATTTATACAGATATATCCCGAAACTCGTTAAAAGTCAAAGGATGGAATACAATTATATTGATGATTAAATATATTTTATATTTAGCGAGACCAGAAGGGGAGGTACCAAAGTTTAATGATGTTATGAAGTATTTCAAGATGTGTAAAGAAGAAGAAAATGAGATAGCGAGTAAAAGAGGAATATATATACTTTATATTCTTTCAATTATATATATATATATACTTTATATTCTTTATATTCTTTCAAGGCTAGATTGAAAACTACATTACTGTCAGATTACAATCTATGAATATAGCATTTGAATATATATTTTTTTTTGTATGATCACATTTCTTTTCCTGTAAATTGGATTTAAAACTACAATAAATATACGCAATGTTTCTGTGTCTATCATTTCATTTCATTCCCATTATCTTCAGCATCACCACTATCACTTTCATCTTCATTATCACATTTTTCTTCATCATTACCCTGTCAACATCATCATACATCACCATCATCATCATCATCATCATATTTCACGTTACTCTTATTCGTACCTATGCACTATACATATATAAAAAAACATAATGTATTTACAGTGTTTTCTATTTTGTAGTATTTCTCCATTCCGCAAACAATATAAATTTTTGTGTATTATGTAGATAGGTCCCTGGGCTGCCACGTGCTCAAGCTTTTGCTTATAGTGGCAGTCCTTCTTCCGCATAATTTCTCAGATAATTATTTGGAAAATTGGTAATACGATTTATAATTTGTTAATGAAATCAATTTACACATCGATTTTCCTTCTTTGAATCATGTACTTGTAATCTGCTTACTGATATTCCATGTGATATTACTGAAAATAATTTTGATTTATGTATGAAATAAATCAAACAAACAAACAAACAAGGAACAGTTGGAATGCATTTGTTAAAGTGGGAACATTGAGGTATACCGAGGATGATATGTGATTTTCTTTTTCTGCTTTGAATTAGCCGTACATGTATCTGCGAGTTATTGTCATCGTTGTCGGGGTTTTTTTTTTTCTTCTTCTTCTCCTCCTTCTCTATTGCTTCTACCATTTCCACATCATTTCCACATTATGATTAGGAAGTATTTTTATTGTATGAGAAACAAAATGGCAATTACACGGCAGAGTTATCCCAGTGTGAATAAAACCTGAAACTTGAAGGCTGAAGGCACGGGGATGGGGGGGGGGGGTGGTGGGGTGCATGTTGGCGTTGTGTTGGGATGTGTGTATGTGCATGTGTGTATGTTTTCTCGCAAATGGCGTCGGGTTTTTTTTTTTCTCTCTCGCTCTATTTTTTTTTTCTGTCGAGAAGCAGTGAAATATGCCCCGTTTTGTGTTTTAAGCAAATTATTATGCTCCCGTTTTGCGGGCTTTTTGCGAGAATATGTGTTTTAAAAAAACAAAAAGCGGATTTCGTTTCCTTGGTTAAAAGAGTTACAATATAAGTTTGACATTAGTTTACACAATGTTGGTGTTACTGCATTTTGGCCTTATTAGTGTAAGATGTATGATGTTTTGTTTTGTTTCTGTGAACGTTTCTAAAAAAAAAAATGCTTGTCCAGATTTACTTAGTGAGTGCAGTGTGTGCGAGTGACTGTGTTCGACTAATCCTTTGACGGGGACCCACCAGCAAAAACATTTGCTTTTCTGTAGGTTAATTTCCCCGCATTTTTAATATAACATACTTCAGAGTGATGATCTAAATCCATTCTGTATTATGAAACATTATTAATTACAGTTCAGTCTGTGCATAAAACTACACACATTGAATTTCAAAAATGTGTTACCACTCATTGATCTCTGTAGATGTTTATCACGTTAATGTAGGCTAATTTGTGTGAAAACTTGATAAATGAATGAAAAGATATATAGTGACTGTCCTTTCGTATTGTTCTCTGTTTTCTGCACTGACTCTGACTGAGTGCATGGACAAGACCATTCATCCAACGCTGAGATCACACTCCAATCAAACTGCATGGGTGGCGATGGGGGGGGGGGGGGGGGTGTGGAGGGGTGGAGGGACGTGCCCCACCCCCCCCCCCCCCCGAATTTTTCTGGGGGATCGCCCCCACCCCATCGATTTTTAAAGGCATAATTGAACATTTTGCAGATGAAACAAAAGCCCAGCGTTTATAGTGCTCTAAAATGTGAGTTAGGGATAGAAACAACCACTGTAAAAATCTGAATCGGTAAAATCGATGTTGAATATTGTTAAAATATACAAAATGTGAACAATCAGTTACACTTTATTGAGAAAATACAGATATCTCCTTATATTAAGGCCTTATTGCAACAAAAAAAAATATATATATATATGATATATAACGTTTTGTGGTACAACAGACCTACACAGTAGTCATATGCATTAAATGCCATATCTTGAAATATTTGCAAAATCACTATTCCCAAAGGTAAACAGGACCTTTAAAGCTTATATAGGCCCTGTCACACCTTTCCGGGCAAGCTACGCGGGCTTGTTGCTTGTAAGAATTTTCCAGCACGTATAGGATAATTGGGATTTGGGCTAGTTTCGTGTGCGTCTTACCTGATACGTACGTTGTACTTATTTACGTTCTAGTTACGGACGACATACAAAGTAGGGCCTACCTGCGTTACAACTACGTGTTATACCTGCGTGGGAGTTGCCTGCGAAGTGCGGCCGCTACGAGCCTCCTAATGACTGGTGTTCTGCGTGTACTTCAGCGGGCAATCCCCGTGACTCACCCGGAACAGGTTTTGACCATGCCCAGAGGGTCTGTCAAACCTTTCCCTCAGATGACCCTCAGCATGCATGCACGCAATTTGCTCGTATAGGCCTATAGCTCGCTCCACGCCCACGGAACTGACCAGCTACACGGATATTGGCAGTATCGACACCCGCGTTCATTGCCAGTAAAACACCCATATTATTCTCGTAGAATGCCCGCAGATGACACGCGCTTCCGGCGCATAGGTAACCTATACGTACTCCAAGGGGGTCAACTGCTAATGTTGACTTGCGGCAGCTACGTGCCTCCTACTGGTGTTCTGCCTGGACCTCTGCGGGCAATCCCCGCGAATCACCCGGAAAAAGTTTCGGTCATGCTCAAAACTTGACTGCAGGTAAATCGGACTTGCGTGCGCTCCTCCGGGCAACTACGGGCAAGATACGTGCTAGGTACTGTCAGGTGCGGGCCAACTGCAGGGAGGTCCGGATAGCAAAAAATCTTTCCCCGCAAGTCAACCGGCAAAGCTTCCCCAGACTAGTATCTTATGATCTTTCACGCGGTGTATCTTTTGGTTACTGGTATATACACAGAGGCGATCACACTATCTTATTCACGGAGAGTTAATAGCGGGGGAAAAAAACTCTAGCTGTTAGCCCTACATTGTTTTACCAGCAAAGGAAAAAGAATCAGTGCAACTTCTTCAACACAGAGATAACAACCTGTGAATGTCAGGGAGGAGAAGTTGTAGTTACAAAATGTCGATAGAAATCATTAAATTAAACAAAGGAAAGTGAGCTATAGAACGGACCCAGATGGCATCATTATAAAAGTATACTTTTATGATGATTTGCCAACTTCAGTTTTTACCAACTGATATCACTGTTTCCGTATAAAATGAAACTTTAAATCTTTTATTACATTTTTTTTTTTCAAATTACGTCAAATTTTCCCTCGGAGGGGAAGTAGTCGTTCTCGTGGTTGCTTTAATTATTACAAGCATTATTTTATGCTTCCTTGTAGTAGTCACGTAAAACATATCAATTTGAATTCATAGCTAAGTGAAACTTCTGAGGGTTTTATTCATGTTACTCAATAAAGTCGGCATGACATTAGCCGAGGTCACACTGACGAAAGATCGCGAAGTCTGCGCGATCTTTGGTTGTCCGTCCAAACTGGCAGCCAATGGAAAACGAAATACAAAAGATAATTATGTCATAGAAAGATTAGAAATGACACAGTTGTTTGTTTTATAAAAAACAACAACAACACAGAGCACTTTCATTTTGTTCATCATTCCGCATCAAATTGCGTGGCGTTAATTTCATAGGCCGCTTTTGGACATCTATTGTGAGGAATGAAAATCATCCGCGATTTATTCATATCCGTTTTCCAGTCAGTGCTAGTGTGTGTGCGACATCTTCTGTTCATTATACGGGTGGGGGTCAGAACTAACTCGTAAAGTTGATCATATTGAGGATGGTGGTAATATTATTGTTGTGACGTCGTGTTGATGTTCTTATTTCAAACTATTTTAGAATGACCACCCCCCCCCCTTCATTCAAGCTGTTACGTGCGAGTCCACACCATGTTATTTCGGTTTTTAATAAAGAGAGTAACATAATGATAATAATTTTTCTTTCTTTCAAATAACTTTTATTCATATTTCAAACAACAAAGATGACATCAAACTTTTCATTTACATACATAAATTAGAGAGAGATTCAAACATAATCAAATAAATCATTTGGAAGATTAAACAAAGGTTTGCCACAGCGTGTTTTGTTTACTTCAAGTCTTTTCCGTAATTCTGATAGAAACATATCGCAATCTACGTTTTCTATTATCAACGCCTTTGTAATTACGCAGTACTATCAATTTAGGAATACACCAAAAAGCTATATTCATAAAATCATCTACTTCCTCTTCTTCATTGCTCTTTAACAAAAATGCAATATTAATGTCAACAGAAACATAAAAAACTTGCTGAATTAACCAAGAAATATGATTCCAAAAACTTCTGTTCAGTTTACATGTAATAAAAGCATGTGTTATATCCTCATCTAGCTGACAAACATCACACTTAGAATTATTATACTTATTTTCCACTTGAACAAATTCATCTTCACTGTTAATAAATTATATAACACTTTAAAGTTAAATTCTTTCAACTTATTATTTTTTACTTTAACCAAATTACGTACAAAACAATCATTCAAAATTATCTTCATCCCTAGTACACTTTCCCAGAAAAACAACACCTGGTGTATACTCCTTGCTTAATCAATTGATTATAAAAATACTTCGATGTTACATCACATAATCTCTTTTTTCCAGTTTCTAAATGTGGGGTACATATTAATGAAATATTCTGCTCTCTGTCCATCAATGTTTGAGTCAACCAGATTTTCGGTATAGCCTCCCGCAGTTTCGAATAATCAAAAATTGCCCTTTTTTTACTATTTCTAAATTTCAATGATGACATGAGTTCTTCCACCGTTTTGTATCTCCCTCCCAACAAAATGTCTTCTAATCGGATAATACCACTCTCAAACCATTCTTTGTAAAACAGAGGCTTCTTTTTGAAAACAATATTTTGACTCTGCCATAAAACGTTCTTTTCAACAGGGGGTTTCTTTCCCAATATCTCTTTGTCTATCAAGGACCAGGCGCGCATCATTTCAATATAAAACGAAGGCATATTTTTACCAAAAATGAACGTAACATCATACTCTTGAAAATCACAATTCAATAACAAATCTATACACCTCCAAAACGGTTAAACCAATAATGAGCAAGGGTTTTCCACATGGCTGTCGTGTCATCAACCATCCTTCCTATCACCTTAACCTAAAACTTAACACCAGCTTTTCCACATCCACCATTTTTAATCCACCATTTGAATAATTTGTTGATAACATCACGCCTTCTTACTTTTTCTACCCGACTTTGCCATACAAATCTAAAAAAACATCATGTTCAACCTTTTTATAATCATTACAGGAACTGAATCAAACATAAGCAAATGCATGTACTATTTGACTAACTACCAAACTTTTCGATACTATCACTCTCCCCTCAAAAGTCAAACTTCTTTTCCTCCAATTATCTAGGAGGCATTGCATTTTTTCCAGCTTATTTTCCCAGTTTGCTTTACATGTGATCTTCTCACTTCGTGAAATAAAAAACCCAAGGTATCGTATAACATCTTCTGTCCATGTTAATCCTATACATCTGACAGATTCCATCTATTTTCTCTCTGACCAACCCATAACAAAGCAGTTTTTTCTTTATTCATTTTCGGTCCTGCCACTTTTCCAAACACATCTAATTCTTTTAAAATAACTTTTAAAGACATAGAATCTCCAACAACAAAAAGAGTTGTATCATCTGCATACTGCAATAACTTTAACTCAAACTGACAGTTACAGCCCCTAAAGCATACACCTTTTATATCATCATTTTTACGTACCTTATTAGCAAGAAACTCAACCGCAATCACAAACAAAAGGGCCGATAACGGGCAACCTTGTCGGATCCCTCTAACATAATGATAATAGTAGTAGTTTCATCAAAATTGGTCATGATGTAATAGCATTTTGTGAGTTAAGATTTTGATTTGATTAGAAAATAATGATATATTGAGCAGCCACAAAATTAAAAATGAAGGAATTGATGATATTGTAAGAGGGTGAAATTGATCCAAAGATATATTTGTATTAAATTCAAGTTTTCTTTTAGCTTTCCATACTTTATTTTCCATACATGCTTCATATCATTTCTTCTCACCCTTAGCCTCCCATATACATCCCAATTTCTTTCCCCTTTCTTGTGCCTATTATACACTATCCAGTACCATATTTACCTCTCACCTATTTATACACCTCATGACTCTTTTGTTCTGCCCCCATTCAAGTTTAAGTTCAGCTCATGATCACCTCATCTTTACTTTTCATTGGTTCTTTCTTTGACCTCAGGTCACACTCTTTTCCTTATAGCATTTTGATTGGTTTTGTAGTCTATAGGATTTGAGTATGCAAATGGAAAGAACCCGGTGGGTTCTAAATAAACTATCAGTTTACCACTGGAACTCACTGAGAGAGGACCTCTTTCTTCTGCCTCTCCCTTTTTATTCTGAATGTTTGTTGGAGGTTGACTAAATGCTGCTTAGCTTGTTGAGTGCAGAGTAACTAGCTGATGATGATTTTGGACACCAGAATGAGTGTTACAATATCAGCACCTTGAGTCTCCCATGATCATACTTACATCTTAATTTAAAAAAAAAAAACGAAATCAAAGAATAAGTTTATCCATCCTTTGTTTAAGTATCGTATAGTCTTGTAAAAATCGTATTAGCAACGATGAATTCTGGGTGGAGTGGGCAAATTTGCTCAATTATCGACCCAAACGTGATTTGTAATATTTCTGTGCACCAACCAAAGGAGGAGTATAAATTATGAAGTTGTATATGTACATAGCACCATCGTTTCTGATTGAATTTCATTGGTTTTGTGTCGTTGAACGCATTTTGTACAGGATTGTTGTAATGAATGTAAGTACATTTATAACGAGGTACCGATTACTATATAGTATTATAGAATAATAGATTATATAAATATATTTCTGCGTTGGTTGTGCATGTGTAGTTGCAAGCAAGTGACTATCTGGTGATGAAAACATAAAAGAATGAAAATGTAACTTTCTTATTTCAGTGTCCGGTTGTGATAACATTCCGGCGCTACAAGCAATATTTGTTATGTCAAACACTTCGTAAAATCCGGGTCGAAAGCTGCTGAATTACACCAAAATGAAACTAATGGCTGAAATTGAAAATGATTCCCCTGTTACGATGGTGTTCACTGATGAAAACCGCAGCTCTTCCACGGGAAATTGCCAGTATGGCTCGGAGAGTGTATCTTGGACAGCGCCAACTGGTGTTTTAATAATCGTGACTGGAATTTCCCACGGAAGAGCAGCGGTTTTCATCAGTAGACAGTGACGCAACAGCGGGATCAATTTCAATTTCAGCTACAGTTTCATTTTAAATTTTGGTGTAATTCAGCAGTTTTCGACCCGGATTTTACAAAGTGCTTGACATAACGAATATTGCTTATAGCACCGGAAAGTTTTTCAGGGAGAGGGTGAGGGGGTTGCGGGACGAGGGTGGTCAGGGTCATGCTCAGGTGGGCAGAATCTGAGGACGGAATCTTCGGAGCTACGTACTTGGTATGGGTGTCGTGATTTTTCCTTTTTTCCCCCGATTTTTTTCTTATTTTTTATTTCGGTTCCGCGGCCCCTGCAATATAGTGTGACAAACAATATTTTCACATATGACATACCAGATAATGCAATGGTATATCAGATGTATAGGCCTAATTGTTTGTAGTGAAGCTAGAGTGATGAAGCTGAGAATTATCGTTTTTCTTATCTTCTTCGTATTTGTTGTTGTTGTTTTGTTTTTTCTTCATCCTTTAAGTTGCTATTTGTAGTTACATAGTCCAGTTAATGGAGAATTGCCTCATATTTGGTCCATAAATGTTCATTAAAAATACTACTTAAAGGTTTATCTTTCTTATGTCGTCATTAGCAGACATAAAAAGATAAATTTGGGAATACAACATTGTATATTGAATCATGAACTAAGGAAACAAAACAGTTTGGCCTCTTTAGAAACTTCTCTTTCACCGTGATGAGCTCACTTGATTTAGTGGTTCAACTAACAATGGTTCTATCACAAGTTAGTAGGCTTTTCATACTCCTATGATAACAACTCTGCCTTCTTCCTTGGGCTTTTTAACTTCTGTAAAAAAAGACAATGTAAGATATAATAAGATTGATGAAGAATTTTTTTTTTTGGTATAGTCTTATTGGATTTGATTATGCACTATGTACTCTTGCATGTGCATGTGTGTGTGTGTGCGTGTGTGCAGTGTGTGTGTGTGTGTGCAATGTGTGTAGCATGGTTTTCTGTACATGGGGAGGGGTGGCATGGGCACACACATGTACGTTGTAATTACTTTTTTTAAAACAAATAATATAATCAAGATATAAGGGGGAGGGGAATATGTCTAAAAAGATGTCTTGATCATTTATGTTGAATCATGATGTAAGAAATTTTGAATCATTGAAGACTTTTGTGCAATAATGCTTTCTTAGCATGTATGTATTTCCTGCGATTAAGCGGGATTAACGAGTCTGATGAGTTGATCAAGGAGAATACTTTAAAGGGACTGTACAGTACTGGTTGAGGTAGGGTTTCATGTTTTGAACATTCCTAAGTGAGATAGTGAAAAGCCTCTTATGAAATATGAGAGAGCATGTAATTTTAAGAAGGTTTCAACGTTTATTTGATGAAAATTGATTTTCAAATGGCTGAGATATCCAAAAAAGTGCTAATAATAAAAGGCGACATGCCCCAACTTTATTAGTATCTCTTTGTTTCACTTTGTTTTTGGATATCTCAGCCATTTCAAAACCGATTTTCATCGAATAAACTTTTGATATCCTTTAGAACTGCATGCTCCTTGACATCTCATAGAGTGGTTTCTGAATATCTCACAAAATGTTAAACGCTAAATCTTCACCTCGACCAGAACTGTACACACCCTTTAAGATTTTATGTACACATGGTTGCAGATCTTTGTATAACTTTTTTTGTATGACTCTGTATAAACATTTTCTTTGCATGTACAACTTCATGAGATCACGCAGCAAAAGCGAGTGGAATACACTAGCTGTCATTTGTGTGTGTGTCTGTCTGTGTACAGTGCACTCCCGTTATAACAAACATGGTTATAACGAAATTTCAGTTACAGCAAAGTTAAAATTTAAGCTCATAACATTATTCCCTCTTTTTTCTTTATTGTTTATTTGTTTGGTTATAACGAAATTTCGATATAATGAAAGAAAACTGCTGATCCCAAGGACTTCATTATATCGGGAGTCCATTGTACTTGCTTCTCTGTGAATATGATTTTGGCATTGTCCAACAAAATTTGGATGAGGAATACAAAAACAAAAGTAGGGTCCCTTCTTTACATATACTCATCTCTCACAATATATATCACATCAATTATTACTCTTGCACAGCCACCATGTATGAGTAGTTTAATACACACAGAGACGCTTTGTAAAAGGTGTGTTTGCTGTATTGTTGTTGTATTTTAGCATTTTATTTCATTTATACAATGTCACAAATAACACACTGGCTCATCACAACAATACCATGCTGGGAACTGTCCAGTTTGTAATGACAATTCAGCTTCATTAAAATCCTACATTACCATGGCAACATTGCACACATATTATGATTGTGAGTGTAAAAAAAAAGGTACACCCTCTCTACAATATGAACACAACCTGTGCAGTACTTTTCTTCCATATTATGAATGCTTCTCCCTTGACTATGATTATGCAAGGATATGTCATGCCATGAGATTCAGAACGTAAAAACAAAATGGCAGCTGCTTGAAACAATATTTCTCATGCGGAGTAACACTCAAAAAGTCACAAGAAGCAACCAACATTGATTTAGTGAATGGACATAGTGTCATCTCCTTGTCTTTTACAAAATGCACATACATGTACATACTAATGACTATTCTTAATTTTCACTTGTTGATTCTCTAATAACATGAAATGTTCAAAGAGATCTTAATGTACACAGGCAACAATGCACATTTTTGACTGACATTTTATACATGATATGAACACAATGTCATCAGATCTCCGCTATTACACTATGTACCAGGCTTCCCTTTCTTTTCTTCAAATTTGTATTGACCTTTGACCTTTGTCATACATTGTAGCTGAAGAGCTTGCACATTTATCTCTTCCCTTTCACTCCATTCCAAAGTTTGAAACTTGCCTACTTGCTGCTTTCCATCACCATACCCCCTCCCTTTCCCTAAAAAGAAGAAGAAAAACTAATTATAGGGACTATGCAATGCAAGTGCATATTGACTTGTATTGATTCATAATACCCTGACATCATTTATGCACCCAAAAGAATACCTAAATATGTGCCACATATTTCATAATAATTTCTCTACTATTTTTCTTCAAATTACCTGGATATGCTCGCAAAAAACCCTCCAAAAACAAACAAAAAAACAAACAAACAAAAAAACATCTCCAAAACTAAGATTCTGTCAGTGTTAATCACTGGAAAAGTACTAATATGATTAACAAGAGACATTGGAATGCTCTTTTCCCTTGACTGAGCATATTAAACTTGGATGATTCCATGTTACTAACTTGATTGACAAAAGGTAGTGCAGGGAAACATGTAATATTTCTTAAAGCTGGGGTCCAGAGCCCTTAAGTGGCAGGCCCTGGAAGCTTTTCAGTTATAGATGCTCTCTGGAGCTATATTTTGGAACACTTATGATAAAACTAAAGTTGACCAAGAGAAAGTCAAATCTTAAGTGGGAGAAAATGTATCTGAGGCAAGAGACACAGCTAGAGTGGGAGAAATTCACACTCAAGCAGGAGAGTCAGAGATTTTGAGAAAATGACCTCAAAGCAGAAGAGTTAGAGTCTCCACTTATGAACAATGACTAAGTCATCATGACATGGTCTGAAAACAAATGAATCTCAAAAGATTCTGATATCTAAATTGTAAATTAATGTCTATTTTTATCTTTGAGCAACTGCCCAGATAAAAAGCTTTGCTGCAAAGCTAATGAACCGTCTCAGCATTATGTGGGCCTCCCAGACTTCTTGAGGTAAAATGACATTGTGAAAGATTACCACAACTCCTGGGGTGGCAAGATCTAATTCTCCCTAGCACATATAAATGTAAACAATTCGTCACTAGCGGTCAGGTCTGTATGCTGGCTGTACACAACGTTCAAATGAATGCAGTGATTTTATGCACCCATGCACAACACACAAAGATCAAGCCAGGTCATACTTACGGTCATGAATTGTACACTTCTGGTAATGCTGATTTACTGTGCAGCAGGCACAGACAGACTGTATATGCGGTAAGCACATAAGCACATCTAATTTTTCCCTTTTTAGCATGACTAAAGCATTGTCATTTCACAATAGAAATGTATTTTCAGAGCTCATAACTTGATATTTTCCTTCCCAACATGTAACAATTGCTGAAGAATCTGCAAAACTCTGAGACAGAAATAGTGCTCCATGTTTTTCAAATACGATCAAGTAGAGCTCGTACTGTGCATTGGCACAGGGTTGTCAATACATTGTTACAGAAATTAAATAGTGTCGCTGCTGTTTGAAAATTTACAGTCATATGTAATAGGGAGAATTGTTTTTTCTTTCTTTCTTCTTCTTCTTAAGGGGAAGGGGGAGGGCATGAAACTTACAGGTTAATGGTACAAGTTGATTTTTGTACCTGCTTATATTTTCAGAGACCCGAGCACACAATGGGCTGGTTTACTACTGCATTCAAATTCAAAGATTTTCTTTTTCTCTTATGCCTTTGAGATGAGTTATTTATTGTGCATCTTTGTACATTAGTTTGTTTTCTATAAATTGAAATCTAGCTTGTTTGTAGTACGTGCTATTATACTGGGCAAGCATTGGGCAACTTTTCTCTTCTTTTTTTTTCGGAAATAACATTTACATTCTGTATACAGCTAGCAAATAGTTGCTAATTGGTACATGTACCAATGTATCTTGTTTTGATATAAAATAAACAAGAGATATAAATCATTGGTACAAATTACAATAATTTGTAGAAGAGGTAAACAAATGATTTTGAATACACTAGTAAACCAGTCTACTGGAAGCAGACAGTGCTGAAGAGATGCATCAATTCAATACTAAACCTCAGATGAGAATAGTGCATTGTGCTTTTTTATCATGCATATGCCATGCAACTTGAGGACTTAACATCTGCATTTGCACTTCTATAACATCAGCCCTGGTAAAAAAAAGAAGGAGAAGAAGAAGAAGAAGAAGAAGAAGAAGAAGAAGAAAGGAAGAAGAAGAAGAAGAAGAAGAAGAAGAAAGGAAGAAGAAGAAAGGAAGAAGAAGAAGAAGAAGAAGAAGAAGAAGAAGAAAGAGGAGGAGGAAAAAACCAACTACTGCCAAAACAGAGGAGTACTGTACTCTCAATTAACAACCACTCCAAGAGAGTGGGTCTTCAAGAGCACGGTATCTCAATCAAATATCCTCACTAACACCTTAAAATGTATAACTACACAAACCTTTTCAAGTACTGTTAAACAGTTTTCACTGCCTTTTTTGACATTGCATAAAACCATTTCATACAATTGTCTTTTTGTCACCGCTGCTCTTTGCAATACAACATAGGTACACACTCTCTTGCCTTTAAATACTTAGTTTACTGTGGAATATGCATGCATCACTCATTTATTTGTATGACCCTCCCATACTTTCTGTATTTGTTATTCTTTTTTATATCATAAAGATGAATCTTTGATATTCTAAGCATATAAGTAGGCAGGCCACACTATACAGTTTCTACATCATATCCTTAGTTTTACTGACATGATACCAACATAATACTTTGTGCAAATACATTTGCACTTCACCCACATTCAACTACAGCAACTAACGGTACCCTATTACTGTACATTCCATTGCTTTAACATATACATCATCCCCTGCTAGAATAAAAAAACTGAATATACAAATGTTTGCCCATACACACACACACATGCACTCACACATTGATGTGCAATTCATACATACAATCATAAATACATACATACAGAACTACAAAAGCATACAGATATTAGAAAGGGTAGGGGACAGACAAGGACAAACAAATTAACCCCTCACAAAAATAAAAACCTCATGATTTTAGTTTTACACTTTTGGTACTACGATGTAGAAGAATAATCAGTGGGATGTACAGGTGTATAAAAACTCTAGCACGTCACAACATCAAATTTTGCTCCAAATCAGTTTATACCGCAGCACTGCCCGCCTGATGTGACATTTTGTATTGTAACACAGAGAAGACCAGGGCCACAACTCATCAAACACTTTGTAGCAGTTATTATGCCACCAGCCATATAGCCATCAATCAACTACTAGCACATGCTGTTGCTATGACAACTGCACTCATCACATTTCCAAAATGCTAATCTCTTCAGCATTCATGGTAACTGGCTACCACAAACACCCATACTCCTTTTAAGAGTCATGCAAGCCCAGAACTATCCCTATGTACAAGAAAGAGAACTAACACGAGTCTACACACTGATGTTTAAGACAATGCAACGTCAAAGTTTAAGACATCACTTTGGTAGTGTTGCCACATCATCAAGAACTCAAATCATTGATGAAACAATGAATCAATGTGTTTGCTAGTGTCATGTAACATGACATACAATTTAAACTAACTGGAAACAGTTATCAGAAAGAATTACTGTTGATTTTCTAAGTGTGTTGTTTCTCAAAAAAAAAAAAAAAAATCTTTGCAGCAAAGTGACTCATGGTCCTTTATGGCTTTGGTTCTCTTTTGGCAATATAACTTAAAAAAAAAAAAAATACAAAACATATTATGTACAACAAAATGCTTTGTTACTTATCACACACTGTGACCGAAATGAGATTTTAAACTTAAATGCTTCACCAGCATACATATGGCTTTATGTACATACATATCAATTCACTGTCACAGACACTTGCTTTCTCTATGGACATCTCATGAACTGTGAAACCAAAGAATCCAAGCAAATGAACAAATACCAAATGTAAATAATCTTTAGCTATTCAAAGTAACATTTCATCTCAAGAAAATACTAAGAACATTCATGTGGAGAAAAAAAATTTGGCACCATAAATTCCATGTTTCACCACCCAATAATGCAATTTCGGGGCATATTACATCAAACCTTCACCCACTCAGTTGGAGATGTACGCACACAGGGATGGACAACAAGGAAACAAGAATTTGATAAAGCAAGATCAATTTGAGTTGCATGGTGATTGACAAGATACTGCAGAGCTGAGTTTAACTCCTAAAATCATAAAGCAATCAAGGCATGCATTAGCAATCAACACACAGCAAACAAGCAAGAGAATCTGAGTAAGGATGTACTCTTGTGTGCAAAACTTGTAAAATGACAAACATAACAGGGGACCTCTCCTTGAAACAACAACACAACATCATTTTGAGTTCATTTTGTCCCAGTCTGTTGGGATGGATGTGATGAGTATGATCACAAACAATAATGCCATCAATGACATCACCTGGTAGCTTAACGACAAAACAAAACAAAACTAACACAGAAGTTACACATGGCAATGGCAGAAATATAAATGTTAACGTAAGTGGAAGATGAGGTGACCATGATTTTCAAACTTCAAATCTGCAGCAAAAATTCTGAGACAACATATCCTTCACGACATGTCTCTCACTGATCAATACACAATTCTGTGTGGCAAAATGGCAAACTTGCATGCTGCAAAGCTTCTTGCAGATTTATAACCTACAATATCACCTAGGTCTTGAACTCATTGCAAAAAGAATTTATCATTAATAAAATATTTTAAATTAGAAAATGTGGTCTCCTCCTGTGCATTCTTTCAGGCAAAATGAATTCATTTTTCACGGTGGTATCACAATTTTCAAGAGCTGCCAACATTCACACATTGTGCTAACAGAGGTCCCCAGAAGCACTCGGGGAGATACTTGTATGTTACATGCATCTCAACATGCAAAAATATCATTCCCTAATCAGAAAGAGTTTTATTTTCTCTCGTTAAGACATAAATAGATGATTCATTTTTTTCAGGGAGCCTCTTGCACAATCAGGGAGACTTAGCAACTCTTGACTATTGATAACACGTTTCATTCATTCCAAAGGAGCAATCACCGACTATTCAAGTGCACAACTGCAGAAGCACGTACACACACACACACACTCACACACACACACACACACACACCATAACAAACAAACACGCAACAACAAAACAAAACAAGCAAACACACATACAAAAACCCATCTTACGCCCACTAATCATAAACTGCCAAATTTGAGCGCCAAATTTGCTCATCCCCATTTCTATTTAAGCTGTGACTTGGCATAATATAATGATAGTCCATAATTGTCAAGTACACATATCTCTGAATCCATCAAATATCTTGTGCAAGAACTGTGAATTAATTTCTTTTCTCTCAAAGCCTCGACTTTCCATCAAACTTTGGACTCTTCACCTAAATGTACTGATAGGTTTTGACATACAGTGATTTTGTCATTTCAGCTTTGCAAGAGTCTGTCAAAGGCAGGTCTCTCAAAGGCAGGTCTCATGCAACTATATTGGAACACCCTGCTTTCCGGGCAAAATTGAATGGGGGAATCTCTAGGCTTCACAAACAAACGCACAAAAACAAAAAACAAAAAATGTTCCAAAGCAACACTCATTTTCCAATTTCTGATACAGACTTTTGGGAACTAGCAATCTGCGGATTAGTAACTTGGTTCTGTCAACATTCCACAACCCTGCACTAGATTTGGGGCAGTTTAGATAGTAACTGGACATTTGATGCTGACGATTTACTAAGCCAGAGTAATGCGCTCTTCCTTTAGAAAGAACAAGACATCTCACAACTGAATCTCTCAACAAAATGAATACTGTGTTTCATTTGGACAATACTTACTTTCAGCCTTCCAGTAAGAGATGTCAGCTCATGTAGAGACAGCTCTAATATATAATTTTACATCCTACTGCTAATTACATCACATTCATAGTCTGCTACACAGTACACTCTTTTGGAGTCACAACACACGCAAATACACAACACTCTTTGACATTATGTAATTGCACATGGAATTAGTATATTGGTATTTAGTTGTGCTGTAGAAGATAGAAAAAACTTTTCCTGTCCCCCCAGGCAAGTTTTTTTTAGAGAATCCTCCGCCCAAAGGTAGCTCATCATTTAGTATGTACAGCTGTGATAAAAATCATTTTGACAGTGTTTATGCAATTTTGATAACAAAAATATCAAGCATCAAAAGTTGTCTTCCTATATAGATTCTTGAAAACAGATCAAAGCAGTACATTGTAGGCTTGGAAAGAAGAGACATTATACTAGGGCAGTATGGTGTGACTTTCACAAGGCACATACCCCTTATGTGGCATCTCATTGACAGTACATAGGTAAAGGGGATGTTGCTTTGTTTCATTTCTTCTTTTAAAATACTTCACTAGGACATATTAAGATATTTTAAATGCATGTACTATCATGTTGAAAGCCTATGGGACCGAAATTATTAAACCCTTGCTCGTATCGTTTCATAGCTTCACATTCCTTTCTATGATCACAATCGGAAACATGAAATGAATAGCACAAATGAAAAGAATCAGAAGTATCAGGTCTGCTCTATTCTTCTTTCAAAGTCTGCTAGCACTACAATGTACCTGGTAATCTTGAAATAACCCACTCAACACGAAATGTCCACACACCCTTCATTCCCAAACATCTCCTGATCGATAAAAAAGCAAGTATCCAACATTTTGGGTTGGTGACACACTCTTTCCCTCAAACAACATAAATAGGGAGCTTTACATCTGCGATGTGGACGTTCAAAAGAAAAGAAGAAAACAAAATTGTTCTGCGCATGTGCAAGACCGCTTATCAAAACCGATCTCGCATTGTCTGAGTTTTCACAACGGTTCTGTGCCATTTTAGCATCCGCTCAAATTCATGATGCAGGGAGCTACATGTACTTGATGCCATTATGACAACTGACATATGGTGGCGCTATTTTACTTTGTATAGGCTGCATCTTCACAAAATCTCAAGCTACTTTGTAACACAACGCAGCGAGAGAGGAGACAGTCAACACAACCGTTGTCTTAACGTCAACATCGCAAATTTAAAGCGTGCTTTTACAGGGTGAAGGCAGAAAAGCTCATTAAAACAATTGTAGAATAAGGGATGCCTTGGATAGAAATCATTGTATTTTTTTTTTTCATGTCAAGAAGTGAAGGGTGAACAAGGGGAGTGAAATCGTGTCATCACAATGAGTTTCTTGCAGCACATCCAAATGAGACATGATATGGCAAATCTATGCCAAGTTAAAGTGACTATACCCTGTCAATGCATGAATCTTTGCCTAAGAACATGAACCTTCACTGTATGTAGGATTGTAGTGGTCCAGTCTGGAAAAAGTGTATGAAATGGCAGATCACATTTTGTATGTTTCTTCTCTGTCCAATATGGCAGTCACTGTATAGATCTGATCTACATGGGAAACTGTTGATTCAAAGCACAGGATGATACTTGTGTGAAGAGGTTCAAGCACAGACACGTTGAAGATCAGAAGCTCTTATATCCTAAAGCTCTATCTTATTAAACTTTAAAATGCCTCAACATAAGAGTTATGTAGTGAGCCAATAAAGATGAATGCAAAAGATTTGGCATAAAGGTAAAAGCGGCAAGAACTAGTTATTTACATGAAAATTCCATCACATCACACCTACAATTAAAGGATTACATGCAGCAACACACACTTCTGGTCACTGACTGTCTAATCTGGCCAGAGTGAGAATCTTATGTCTTGTAGTTTTTTGCCCTTATCAATAGTGGAGCAAAAGCAAACTTTCTTAGGAAATAGATGCTGACAATTTGGCATACCTTGTTCACTATCTGGCTTTGTTCATGCAGGGCAAAGATAAAAGTATGTTTTTGGGGTGCAAGGCTATGCATAGATACACCAGGCTACTTCAAGCTGATGTGTCACGATGCACAGAAAGTGACTTCCATGGAGAGCACTTAATACTGACATCAGGAAGTGGCTCATCGACATTCGTCCCAGTTCAGCAATCCTTCCGATTTCTCTGCAGTGGCATAATGTCAGGCTAGATTTAACACGTTTAAGGTGGTTGGCATTACTTGAATAAAGAAAAGAGCCTCTCCTTCCAACCTATCCGTTTATCAGTCTCAGCTGCGAGTTCTCCTCTCTGAAGCTAAACCTCTCCACCCCACTGCTCTCAGCTCCTGTCCATGAGACTGATGCTCTTGCCTCTGACCAGCCCCGGCCGCTGGCAGACTGACTTCTGGTAGGTCAGCTGTGAGACGACCCCTTCCTGCAGGCTGCGCACAATCCGTGCCACAGCCTCTCCGATCTCCTCTGCACTTGCCGCCTTGTTGCCTAGCAACTGCCAGTCTTCTCTGGCCACACCAGGAGGAAGCTGATTTTTAGTAAGAAATGGGGGGGGGGGGGGGGGGGGGGGGGGAGAAAAAAAGAAGAAAAAAACCTGATAGCTCAAACAATCAAGCTTGCACAAAACAAGGGGTATTTTTTTCTACAGAAGCATTACAAGTTCTACCACAATTCATGAGATATTGCTTTGGGTGCAAAACACACTACCTCAAAATTTAGAGGTGAAACATGAGAGGTGGAAATGAATTTTCTTATTACATCATCTAATGCTTGCCTGCAGTACAAACATCATTTCATGCGTGTTTGAATAAATACAGAGACTCTCATAATTCGAAAATTTGTCTTTATTGTTAGGTTTGTAAGAACTTTGACATTCTTTCACTAGGTGTGCCATTAAAAAAAAAAAAAAATGTTTTTAACCCTAATCAGGCTGGGCTTTTTTGGCTATGCTATATCTGGGGGGGAGGGCAGATTCCGCCCCCCTTCAGATCTCGCCTATGGAACGCGTGATCGCGCCGAAAATCGGCACACGCGACGCCCGCGACGTATGCTATCAAAATGTATGGTTGCTTTCTCCGAAAAATTTTTCTTATATTTTCTATTAATTAATTATTGTAATTTATGCATAAAATCAGTTTTGGGCTCTAAATCACTTATTAATGCTCTAATTAAGCTAATTCCTTTTTATAAATGTTTCTTGTATCATTCTCCTGAGACATAGGATAAAAAAAATTCTGTATCGAGATCAATTTCTTATGTATTTGATTGTTTTTTGAATTTCTTATGTATTTCTTTGTTTTTTGATCTTTTGTTTTTGTTTGTTTTTTGGCCAAAATTTGTCACAGACATTTTTCGCAGCTTTATTATGCTAAAATAAATTAATTTCGTCCATTCTAAGTCAAGATATGAATTTTTATGTGAATTAATTGAAAAAACACAATTTGCATTGGATTTATACACAAAATCACGTTTTGGAGCAATTTTGGGGTTGACAAATTTTTTTTCGAACGGGCGTCGCGTCAAAACGGTACGCGCGGGTGCAACAATTTTGGCCTCAAAAGTTGCGCGATACTTGAAGGAAAAAAGTCATGAAACGTCGCGGCGGGAGCTTATCGCGCTGCGAAGATATTGCGCGAAACGTCAAGGGGGGGCGGATTCCGCCCCCCCCCCCCCAGCCTGATTAGGGTTAAAGGACAAGTTCACCTTCATAGACATGTGGGTTGAGTGAATGCAGCAAAATTAGAAGAACACATCAGTAAGAGTTTGAGCAAAATTGGACAATCCGTTCAAAAGTTATGAATTTTTGAAGTTTCTGCTCAGTCACGGCTGGATAAAAAGACTACTATAGCTATAGCTTGTGATGTCACATGAGTACAACGATATAAAGAAAGAATAAAGAAAAATCAACATATTTCCATTTTTCTCGCATGACAAAAGAACACTCGACTTCTCTCTTTCAGAAGGCAAGGGGAATGATATCACCCTTAACATACATCAGTAGCAAGTCAAAGAAATGTGCACTTTATTCAAAAAGTAAAGTTTTGTGAAATTCTCTTTTTATATTCCTTATATAGTTGTACGCATGTGACATCATACACTGTAGTAGTCTTCTCATCCAGTAGTGACTGAGCAGATACTTAAAATATTCGTAACTTTTGAACGAATTGTCCAATTTCCCTCAAACTTTCACTGATGTGTTCTACTAATATTGCTGCATTCTCTCAATCCTTATGTATATGAAGTTGGACTTGTCCTTTAAGTTTTCCTTGACCCACAGACACACATGACATCAATTATCCTGTGCTGCATAGCTAAAACATGGAGTCAGCTCTCATTGAAGGTTGCAGTTACTATGATCTGTTTCTTACAGATACATAAAGATACAACATGATACAACCATAAACAAGAGACCCGGGGGTCTTGCGCTCACCTGAGTATCGCAAGTTCACCTTTCAAGCAGTCACTAATCTTAGTTATTCACAGCTCTACCAAAATTTGACCAGGCATTCTCAAGCAAAGATGAAAATGTACAATAAGGGCCCAAATTTTTTAAGATTCCTAAATTTGGGGGGATTGAGGGCCCCTGGGGCCCCCTGGGTGGGGCATGGTGCCCATTGTAATAAATTGAGATCCTAACCCCCTAGGGATGCTACCTGCCAAGTTTGGTGAAAATTCAACATGATGTTTTCAAGAAGAAGATGAAAATGTACAATTTAGGCCCCAATTTGGACTTCCCCACCCCTTCCCCCCCCCCCCTGCCCCCAAGAGGGGCATCCCTGGATGTGCTATGAACAAACTTGAAACTACAGTCATTGATGTACTAACTCATAGTATTATCTTAGCTCTATCACTTCTGATTCTAGAGAAGATTCCTTAATTTTGGGAGGTTTGGGCCATTGGGGCCCTCCAGGTGGGACTCAGTGCCCATTTGAACAAATTGAGATCCTATGCCCCAAGGGATACTACCTGCCAAGTTTGGTGACAATCGGTCATGGGGTTCTCAAGAAGAAGATGAAAATGTACAATTTAGGCCCCATTAGGACCCCTCCCCACCCCCTCTCCTGGGTCCCAAGGAAGGCACCCCTGATTCCACCATGAACAAACTAGAAACTACAGTCATCAATGTACTTAAAGGGACAGTACAGTATTGGTGGAGATGAAAATTGGGCTTTTAACTTTTTGCGAGAAACCAAGAAAACACTTACGATAAAGTACAGAGCATACCATTTCAAAGAGAATTCAAAGTTTATTTGATGAAAATCGGGTTTGGAATGACTGAAACATCCAAAAATAAAGTAAAACAAAGCGATCGTAATAAAGTGTGGGTCCCACACTTTATAAGAATTACTCTTTTTTGGATATCTCAGCCATTTTAAAACCAATTTTTATCAAATAAACGTTGAATTCCTCGTAGAATTACATGCTCTTTCATATTTCATAAGAGGTTTCTCATTATCTCACCAAAAAAAAAGTTAGAAACTTGAAATTAGGTCTCAACCAAAACTGTACGATCCCTTTAAACTCATAGTATTAACTTAGCTCTATCACTTCTGGTTCTAGAGAAGATTATTAAAGATTCCTTAATTTTGGGGGGTTTGAGCCCCCCTGGGGCCCCCTGGGTGGGGCATGGTGCCCATTTTAACAAACTAAGATCCTAACCCCCTAGGGATGCTACCTGCCAAGTTTGGTGAAAATCGGTCTTGGGGCTTTCAAGAAGATGAAAATGTAAAAAGTTTACGCACGACGCACGATGCACGACGGACACCGGACGAAGAACGATCGCAATAGCTCAGGTGAGCTAACAAAGTCAGAGTAACAGAAAAAATGCTTCATCAAAGTTCAATCACTCTCACCTCAAAAATCTTGTGAGGCACCTTGAATTTGCCACCAGCAGCCCCACCTGTACACTTGATGGGGATGACTGTGTGGTCACTCCAGGCAAACTCTTCAGCCTCGTGAGCTGCTCCTGGGCCACCTTCATCAGAAAAGAATAGGCATATAGGCAAAATGGTCACTGGTTGTTTGTTTGTCTGTCAATATCTTGGTTGCTGCTGTTCATTTGTTTCTTCTTGGGTTTTAAGCAAAATAATGAGAAAATCAAGTAAGATTACTATATTTTATCATACTATGAAAGAGACTTGCCAATCTAGAGCTCACCTGAGCAGCGCACTTTACCTTCATGCCACTCCACCTGAGGCAAAAATGAAAATCTAAAGATTTGGTGACTACGGCAAGTCCCTTGGGAACACCCTCCTTATTTGGGATAACGGGGTCCCATCCTATGGACCCCTGGGGTACCATCATCATCTGAACAAACAATGGTCCATTCCCCATTAATCATTCCTACCAAGTTGGTCAAAATCTAGCTCCTCCATTTTTAAAACAAGACAAAATGTCAAAAATTATGAAAATCAGCTAACTTGGGGTATGTGGATCCTGCCCAGGGGCCCCTCCTTGGAGGCATCACTACTATTTGAACAAACTATGATCCCTCTCCTCTGATCATTCCCGCCAGGTTTGATTGAAACCCAGCCACTAGTTTTTAAGGCGACAAAAATATGAAAAAGTTTATACACAACAGGCAAAGACAACAATCACAATCACTCGAGCCATTTGGTTTAGGTAAGTTGAATACCATCAGCAACTTCTCTCTCTGCACCAGGATGCCAAAAATCACTGACAAATCCACTACTTGTTTAAATCCAATCACATGAAACTCCTATAACTTTTTCAATATTTTAGGTCCAAGTTTGATCCAACTCCTTTATTTTCTTTGTTTAATTTATGCCATGTATCATTAAAAATAACTTCTATGAAGAATTGCTCTTCTTAATTATCAGTGAGCAGATTTCTGTTTGAGATCCAGCAAAGCTTTGGCCTCGGACGGTTCTTAACTTCCTAAAAAAATAATGACAGACTGAATTTCATACTTGTGATTAGACTTACTGATGCTTTCTCCTTACCTTCGATAATGATGCAGATATCAAAGACCTTAGATACAATGGTCTCCCTCTGCCGTACACTATCCCCACAGTATAGTGTCTTGCCGAATGGCGGACCCTCAAACGTCTTATCTTCCTTCTGTCTCGCCTGCGCTGTGCAATCCTGTCATGTAAGCAATGTCAGAAATTAACATCACTCAACTCTAGCATCATAAGATTCATGTTTGTTCAATCATCCACACGCATGTATAAGTTTTGGTCTCAGAAAGACAAGAACATGTATGTTGCTGGACTGTCTAAAGAATAAGTATTTCCATGAAGGATGCCCCTGCTACTACACCAACTACTACTACCACCACCACAATTATTACTATTACTACAACCACTGCAGCTGCGAACAATGCAAAAATACCCACAAATTTTACCTACAGCAACTTCAACCACAAGCTACTGCCACTACTGCTATTACATTTAACATAACTACAATAACAACTGTTCCCGATACAGCTATTACTACTGCTACTACTGCCGCTACAACTGTTGTTATACAACTCTTAGTTTGATTACTGGAAAGTCAATAACCAAGTTGTAACTTCTTACAAGCAATGACTATGTGTTATTCTTCACCTACTGGGGAAGCTACACACAATGCCACAAGAGTGAACTTCGAATCGCTTTCGACCATTGGTAATTCTGGGGCATTGCTTTGGGGTCTTGCTTCGACCTTGGTCATGCACAATATACATGAGCATATGACCTATGAATTAATAGCTCAGCAGGTCCCTCTTCCTAGGTGACCTAGAGAGTTAGACAGCGGAGTTCACTTACCCTTTCCTCCTTCTTTGGAAGAATGTGCCAGACTTTAGGCTCCATCCGTGCCTTGCGCCTTTCTTCATAGAAACTCCTGGAGACCTCCTCCCCAACCCCGAAGAAACCTCCTGTGATGAGGGTCAACTTTGGGAGCTTAGCCAGCGATGCCCCTATAGCCCTGGAATTGGAAGATTGAAAAATAAAAAAAGGAATCAAAAGGGAATTTGCAATGCAGAGTGCCAATGGATTTTTACTCGCATCCTCAGATACTTTATACAACTGCACATTCACACAAGCACAGCATGCACCGTATGAATCACGCCTGTGATAATCTTCAAAGGACGCAGGACTACCAGAAGAAGAAGAAGAAGAAGAATTACCCCCAGTAAATAGCAATAATAATCATAATAATAATGATAATAATAATGATAATAATAATAATAATAATAATAATAATAATAATAATAATAATAATAATAATAATAATAATAATAATAATAATGATAATAACATAAAAACAAATACTTAAAAAATGTTTTTGAACATTGCCAGTGAAATTTTGATCAACTGAGCCAAACCCACTCACAACCACCAGCTTAAAACATCACAGATTCTTGTACAAACAGGTGGCTGATGGCAATTACTTGTCAGTAATCCTTTTTTCCCCATTTTAGTCACTATACAATTATTGCATAAATTGTAAGCATTCACTTGAATATGTACATATCAGGCAATTGAAAACTGAATCAAAATCCATCAATCATTTGAAAACAAATTTACATATCTCATATGATACAAGGATAATTTCTGAATAATGAAATCAGTATAATTATAATCAAATATAGTCAGTCCTCCCCCATCAAACTCCTCCCCACCATCTACCCCATCCCATTCACACATAAAGACTTAACTACCCACTATATACACACACAAACACACACCCACACACACACTGTCAAACATATTCCTGCTTGCATTCCTATGTTTTTTAAGCTTTTCATTATCAAAGCAAAAGCAGATGCATGGACCAATTTAAAGGTAAATGTTGCTGTTGTCTTTTTTTGGATGATCAAAATATCTAATGGTAATGACAGACAAAGGAGAATAAAACACACACACACACACTCATAAACACATGAATGTTGTCATGAATTCAAAAATGCACTGCAAGTATGTATGGAATCATTTGACAAAGAAATGAATCAATGGCCTTAACTTGTGACATTGAACTAGATTGTGAATTAAAGGAGATTCCTCCCACAGTGGAAAACATGTCTCCATATTGAAGAGCACTGCCCACTTGAGCAAAATCACTTCTTAATCCATTGAGGACAGGCTAATTTTGATACAACAAGCATTTCCCATAGACACTTGCCCGAGTATACTTGGTACTCGTCCTCAGTGGGTTAAGCAACAACCATAACGAATGAATCTTATATATGAAACCACAGAAGCTGTCAAAGTTGGGTTGCTTCTTGTGTATAGAGCTCCTTGTATGTCATTTGAAAAAAGAAAGAAGAGATTACAGTCTTTTTTTCTCACTCATATTTTCAATGAATAACTGAAGTACTTAAATTTGATATGGTGTATGAACAGTATTAAGTTCTTACCATGTCAAAATATGAAGTAAGTAAATGGGGTATACTTACTTGCATATGTCTTCACTTTTGTCGTAGTAAAATCTTGTCCCCCCTGCAATGTACACACAACCCGAGTCTGGGAGGTTCTTGCAGACAAACTCCACCTACAATGGAAACAGTGAAGTCAACAGTGTATCACACTTTGTTTGAAAATAGAGCATGTAGTAACAAATACTAGAATGGCATTTTCTTTGCACAAACATTATTTTCACCATCAGTAATATTTTTAGAAAGCTTTGACAAGACAAATTTGTATAACAAATTTAACTCCAGTTGACTGAATCACTTCTATTATTATCACTATTATCATTAGTATTATTATCATTTATGAGGCATTTTCAAAGAACAATACAATAATCATAAAAAAGAAAAAAGAATATAAAAAAAACCCACCAAAAACAACAAGCTTCCCCTGATGTGTTTCTCTGAGCTGCCGAGCAGGGAAAAAAGCAATCAGATTTAATATGGCCCTCTCTTCTTATGTTTTCCATTTGCCTGTCCAGATTCATTCTTTTAACCTGTAAGTGATAAATGACAATTCTACTGAATGTTTGATTATGACCTAAAAACTAAAGCCACTAAAAAGGTAGATCCAACCCAAAATTTGGTAAGCATTTATCTTTCTCTTTCACCAAGCCTGAAAAAATATCATTGAAAAATGTGTGGATTCACTGGCAAACAGGAGTTATTCTGAATAGATCTTAGACACGTTCTCACTAGTAGCAATGCAAATACTCCCATAAAACCTCAACACAGGCTTCATAAGTCCTGGAAAACATTTTGTATACCAACACTTGTACGCAATGGTGACTATACAGCACGCTTACACATAGAGCCAGCTGTGTTTCCTTCGCTATATCCTCCTCATAGTCCAGAGTGGACGGATCGCAGGCCTGGGAGATCCGGGCAAGGAGGTGATTCTTGTAGTCTGCCCTCTGGACATTCTGCCAACATTATTTGAAACAAAGAAGGAACACATTTGGAAAGTTGCATGTCATGGATGCTATTCATAAGTGAAGAGAGGGATATCTCAAGGGATGCAGTTCACAAAAGATCTTCTGTACCTCAGAAAGAGGCCTTGGCACAGTATTTCTGACATTTCTCTTATCATTTCTCACAACTTCTTTTTTTATGTTAAAACTAAATGAAGCAGTACTTCTTTACAAGCAACATCAGAACGTATGGCCCTAACTACTGTAGGTCAAAACTAATTTATTACAGATTAATACTGTGTTATTATTGCTTGGGTGATACACTGTTCAAATTCTGCAATGTCATCACATCACTGTACCATCAGAACAAAAAGTACTTGGGTAGCTGTCATCAATGATCAAATGCAATTGGCTGTTTAAACAGTGAATATGGAAATGAAAATTTGATGCTGAACCCACTGCTTTCAAGAAAGTCAACTCCCAGTAGGTTTATAGTGCATGGCATACATAGTAATGGTAAACAGTGAGTTGATTGTGGTCTTTTGGCAACTTTATTTGATAGTGACCTGCAGCTACAACCTTGGGCTCACCTCAAATGTGCTGGTCCCGATGAGCATGGACAGCCATCCCGGCATCTCAAAGTCCTCATAACACAGAGGGACAACCCGCTTCCTTTGCTCACAATAGAAGACCTGTATTGGGACAGCAAGACAGATATGGTACAGGTCAGAGGTCATTTGATTGCCCAGGTTATGACTGAAAAATCATCATTCATCGACAACATACATCATGTTAAGCAATGAGTAACATGAAGTGATCAAACGATAACATTTTTCAATCATTTACTGTACCATCCATCAAAGGTACTTATATGCCTGCTCCCAGATACATTCTTCACTTAGTAATCAAATGGCACATTATATTTTTCCACCTTGTATATTCTTTACTTTGCTCTTAAAGTGGCCTCGTGTCTCTTGAAAGATTATAACATTTCATATGATATGGAACACATAGATAACATGCCCAATGAATTGATCAATTGTGACCGTGCATCACAAAACGAACAAAAAGTCGCACAGACTGATTTTGCATAAGGACTGAAAGTAGGTAAAGTGGGTCAACCAAGCCAATTTTGACTTTTTCATATTTTCTGAAAGAGCAAGTCTTCTTTTACGTTATAATAAATTTTGGGATCATGAAACGGGCAGGAAAGTGTGTTTTTTAGCAGTTTATCTCGAACATTTTTGGTAAGACAGTGTGATTAGGTGTGTCTTTAGAGTCCCCTTTTCATTTTTGAAAAGCCTTGTACACACTCTTCACTTTAAACTCTAATCACTTTTGAAAGGATAACGCAACTGCTTTGAAAGTTGGCATTAATTATTGACTGAATGTGTTAATTAGGCATGCTTAATTTCAGTTTAATTTGATAATCCCTTCATTGTTGTTACTCCAGTGGTTTACTTCCTGATTTTTGTCCCATTCATCGCACAGCCAGCACGGCTTGGTTAAGATTAAGCGCTTGAATAGACACTGTACTTCAGAGCCTCTTTTCTCAGTTCACACTTTTCCTGAGTTTGTGCTTTCTTTCCAATATCTAAATAGGTTAGGACAGTCCATTTGATTGGAGTTATACATCATTTTAAAGCTTAAAATCTGCTCTTTCAGAATATGGTCTTAACTAAAAATTCATGTCTGGCGACTTTTTGTTTGTTTTGTGGTGCAGGGTCACAATTAATAGATATATAGATATATAGATAGACAGAAAGATAGAGAGAAGGATAAAAGGCAGCTAGATACAATAATTGAGTAAATTGAGAAATGAATGAACAAATTAATAAAGAGGATGACCAAGTACAGACACAAAGCAAAGAAAATTGGATGCACCAAAGATCTGTTCCACATACCTGGCCCTTGCATGTTGCTGACTCGGCGAATGCCTTTGAGAGGACGAAGATGACCACGGCTGCCTCGTCCACCTTCTCCTGGAAGAGTGTTGCTGGGTTGCTGGCTGGGATGGACCCCTCTGTGTGCACCATCTCATCATCTCCAGTCAGAATCAATGTTGAATCTGTCTCAGTCAAGAGCATCAATACAAATCTGGCTACAACTTAGGCAAGAAATGACAATTCTGATTCTATAATACATATTCTTTTGTAGTTAGTGACAGAAAGGCTCTATCACAGGTACAAAGTCCAAAAAATCAATGCCTTTCTGGTTCTACAATGATGATATTCTATTTTTCACACTCCCTGATATGATGTCACTAAGTAATAAACAATCTATTTACCTGGATATGATAAAGTGAACAATCAAAGTGCAACTTCAATGTTCATACATATACAAAGTGAGAGATAAAACATTGTACTGAAGGGAATGAAATATGGAAAATAAAGGAATGTTGTGTACTGTACACTCACTTAAACACTGATACATGGATAAAATTCACCAAGAACCTCTATTAATTAAATTATACAAAATGTCAGCAGAAACCTGGCAAGAGACCACACGGTGTGACTGTACATCTCAAATGCTATTGAACAACTTTGATACAGGATGCATCATTTCCGTGTATGAATTATTTCTAACAAAATGAAAATATACACTGCATTATTCATGACCAATTGTATTGCCATTATATTGAGTGACATGTGAAGTCCAAGTCAATCTATGTCATGTCTTTTGACGAATTATACTCCTTACCTGATTCGACGTCTGTTCCACCCAGCTTCAGGAGCTCTGTTGTCTGCCACACATCATAGCCTTCACGTTCAAACAATTCCTTCAGCTCTCCACTCTGTGTTTACAGAGAGAAGATATCACAGACAGCATTACATTGACTGCAGCACAAATTCTCTCTGAAATCTAAACAAAATCACCTTGGTCACTGTGACGTTTGGATATGTATACACTTGACAAACTCAGATCATAATCAGGGCATGTAGAATTCAACTCTGATATCAGGCATCTTCTTCCTTACTAGCGGTTGCACTGTCGCCATGATAATAATACACAATGCCGTAGATGGCGCCATTCACATTACTGCAGGATACTACTGTCATCTGTTTCATAGCTGTTTTGCCACAGGAAGAATATCTTAACATATCTTCTTCTTGATCTTAATATACAGCTTTCTTTGCCTCAAAGAATCATAGTGCTGATGACTGTGAAAGGAGAGCTGGCTAAAAACTATCTCGCACTGATATATATGGGACACAAATATAATTTCCCCTTCACGAATAAAATTGCCATCATCGCACAGATCTACAAAATGAAAATTTGTGAAATGTCTGCAAAAGTAAAAGAATTCCTACCAACAGGCCATTTCTTCTTGAATTAATGTGCTGATAATTGTCAGAACTTGATCTCATATAACAATTATTATGGTTATGTATTTCCTCTCTTTCTAACATAATGTCTGGATTGTATGTTTATTACACAGTTACAAATTTTTTTTTTCGAATATAAGATACAAAAAAATTTAAATAAAAATTGACATTGAAAAAAGTGTAGGTGAAAGAATACAGCACCATCTAAAAAAAGACAACTGACTTACAAATTCCATCTGCTTGGGATGTGTGCTGATGACCAACAGCTGTTTGCCACTCTCTCTGCCTTCATTCAGGATCACATTTTCGCCGAGGCTAAATGTCTTTCCTCTCTTCTAATCGGGTGAGGAACGAGAAGGAAATAACATGTTACAATTACTGTCTGTAGTAATATCTGAAAAATTATATGATTAATTATGCATATGCAAAACATGTTTTATTGCTTTTCTTTAAAGAATGTACAGTACAGTAAGATATATTGAAAATAATATGTGCTTTATGTTGCATGACTCCTGCATAGACTAGGAAAGGCCATATCTATGGTCAAGGGAAAATGTATACCCCTTTTTTACACAATGTCCTACGAGTTAATTGACTCCAACCACTTTGAGAATGATCTATTAGTTCTTCTTAAACAAAAATTGTGCCTCAGGGAATTTCTGTGAACTATGTATCTTTCTGTATTTTTTAGGGTGATATAGACATATTCCCCTATGCATGTTTATGACAGGATGCAAACAATTCATTCTCTGCACCACCATTACAGGGAGATATTTGTATTCATCCATTGTTTTTGAGGTGCTTGTTCTCGGTAAGACATCACAACTGTTTTACCAACTTATGTTTCTTCCTTGATTTGGATGGTGTTTGTGACAAAATTTCACCTCAAAACAAAAGATTTATAGAAATGTTACTATTCACACCTTGACTTCTGGGTGTACCAAAATAAAGTTTTGATACTTTGCATAAAAATGTATCAGTGTGTATGTATTTCAATTACATTCGTCAACAAGAAGAAAAATCTGCCTCTCATTTTCAATAACACAGGGCATTACTGCATACATAGTGTGTAGGTATGTTTACAAGTAAATTTGAACAGCAATCTTAACACTAATGAATGGGTCAGTGTGACAAAATTATGACACTTTTGGATAGGATTGCAGAAAATAATGAAAGAGAAAACAAGAATCACCACTGCAGGGATCCCGTTGGGCATATTCTCTGCCTTCTGTCTGCATCTCCTGCCAATGTCCGTGGCAACCAGGAGTACATCTTTCCTATCCCAAGTGTAGCACTGAAACGTCACAGCATCATCCGTCACTTCCTTGGCTACAGACACAAGATAACAACACAAAAGATGCTTCTGGTACTGCAATGCATACATCTTCTCTCAATGTTCCTAATCTACATGACTAGTATACAAAAAAACAAACAAACAAAACAATCACTTCTTGACGTCATGATACAGTGTACTTCATGCTTGTTTGTTGTTTTGCAAACAGTCTACACAATTTCACTTAATCCATTTAGATTCTGGGTCAAGTTCACACCTCTTTTGGACACATATATCTCTGCTATTTGATTGGAAAATGATATCCCCACAGCACAAAAGGCTTTAACATTGTGAACTATATCCATGGTACCCTGATAAAATCACAGCATTTGGAAAATGAGAAAACTTGATCAAGGCAATTTAGCTTCAAACTATGAAATCAAATCTATGTTTGATACGGAAATAGAAAAATTGGTATCTAATAAACATCCAAGCCAAATCATTTGTTTTCATGAGGCAGGGTATTATGGTGTTTTATTTACCAATATCAAATGCATTACCTGTTGCAAGTTTGATTACATTTACTCTTCAAAGCATGTTTCAAAACTGCATTTTGAATTCATTGCATACTTTTCTAACAATTCTACGGTATAATTCTTTTTTTTTTTTTGGGGGGGGGGGAGTATCAAAATGTGAGAAAAATTACATATCACTGGAAAACTTAGAATCTGAGAAATGTTAAATCAAAATCAAGATATCAAATGTGTAGCAATTTTGACATGCTTTTGTTATAAATAGTCACATCTAAATCAATCCTTTGTGTTTGCTTTTCTGCTTTTATTTGTTGAATCATTTTATTTCAGGGAAGAAGGGGTGACAGAGTCACAGAATGACAACAGAAACCAGACACTAGACTGCTACGTGAGCCCTGTTTGGAAGCTAGATAATCAAGAGAGACACTCACTTGGTGAATGTGGGACAACAGTAGGTTCTCCAGCCTTTGGTTTGCGCCAGTGAATGAACTGGGTGGTGGCAAACTGGATGGCCAAACATCTGGGTGGCCATGAGTCCAGAAAGCTGACCGGCACGATGTACTTGCCCAGGACATCAGCCAATTTGACCTGTTCAGAATCATTCATTAAGAGTGTTATGCACAGGTTTATACAAAAATGAGCTGTAACCTACAAAATGAATCATAGGGTGACAAAATATACTCTGCATTGTGTTGGGTTTTGTTTTAACATGAATTCCATCAGTGTGAAGATGGTTAATATTTTCTGGATTCAAGCAATTTCTTGTTTAGACAGCCACACACTGAGAAGAATAATAAAAGGATGAGATAATTGTGCCCAATTTAATATAAAGTTTCTATGGAAAGTACATAATGCCACTTTGAATATAAGAATAAAGAATTTCTCATGACTGAGATTTAAAAAAAAAAAACATTATTATCACTGGTCATTAACTATATTGAGTGGATGACTAAAACATCAAGTGACTGACCAATTCATATTCTACCAGGCAAATAACCTCCATTTTACAATGCACATCTATTCCCACATCTCACCTCTCTATTGGTCCACTGTGTCTCGCCGTACCGTGGGGTCACAAGGGGAACAAAAACCTCACAATTGCTGACAGCATAGTTCAGGCTGTCCTGCCAGTCAGTTCCACAGAATATTTCATGGACATCCTAACACAAACAGGGCACAAATTTGGAAACAGAAAATTTATCTATGTTCCATTAGAACATTTGAGCATAGCAACAAAATGCATACCTTGATATCCAGCATGATTTTGTTGCCTTTGTTTGTTTTGTTGTTCATTGATTGCTTAAGTTTTTCTATGGAGCTACTAGTGAATCAGGGACAATCCAGCAAAAAGAGCTAGCTGTAAAAAAGAAGACTTTGTAAAGATTTGAATACGATAACATGGATGATGTACAAGTACAGTATTTCACAGCTGGCTCCTCCCTTTCTTGATCCCTTGATCCTTCACAATGTTAAAAACTTGGATTGAAGTGGAACTAAAAGGAAACTTTGTTGATATTGATATTTGCATCTTTAACCCGTTGAAGACTAGTCCCGAGCAGGTGTCTATTAAAGAAAACATGTATTAAATAGCAAAATCAGTTCCTCCTCAACAGGTTAAAAATGACAATGAGTTTCATAGCAGCTTGGATGTTGAAAACAAAAGAGGCAAGAAATCCAGCATTAGTACATATTTTGCTGCAGAGCAATTTGGCTTTATACAGGCATATATCCATAAGGTCTTGGAGGAACATTTGCTAAGAATTTGGTGAACAAGGAAAAAGACAGTAACCAGTTGAAGTCAGTTGCAATTAATGTGAATTTGCACAGAATCTGATACATCTGTGATGGAATGTGACGCTAACACAGCAAAATGTAGAATATAGTTTCCATATGCATGCAAAAAATGTTGATTTTTTAAATCTAAAATGAACACATATGCATGAGAAATGTGTGTATCAGGTTTACAATGAATATATGAAATATTAGCCAAAACATCTATCATCCAATTGTGGTTGCTACGTAGCATTTTAATATATTCAATTATCAATAAACAACATATCAGGCCAAAGCAGTATCCATCGATCTTCCGATTGAGACTGAATCGCATGCAGTTTGTTGGGAAGTATGATTGATAGGAAACAACTGATCGTCACAAAACATTCTCCCTACCAATAATACTGAACTGGGAAGGTTCTTCAAGAATAAAAGTCATATGCATACATGTATTACAATCAAAATCATTTTATTCTTTTGATCTAAAGATACTCCAAATCAACTGACTATCCTGACAAATCGCATCACCCAGACAAGTTTTTGGTGGACCCTCTCGATGTATTGCAAGCAAATTCTAAATGGTGGAAGATGACTTTTATCAAAGTCCTTCTGAGAACTGTTTTGCCTAGATGGTGCCCCACCTCCACTATGCTGACGAATACTCACCAGGTACACACTGAACTGCAGCGCCTCTAGTTCATTCTTCAGATCCAGGGCATACTGTGTGGCCTCAGCCCTCACATAGCTGATGAGGATCTGCTTGGCGCTCTGCTGCTGCTGCTTTGAGAAGGGTGAATCGACATCGGTGAGAGTCTCAAAGGGGGGCAGCTGGTGAGGCTGGGAGTAGCTGAATGAGCTGTCCAGAGAACTGGCGGTCGGTGTCCTGCCTCTACATCGACAATGATATAAACTCCATTTAAAGTGCCATTCCACACCACGTTAAAGTTGGTGATACAACATTTGCTCCTCCAACAATTGCTCCGGTCTTATTTTTCTCCAAGGACTTCGTGTTAGGGTTATAGGGTTGTGATAGGGTTTTAGGTTTAGTTTCATGTGAGGATTAGGATTTGGGTTAGGGTTATGTTTGTGGGTAGAATTTATGTTTGGCTTTAATAGCATACAGATATTTCATTGGAGCACGAAGAAATGTCATAGAACTGTTACAGTTTACTTTGACAATTGTTTAATCCTCTATGTTCCCAGGTATCTAAAGCCCCCGTTCCACTATCACGATTTGGACCCCGATCTGTCCCGATCTAGCAGATCGGGAGAGAGCGGCAAAAGCGTACGGGGATCGGAAGCATCGTAGCAGCAGCGTGTGGAGGTCGGGGTTGGAGCGGGCAGTTTTTCAGATCGGGAAGAAATTTTGAACCGGTTCAAAATTTCTTCCCGATCTCCCCGATCACAATTGACATATTTTTAATCGTACGGCAAGTGGGGAGAGCGTAGTGACAGCGTAAACGCAGCGGGGAGAGCGTAATGACGGCGTAAACGCAGCGGGATGAGCGTAACAAGGTCTTTCTGAGCGTAGTAACATCGGCACAAGAACGGGAAGTAATTTTAGCTGTAATTTTCGAAGAAGAAGAAGAGATGAAGAAAAAGAAGAGAAGAAAGCAGCGAAGCAGCTACCCAAAAGGCGAAGAAAGAGAGACTGCACGTGATGCTGAAAGAGGAGGAAGAGGACATAGCAGAATTTTGAAGAATATGAAATCATCTACAACTGGAGGAAGACGGACTATAAAAGCAAGGACATCAAGAAAAATCCTTTGAAAAATCAGCACGTCTTTGTTTATACAATGCATCGCTGCAAAAGAACCGTGAGTTGAGGAGGCTCTTCAAGTTCAAGTTCAAGTTGATTTATTTCACTTCCAACAAACAAATAATAAAAAATACAAAGAACCGCTCATATACACATGCAGACTTCATGAAATCAGTACCACAATGCAATGAACAGAATAACATTGTAAAAGAGATACAGGCAAATTATCAACAGAGATAAAAATAACAGTTACGTCACTGTGGTAAATGCATACAAAATATTGCTGGAAATGGAGGGGACTGCTAAAAAGCAGAGCTTGTAGTATTAGAATGCAGTCCCCTCATAGAGAAAAATATATAATTGCAAAAAACAACAACAACAAATTTCCCTAAGCGGTAGCAAAAAAAAAAAAGACAGACAGAGTAATACACACATACATGCACACATACGGACGCACATTAACAAACACAATATGGCGGCTCTCTTGTAAGGAAAAAATTGATGAGAGGATAGAAAGATATAGTAGTGAAGAAGGTAGTAAGTCCGAGGTGGACAAGGGGGGGGGGGGGGGGGGGGGGGGAGGAGGGGAGAGGAGAGGGAAATGGTGGGTCATAACCAGGGCACTGGAGGCACAGAAGCACGGGCTCGCTGATGAAGAAAGAGTAGTGAGAAAAACGAAGCAACAACAACTTTGAAAATCAAAAGTAAAAAAAGAAGAATGAATCTTCGAGGTCCACAGTATATTTCTTCGGTTCTGCATGCTAATAAGTTGACTGACTGCTGACCCACAGTCGAATCGGGGTACATCGGGGCACATCGGGCACTTTTCAGCTCTCTGAACGGGGTAACAGCGTGATAAGATCGTATAGATCGTTCAGAGCGTAGATACAGCGTGCATTGATCGGATAACATCGGCAACATCGCACTAACAGCGTAGCTACATCGTTCTAAAGCGTACCGACAGCGGCAGAGATCGCAATGTCTAATTCCCGATCATCGTAGTAAGAGCGTAGCAAGCACTTGGTAGTCGTAACTGCAGCGTACTTAGAGCGTTCTAACATCGTACTGTGTCCAGATCGGCTCAGGTTTTACCCGATCCTTCCCGACCTGAGAAAATTGTCAAATCGTAGCGAGAACGGCATAGTGGAATGGGGGCTTAACTTAACTTGACAAGCTGTTCCATCAGCATTAGTATATTGTATTCCATCCAAACTTGTAATATTCTTAAACCTAGCAAACTCTCTCAGTCCAGCAGGAAGGCTATGGTGACACAAGTAGGATACAGGGTCTAGGTAATCTGTATTAGCTGACAATTAGTTTCTAGAAATCTGTGCCCATTTGTTGAAACAAAAAACCCAACCAAAAGTCCACCATGCATGCCAATTGGTGAAGAAAGCACAGTAAGGGCTAATGGAGTAAACTCACATGAATGGAATATCCATTGAATGCACATGAAGGAGGACTTTCTTAGACAGATGAAAGAATGATACCACAAAATCTGAGCTTTGCATAGTTGCAGCATGGTGTGGTAAATTTCTGCAAAAGTCAAATCCTTGTTGATCAATAGGGCTGCAACCTATAATCTACTACACGAATATTCAGCAAATACATGGAACTTTAGGAAATATGGGACTGTTACGGAAGCAAGGTTTTATTCATTGCACTCACAAAATACAGTAGTATTCATGTGTAGTATGAAGTTCATACAGGATATGTTGACTCAATATGTATATGCATATATTCTGCGTGTACAATATTTGGTTAATGAGATTCAAAGACAATTTTGAGAGTAGTTGAATTTGTAGTGGAGGTCCAAAGCGATGAAAAAAGAAATAAAGTATTATCCCTGATTTCCATTTACGGAGAAAAGCTAGAAATTTCCTACCTTGGAAATGATATACAGGGCTTTTGTCTTGCAGGAGACAAAAGCCCTGTGTATCATATTTTCAAGAGTTGTTAATTTTGCGAATATCATTTGACTCACATAATTTGTGACAATAAAAACACCATGAAGTATACAGTCTCCAGGCTATTGATGGATACAAAATGCCACCTTGAGGCACAGGCACAGGCAAGGACTCTGACACTGATAATTTTGTGGATGCACTACATCCTCTCATTGAAGTTCTGTAATATCTCACATTCTCTGCATCTTTGAAGGTGGTGTCATAGTCAGATCTGTTGAGGCTGCCCGGTCAACAGACTCTTCATGAACCATTTGACCCCTGACCTCTGCCACAGCCAGACTCTGGATCCTGACCCTGACAGAGGAGTGGACTATGATGTCCAGGATGGTCACTGTGGCCTCCTGCTGGAGGTTGATGGGCCAGCCATTGCGGTCAAGGAACCTCCAGTGGTTAGTGTTCAACTCTGGTATACTGCCAAGCTGCCAGGGTAGGGAACACACACACATAAGCAAAATAAAAATGACAAGTACAAATGGAGCAAGGACACATTGTGTTGTCATATCCTGTGAATATGCAAATCTTTTTTTCTTTCCCTAGGAAGTGCCAGAAATGCTACCCTTGAAAGCATAAATTTCATATGTATAGCAGAGGTTTCAAACCTGCAAATGATAGAACATTTACTCTCCCCACCCCCCCCCCCCCAACACCCTGGTCATCCAAATGGCTGGCTGTCATTATTCCTGATTCAGCTCAGTGAATAAGTTTACCATGGTATAACCAGAGTAAATGTGAGTTAGAGAAGGAGGAGAGCACAGGGTCATGTCTTTTTGCAAAGATATGAAAACAAACAAGTAAAAAACACAAAATGTAGATGAAGACTACACTAAATCCATGGTGCACAGCAATAAATACTAGTGAAAGAGGACAAATTATGGCATGAAAACAGAACTCAATTTACATGACACTTAAAATACAGTTAATTGTACATTACAAAGTCATGAACAACAATGATATGACTATAAACTGCATGGATATACATATGAATGAAGATGTAAGCACAGTAATAAAGCCAAGTACAGGATTTGGCTGAATGAAACAGAGCTGCATAGTTTTCAATACGTTAACACATAAGTTGGCAAGAAATTCATTATTTTATGATTTATTTCTTACATTGGTCACCAAATATTGCACAATATGGGTTCAGAGTCAGAGTGTCAAAATGCGATCAACTTTGAGACAGGAAACACTACAGCCATGCAAATGAACATCTTGACAAATTAAATATGGAACTTCTCAGTCAGAGCAATATGATTAATTGATACTGGCAATCTTGAGAGCAGGAGGAAGGAATGTGGAAATATGAAAAACCTTAAAAATCTCATTACACTAAGATAAAATGAAATACCACTCAAGTTCAAGGTGACTCTTTAAGATATGGGTGCAATCTAACAAAATGGTAAAATGTTAATAAAAATGGGACATATGTACACTCTACAACATCGTTGTGAAATTTCAAGATTCCGCCTCTTCCATGAAATATTGATATCAGTCTCAGTCACATTTATATCAATGAAATCATAAGCCTACCACATGAAGTGACCACATAAGTCTGCACATAAATACAGATAATAGAAATCACATTTTAGCAATGAGAATAATTCATCACTATGATGCAAAGGACATAATCTTATTTAATGAATTCATTCGACAGAAAAGATTGCAAATTTGCATGTTGGTGGATGGAAGGTTTATGAACCAGTGACCTCTATCTAATCTAAATGTAACGTGAGATCTCTGTTTTGCCCAATACCTAGGTGTTTTGTGAAAACATGTGAAAACATGAAACTTTTAAAAATTCTTCAACTTTACTACATGTACTTCATGCCCACTGGTAATGACATGTCTACCATTCTGTTTGTTGGATTCTATTTCGTGCATTATCTAGAATCAACATGAACATGAAGAGGATTTTAATTTGAAATAGAGACAACTTGTTTGAAGACTGAGAGAAGCTCTTCTTGATGGCTTGTTAATGGACTAGGATGACCACAATGATTTAAGTAAAACTTCATGACACAAACCAACTTTCATGCCTGTTCATTCTATTTTAAAGCAAGGAGAGGGTGGTGGATAGGGGAGGGGGGAATTGAGACAAAATCAGTTGTTATGAAAAAATCTAGAAAGATTCTAGCTATCTGACTGGTTGACGTTCATCATGTGACATACAGTTAAAAGTACCATTGCGAGCTGTTGCTGTTGAGCCATGGAATTTTGTTCCAGCAAAAATGATATTGTGCAGTTGATGTCACCAACTTCCATTGAATCCTGTGTTAAACTCATCATCAACTCTGAGCTTTTGCAATATTGGGGTGCTGTTCATTATTCCGAAGGTTCGTTATTCCGAAGGTTTGTTAAACCGAAGGTTCGTTAATCCAAAACACACAAATTCCCTATACCTAGAGGTTCGTTAATCCGAACATTTGTGGCGTTATTCCGAAGGTTCGTTATTCCGAAGGTGAAATAGGGTTGGCTATTCCGAAGGCTCGTTTATCCGAAAATGAAATAGGGTTTGTTATTCCGAAGGTTCGTTGATCCGAAAATGAAATTTATTAGGGTTCGTTATTCCGAAGGTTCGTTGATCCGAAGTGATATAGGGTCCGTAGCAAACCTTCGGAACAACGAGCTTTGTTTCATTTTCGTATTAATGAACCTGCGGAATAACGAACCTTATTTCATTTTCGGATTAATGAACCTTTGGAATAACGAACCTTATTTCATTTTCGGATTAACGAACCTTCGGAATAACGAATCTTCGGAATAACGAACCTTCGGAATGACGAACGTTCGGAATGACGAACCTTCGGACTAAAAACCTTCGGAATAACGAGCTGTAACCGCACAATTGTACACCTCTGATATCTCAATAAAAATACCTTGCCCTTTGCATTAAATCAGTGCTAAACACACATTCTGTCACTCTCCCTTTTTCGTGCACTACTGACTGCACTGCACCATTCATGCGAATTTCACGAAAAAAAGGTTGCCATGTCTGTACTAAATTTAAGGATTAGAGTGAACCACATCTGTTGACAGACGGAAGGACGCACAGACGGAAGGACGGACGGACGGACAACCCGAAAACATAATGCCTCCGGCGACACTTTTTGGCTGAGGCATAAAAAACAGGAAAGGGATATTATTTTGCATGCACATTCAGTAAACAGAGACCTGGGCCCTGTTTCATAACGCTGTTCGTAAAGTTACGAATGACTTACGAGCGACTGGTGAGCAGTTCTTGTGCTGAATTATTGAAATAAGTATTGATGTGCTACATAAGTATAGCACATCAGAACTGATCACCAGTCACTTGTAAGTCGGTTGTAACTTTACGAACAGCTTTATGAAACACCCCCAGGCTGTTCCATGCAGACTGTAACACAAAGATCATGCTGCATGAGTCAATGGCAGTCAAGTCATACATGTTTCCATGCAGGCATTGGCTTCCTACATATAACTGAACTTGAAATATCACCAACCTGTCTAACAGATCTACAAAGGGACACAGCTCCACAACAAGAACTCAGTATTCTTTTCTGTGGATTTGCAATAGCACAGAAATGGGATACTTAATCCTACACACATGTACAAAATGTATCTAATATGTTAATACTGTTGCAACAAATTTATTCTAGAGCTCCCAACTCTTCTATTAAAGGTAAACAAGACACACAAACTTGTTTTCAGTACATTGCCAGCACAATGTATATCAACAGTTTCCACAGTACATCAGTTAGATGAAAGATTAGTAGGTTGGATGTATAAAGGCACATGTGCACACGGATAAGCTGAGTATGATTAAACTGCATTTTACACATTGACATACTTATGCACACAACAACAATTACAAACACGACCATTTTTGTCTTTCTTTAAGAGTGTTTTTTTTTTTTTTTTTTTGCTTTTTTTTTTTTGAAGCTCATGTGCTGGAAAGAATTTCTTCAATGTTTGCTTAACTTGCAAAAATGGCATGCCTTGTGTACATTCAAATATCTTATTCATACCCAAAACATAATTTTTTAACTCACATTAGTTATATACACACAGTTGCCAAACTTGAAGTTTAGGTTGAAAACTTAACTGTCGATGATTACTGTAGCTCCACTCGTGAATTCACGATGCGGGTTCTCACATGCATCTAAACATCAAGATACAACTTATGGGCGAATCCCGCTTGATGATTATACCGGAAGTGTAGAGTCCTCGCTATGACCTTACGCCCATACAAAATAGCGCAGCTGGAGGTTGACCCAGATGCGAACAAGAAGCAAGGTTCACGCTAACTCACAAGCTCACTGATTATTGTGTCCACATGGAGCAAAACTATGAGTGGGGACCCCCTGTGGCTCACAGACAGAGCGCAAACCCTAAGATGTCTTGTGGTGCTAATCATCAACTAAAGTTTAATATTGCTAACTTTCGCGTGCATCCACACTATGCTATAAACTACAACCTAATCATCAAGAGTTTAAGTTTTCGACCTAAATCCAAAGTTTAGGAACAGCGTGTGAACTTAACTAGTGAGGAATAGAAATTAGGCAGTTGTCTCTTTCCATCCTCATATTGTAAATCATATCTATACAAGTTAGAATCAATTCACATGGTCAAAATACTATGGTGCTGCAATGTTCTTTGAATAGGTACTGTCTAATAGGAGATCTTCGCATTGTTGAACTTCTGCAAACAAACATGTGAGTCATAGTTTGAGAGTTTGATAGTTATAGGACAAAGCAGTCACTAAAGTTTGCATAAAATTAAAAGTTAAAACCTGAATAACCAAGCGCATAAAAATTACATATTTCACTAGGAAATGATTTTTGTGTGTCTGGAAATCATTACAGAAACAGATAAATTATATTGATGCAAATATGGAACATACTTTAAAATCTACAGGGATGCATACAACATCTCCATGGATGATAAATGATCAGTAAATACCATTTAAAAAGTGATAGGACACATAACCAATAATCAGGGATTAATCACAGTAATACTAAACTTGTGCTTTTTTTGAACTTTACTTTTTACCTTAGTGGAGCGGCATAGCCGAACAATTGTGCATTTCGTGATAAAAGCACCAACTTTCGTACACAGGTTGACAATAACGTTTAGATTAAATTAAGATATTGGGCCATCGAAAATAGCGCCCTCAATGTCCATGGCAGCCATTTTGAAAAATGGCTGCCATAAATGCCATGTTTTCATAAAATTTGCTAATTTTAGGAGAGAAAAGTCAATAAGATTTTGGTTACAAATGGGAAATTACATTCAAAATAAATCTAGATACCTGGCCATCGGAAATAGCGCCCTCAACGGCCATGGCAGCCATTTTTCAAAATGGCCGCCATAAATGTCATTTTTTTCAAAATATTTGCTAACTTCAGAAGGGAAAGCCAGTAAGGTTTTGCAAACAAGTGGGAAATTACATTCAAAATGCATCTAAATATTTGGCCATTATTAATTGCGCCCTCAACGTCCATCTGTCTAATAATGTGCCACTTCTTCGATGATTTTGAAAATTTCAGAAGGGAAAAGTAAAAAAAATTTCGCCCATAAATGTTGATTACATTCAAAATAAATTTAGATATTTAGCTATCGGAAATTGTGCCCTCAACGGCCATGGTAGCCATTTTGTTTCAAAATGGCCGCCATAAATGCCATTTTTTGTTAAAAAATGCAGATTTCAGAAGGGAAAGCCATTTGTTGCAAACAAGTGGGAAATTACATTTAAAAAAATACAGGTATTGGGCAATTGAAAATTGCGCTCTCAATGGCTATGGCAGCCAATCTTTTTTTTAATAGGCACCATAAGTGTCACTTTTTCATTTAAAAAAAATGTTAATTTCAAAAGGAAAAGTGAATGAAATTTTGGTTATAAATGGGAAATGACATTTAAAACAAATCTCGATATTGGCCCATCGGAAACTGCGCCCTCAACGGTCATGACAGCCATATTTCAAAATGGCCGCCATAAATGCTATATATTCGAAAAGATTTGCTGAAATCAGAAGGGAAAGCCAACGAGATTTTGCAAACAGGTGGGAAATTACATTGAACAGTAAACTTATTGGGCCATTGCAAATTGCCCCCTTAATGGCCATTCCAGCCATTTTTCAAAATGGCCACCAGAATGCATTTTTTTCGTAAAGTGTTGCAGACGTCAATCAGAATTTCCACAAAGGTGAAAAATTACATTCAAACTGAATTTGATAATAGGCCATCCAAAAGTGCACCCTCAACAGCCGTAGCAGCCAAGTTTCAAAACAGCTGTCATGGATGCCCCCCCCCCCTGGTTTTTTTTTTTTTGCAAAAATTTGCTGATGTCAGAAGGAAAAGTCAATAAGACTTTGCAAACAAGTTGAAAATTATGCTCAAAAATAAATTGAAGTATAGGGTCTTCTTAGAAGGCGCCCTCAAGGGCCATGCTGACCGCCATGGATGTCTGCTTCTTTTTTTTTTCTTTTTCTTTTTGATAGAAAAAAGAAGAGTGTATTGTAGCCATTTTGACAATGGCTGAAATAGCAATTGAGAACACAGCTTATGATGGCTAAATGTCTAAACTTCTTTGTTTGAAATTGTCAACTTGCGCAAAAAAAAAAAAAAAGTTTATTGTCTTCTTCCGGCATTAGGACATCTTCATTAAAGAAAATGGCATCTATGACAGCCATTTTGAAAAATGGCTGCAATTGCCGTTATTAACAATTTTTTCTTCTTTAAAATTTGTGAAGGAACAATTTCTAGAGTTAATGCAATCGAGATATATTGTTTGATTTTAAACATGATTTTTCAATTTATGTACACATTTGCTAACTTTTCTCTCAGAAATAACCATTTTTTTAAACAAAATGATTATGACAATTGCAGCCATTTTGGAATATGGCGGCCATGACCGTTGAGAGCAGTATTATAATAATCTAATACAAACATTTATTTCAAACATAATTTTCAAATTGTGTGCAAAATCTTATTGACTTTTCTTTTGGTGAAATCAGGAAATAAAAAATAATTGAATCCATGGTGGCCATTTTGAAAAATGGCTGCAATGGCCATTGAGGGCGCTATTTACAATAATGTAATACATAGGCGCAAGATATATTTCAAACGAAATTTTTGAATTGAGTGCAAGATCTTATTGACTTTTCCTTCTGGAATTAGTAAATTCAGAGAAAAAGGTGGTATTTATTACAGCCAATTTTAAACATGGCTGGCGTTGAGGGCGCAATTTGCGATGGCCCAACATCTAAATTTATTTAGAGTTTTATTTCCCACTCGTTTGCAAAATCTTGTTGATTTCCCTTCTGAAATTAATTTTTATAAAAAATTGCATTTATGGCGACCATTTTGAAAAAAAATGGCTGCCATAACCGTTAGGGGGCGCAATTTGCGATGGTCCAATATCTAAATTTATCTTGAATGTTATTTTCCACTCGTTTGCGAAATCTTACTGATTTCCCTTCAGAAATTTGTAAAATTTTACGAAAACTGGCATTTATGGCGGCCATTTTGAAAAATCCCTGCCATGGCCGTTGAGGGCGCAATTTGTGATGGCCCAATATCTAAATTTACTTTAAATGCTATATTCCAGTCGTTTACAAAATCTTATTGATTTTCCCTTCTGAAATTTGTAAATTTTTACGAAAAATGGCATTTATGGTGGCCATTTTGTAAAAATGGCTGCTATGGCTGTTGAGGGCGCTATTTACGATGGCCCAATATCTGAATTTTAGTTTTAATGTTATTTCCCACTCGTTTGCAAAATCTTCCTGATCTTCCCTTCTGAAATTTTTAATTTTTTACGAAAAAATGGCATTTATGGCGGCCATTTTGAAAAATGGCTGCCATGGCCGTTGAGGGCGCAATCTGCGGTGGCCCATTATCTAGATTTATTTGAAATGTTATTTCCCACTCGTTTGCAAAATCTTATTGATTTTCCCTTCTGAAATTTGTAATCCTTTATGAAAAATGGCATTTTATGGCGGCCATTTTGAAAAATGGCTGCCATGGCCGCTGAGGGCGCTATTTACGATGGCCCAATATCTGAATGTATTTCAAATGTCATTGTCAACATGTGTGCGAAATTTGGTGCTTTTATCATAAAATGCACAATTCCTCTAATTTTTCAAGCTATGCCGCTCCACTACCTGTGAATATTCTGACTTGAAAAATATTACTACTGAAGAATCCTTTATTTGGTACACATACTTTTCGTCACTGGGGCGACAAGACCTCGTATCTAAAATTTTGGTGAAAATGACTGTTTTGGATTAATGTTAAGTGATGTCCTGTCCAAATCCTAGCTGTCTTACCCCAAAAATGAAGCCACCATGGCATGTCAAAGGAAAGGCTCTCCCTTTTGATACAGTGCTTTGGCTGCCATGTTTTTTGCTCTCCTGAACATTTGACATTTTGTAGATATGAGGTTTGTCACCCCAGCGACGTTATGCTACACAATACAGTTGAACCTCTCTTATCCGGCCTCCCTTTATCCGGATCTCTCTATTATACGGACGCAATCTCGCCATGATTTTTAAAAATAATTACGGGAGGAAAGGGGGATTCCCAACTCCTTGAGATCTCCTACACAAACACACATGAATTACATATACTTGATACATTTCTTAATAATTATTTAGGTAAATCATCCCAAGAATTTATAAAAGAAAATGATTTCATTCTTGCAAACACGAACCTCTATTTTGGGGTCTGTTACTGAGTGTAACAATGAAAAGGTTGCAGTATACACATTACTACATGTGGTACTACAATGGGCTCCATCAGTACATGTGTATGTATATGTACATGTATAAAGCATTGAGTCTCCCGTATCCGGCCAAATCCCTTATCCGGATGAGCCCCGGTCCCGACTTGTCCGGATACGAGAGGTTCAACTGTATGTGGCTGACTTGAGATTAAGACCAACTGCGTCAAATCCATTAAAATTTGGCAGACCCTATACACAATCATTTGTTCATGATGAACAAACCACAGCAAAAGAAGACATGCATAGAGAGTATAAATGGATCTAAAGGCCTGCATGAAATGGTTCTCATTAACATGTTTGAATTCTTGGTGACATTCAACTAAATAAAAGCAAAGAGCTTGCATTACACACAGGGGAAATGTTTAGGAGAGAGGTTTCAAAATTGTGAGAGATGGAATCCCTGCATTTTTAAAGATATACTGCATTTTCTGAGAAGGTGAATGCTTGGCAACTTCTTTGTCAGGCAACAGATATGCTTACAGATAAATGCATGATGTTGACTACATTTCATTGTATATCATTTAATACCAGATGAGCTTGGTTGTTTATTTGTCTCTAACAATCTATGATTCTACAAGTGAATGGTATGAGCAATTTTAAACAAGTCTTCAGAGATTTCCTAACAACAACAATTATGTGGTTATCAGGATGTCTGGTGCATCACAAGAATAGTGGAAGAAGACATTCATGAGTAAATGAGATGTAGACCTCCCAGAAAATGAAGGCAAGGATCTATTATCAGCAGTGAACAGAATAATTCCAGTCAAATACAAGAGAATGATACTGCCATGAAATTTATTTTGGTATGCTCTTTGCCAAAAGGATAAATGTTGGTGGTCCATTCTTGGTCAATTCCATCATTCTACACAATAATACATATATCATAAAAAGAAATCATCAGTAAAATTTGGACCCAATATCACCTTTTGCTCACCAATCAGCATTGTATTTAATACCTGCATTACAATGCATGCTTTCAATGATTGGTACGTAATGTATTGAACTAGATGTTAATAAACAGGGATACAGCATTATAACAGCATTTAAGAAAATGTGAGTACACACACAAAAAAAAATAACAAAGAAACTAAAACTATTTCACCTAAATGGGGTTGTCTTGGTTTAACAGCATAGTTAATATTTTCACTTTATCATTATCTCTGTCTACATCTACTTCTATCAATCTATCTATCTATCTATCTATCTTTGATCTATCTATCTATCTATCTCTATTCTACTTATCATATGAATTGTGGGTTTCTTTGGAGAATGAACTGTACCAAATATTAGATGACAAGTTACAGATAGATGCATTGACTTTTTACATACTACTAATTAGTAATACCCACTTTGTTATTACATTGCTATAATCATCACCATTAGTATTATCATTAATATTACAAATATCATTGTTACTACCACTACTTTTATCATCATTATTATCATTACTATTGTCATCATCAATACTATTGTCATCATCAATATTGCTTTATTTGAGATCATTACTAGAACTAGAAATGTCGCTATGACGACTGATGCCTCCGCCATAATGCATGATTCTCCCAATAGGTGCATAGTACAATGTCTTCACAATGTGTGATGACAGTTTCACATAACTGGCAGAATATCGAAATGACAGGTTTGTCAGAAATATCTTGAATGTTCACTTTCCATGATCTGGGTTTGCTATAATTGTCTATTAAAGAGTGCAGGTACACATATTTGAGGAATTGAAAATTTTTACTTGATTTCTGACCGACCTTATTATAAGTTTATGCATTGAGTATAATTTTCAAGGTATGAAGGAAGAGTGTAATTACAGTACAAAATATATCTTTTTTTTTCATTTAAACCTGACCTTTGACCATTAACCTTTGGCCTTTGACCTTCTGGCTGGAAATTTCCAAGAGAATCTCCATTAAGTAATACATGTACATATATTGAATTTTAAAACTAATAATGCAATCATTGCATAAACTAGTATATGAGGGAAATAGTAACATTTTGAGGAGTTGACCTTGACCTTTGACCCCCTGACTATTGACCCATGACCCCTAAATTCCCTAGATAATCCCTGCCAGTGTATGCATATGTACCAAGTTCCATGAAGATACATTGAACCATTTGCGAGAAAAGTGATATTGCAACATTTTCACCTAAGCTTTGACCTTATGAAATGAAACTCTCTCTGGAGAATCTTTATGCAGTGTAGTACATGTCTACACTAAGTTTCAAGAATATAACTGCGGGCATTGCATAGATATGGGGGAAATAGCAACATTTTTAGCATTTGACCTTGACCTTTTGACTGTTGACCTGTTGCCAATGTCACTAAAATCTATTCAACTAATTGTCCCATCATACATCATCCTTGGACCAAGTTTGGTGAAAGCTGCTTCATCCAGTTTTTAGTTATCACGCAAACAGATAAATTTTAGGACTTGACCTTGATCTTTGACCTTTGACCTCTGTCCGATTTCACTGAAAAACTAATCAAGTAATTGTCCCATCATACATCATCCTCCAACAAAGTTTAATGAAATTTGCTCCATCCAGTCTTGAGTTATTGCGTAAACGGATGCAATTTCATGATTTGACCTTGACCTTTGACCTTTAGCCGATTTCACCCAAAATCTAATCAAATCATTGCCCCATCATACTTCATACTTGGACCAAGTTTGGTAAAATTCCAGTAAATATTACTCAAGTTATCGCGTAAACGAAAGCGGACGGACGTACGGACAACCCGAAAACATAATGCCTCCGGCACCACTTCGTGGCGGAGGCATAAAAAGACTGAAAGACACCATCTCATTCTGCTTCCCAAAATTACCGTATGGTGTATATTGTCAATGTGACAGAAAATATGAATTTTAAGAAGAATACACTGTATCTTGCAACTCTCTAGTCATGTATCCAGGAGAGTGTAAACACATGGAGATAATGAAAATTGCTTCAGAGCTATTGATAAATACTCACTTCTCTTCTTTGGTGTTTCTATACTTATGCTTGAGCCGTTCCCCATGCTTATTTTTGTTTTTCTTGCTTTGCACATTTGGGTGCAACCTTGATGTTACCATGCACACTTACAGCATTTCTGCCAGTTGATGGTTTGTGTTCAAGTCTGTTTGAATCCTGAAACTGGGCTCTCCTACTTCGAAGTGAGCTGGAAGTACTTGGAGTGTCACCACTGCAATCTTTGGACTATTTTTTTTTTCAAAGATACACAACAGATAGCTTAAAAACAACAAAACAAAACTTTAGCTACAGAAATCTTGCCCCATACCAATCAAATTGTTGGCAGAAATTACATTAATCCAAACAATCATGAAATAGTATAGCACTGGCCTAATCCAAATCAAATATAAATCAAATGGGGTCTATGAAACATTTACATGTCTGCACCAGATATAAAATTGTGTTGGGAAATATCAAATTAAACAAATCAAATGGAGTTCATACAATTATTTTATTGTTTAAAAGGACAAGGTGCCCTCAAAAGGAAAGTGCTTTAATAACACAGGTGAATAAAGAGCAGCTTATCTACAATACATGCATGCATCAATATACATACATAGATCTGTAAAACAAGTGTAGCAGAGCTATTAAAACATCACTTTCACACAAGGGGAAAAAATGTGGCATGCAAATTATGGCACATTGTACACTAAAGGAGAACTTCTCATATTGATGAGGAAAGTAGGAGATTGTCCATTTACAGAAAAGGAAGCACAACATACATAGTGGCATTATGACCAAGTTGTATGCATATCATATCAAAATAGATGCACAAAGTACACTCACTTGTAGGTGACACTTTCAAACATTAGACACAGTAAACATCAAAAGTGATATACCCGGTACCCAGTACTTTTTGTCCTTCCAATGATGAAGAAACCCTATCTCCTCTACACTCCTTTTTGGCACAACTGCAAGTTGTACTTTAATTGGATTTGTTGAGCTACGAGACTACCATGATTCACTACTGTGCATTGCATTCACAATTTGAAAATGGTGATTATTTGTACAAATAAAATGAGTTCGTAGGCCGATTTTCCATAGATATCTGTACACTGTATGCCTTATTCCTTTTTTGTAATAAGGCATTCTGTAAATAAGCTTCATACCATTTTTTTTTTTTGTAAGTCATGAAATTAAGGTTGAGGGTAACAGTAAGAGAACTTTCCTAAACAGTATGTATTTATATTAGCAGGCTGTTATTTGTCAGGGCATAATTTTACAAGTATAACCTGTGGAATGTAGAGGCTAAAATGTTTGTTCTATTTTTATTCACATCATGTGGTGGAATCACATGATATGTGTTTTAAAAAAATCCACACTTTCTAAAATTTCATGTTTACAATAATGAATGTGAGTAACATGAACATTATAAAAATCTACTACAATAACCTGTATAGAAAATCAAGCAAGCTAATGACTGGTGGCAGCTTTTCCAATAGCTTCTTTTTTTTCTGTCATCACAAGTCCTAGTTCTAAATGATGGGGTTTTCTTAAACCTATCTGAAAATGGTGTACTTGAAATCAACATACAACCTTTAGCAAGCAAAATGTGCAAGTATGATCTGTTTGTGGAGTCTGATGTGCTAAATGCCTCAATATTGATACAGCCTTTTTGCTTCATCCTTCCTGTTATGGGTCCACCCAGACATCAACTACTGTATATGCTATAATTTTCGCGTACATACATTTTCGCAAATTGCCGATGTCACACATTTTTGCGAGTGGTTAAATTCGCGATTGGGGGACCAGAGAAAATATGAAGTGGCAAAGAAAGTGTGAATTTTCAACTTACTAGCATATAAGAATGATACTAGTTATACACTGCATGAAAAAGACTTTCCAAACTCTGCGAACTAGTAAGTTAGAATTCAACATTTTTGAAGTGGAAAGTCTATTGCGCTAGATTTCTGACGAGTGGTCCCCTTGCGATAATGGATTGGCTCTCTACAGTATTCGTAAGTAGACGTGGACGTGCGTAAACAAGCTTAGCCAGTATGGTCTGTTCGGTAAGCTGTGACATGGTATTCTACTACTGAAATGTTCGTATCATCATGGCAAGGGATTAATTTTGGAAGGTAATATTTTCGCGTGTTGTTAATTTCGCGAATAGCTCCCGACTTGCGAAATTCGCGAAAATAAAACCCCCGCGAAATATATAGCGTATACAGTACTTGTTACATCATTGCAGATAGTGCTTGCTGATGAATTTCTCATACATGAAAATGCCCTCTACACGCTCTGGTTGTTCTTCCCCCAAACACCCAAACACACACACACACACACACACACACACACAGTACAACAACTATACTATGTGAGAGAAAATGACACACAAATAAAAATATACCTACTGCGAATGTAGACACAAAAGAACAAGTCTATGAATTGTAAATAATCTTGAACCCAGCATCCAAATACCCATTAGCTCTATAAAATACTGCATAGCCAAGGGTGTTTCATACATGTGCACATTATATCTACAGGAAGTTAGAAACAAAAGTAAATATTTCATTATCAACAAAGGCAAACAATGAGGGCGGGCAATTCCGCTTTAATCACATTTCAGGGCTTAGTCAACATAGGAGAACTTTGAAATAAGACATGTTTATTCTGTTTGGTGTTTCTACATTTCTGACTTGGTGAGGGATAGACACTTGTTCAGAGTTCAATGGATTCTCAGTCCTATAATTCTGTCTCAGTTCTTAATGTTTTATAAACTACAGTCCATCAGAGCAAATGGCCTTTAACATACTCTCCACACAATTTCCCTATCAACAATTTCCCTATCATAAATATCCTCATAAGATGTTACAGATCCTTCATACAAATGAGCAACTCTCTGATTAGGATGGCCCAGTGAGCTCTACTCATTGCTGGAGTGACATTGCAGTTCTGATTCATTATTTGGTATTCATGTCAAAATCAACGTCTGAGGAAGAAAGGCTGTTTTGAACATTTGTAGCTTGCAAATTATGATTCTTGCATTGAGATGCTTTTATTACAATCAGTTGCGACTTATTGCAACTGACTGGCCAATTGCTCTTCATCTATGTAAATAAACACAGATTATTCAGTGTCTTACTAATAGCCATGATATAAAATCACAGGCATACAGACTTACGCGGGATATTGTAGCTGACGGATGTGTGTGTATTTCTACAAGCCCAACATCACATAAATATTGCTAATGGTGTAGTAAGAGCTCCATGACAGAACAAATTTCTGCATTACACTACCTGACAGCTTCAACAAGAAATGTCTCCAATCAGGAAAATGTTAAGAGTGAAAGAAAGCTCATTCGGAATATATGTGGTACATGTGTGTTAAAGGAAAGCAGTCCTGAGATTTTCACTGTACTGATAATTAAGAAGAGTAAAAAATATAACCTTTCACCAATTTATACGCGTGGACATCAAAAACTGTCTCCGTACGCGATTTTAAAAAAATAATTCCTGCAAGCGATCGCGTAAGAGCCTGCCAAAAGGTGCAACGTCATTGATGCCCTACTCTCAAGTTGACAGCCGTGCCTCAGAAAACCAATTTAAGTGTTCAAAAATGATCATATCTGATTTTTTCATAAAATGTGACAATATGTGGTTTTATTATTTCAAACAAAATATTTCAAGCCTATTTATATATACAATTAATATAACAATAAATAGTAAACATGTATTTATAAACAACTAGGGATGACGAGCAGAAAAGTGTAGTGTGCTATGCCATTTACATGCATTCACCTCCAGTGAAAGAGCAAAGACAAAAGTGTTAGAGGGGTAACCCCCTCACCCCCTCCCTCTCGTAAAAACAACATGACAAAATACTCTATGAATAAAGCTTTATCTTATATCGCCAGAGAGCTATAGAACAAATTTAGCATCCTGGATTAGTTTCCGCACAGTTAGATGGCTCCTAATGGCGACTTATTAAGCAACATGCAAAGTAAATATTCAGCCAAGGTCACTGTAGTTGCTGGCTGCTCTGATCACAGCTCCAGTAAAACAGAGTTGTCTCTGTATTAAAGTAAGTATGTGGTGCACCATGGAAGAGTGATGTATCATGTGCATAATCTTGTATGATGCATCTAGATGGCAGATTGTGCAAATGTATAGATGACTTAATACCGGGAACAGAAGGATAATTGTCTTGAAGTCCCGAGGTCGTACGGGTCATATTTGCATGGAGGGTTTGCATTCAGCAGCTACTAAAGGAAATATTGATGTCAGACATTGTGGTATTGACAATTTGTGAGGCCTACTATTAGTTTGGTTGTTAAGATACCCCTCTTACCTGGGCTGTGATAGCATGACGTAACCTGTTGATGGTTAGTTGGAGTGAAGACATGAAGACAAAGCCCAGTGCCAGTCCTGACTCTGATACCACACCAACTTTGGGATCTCCTGTGTGAGGACCAAATGAGGAGAATCAAATACATTGCACAAGCCATTACATTTTACCTGCTATGATTTACAAAATTTCACAAGATTATTTTTGTCATAATGCTCATTTTGTACAGAAAACCAATATAAGCAAAGGTAATTCTTCTCATGTGTGCATGTAAATCTTTAACTGTTAACCACAAAGAGACTGCATCCACATTCTGTATTCTGGATTAAACAGGTATCTGAACTCGCATGTTTAACCCTTGTGCCTACTGAATTTCCAACTAGTAATGGAGCACTGACTCTTCCGTGTCAGAGTTCCTAAGAGGCTTGAGATGATATTACAATACAGAAATAATTACAATTGATATGACAGGCTGTCCGCAATCATTCATGCAAACAACACATGGCATCATATCCATGTTTACTACACAATCCGCCATGAATTATTGCATCTATACATTGTACACTCCTGGTATGTCAATTGCAGAGAAGTATGAATGCAGCATTGTGCTATGTGCCAGTACATTTATAAGTAGATCATAATGCGACAATCCACTGGAGGCGAGTACACATGAACATGCCATATAAGAGGTTACTGGACCCATAAAGTCAGGAATAAAGCAATTCTCAAATGGAAGTTTCCCTCTGATGATTGAACCCTGCAAGAATGGATTCATTACAGTATCACAACACAAACAACCTGACATCAATTTGTTTTCTTTACTCATGTCATCACAAAGGAAATCTTGACAGCTTGAGCATCAGCCAAAACAAGTTAAGTAAATTTCTTTAGAGAAGTAACATGTAACAAAATCATGACAATATCATCTAGAATTGTACTGAAAAGAAAATATCTCTTTTCCAAAGTAACAGAACCATACCAGTGCTTGGTGAAATTGCTTTATGTTATGAGCAGTTAAACACCATAAAAATGTACACAGGTGCGGAAGTGCAAGTGCATACTATGACAGGAGCCAGAAATTACGAGTGAATCTGACACATTTATTACCCTTAAATAGGGCATGGCGGGCTCCGCTTTGATAGGTTACCCTCATTTGTTTGGTTTGAACATAAACTTGTCTAAATACACTGGTGCAGAAGCAGGAATATTAAACCTTTATGTGTCCACTAAGTCGGCAAGGACTGATTACTTTAGAGATCTTTATCCTCTATTGTTTGATAAGTTTGTTTGAAATCAAATAAGATAAGTGATTAAGATTCATGTTGTTCTTATGGAAAGGTGAGAAATGGATGTGTAAACTGCACAAAAGATATATTCATACACATACATCTTGCTATCTGCAAAGCATCAAAGGCATCAAAAGAGTGAGAAAACTCTCGGCATACCAAGGGCTGCACTCTAACCCATTTTTTTCTACTGGTCTGACCTGTCCCTGTCCAACCAGTAGGTACCCAGTTTTTCCATTTTTTCACTGGTCCATTCCTGAAAAGTTACTGGTCCAACAGTGATTTTTACTAGACTGGACTGTCGCACCAGTGCCAATGTGCAGCGTTGTCATATCCTACATATGTACCCGTACATGAATACTGGAGTTTCTATTTTGTGAGTATACAAGAATGTGTCCTACTCAGGATTCAATGGAGACCACACAGCAAAAGTCTTGCTCTGAACACAATTACTTCCAGAGTAACGACGGTCAATTTGTTTCAATAGGAAGTGGTTCATTCCTCCTCATGTTTTGATATTAGTCGTAGCATGCACACAAGCGATATAACAAATATGGTTCCTTTCTTTTTCCCTGCCTTCCTTTTCCCCTGTTATCATTTCAATCCACTGTCCAGACATTTGCTCTTCATTAGAAACTGAACTTCCAAAAGTTTTCCTGACTAGGTTTCAGTGACCTACTCTGGCCTGATGTTGGTTTGATTCTAACATGTGAAATGTGATACAATGACATTGAAACCATGATAGTCTTTTGCGGTTTTTGTAGCAGAATAGAGGCATCACTCAGGGGATTTTGAAGCTTTTAGTTACGCTTAAATGAAGAGCAAGTAGGAGATTATGTATGAGATACTCATCAATTCATCAAAGATGTGATTTACAAAATGTGACTTTCTACCATTTTCTTTTTTTTAAAACCTAGTAATGAATGAAGTATATTTTGCAACACTGGATTACTCATGATCTGAACATGTTGCTTTAATTCTAATCCGTTTCAGTTGTTCACAGCATGTGTGAATATCAGTATGGCAGCCAGTTTTGACGCATGGGAATTTCATTCATCCCTGACACACAAAATGGAATTCCATTATCTGTCCAAACCAAGACTGAATTAATGCTAGACAGCTTCCTTAACATTTATAGTGTGTGCCCTAAAAATATTAGTGTCTTTCAGAATGTTTTGTCAGATTTTGACAGTGAGATGAGTAATGCTATCAAAGAGCACTCTGGCTGCCTGTGTTTGGACACCAGTCCAGGATACTACATGGCAGTGTGAAACCCTTGCTGGAACTTTGAACACTCACCATAATCACACTGGATCCTGATTGTTTCCTCTTTGACAAGGTGACTGCCCTTTATAAGCATCTCTTGCTTGGGTCTGACCGGCCACCTATTTGTCCAAAGAAAAAAAGAATGATAATCTCTGCATTAGGACTCATCATTACGGCTACTTACTACAAGAGGGAGAATCCCTACAAGACAAATGTGAAACTGTCATATCTTGTCCATTTAATCCATATTGGTCCTCCAAGGATATAGCTCATTGAAAAGTTACGAAGTGAAACTTTCATGAAAGATCGATACTCAAAGCTGCCCTGAAGAATCTCCAACATAATAAGGAATGTTGAGACCTCTGAACACTAATGGAACAATCTCTCAAAACAAGGCAAGTGCCAAAATGTGTCTCGCCCATTCGCGTAGAAGAAATGAATGCTTTTGTAAATCCCGGAAGTTCATTGACCCGCCTATGACCTTTGACCTTTTGGTGACCTTCAACTCCCCAAGGGACATTTACCAGCCAAGTTTGGTCACAAACGGACATACGGATCAAAAGTTATGAGCCATAATTGAAATGCACCATAAAAATTTAACATTGGGCCCTAAAAGTTTGTTGACCCCTGTCTGTGACCTTTGACCTTGTGGTGACCTTCAACTCCCCAAGGGACATCTATCATCCCAGTTTGGTAACAAATGGACATACACATCAAAAGTTACATTGTATAAACCATAATCAAAACGTGCCATAAAAACCTAACATTGGGCCCTAAAGTTCATTGACCCCTGCCTGTGACATTTTACCTTGAGGTGACCTTCATGTTTGGCAAAATGTGTAACTTTGTATGACCACTCTCCCCTCCAAGTTTGATTGAAATTAAAGTCCTCTGTAGAGAGTTAATCAAGTTTTTGTAGCGTTACGGAGGGACAATGGACGACGGACGGACAGACGACGGACGAACAGACACCGCAGGCGATCCCTTAGTCTCCCCACACCTCCAGTGGGCTCGACAAAAAGCTATACAAAAGTTACATCCTATTTACTTCATTGACACAGTCCTCACAGGAGGCAAATAAAGATGATGTCATTGAATACAAAATATGAGGAAAACATTTATGAGAGACCTATTCACTCCTGTTTGTATTAAAAATGAGAGGAACAGGGAGTTCAAGTTACTGAACAGAAATTATAAAAATATGGGTCACTCCTGTTGAAGAAATGTTGAAGATATGACAGGAGTTGTTTTATGAGCTGTTCACATTGCCAGCCACAGTCATGACATTTTTGAGAAAGTTATTATTCCATACTAAAGCTACCCGAAATCAAATGAAAAATTGCACATCCAATTATGATTTATCTTTACTTCATTTTTACTGCATTCTGTGATGAAAATGCTAACCCCAGAAAAACTGCCATGTCTGTCACTCACACTTCCTCTTCTATACCTCATGAGCAGATGCAAAATGTGTAGCAATGGTAGCCACAATCACAGTTGCTTACAGCTTAGTGTCACACATGTCGCACATGTGCCAAAAATATCTTTTGCGATGATTTTTTTTTATTATGGCAGTATGTATAAAAAAGCTCAAACATTGCAATTTTCTACGGGCGGTTATTCTGCAGTAAATTCTTACTGAAATCAATTTGAAGTAGAAGATTCTCACTGGAAGGCCTGCAAGTGAAAATAACCAACACTCACCCCTGTTTGGTGAGGAATTTGTAGGAAGCAGGAACCATCTCCAACTGGCGATTGATAGCATTCCTCAGGTCACATACCAGGGTTGTCTCCAGGTTGACAAGGATGAAGCCCAGGTTTTCATCCTGATTGCTGTCACTATGGCAACTGCAGCTCTCGCTGGTCAGGGTGATGCCAACGGGAGACAAATCTGCCATTGGGGTGAGAAAGAGCAGCACATCACTTAAAACATACACAGCCAACAAGTAGGAATAGCCTTTATTTCTCTCAGAAGAATGCTTGATTGGCTTGACTTGACAGGGCAAACTCATAGACCTCTGAGGAAAAAGAAAAAGAAAAAAACACACACAACCAAAAGGCTTCTTTCTTGAAGCATTGGGAAAAAATGAGAAAAAGTTATCTAAATCATCAATCAAAGTTCAGTTCAATGTGGTATTGTTGTGGCTCAATGGATCAAACCCAAATATTGAGGTTCCCAGTTCGATTCCCCTGGCTGTATCCGCTGAGCCCTATCATGTTATCATCTTTGCCTATTCCTTTGGAATAGAGATGAGTCAAAGGGACACAGAAGGAAAATATAAAATATACAAAGTGGTTTCATGTTAATTCAAAGTAATGCCCTAAAAACTGAGCATCCATTTTGATAAAATAACACATGACACTAATTCATATCTATAAAATGTCATGGTTATGTGCTAATGGTGAATGAAAGAGGTATTTATCGGGAATATTTAAATGCAATTCCAGTGTCTACGGTGTCTACTTCTCTTCTTTTATGATTTTTTTTTCTTTAATATAGTAATTTTAATATAATTTGACACCCCTAACTGAAATGCTAATCTATGCACATTTGAGCGGGATTTTTTTTTAACATCAAATGAAAATTTGTATACTCAGTTGGTACAACAAACAGCAAAAACAGCATTTTCATCAATTTTTTTTTCACTTTCCCCTAGTTATGCATTTGTGTACCCTGATTGTGTTGTTGCCCTCATGAAATTACAACTCCAACTACTACTTGTGGTACTACACCTTCTTCTACACAGCTACATTTATAATAAAAATGATGCCCCAGGGTTTATAATGTGAAAATTTACTTCTCAGTGCTCAACAATTTAAAGCACAGGTATACAAAACACTTAATGACTACAGCTGTATGCATCTAAGGTGAGCTCATCAAATGCATGCAGTATCAATAAGGTGATTCATCCCGTGCTTTTGATACACTGTTCAAAGCAAAAACATGTTCAATTCTTCTTTCCACTGTTACTGTACATAATATGCCATATATTTCGCGAGTCTAAATTTTCACGAATCGAGACTTCCCGACAATTTCACGAGTGGTTAAATTCGCGATCATGGAGTCCTGTACTGAACACAGAAATGTATATGCGTACAGTATGTCACATTCATATTGGCATTAGAGTCAATTTTTTCGCGATTTTAATTTCGCAAATAGCAGCCGACTCGCGAAATTCGCAAAAATAAAAACCTCGCGAAATATTCAGCGTATACAGTATAGCATGACAGCAACAATATCTAATAGAACGGACTCCAGCTCATGCTGTCAATGCCAATGCGGACGTGCACACAAATTTTCGGGCTTCTTGCCCTTTATCAAGTGTTCTTGATTCTGAAAGAACAATAACAAGTCATGATATATTACAACTACGTTACCAAGGATGCGCACCTAAACGCATAGACGCTGATGGGCATCTTAATTGGTATAATACATACATACTATGCATTATGATGACCTGCAGATCCTTAGGTCACTTTATTTCATTTCATTTGTGAATTTCCACTTCAGAACATCACTGAGTTTACAAAGTTTGCATAAAAGAAAGACATGATATCAAATGGGATAGTGGTGGAATCATGTGAAGTACAAAAATAGGCATATTGAAACTGATCCCAAGAAAATGCAAGAAATTTCAAAAAATACTCTTAAAATAATCAATGCTAAATATTTAAGCAATTATAAACAAACACAAACTACAGTAACTAAGCCACATGCTGGTGGTACATGGTACTAAACATTTTAAAAGAGTAATTTTTTTAACTATTATTATTATTTTTTTTTTTGCACTAGACATATTTCTGTGAATTTAAGTTGTTTACATTTTTGCAGACGAGGGTATTTTTGTACATATTTTGTACAGTATTCATCGCATAATCGGGACAGGTTGGGAGTAGCAAACACGGCCCCTTTAAGTGGGGTGCCCGATTTCGCGATGAGCATTCACCATACACTAACGGCATACGACATGGACATGTAGTGCACACACACACACACATGCATACTGATGTACTGTACATGTACATGAATACACAACCACGCTACCCCTCGGCGAGACCCTCTAGCTCACTCACAAGTTACTGAGGAAGATTGTGACGTACACACAGATCACAGTGTATTGAAAGTTGAAACACAGCCCGAATTCACGAAGGTGGTACAAATGAAACCATGGTTTAAACCATGGACAAAAACCATGGAGCGCCAAGTGTCGCATGGGATATTTCATTACGAAATCAGTCATTTCGTCGATGAAATAATCATTTTGTACTGAAATGACAACATTTTGTAACTAACTTAACATTTCGTCCATGAAGTGATAATTTCGTAACGAAATAATCCGTGCGACACTTGGCACTCCATGGTTTTTGTCCATAGTTTAAACCATGGTTTCATTTGTACCACCTTCGTGAATTCGGGCCTAGGGACGAGAAATTTGGACTTTGCCCTCAAAGTGTATGACTGAGATTAAACAACGTACACAGCCTGAGGCATGTTTTTTTTTATATCATTGGATGTGAGTAGGAATTGCAAGCGAGCACATGGCTTTGCTTATGTAGGGGAGAAGAATGTTCGCGAAAGCATGTGTTTCGCAATGGCATGGATACTTATACACGGCGCTTTCGTGGCTATGCATGTACATGTACTGGATGGACGGAGGTCAAAACACACCAGTCCGAAGCTTGCTTTGTAAGTTCGATGTAAACGACGACTTTGAAATATTGTTGTGGTAGTTTGGTTAATTTTTTTTGTGTGAAATATCAACAAAATCAAAGATCAAAGAAAAAAATGTCCCGTTTATCAGAGGTCCTCGCCCGATTATCCAGTGAAAATAACATGCATTGGAAATGTTTCTGGGAAGCGTATGTCATTTAAGCGAGGTTCCCGATTATCAGATGCCCGATTATGCGATAAATACTGTACCATCAAATATCTAATAGCAATATTCCCTTGTTATCCCTTGTTATACTGAATATTTTAAAGAGTAAATTTTCTTGCTATCATTTATTTGCACTGGACCAATTTCTGTGAATTTAAGTTGTTTACAATTCTGCAGACAAGGGTATTTCTATAGACCTACATATTGTGCGTCATCACAATTGAAATCCACAATTTCCATACAACAAGCATTCCATGTCGAAGGTACGATTTTGCAAGCAACATGAAAAACTCAGATTTTAAAGCTGGCAAAATACCAACTGCTCTTAAATTGGCTCGCATAGAAATGTCATCTAAACCATGCCAACCTGTGAAGTAAGCCTAACCAGTAGGCCTACATATTGGTGCACTCATAGAAAACAGAATACCCGCTGGCAATGACCCACGAGTTCCACACTCACCATAATTAGGCTGTGACCTTGCACTTACCCATTGCATACTGCACACGCCGTCGCTTCCTGCTGTTTGTTGCCATGTTGCTGGCAAAAGGAAAAGAGTTTCCCCTGGACAGATTGGCTTTTTAAGTTGTTGCAGTTGCGCTATAACACCACACAGAGAGAACTCGCTTGCTAATCCTAACAAACTCCACAGCTGAAATTTATCCAATCCAGGCTAAAAGTTGTTGTAGATCAATCCATACACAACTCTTATGACCTGGCATAGTGGCAAGAACAGCAGCAAATCAAACTTGCTGGCAAAATGCAAAAATCTATATCCCTGTCCAGGAGTAAAGGAGAGAGAGAGAGAGGAGTACTCAGTTGGTGATATATGATACACAACAGGCTGTCATGGACTCGACCTGCAGAAACTTGAAGGGCTCTCACAGGTCCTTCAAACTAAAGGCAGAACTTCAAAAACTGAGACATTCAACCGTCTATTCGCCATGCAGTGTCCACACTTTAAAAAGAGACCAAACAGGCACTGTATTTAAACGCATTGTGCTGGCCACAGATTATTGAGCAAACTCGTTCATTGTCACTGTCATTGTTCAACAATGAATAAACCACTGAGTCAATATTTCATTTCCTGAGTAGATAAGAAAAAGGAGGAAAGTACAAGTTTCCCAGCAAATCTTGAATAATACCCAGGACATGTCGAGTCAAGCCTCCCAAGGACTTTCACAATGCACCCCCCCCCCCAAAAAAAAAAACCACTCCCAAACACAGTGAAAAAAAAAATAATCACTCAAATTTCTCAAACTGCAATGAGGAGGGGGTGGGGGGGACCTGCCCTGTGATAATACTGATGCCAAAGTTCAAAGTACAGTAGTCCCCGCTTAAAGGTACAGTTTACTTTTGGGAGCAGTGTTTTAAGAAAAGGTTTGATGCATATGTGTAGGTCAGTTGCATCACAAAACATCCTACCATGCAAACATTTTGCAATAAAGCCTAAAATATAAGGAGATATCACTATTTTTCTCAATAAACCAAATCTATAGACAGTTTATTCGAGAAATATTTTTATTGTTCACACATTAATTAAACTAATTCAAATTTTTACATTGGTTGTTTCTATCCCTAACTCACATTTTAGAACTATTTTGAAGCACTAAAGCTGGGTTTTTGTTTCATGTGCAAATGGTAAATTATGCCTTTAATTGGAGAGGTTGAAGGGTATAATACTTGAAGTACAATGTAAAGTGTGCAGGTTTGAATCTGTGTGAGTGTGTGTAACTCTGTGCATGATAAGATAGGCCTTTGCACCATACATCATTTGATACTAATAAAATTAAAGAAGAGACTAAAAGAATTGTGTACATGTTCGTGTGTGTCAGTGTGTATGTGAATGTGCGCTATAAGTATGTGTGATAAGCCATGCTTAGAATCTGTTTACCGTGTATTCATAACTTGTTCACAGATGGTGACAGGTGTATGCAACTATGCTCACTGACACTTGTTGTGGATTATTACTTAGGGTCATCTAGGGATATCTAGGATCAGCAGCATGATGCACTACAGCAGAGCCTAGTTTTATGATATGGAATGTCGACCTTGACTCTTGTAATTGGATCTTTCCTCTGGCATTCCTATCCTGGTCATTTCAACAGGACTATCCAAGTTGTTGTCACTGGTTTTTTCCCCTACCCTTGAACCCAATTCAAACCATTTCAGGGATCTCGCCAGCATATATCACCTTTCACGTGGCATTCAACCGTGAAATTACGTTAATTGTGTGCAAAAACTGTTCAACATACAAATTCAATCTCAATTGATAGAAATTACTACGAGAAACATGTCAAATCGGTCATTTTGGTAATTTTCACCCTGTGTTCACTCAACCGTGAAATTTTGTGCACAAGTCACATGGTACGGTAAGAAGCACATAATTTATACGTTGCATGCCTTTTTATCCTGGAAAATTGAAATTCGTTCCGATATCACCAAATCAAAGTTGCAAAATTGGGCTTGTGAACTTCAAAAAGTGACCATTTTGACTTTAAGTCACGCTCAATCAAGCGTGACCCAGTGATATCCACTGAATTTCACATGAAAGGTAGCCGAGAAATACAGCTATATGATCTTGTATTCAGATTTCCTCAGAGGTTCCAGATTCATAAATTACACAGGTTTGTTTTAGGGGGAACTTACTTTTTGTTTAGTGTTTATATTGAAATGTGCTAGAGATTTCCGACGCCACGTGAAAGTGTGCAATGTGCCGCTAAATAATGTCAGATAATCAAATGTGATTAGCGAATGAAACTAAAGACAATCAATGACAACAAACATCAAAAAACATATCAGCAATGTAAAAATTGATTTCGTACTATTTTGTCGTTTACGCACGTGTAGGCTCAATATATCACCACCTACAGTTTTGTCTTCTTGTTACCAATTTTGCTATACACATCAGGTCTACTGTCAGGGGGCTTTTGATTCTTTCTAAGTGTTATTCTTTACCGTAATCATTTTGTTGAGTGTAATTGTATTGTTTACCCCTTCATCATAATGTGTGCAAGCTGCCTTTCCTTTAACTGTTTATCTGTGTTATGTTTCATTGTCTTGTCACAATGTGTTGTTATTTTTGCTATTCTGTTTTGGCTTTTGAAAATTTCAAATCTGACTGAATTTATTTGTGTGCTATATTCAAGTAACTTCAAAACTCTGGCCGCATAGTTCACAAGTACAGAGCTATTGAACTTTACTATTTCAAACTGAGGTGATTGTTTCGAGAATGAGAGGGATATGCCCAACATAGTGCTTTTTTACGCAATTATGAAATGAATGGTGAGCTTTTTCAGTTGCACGCACGTGGCTTTAAACACCAGCGCCGGGCTTGCAAGCACATGGCATCGAGCTCCGAGCAACTGACCTCGTGGTGCTGAGAGTGAACTGCTTTTATATGGCTAAACTCACTTTCTTTGATTCCCATGCATTGGCAAAAAACATGTAAGTGGTATACTATCGTCAAGTAACTTTGCTATAATATTTTATTCATGTGGTGATCGAAGGGCAGTGGCTGGTGATAGGTTTTTGTTTTTTTGTTTTTTCAGATCAGATCAACATCCTTGATTGGATACAGCGATGGAAAAAAAAAATCCTGAAGGCGTGTGCACTTTTATCAGTCAGATCACGGCAGCATCTTCACTTTCAAAAGTTATGTTCATCCTTCAAGCTGCCCCTAGCAACCGCTAGTGTGTATTGTACTCAGTCAGTACTCGGATTATCTCTGCTGTTACCAAGGAATTGCGCGCGCACAAATCCCTCGGGGACAAAGGCCTGCCGATTTCAATAGAGTACGCCCACCCGCAGTCCGCGAGACAAAAGAAGGATTAGTAGGTGCTTCCTTCTCAAGTTGACAAAAGACACTCTTCCAGGGCCCGGGACAATTACTTTAGTTTCAAATACAGGATCTGGGACTAAAGCACTCAGATTTGGGAATGAATTACTGAGGCAGAAAGAGAAATTGCTAAGACAAAATAAACTGCTTGTATCTTTGGAATCATACAATTCTAGATGACAATTTTGATATCATTTGAAAGGGGAGATGTAGCTCTAAAACCTTCTTACAGAGTCAAGGGAGCGTTCTATTGAAGAAAAACCATGACTGACTCTTTCCATACTATGCAAAAATTTCTAATAATTTTTAAATGATATCAATTATTTCTGCAATATTTCATGTTCAGATAGATATTACGGTAAACTGACAACACGACATGAAAGAACAATCATTTCTTGATATCTTTTGTGTACAACATAATTCAAAAACAGTCGATAGTTTCAAAGATATGGTAGTCTTAAATTACATTGTCAGTCCAGTTTTGCAACGTTCTGGCACGTTAGGGTTTTGGGCCTGGCACATTAAGAGTTAACCCATATCAGGCCAACGCACCTGTGTAAACAAAACACTGCAGTGGCCCAGCACCATTTGCACACACACGCCGACAAGCAGCAACTCTCCAAACAATCGCTCTTCATTAGCAAGCACTGAACAACAACATAACGAGTTATATATCATTTGAAAGAAGACCAAAATTCCCTCTTAATATGGTATAGACTGACATGCTGCCATTCAATGCCACAGTGGCACTCGATAGTACTTTGCAGGAGTGAAGTACAGTAATCCAAATGTTACGAAATTAATTTTGTGCTGTCTGCTTTCATTCATGGATTAAGAGTAAAACAGCAAATACTGTAACTTTGCATATCTAGTACCAGAAATGAAATGATCAGAGTGTCAGCTTTCTGGACATATAAATATCATGACCATTGACACAATAATTGCAGGTTTATGTTTATATCTATGATGATGAAGCCATTAAGGGTGCACAGGAAATCAATAGTATAATGTGTGAATAATTAGTTTGCTGAAGCATGGACCCATGGATTGCAATTGCCACAGTGGCTATGCATACCAACTTGCAATCGTGCTGTGCTTTCTGTTTTTGCACTTTGATAAATTGACACTAGCGACAGTGATAATTCTAGACAATGAAAAAAAAAATTCTGTCACTTGACTGCAGAACATAGCATTGTCTGTAAGATTGATTAATTCAGTGGTTATAATATTGCCTTGCTCATTGGCACATTGCATAGTCCCAAACGTGATTGTGTGTGTTGGATAGGCAGGTGACTCTCAGAGTTGGAAAGACATTAATTTGCTTGTGTTGGCATATAGGCCTCACCCCGGCTTTACTGCTTTTTTTTTTTAAAATAGCGTGGCCTTATCGCCAGCAAATACAGTAGTCCAGAGATGCATTTGCCAAAATTATGAGACTAGCTGTGTCATTTTATTGCTGTTTTGTGTCTGGATGTCATAGCGCATGATTACCTGTCGTAATGGACATCAGTGGGTAAATGCATGTTAATGGGTAAAACATTTGTGCATAGTTTGGTGTATGCTCACTTGTCCCCCAGCCCCATGCAGGGCATACCGGATCCGCTTGCAACTACAGTCATCAATATCAGGTTTCATGTGAGGTGATTTGCACAGGCCAATACCAGCTTCAGCTTTAGTGATAGCCTAACTTAAATGATATATGAGTAAAGCTTGTCCCTCATCAGGGGCGGATCCAGGAATTCAGGAAAGGGGGGGGGGGGGGGGGGCACAAAATAAAGAAATAAAGAATCAAATCACTTTTTTCTTTTAAATATTTTTTATTTTTACAAAAAATAAAGGGACGTGTGCACCTGGGTTATTCGGTGCTATTGCTGTTTTGACCCAATTGTATTGCAATGGAATAGAGGCCTAGACTAAACTGGCTTTGTAGGCTCTACGGGGACAAATTGTCAGTCGTTCAGATATGTACAGAATACTGATATGAAACTACATACTTTATGGTAGAGTATACAGCCACAGGCGTTTGTCATTACTATCTGGCCACATGCCTGTGGTTATAGCTATGGCCTGAGTGGTTGGATACGGCCACATACACAATTTGTACGTGTGAATAGACTGTATCCATACACGAGGGTGGAGTTAGAAGGCTGGATGTCACTGTAGCTACATCAACGCACAATGTACATCATACACCACCTTGCAAAGTGAAGAAAACAACCTCATTTTCCATCCTCATGTGTAGGTCTAGATGTATCTAGGCATGATGTTTATGTACAGTGCATGTGTTCGTGAATTACTGTTTGTGTACAGACAACTGTCATATTGTATACAAATATATGTTCCTTGTTTGCATTACACATTGTTTATCTATGTTATTACTATATTAGTACCTCCTTCCTTGCTATGTTACCTCAATTCACAGATGCTGTAGTCATTGCTTAACCCCTTGAGGATGGGCTGATTTTGCTACAACACACATTTCCCATAAACACTTGCTCGAGTTTACTTGGGACTTGTCTTCAGCAGGTTAATGACGTGTAGACATTAGCAAAGAGTTGTATTCATCTTGAATGAGTCTGTTTGTTTTGTTTGCTCTCTCATGATCATGAGAGAGCAAACAAAACAAACAGACTCATCAAACATGATTCTTAAACAGATTTTCTGTTTAGTTTTTGTTTTTCATTAAAGGTGCATCTTGATAACATTTACAAGCTAATAGTATTCATGATACTGAACCCCCCCCCCACCATTTTTACAGGTCAAAGGTTATATTTTGATTCCCGTCTTCTGTGTACTCTCACAGTTTTCTTATTGTTTTATTGATATTAATATAGCAAGGCCAAGGTTCGCATCTTTAAACTAGAAATGTCGCTATGGCGACTGGTATGCCTCCGCCATAATGCATGGTTCTCCTAATAGGTCTATAGTACAATGTCTTGACAATGTGTGATGACAGTTTCACACAATTGGCAAAATATTAAAATGACAGGTTTGCCACAAATGTGCTGAATGTTCACTTTCCTAGAACTAGGTTCAATTGGATACCCTAAAACGTCAGAGTGCAGGTATTTGGGGATCTGATGATTTTTACTTGACTTTTGACCCTTTTATAAGTTTATGCACTGAGTAATTTTCAAGGTATTGAGAAAAAGTATAATTTCAGTATCAAATGGTAAAACAGTATTATCTAAACCTGGCCTTTGACCTTTGACCTCACAGTTCCACGAGAATCACTGTTAGGTAGAACATGCATAAATATGTAAGTTTCATGATACCTTGAGTTACTTTCGAGATATGGAGGAAAAAGTGCAATTTAGCACTTTCACTTGACCTTTGACCTTTTGACCTTTGACCTTCTGGCAAGAAACTTCCCAAAGAATATATATTGGGTAATACATGCATAAATCAAGTTTTTAAAAAATCCTTCAGGCATTGCATAAATATAAGGAAAGTAGTGATGTATTTTGAGGAGTTGACCTTGACCTTTGACCCATGACCATTGACCCATGACCCCCAACTTCCCTAGATAATCACTGCCCATCGGTACATGCATATATACTAAGTTCCATGAAGATACTTTGAACCATTTGCGAGATATGGAGAAAAACATGAAATTTCAACCTTTTTTTTCACAAAATAACCTGTGACCTTTGACCTTTGACCCCATGACCCTAAAATCCAAATTAAGTATTATCCCCCCCCAGGATATACCCTCATACCAAGTTTGATGGAAAACCACCACACAGTTCTTGAGATATCGACACAAAAAAAAAACGGGACGGATGTAAGTACGGACGGACGGACGGACGAACCGAAAACATAATGCCTCCTGCCACTTCGTTGGCGGAGGCATAAAAAAATAAAGAAGAAATCTGTTGAGAAATGATAGTCAGGAAGCGCACCCAAACAAACGCACACATAAAGTCATTCACTAGCACATACATGATACATTAACCAACCACAGTGACATACACATCATGCCTAGATAGGCCTACAATATACACACACATGTACACACACAAACAAAAACCGACACTCATCCGCACAAACTACTGTATTAGCCGTTATTTTCGTGCGGGTTTAATTTTCATGAATCACAGTTGGATCGCAAATTTAACAAAATGCGAAAATGTCTACATGCGCTTTGTTAATAGAGCACCAACATAAAGGTCGGCATCGATTCGTGAAAACATCTCGCGAAAATGTTTATGACCTCGTCATTCGCTAAAATAACAGCGTATACAGTATTCTGAATTCAGTCTATATTTAATGTAGATCACCCTACTGTAGTTCATCAAAGGTTATGATATCAATTCTTGCTGGAATGGCAATTGTCGTGGTAATGTCAAGAAGCTAGCTTCCCGATTGCAATTGGTCGCTATGGTAAGTAGCATTCCAGCAAGAGCTGCTATTCTAAACCGGACATATAAATTAATGTCTGCTGGTCAGTGGGAACGATAACGATGGATGCAATGCTGTAAACTTTAATAGTTTTAATTTTACATGGTATAGATCTAGACTATTTATATGTTACTAGTAATAATACTAACGTTGACTTAGACTAGATCTGGACCTATAGACGATAGACCCTAACTATTAAACGGTTATTTGATTTGTTAAAAACAAAATGATGTTCATTGCATTGGCATTGCGTGACGATGTGGCTGTAGATTTTCTAAATTTCTGCTGTTGGTAAGGCTCAAAGCAGTCACGGTAGTACCGTGATGTAGGCGGCTAGTCTGAATCTCAATTCAATCAATATCCTTCCTGTTCCTGTTTACCATGTTGTTAGCTGTGCAACCAATTGCAATTCCAACGAATGTGATGAAATCCCTTTGCAACTCGCAATGGAATGCAATGGGTGGGACTAGGGCTTGTCTACATCCCGCATTAACTGACGTACCTTCTGCTGATTCTTCCGCCATTCTAAACGTTGATTCTCTTGATCATGACATCAGTATGGGATGCATGCAGCAACGACAGCGGTCCACTGGGCTCCTTGCAAGCTTCAAATGTAGTTATGGCCTCAGAAATCAGGGCGCCGGCGGCGCGTCGAGGCGGTCCCTTGATCGGATGTAGTAGCACAGCCAGGGCAGAGCTACTGCAGTGCTAGTCACGGACCGAGGATCTAGGATGCAAGTACATACGTGACGTAGGTATATACGGTAGCACGCTGTACGCTCTGCATTCGATGCAGCTGCAGCGGTGTACGTTTGTGAAGGGGCACAGTGGTAGTAGCCCGAAAGGGCTCTACCTTCTAACTGCATTGTTTTATCGCGAGATGGCGTTTTCAGCGACGCGACGTCGCGTGTCTTGCGTACTCGTACTCTCACCCTTTTGATGACTAACCATGAATCATCTACAAGCAATTCTTTATATTTTCCTGCCTTTCCAACATGCCTTTCCAATATCAACTGATGTTTCTCTTTTTCGTTCTCTCTGGTTGTGAATTTATATTCCTCTATCTTTCAATGATAATCCCATTTCCATTTCCCCTCCCAATCTTATCCGTCAAGATTGAGTGAATGCAGCAGTATCAGTACACTTGTAATAACAATTATGAGGAAAATCGGACACATTTGGTGAGAGAGTTGTCATTGGGTCACCCCCCCCCCCCCCAAAAAAAAAAAAGAGCTAGATCTGCCCCTGTAAAGTTACGAATTTTCATTGTTTTGTAGTGCAGCCAGCGCTGGATGAGAAGACTTCACATCACATATGGAAAACAATAGAAGAAAACATACAGAAAATTCCACCCAATTTCATTTTTTATGAAAGTACACATTCCATCAACTTGCACTTGCTACTACAATGTTTGTTGGTCATATTATTTTCCCTGCTTTCAGAAAGAGGAAAATCAAGCGCTCTTTCACCATGCTAGATAAGTGAAAATATGTTTAATTTTCTGTAGGTCCTCATTTTCTTTATATCATTTTGCATATGTGACTTCAAAAGGTGCTGTAGTATCTCATCCAGCAATGGCTGCATCAATACTTTAAAATTAATTTTTTTTGAAGGAATGTCTGATTCTCATCAAACTTAACTGACATGTATTACTTATATTGCTGCACAGTGTGTATCAAAAATTAAAGGTAATACAACTTCGGAGGGCTATATATTGCTTCATAATTGTCAGCTATGGAGACTGGAGAGCACAATGTTGGTTGCAAGGAAAGAAGAACTCTTCCTCTTTCCATTGATACCTATTATGTTGATAAATGTCATGCATGACTGAAAACATGAACTTTAAAGTCAACAACGACAAATTGCACTTTTTCAAAGTTTGGGTGTTACATGAAGGAACAATAAATGTCTCACTGAATGGACAAGATCTGTCAGTGAAAGTGGCCAAATAAATAGGCCAGCTTGCACGACTGAAGGTTTATTTATGGTTTGTGTTCATCAGTCATCCCTGGAACCAACATGATCTACTGTTGTCTTTCCCCTGTGTTGCTTCCAAAACACTATGTCACAAAAATGAAGTACTTGATATGATTTTTTCGTCTTCTCTTTTTTTCTTTTTTCTTTTTTGTACATTCACAATTACAGCCTTGGATCACTGGGTCATTGATTTGGGTCGTACGTATGAGCAATAATGTGGGATATGTATTTCAGGACAAGGTTTTTATACACGTACCCTAAAGACCTACAGATGACACCTTTCAAGCATTACCAATACATAAGTCTTTTTCTAATTGAAATGTTGATATGTATTGATAATTACCTTTACAGGAGGCCAACTGGGGAACTGCATGATGCATCCACCGTCATGATTAATTATCTACTTTTAGAAAAGTATACAAATATAGGAAACGTACATAATAGTACTTGTTTTGACTACTTCTGGATATGGACAAGGTCCCATTTTAAGATCACACATATTTTGCTCTAGACAACCTGGAGCCCCCACTTGGACCATTTGTGAAATTTAAACTGTGAATCAACCTGCCCTAAAGAATGAGTCCTGCCAAGTTTTGTAGAAACACCATCAGTCATCTTGAAAAAAAGGGAGAAAAATAGAAGGAACTGTTGATTTTGCCATCAGGGTTAATCCAAACTTATTACAGTGTACCTTGTTTGATTCCCAAGTGGGTCACTACTGCCACTGTCATAAACGACTTATATTATTTACCTCTAAGAGAATCTTAATGGGATGTGAATTTGCTGTACTTTTTCTGCATACCAGGTATGAAGAAAATTGGTAAAGAATTACATCCCCTAGCCCAATTAATTATTCCTCATAATTTACTTCAAACTTGAACACTGCATTCTAAGAAAGAAGATTACATGTACCTTGGTACCAAAAAAGAATTACAGGCCTTCGGTATACTTGCAGCCCATAGACTAAAAACAAAACAAAACAAAACAAAGAAATAGTCCTCACGAGGCAAATGAGAAAATATCTCTTTAACGCAAGATCAATTGAACAAGAAGGCCATATTGTAAAATCACTATTGTATTTAGTATAAGCTATACAACCATACAGCGTCCATGTTGTTGGTGCCAGCAGCTTATAATAATTGGTTGTAGTGACATTGCGGAATGAAACTTATGCTAAAATGTCACACCAAACCTCTTATGGACCTAAATTTAAAAAAAAAAAGATGAGGAATAACAAAGGCATTAAAGGACAAGTCCATCTTCATATACATGTGGATTGATTGAATACAACAATATTATTAGAACACATCAGTGAAAGTTTGGGGAAAATCAGACAATCCGTTCAAAAGTTATGAATTTTTAAAGTATCTGCACAGTCACTGCTGGATGAGAAGACGACTACAGTGTAAGATGTCATGTGCGTGCAACGACGTAAAGAAAATTAAAAGAGAATTTCACAAAACTTCACTTTTTGAATAAGTATGCATTTCTTCAACTTGTTACTGACATATTATTATGTTAAGGGTAATATTATTCCCCCTGCCTTCTGAAAGAGAGAAGTTAAGTGTTCTTTAGTTATGCTAGAAAAGTGAAATATGTTGAATTTTCTTTATTCTTTCTTTATATCGTTGTACGCATTGTGACATCACAAGCTATAGTAGACTTCTCATCCAGCCTTGAGTGAGCAGAAACTTCAAAAATGCATGTTTGAACAGATTGTCCAATTTTCCTAAAACTCTCACTGATGAGTTCTACTAATATTGCTGCATTCATTCAGCCCATATGTTTATGAAGGTGAACTTGTCCTTTAAAGCATTCTTGCATACTGTACGAGCTGAAATTTTCGCGGTAATTTTATTTTTGCGAATTTCGCGAATCGCCTTTAATAAAACAGTCCCTGCCATGAAAAAAATTAAACAAACAATCACCGAGCCACAAATGAAGCAAAGCCCGCACCACATAAATCTTGTAAAAGCAAAAATCATTTAATTACTCCCAATGAGTATAACTTGTGTGTTGGTGTGCTTCACAACATTGAGAAAATATGCAATTATGGTCACTTTAGTCAATCATTTAACTTTGGGTTAAGAGTGACTCACATGATTTAGTTTACAGCATCAAAGCCTTTACAGAAGAGGAGGAAAAAACGAAATGATAACGATCCACTTTCTTTAACCCATAGAAAACCAGTCCCGAGTATACTCGGGCAGGCGTCTATGGGAAATTTGTGTTAGTGGATAGCAAAATCAGCTCATCCTCAATGGGTTAACAAAGCTACTATCATCTCCAATGTCATGCCGGATACATCATTGTGTGAGCACTCAATATGTTTTGTGCAATCGAAAATACAGAATGTCAGGAAACATCTGAGCAAACTTTGGTAATATAATAATGTGAGGTGATGGTGTCAACACCTTCTCTACTTGGCATGTATGACAGTGACCTACATCACTGTTTGGGGATAATGTTATAAACTCTGAAACTGAATGGCTGTATCTTAGTTATATCTAATCATGAAGAAAGTTTTGCTAGTCTGTATGTTTAATTCTACTCTGAATACTAGAGCCAATCTAATCATGGAATGGTACTGCACTTTAATTATATCCAAGGAGATGACTCTGATGATGTTCTCAGTACTGTAAAACAAGAAATATTCACAGCATGAAACTTTCATGAATTGGAGCCAACATTCTTTTTTGCGGCTTGAGACTTTCGCGGATTGGGGACTGGCATTGAATGTATTGTGGAGATTAAAACTTTTGTGTGCATTTTACTCTCTCAAATCTTGGCTCTTCGCAAACTATGCAAAAGTTTAATGAATGCAAAAATTTCTTATATTACTGTATATCCAAAGCAAAGTCATGGAAAATATGTAAATATCAAAAATTAGAAATCACTTGCTTCACTCATACAAATCAACTTACAACTACACCACGTAAAGTCAGGAATATATGATAGGTGGCTTTTTACAGGTAAGTATACACTGTATGTGATATCATCTGAATTATTTATATTTAGCTGGTCAAAATATACATTTGCCAGAGTTTTCATCAATTTCCTTTGAGCCCTTCTTGTTGAAAGATTTACTTTTACTCCACTTCACAGCTTCCAGTGAAATATCTTTCATAAAAATTTGGTCTCTTTAGGTCATTAACGATCCATTGGTACGTCAGACCTTTATTCTGACTAGCGAGGAAAAGGGTGCCAACAAATAATAAATATATTGTCATGGTAACACTTAGTTCTGCTTTCATGGTATGTCCACGAAAATTTTATATATCCATAATTGACTTTGCTCATGACATGTCCATTAGAATGGATGCTTTCACTGTGAATGTCCTTGATCTCTATCTGTTACCGGCTTTTCACTTTCCGTTTGGAGGTTGATGGCTGTTCCAGTTCTTCTTCGTACTCAATTTCCACCTTGGCACGTTTTCTCCTTAGAACTGATTTCTTTTTGGTTGCTTCTCTTTCCTCCTCCTTTTCCTCCTCCTCATCATCATTCTCTGACGATGATGATGATGATGACGAAGTACCAGCATACCTACCAGGTCGCAATTTGTCCATATCCTCCATTGAAAAGACAAAGAAAATGATAAGAAAAATAAAAACCATTAGATTTTGTGACTGAGAAATGCACATTATCTGGTACCCAAGGATTTGTGTTATGTAAGTTTGCATGATTCCATACAAGTTCATAACAATCTAATAACACCTGCATATTGCACAATACATATATACATGTACCTTTTTGCTGCACACATGGAAAGCTTGATAGATAGATACACAGATAAATATGCACTTTTTGTGTGTGAATGAATGCTTTGCCTTCTTTACTTGAATGAAGAGAGAGAGGTAACTAAATATATCAGTTATTATCAATTTTACGAAAAAAGAAAAAGCCAACATAACCCAAATAAATAATTACTGAACTGGAAAGTTGTCATGATGGCTAGCACTTGTATTTGATAATACCACAATGATGGTTCCATCTTCAAAACATGATAACTGGTACTCAGTGTACAAATGAAGCCATTCTTGTCTCTTATATTTTCCAAATCCATACCTAGATAATGCCAGAAATACCATGACCTTCACAGGTATAAAGTTTTGAAGAGAGGATACAACGTCACACATATAAAATATGTTTCCTCAAGCTGACAAATTTTACCTTCCTTTGAAGGAACAAGTTCACCTTCATATACATGTGGATTGAGCGAATGCAGCAATATTAGTAGAACACATCAGTGAAAGTTTTGGGGAAATCGGACAATTTGTTCAAAAGTTTCTGATTTTTAAAGTATCTGCGCTGTCACTGCTGGATTAAAAGACTACTACAGTGTATGATGTCACATGGGTAGAACAATATAAATCACTAACACATGTTAAGGGTAATACTATTCCCCCTGCCTTCTGAAAGAGGCAAGTCAAGCGTTCTTCTATTATGCAAGAAAAGTGAAAGTATGTTGAATTTCTTTAAATTTTCTTTATATCATTCTATACATGTGACATCACAAGCTGTAGTAGTCTTCTCATCCAGCAGTGACTGAGCAGATACTTCAAAAATTCATAACTTTTGAATGGATTGTCTGATTTTCCTCAAACTCTCACTGATGTGTTCTACTAATATTGCTTCATTCACTCAATCCACATGTCCTTTAAACTGACTTGTCCTTTAAACTGAACAGTGACCTGTGAAGTGAACACTACTTCACAAAGGAACAAACAACATACCTCAAAATCACTTAAATCACTTTCTTCAAAGTCCTCATCAGCAACATATTCTACTTCCTCCTCCAATTCCTCTTCCTAAGATTCAGGGACAGAGAAAAATAGATGATCAAAACAAAGAACAAATCTGAATGATAAATTCTATCACATCATTAGAAACTCATACAAACTGAAAAAAAAATGAAATATTAGTAACCAGGAATGCAAGAATGCGAAAAGGGTGATAGTAATAAATGAAACAATGCTGAAAGAGACTTTTGATATGATTTGTCATTGTCTTTTTCTGGCAATCAATTATATGACACAATACTCTCAAAATAGCAACTTGTCAATACCTCATCCAAAATTTGAATAGTAAAAACATTCCTTTTCATACACTGGTAGTTCCCTATTCACCAGACTCCCCATTGCAGTACAGTGTACCTCATTACTGACTGTATTCAGAATGACTTCTTTAAATTTACTCTATGAATTCAACACTCTCGACCTATTCAAGTTTTCTTTGTCCCAGTCCTTGGTCGCTCTCCCCTTTCCAAATTTTTATCTACCTTTGAGGTACATAGGTAGTTCAGTTTGTTTTGTCATCCATATACTTGTTTTGTATTTGTCTGTTATTTCATCATTGCCCATCATTTATCAGTAAGAATGTACATGTATCCATACAGAGCACCACTGTAAAGTTAATTTCAAACTGACTGTGCCTACCCTCTAATTTCACAGAACATCTGAATAAATAATAATGAATAAAAAACTGGTACTTACAGTTTTCCATTACAGAACTAAGCATCACAGTTTACTCACTTGGAAGAAGCCTAACCTACTCATCCTAATCTTCTCTCAAAATATTTCCCATTTCTTTTAAAATCCTTCTTTGAAGAACGATGGCTCTGGAGGTCACATAGGGTCAACTGTAAGGTTTTGATACAGTGGACTCACGTTATAACAAAGTCCTGGGGACTGGCAGTTTTCTTTCTATATCAAAATTTTGTTATAATCGAATAAACAATAAAACTCATGGAGTGGATAATGTTACGGCCTGAATTTCGTTAAAACGGTGTTCGTTATAACGGGAGTGCACTGTATACTCAGGGCCCAACAGATCACAACTGTGGACTAAGCTTAATGGTTACCTCCTCTGCAGCTGTAGCTTCCCTCTGGGCTGCAGCCTCCGTCTCTTCTTCCTCTTCCTCCTCCCCTTCCAGTGCCTTGTCAAAGGCTACAGTTGGGAAGTTATAGATGTCACCATACTGGAGAGAAGAAATGTGATAGCAAGGTCAATGCGCGCTTGCACACATTCTCTTGACAGTGTTTACACTATTGCAGCAAGTTTATGCAGTAGAACACCACAGTTTCCTGCTCAGCTATTTAATAACAAAGCCAAGTACACTTCATGAAAACGAGCTTATCTGAGGAGCCATTCTTACACAAGAATTCAATGACAAAACTCAAATTTACAGAGGAAAATTAGCATTCCTTGTACATAGTCAGAATTTTATGAGAAACATTAAACATACATGTATATATATGACACTGACAAACTTGCTAAAATGATCCAATATGGGGCATGTATTCATTCAATAGTATGTCTCTTCTTATTTGTGGTCAATTCTAGTCAATTTGTTCAAAAAGAGAGCACAAACAAAACATCAAGCAAAAATTATACAGAAGTGATTACTGGATTTCATTACGGGGTCTTACTTTGGGATGAATTATTTTCCTTTTCAACTACAAATCCATCACTGCATGAAATAAAGAAATACACTCATACAGTTCCTCTATAAGTGAATGCTGCTCTGTGACTCTAACTCACAGTGCCTGACTTTAGCCGTTCTAGCAGCTCTTTCTCGATGGCATTGTCCAGCTGGGCCGCAATGAGTGCCTTCTCCTCTCGCCGAGATTCTCTCCTCTCAACCTTGCGGGCCAAAGGTACAAGTTTCTTTCTGGAAAATTGTGGTAATTGTGGGTAGGAGGGAAGGGGAGGGTGAGAAAGGTTTAATTATCAGAATATAATAATATTAATTAAACCCTAATTGTGTCCCAAATACTGTAATCTGCTGATCTTTGCATCATGCATGAGTACAGTTCCATGTGTAAAGCCTTCTCACTGGTTATTTCATCAAATTCTATCTTTTTATTGATGTTAGTTTTGCACTTGTAACAAATTGTGCAACACATAAAACACACACTCCTACTACTTCTACTGCTACTTCTGTTTTCAAAACCTCTACCGCCATATCATAATATTCACGAGTCATGATCTGATTTTGAACTTTTCTTTTAAATTTTTATTCATCATATACACCAATAACTACTTATATTTCAACAAATGATATGGTCTGTGTGTAGCAAAACAAAGGCAGCTAACTTAACTACATTGAGAAAGAGTAAAAAGGCAAATATAGGACTGTAACCCTGTAGGCTTTCCTATTCTTGCTCTGCATTTAACTTGTTGAAAACTAGTCCTCAGTATACTCGGGCACTTGTCTATGAGAAATGTGCCAAAGTAAATCAGCTTTTCCTCAACAGGTTCACACCCATTATCATTACTCTGCCGTCTTTAGCGTAATGGACTCAGTTGTGACGGCACCCAAGACTTACTGTCTCTTCAGGACGAGCTTTCGCATTCGAATGAGGTACTGGGTGATCTTGGTGAAGCGCTGTTTGCACTTGTGCTTGATAAATCCTGGCCAGAACTTGAGGTGTCTGTTGATTTGGACCAGGGCTTTTTCGTAGTTCTTTGAAAGGCGGACTTTCTCCCACAGTCTGTCGGGAAAAGCTGCTCTCTCAATTGTCTTCATGTACAGGTAGCACACACCTAGTAACCATTAGAGGAAGCATTGGATTACTGTATACGCTACATATTTCGCGGGGGTTTTATTTTCACGAATTTCGCGATTCGGGAGCTATTCGCGAAATTAACAACATGCGAAAATATTACCTTTCAAAATGAATCTCTTGCCTTGATGATACGAACATTTCAGTACTAGTATACCAAGTCACGGCTTACCAAACAGATCATATACTGGCTAAGCTTGTTTACGTACATATAGCACGTCCACGTCTACAATATACGAATACTGTAGAGAGCCAACCCAATTATCGCAAGGGGACCACTCGTCAGAAATCTAGCGCGATGGACTTACCCACTTCAAAAAAAAGAAAAAAAAAAAACTTACTAGTTCGCAGAGTTTGGCAAGTTTTTTTCATGCAGCGTATAACTAGTATCATTCTTATTTGCTAGTAACTTGAAAATTCACACTTTCTTTGCCACTTCATATTTTCTCTGGTTCCCCAATCGCGAATTTAACCACTCGCGAAAATGTGTGACAGCAACAATTCGCGAAAATTTATGTACGCGAAAATTATAGCGTATACAGTAGCTAGGCAAAATTCAGCATCTTACTCCACAGGACACAATTTTGTAGGAATTGGGTTTCAGTTATCACTTTGGCAGAAGACATGGAAAGAAAGCCTGACACATACATTCAAGGGAACTGCTTGACAATGACTAATTCCAGTTGTGGAAGGCATTTTGCTCTCAACAACACACAAACCCTCTGAGGATGAAATTGTTACATGTAATATCTACTTAAAGATGGTGATATTCATTCCTCTACATGTAATATTTACTGACTTTAATTTCATGGCATCCTTGCACAACTGATACAAGCACATTACCCTAAAATTACACATAATGATAATATTAGAGTCAGATATGCTGCTGCTTCAAGACGTTTTCGATCGCACAGAGCTTATCTAAAGTTAACTATCTATATCTGTATCAGTAAAATCCTGTGAGATACAGCTGAAATATAAATATGACCATTTGAATGTTAATATATCCTGTAACTTGTGAATAGTCATCTAAGTACATAACTATGATGTGTCTTGTTTTCTGCATTATTGGTACGTTTGTTCGATTGTTACTTGAAAGTCCAAATATGAAGAGTCCATTGCAAGGAGCTCATTATAAACAGTCATATGAAGCAACAGCTTCTTGGCATTAGCAACAGATTTCTAAATGGTCATAAAATTCCTCATACTTGTACACATATGATTTCCCGAGGTTTCAATTGATCCCTTGTTTTTGTGTCATTTTCTCCTAGAGGTACTCGGTTAAGAATGGTGTCAATACTTTCACACAGCTTTAACATAGCTCCTTTATATCTACCCAACATGTGTTTGACATACAAATGTACATAACATACATTGTATCCAAGGCACATAAAGCTTTCTTAGGACAGGCCATCACACAAAGGGTTATCAATGATTGGGATTTCCACATAATGTATTGTAATACATATATTCAACCTACAGCTTGTGAACTTTAAAAATGATCTCACCATTTTCTTCCCGGACAGTTGCATACTGACTGTTAGCAAGGGGGCATGATGAACGGTTGCACAATCCAGTAAGATTGTACTCATTGCGACAAAATTGCTGTGTTCTGATCTTCGTGTTCACTTTGAAGGAACAGAATGTTGTGTTGATGATACTCCATATCACCTATAAAATGGAGACAAAAAAAACAAAAGAATTTAAACTACAGTGCACTCCCGTTATATCGAAATGCTCGGGACCGGCAATTTTCTTTCATTATAACCGAACAAATACAATATATATAAAGAAAACAAGGAAACCATGCATAAACATCATATTCTGTTTCATAATTTCGTAAATTTCATAAGTTCATAATTTAGATATAAATATATTGTTTCCCAAAGGTTCGTCATTCCGAAGGAAGGTTTGTAAATCAAGAAATGAGAAAGGATCACTATTCCGAAGGTTCGTTGTTCCGCAGGTCTTTTAATCCAAAAATGAAATAAGGTTTGTTATTTCGAAGGTTCAGTTATATTGAGACGATTATAAGGTTTGCAATTCCTACAAGTTTTGTAGGTGGACTCATCTTTTTTACTTTTGGATTAACGAAATGTTTTTTTAATGTTCTGATTAATGAATGTTTGGAATTCCTATGTCATTTTTGGACTAACGAACCGTCGTAAGAGGAACCATACCAATGGTATTTCTTCGTCAGTTTAACGAACCCTTATTAATAACGAACCTTTGGAATAACACCAACATGTTCGTAACAACAAACCCTAATTCATTTCCGAACTAACGGACATTTAGGTGTATCAGAATCTGTGTTTTGTGTTTTGTGGTGAAGTACCTTCGGAACGATAAAACAAACCTTATTGTATTACAATCTTCATTCCTGATGACACTACAAATGAGTACACGAGCATGAAGCAATTCTGGAGTTGTCAAAATAACAGACGTGACAGTCTGACAGTAGAGGACTTCCTGTACCAATGTGTAAAGTTACTGCACTGACGGTTGTCTGAAGGGTAATTTAACAAATTCGAGTAAATTACCCACCTACTGTGAGTATAGTATCACTCGATCAGTCAGGGATGGAATAGAACTCTAGTCTAGTATTTAATTTGAAATAGTATGTACGCCCATGATTTTTTAATTTTATCATGACTACTACTCACTGATCAATTCAGTGCTTATTTACGTCGATGTAGGGCAATTTGTCAATCAGTTGCAATGAAAACATCACGACGGAAGAACTTCATAAATTTGAATAACTCTAGACTAGTCTAGTAATAGTAGTATTTAATTTGAAATACATGCACATATCATAAATATTCCAAATTCCTAATTAATTCTGATTTTATTTTTCTCTAAAAATACGAATATCTGTTAAATTGATGTTTGACTTCACTTTCACGGGACTGATCCGTGCGTGGAGAGGCAAGGGCCGCAGAAAAAAAAACAAACAAACAAACATGCAATCAGATCCGGTAGACGTACATTATAGACTATATACCCAGCATGTTTTCAAGGCCATGGGACTACAATGATAATATTTTACTTTGTAGCGTCTAGCACGCTATTCCTGGATTCGTAGCTCGAGGTCCGATGTCAAGCTGCATTCTGCAAGCAGGAAAGGAGTCCAGACGATACATATATAGAGTTAGTGACAAGTGAACTTACGTCGTCGTGTTGCATCACTGAATTGTATTGTTGTCTTTCCTAGCTAAGTAAGAGAGAATCGCCGAGGATTCAACCAGATAAAAATCACCGGCCGTACACGATGTCCACGTAGCGTAGACACGTGGGGAGAGTACTAGTACCGAAGATCGTATTCAGTGTACAATCTTTGGTACTAACCACACACACTAACCACGGTGTGTACACCGTGATATGGAGCCAGTGCATGGAGCCTGTGCATGGAGCCTAGCATGGAGCATGCATGGAGCATGGAGAAAAAGAGCATAATTGCGGCCATTTTAGTAATAAGCCGTTGAGGGCGTTGAATTGTCGCAAGGTGGTCGCAAGTGTAAAAACGCGTGGAGAGATGCCTCCTTTTATTATTATTATTATTTTTTTTTTTTTTTTTTTACTGCGGTATAACTGCGTTTTACTCAAAACTAAAAATGTCATCCAGAAGCATCATTTCTGCCGAGGCATAAAAGATATGAAGTAATGTCATTCACTTTTCAATCTGAAGTCCCTCAAAGTTTGTGTTTGAGCTGACAAACGCCGTATATCTACTGCAGTGTCTACATGTATCTGTCTCTCTCTGTCTCTCTCTCTCTCTCTGTCTCTCTCTCTCTCTCTCTCTAATTATTATGATTTAATCATCACTAATGGTGGCCTATCACTTGGGTTATTAGCACTTGGTCTAATCACCAGTTGGGCTAACACCATCGGGGCTAAACCACTTCGTCTATTTACCATTTCGTCTAATTCCCACTTGGTCTAACGTCCAGTTCGTCTAATAACCAGTTCAGCTACAACCACTTAGTCTAATTCTCATGTGGTCTTATGTATGGTCTAATCTCCATGTTGGCTAATTGCCACTTCGTCTAATTACCAAATGGTCTAATATTCACTCAGGGATGCCGAGTTCAAAAAAATTTTATGAGTGAGATTTTCATGACTCAACGTCTTGGCGCGCGCACATGCGCGCGAACGAGGGTGTGGGAGGGGTTAGTAGGGAGCTTTTTCAATGTTTAGCTCTTAATGGTGTGATCAGGTGCATACGTAAGTGAATATGTTTTACTTATTCTGACAGACAAAAGGGAAATATACCTTCAATTGCAACTATCACTTTAATCCTTTGAGCTATATGCTCATTATTAATAGGCCCAAGTTGCAGACTTCACCCAATGCGTGAGAAAAATGGGTGCCATGCGTGAGATCGTGAGACGGACCCTAAATGCTTGAGTCTCACGCAGAATGCGTGAGACTTGGTAGCTCTGTTCACTTTGTCTACATACCACTTAGTCTAATGCAGTCAAACCTGTCTATAGTGGCCATCCAAGAGACACAAGAAAAGTGGTCGCTATAGACAGGTTGGTGGCCATTTTGAATGTCAACACTTGCATTTTATAATAGCAGAAAATACCGCATGTCATTCTTTTAAAAAAAAAGCAACAACAACAACAACCAGCAAATAGGTTTGCATGCGTGTAGCTAACAGGATTTTTGTTGTACAATTCACTTCATTTTCTTTTCTTTTTTCTTTGCCTGCTTCTGTTCTTTTGATTCTAAAACAACATTTCGGGCCCGAGGAACTGCTCTATTTCATACCGGTTTGCGTGAATGGGGTTCACGAGTGCTGAGTTCGATGGAGATTGATACTGTGTGAAGCTTACGTATACAACAAACAGTACCCAGACAAGTACCGTATTGTCCTTATTCAAAGGAACTTAAACGCTAATTACTCAGCATTTTAGTAAAATTCTAAAATGTTATTGGGGTTGTCTTTGCCTTTGTAGCATCTATTGAGGGCGGCATTACTGAAGCCTAGATCAAATCTAGTCAAGTTAGTGGTAAGACGGCTTTTCGTGGCAAAGAGCTTCATTAATATTTTGTCAATCGTGTCTGTGTGATTGTGACAGAGCTAGGACTCGGTAGAATTCACGTAATGAACGTGAAAGACATGGTATTCATGTCTTTCTCAATATCTTAACGGTTCAGTTAAATGTTTGTGGCCGCTATACGCAGGTATAGATATTCACCACGAGATTCAAAAAGAGTGGCCGCTGGCCGCGTTAGGCAGGTGGCCGCTATATAAAGGGTCCATAGTACAGGAATTTCGTCCGGGGGATTTTTCAGTGGCCGCTATAAGCAGGTGGCCGCTATGCCGGGTGTCCCAATACCTTGCCTTCTAAAAGTGATATATTTTTTGACATTATTAAAAAGAGCATTTTTCGAAGAAGACAATGATTTAAATTTGGTTCAGTACTTTTTACTCTACGCCAATTTCTGTAAATGCAGTCATTTTCAAATTTCGCCGGATTTTTGCGACTTAATGAGATAATAATTTGAGTGCGACACGCGATCCATACGGTGAATATTGTGTAAGCTCGGTGATCCATGTCAACAAAAGATACAGCTTTCACATTGGGCGCGGGCCAGGAAAAAAACAGTGTGTGTGTGTGTGTGTGTGTCCGTCTGTGTGTGTGTGTGTGTTTCCGCGCCCAGTATGAAAGCTGTATCTTTTGTTGACATGGATCAACGAGCTTACACAATTCAGATTCACCGTATGGAACGCGTGTCGCATTCAAATTATTATCTCATAAGTCGCAAAAAATTGAAAATGACTGCATTTACAGAAATTTGCGTGAAATAAAAAGCACTGAACCAAATTTAATGATTTTGGTATCATGGTCTTCTGCGGAAGACACTCTTTCTAATGATGTCAAAAAATATATCACTTTTAGAACGCAAGGTACTGAAAATCCACCGTTCCGCTTTCTTTGGGACACCCGGTATAGAGGTGGCCGCTAAGACAGTATTCACTGTATTCATTTTTTTGGCTACATCCATTACGACTATGACCAGCCATACGTGTGTGGCAGTATCCAAAACATGCGGGGCTGGATGCATGCAGCCATAGGTACAATATACCGTAAATCTGAATATCCAAATTACCGCAAAATTTCAGTGAATCTCACACAGCTGAAGCTTAAGTGACTCATAACTCGAATACTGCGTGTCCGAACCTCGATCATCGTGACTTCAAAATGAAAAAAAAAAAAAAAAAAAAAAAAATATATATATATATATGATTTATATTTAAATAATTTCGTCAGGTAAATGAAGTCTTTTAAGACTTTTCAGATAGAGTGCGGCAGTATCCTCCAGCGCGTCTGTGGATACCGCAATAAATCCGTGAAAGATGCTGTTTTAGCGAATTTTCACCCATGGGGCTTTGTCAAGTCTTACTAAATGACAAAGCCCTATGGGCGAAATTCGTTAAAACAACGTCTTTCATGGGGTTTCCTTTTAATTGCTAACTGTTCTGAAATATATATATATATATATATATATATATATATATATATATATATATACGTATATATAAATGAAGAATAAACCGGTAATGCAATATTTCGCCAATATATAAGAAGGAATGAGTTTATTGAGCAACTCAAATTTTTGGTGGTTTCCATCCACCTTCTTCAGGAGTCTCGACGCGGAATGTCAATGCCAAAACATAAATTGAACATGAAGAGCACGCACTCACTAAATGCATGTTGTTCAGTAATTCGCTGGAAAATTTATCGAGAAATATTTTCCTGGAAGACACGGTCATAGAAGAAGTTTCCTCCATCAAATTCTTAGGTTTGATCCTGGACAATAAACTTACCTGGGGTTCGCATATTGATTCTGTATGTCGTGTTATTTCAAGGAATATAGGTGTTATAAACAAAGTTAGATTTTATCTTCCCAAAAATGTACTTTTTATGTTATATTCTACTTTGATACTACCTTACTTAAATTATGGGATACTCGCATGGGGAAACACTTTTCTACTTATACAGAAAGAATATTATTATTACAGAAAAAAGCTCTTCGTATCATTTGTCACGAATCGTGGAGAAGTCATACTAATAATTTATTCCACGAAAATAATATTTTGAAAATTCATGATCTTTATCGTTTGCAATTAGGACAATTCATGTATAAACTCACCAACCATTCTCTCCCCCTTGTGTTTGATTCCATGTTTTTAAAGAATGAAACTGTTCATGCATATCCAACCCGTCAATCCCATGAATATCATTTGCCTTTGACTAGGACGGTTTTTGCAAAATCTTTATTCTCCTTTTCTGGACCAAAATTCTGGAATTCTCTGGATAATAATATAAAAAAAGTTTTAAGTTTTTATACATTTTCTTTAAAGTTAAAGAATCATCTAAAAACTTCGTACGCAGCATAATTCATTTTTCTTTTTTTACTTTTGATTTTCAAAGTTGTTGTTGCTTCGTTATTCTCACTACTCTTTCTTCATCAGCGAGCCCGTGCTTCTGTGCCTCCAGTGCCCTGGATATGACCCACCATTTTCCTCTCCTCTCCCCTCCTCCTCCCCCCCCCCCCCCTTGTCCACCTCGGACTTACTACCTTCTTCACTACTACTCTTTCTATCCTCCTCAATTTTTTCCTTACAAGAGAGCCGCCATGTGTTTGTTAATGTGCGTCCGTAAGTGTGCTTGTATGTGTGTATTACTCTTGTCTGTTTTTTTGTTTTTGTTTTTGTTTTTTTGTTTTTTTGGTACCGCTTAGGGAAATTTGTTGTTGTTGTTGTTGTTTTTGCATTTTTTTCTTTATGAGGGGACTGCATTCTACAAGCTCTGCTTTTTAGCAGTCCCCTCCATTTCCAGCAATATCGTTTATGCATTTACCACAGTGACGTAACAGATATTTGTATTTCTGTTGATAATTTACCTATATTTTTCTTACAATGTTATTCTGTTCATCGCATTGTGGTACATATTTCATGACGTCTGTGTATATGAGTGTTTTTTGCATTTCTTATTTGTTTGTTGGAAGTGAAATAAAATCAACTTGAACTTGAACTTGAACACTCATATACACAGAACTGGTTGCTATGAGAGTGCGTACCCTTTACAATGATGTTGCCATGTAGACGCAATGTAGTCAAGGCACCCCACGCATAAGGAGGAGGACATTGACATGTTTATTACGTAGCAATGTTGTTCAATTACTTTGTATTATCACAAGTTATGATATCGACATAATGTACTCATCAACGTACCATAGGTTACAAAAATAAGTTAAAGAGTGCTCAAACATTTAAATGACTCAGAATACAATAATCATCGGTAGGAAGAAGTCGATATAATAATTCCTGTTAAGAAACAAATTAAATGATTAATTACAAAAGTCACAGTTCATTGTCTCACTGAAATCTAAACAGATTTGAACATACAAGTGTGAAATTTATCGTATCATACAATGAGTAATAGGATGAGAGTGTGAATCCATCTATAGAAAATGATACAAAGTAAGAGTAAATTGATTATTAAGATGGAGACATGAAATCATAATATTCGCTTTAATTCATCATAATCTCAGACAGAATAACCCACTGATTTCTCTAAACACCACTGCAGATATGTCGCAAATCGCGAAGTATACTTCAGGATCTGGAGACTCAAGATTAGCATGTCCAAGACAACGGTAACAGCCTTCCACCTGAACACCAAGGAGGCTAATCGGCAGCTCAGTGTCATTCTTGATGGAACACCTCTTCCATACAATGCTATACACCAACCTACCTTGGAGTGAAGTTGGATAGGCAGCTCACCTACAATTCGTACAGGGACCAACTCAAGGCCATAAGTGCAAAAGTGTCTTCAAGGAACAACCTCCTTCGCCGACTTGCAGGCTTCCAACAGTCTGAGGGACAGTGCCAGTTAGTGCATGTATAGTCTTGGCGCAGACTCCTCAACGTTCAACAAGGGTTTGTGCCTGCAAACTAGCCGATAAACCCTGGGACCTAGGGTAGTTTGCATCCAGAAATTCAACACATACACACACACACACACACACACACACACACACACACACACACACACACATACACACACACACACACACACACATACATACACACTTTTTTTTTCAACGATGTTTATTCTGTTCCATTCAAAGTAATAGAAAAAAAATAACAATTTTCATTTGCTACAATTGAAATGACGAAAATATACATTTGTGATCATAATAGCAAATTTGCTATTGCTGTACATAATGACATAACAAAAATTACATTTTCATAAACAATTATCAATTTACATACAGTCACTTCCCCTATGCTCTCAAAAAAAAATGCTTAAATTTAACAGTGACAATTCAATTCTTCTAGCATTAATCTTAATAATCATCCAAATGAATTATGCAGCAAAATTATACAGTAATAAATAATGGAACTATATTATTTATCAACCAATACCCGCCAACCTACTAACTCATATCCCTTACTGAGTCCCTATGACCACCCCCACCAGTTCCCTCCCTTCCTGTTTCCTCCCCCACCCCTATCTGTACACATGCAACACACAAACACACACAAACACACCCATACACACACACACACATACACATGCACCTAATTTGGTTAACTGCTCTTGCCTACACATCACAATATAGTAAATATAGTTATATAATCAGCCCGCCAACAGGCTGACAGGAACGCATGGGAAAGGAGGGGGAGAAAATACAAAACAACACAAGAGAAAAAAAGAAGAAGAAGAAGAAGAAGAAGAGGAGGAATGAAGGAAAGGAAAAAAAATGAAGAAAAGAAAGAGTGGAATAATATGGAAACATTACTATTTTCATAAAAGTCACAGACGTTGCACGTAGCTTCAGACTGGTTTATTCAACGAAATCTCAAAATATTCCCATTTTTGTAAATGTACATGTAGCTTCCCAGCCTTGTTCGCAAGGATTCTTTCCTCATTTATTAATTCAACAATAATCTTTTGCATCTTTTCTCCAGTGGGTAACTTATTTCCCGTTCTAGATTTAAAAATGATGTATTTTATTAAGATAATCAAAGTATTTACACATTTTGATCTATTTGAATAACCCGAGATTCCCCAAATATATCTCTCCAATCCATATTCCTTAACTCATTTATATCAAAATAATTAATTATGAATTCCCATAACGGTTTTACTTTAACACAGTGTAAAAATAAGTGCAGATAAGTTTCAGGCTCATGTTGGCAGAAGGAACAAAGGCTGTCTGTTACAAAACCAAACTTCATTAAACGCTCCTTAGTGTAAACTACGCCATGTAACATCATAAATTGAAATTCTCTATATTTTCTTATCAATGTACACTTACTCGGTTTAATAAAAAGATCTTTTATTTCTTTGTTTGTATAATCATAGCTACTGTGGTCATCTTTGATTTGTAAAACATAAGATGACTGTAAATCTTCCACCATAGCCTCATATATTTTTCTCGATTTTAAAACTTGCAAATTTACTCTCTGACCAGAAAAAAAATCAATTTTAAGTCAAAGTTTGTGCATGGAATCAACTTGCTGAAGTGTACCTGCTCTCATAGAGTCCTTCCATTTCTGGGGTGTAGCATTAAATATATCATTCAGTTTAAGCAATTCTTCTACCTTAAAACCAAGACCCAAGCTTTGAAAATGTGACTGAGATCTCAAATGACCATTATCTAATATATCTTGTATTGTAATTATTCCTGCATCAAATAAATCTCTATGAAAAAAATCCTACCTGCTATGCGTACACTCCTATTATTAAATAGTATTGGATTTACAACCTCATTTTCCAATTGTCTATATTTATAGATATCGAGCCAAACCTTCAATATTTCCGAATAAAAAGGTGGTACATTATCTGTCATAATAGATGAATCAAAGTCACACATAAACAGGAATCTACCTCCTACTGTACTAAAACAGAAGTCAAAAAATAATTTCCACCCAACTTCTTTTTCTCCATATAGAAGGCGTTTTAGCCACATAATACGTTGTGCCTTAACAAATAACCGAAAGTTCGTCATTCTTAAACCCCCAAACTCATAATCTTGATACATAATATTTCTCTTTATACGGTCTTCGCCATGCCATAAGAAATCAAAGGTAATTTTTTCGACTTCTGAAAATACCCACTGAGGAACAACAATAAGTGATGCTACATAATTTAATTTTGACAAGGCGAATGTTTTCATAAGATGTATTTTTCCCATAAGTGTTAAATCTCTTTCTTTCCACCATCCTAAAAGACTTTTTATCTTACTTAATATTTCTGTAAAATTTAAATTCTCTTTTGCCTTAACATCTAAGGAAAAATAAATTCCTAATATTTTGATTTCTTGGACAAAATTCCCAAACAAATGAATATTTGGCCTATCTTTTTCCTCCCCAAGCCATAAGAAATTAGTCTTCCCTTTATTTATTTTGAGACCACTTATTTCCCCAAATTCATCAAATAAAAATTGTAACCTTTTAAATGAACCCTAATCTTTCACAAACAAAGAAATATCATCCACGTATAAAATTTGTTTTATTTCATTTTGACCAAATTTAATTCCATTAATATCCTTATCTTTTCTAATAGCTCCAGCTAAAGTTTCCATAGCTAATAAAAATATATATGGAGACAGAGGATCACCCTGCCTCACACCCCGTTTGATATTAAAGTACCCCGTTGAGTTTCCACCGTTCATAACACAGCTAAATTTTGACCAAATTTAATTTTGACCAAATTTAATTCCATTAATATCCTTATCTTTTCTAATAGCTCCAGCTAAAGTTTCCATAGCTAATAAAAATATATGTGGAGACAGAGGATCACCCTGCCTCACACCCCGTTTGATATTAAAGTACCCCGTTGAGTTTCCACCGTTCATAACACAGCTACTGATATCCGTGTACAAGACTTTAACCCAAAATTGAAATGAATTCCCGAAACCAAATGATTAATAAACACACACCAAACACGAAACCAAATAATTAATAAACACAAACCAAATAATTAATAAACACACACATACACACACACACACACACACATGACTCTATGTATACCAAATAACACTAAACATGTTACAATGTTGTACTTAGCTTTCTCAATACTATTGATACAGACATTATATCTTGCACATAATAAATGTCAGGCCTATAAGATGTTCATACCTTTTGAATGATTTACATGGATACTATCAATACACCTATAAGAAACACTGAAGAAATTTGAGATTTGTGTGAAGTTGTGTTTTACTGGCCACCCAGCCTACTTATTCTGTATGATGTATTCACCTTATGAGACACAAATAGAGCTTTTCAGGAAATGCTGAAATAAAACCTTTGTGGTGAGTAGACTTCAGTTTCAGACCAGCCACAACAGCACTAAAGGCCGTTGTATAACAGATTTAAGTAAACATTAATTTTTCATCAACAGTGCATTAAACATACCTTTAATAAAGTTTATGTCAACGAGAGGAAGTCGGAAATAGCTTGGATTACTTTCTTTTCTCCTGCTTGATATCCTCCTTTGAATACAAAATAACAAGTCTCAATCCTCATATGATATAAGATTCTTTTGAAAATCTCAAACTAAAAACTTGTTGTGTATTTGGCTGATATAAACCACCCTACGATGCATGAAATAGGCAAGGATTACAGCATCCATGGCAACATTTCCTTTATTTGACTCTAATAAATTCCAAATCAGAATAACTGCAACATTACATTAAGAAATGGAGCTTAATGGTTTTGGTAATGATATCTATCCAATTTCATACTCAGTAGTGCATGTGACCTCATAGTTTTGGACAAATATCTGCATATTAATAAGAGTGATGAACATACAGGTGTTCTATATAGATTATATACATGTATATTGCTGAACTTCCTTGAAACATCAAATAACAAGTTTCACAATAGAATGCTAACTTTCTGTAATGAAAATAAACAGGCTAAGAGCATTTACTTTGATCTTGTGTTCTCTCTATTTCTTCAGCACTTTTTTTTTGGTCAACTTATTTCTGGAGATACATTGTACTTTTTTATTTGTGATAGTTCCCATACCCACACAAAATGGTGGACATACTGCAAACACTGCCATTGACAGTGACCATTAGGCCTACACACCAAGTTAAAACATGCAGCTTACTGAAATAGCTCTCTTTTTATATAGCATATAGGCTGAGAGCATGTATACTTGGTCTTGTGGTCCCTTTATTCCATCAGCACTTTTGTCAACTCCTTATTTCTGGGGATACTTCATCTTCAGTTCCCCAGCCGAACACAAAGAAAACTCAACCTATGATGTCACATATACTGCAAGCAGCACATCATACATTGTCATTAACCCTGGACATATACACACAACATTGAAACATGAAATTACCAGCTGAAAGTTATGCTAGCTTAATTTCTTTCTTTAACAATAGCATGCACGTTGAGAGCGTTTACATGTTGTGTTCTTGTGTTCTCTTTTGTATCAGAATTTTTGTCAACTCCTCATTAAAGAGATATTTCGTCTACCCCCCCTCCCCCCCCCTAAAAAAAAAAGATATTACACTTTCAGGGTGTCACACCATGTTATCATACAGAACTATGTAGTTATGATGTTTATGATTCAGTTGTCATTCAAAACCGTGGAAATTACACATGAAGTCATGCATCACACTCTATGGTAGACTAAAGCTTACATAAATTAAGTATAATGTATGCCTAATAGGCATTGCATATGTTTCAGTCACAATCTTTGATTCCTGAACTGACCAGTATTTGGAATGAATTTGTTTCATACAAATACCAAACATATTGGTCTATCAGCCAGTATGATGCTTGATTTGATTTATCATATAACTGATGTCTACTCACAACAAAGAGTCTATTTCAGCATTTTCCAAAAATATATATGTATCATAATATTATCTATATTTTTTGTCACATAAGGTGGATACATAATAAAGGGTATAACCATAAAGCAGGTTGTGTGGCCAGTAAAACACCATACAATTGCACTCAAATTTCAAAATCTCTTCACTGCTCCTGCTTAAAGGTGTATTGAGAGTATCCATTAAAAAAAATCGAAACGTATGAACATCTTTATAGGTCGGACATTTTATACATGCAAGGTATCATGGCTGTGTGGAGAAACCATGGCAGTGAACATGTTGTGTGTTACGGTATAGTATTAGTATACATAGAGTCACGTGTGAACGTATGTGTGCGTGTGCGGAAGTGTGTGTGTGTGTGTGTGTGTGTGTGTGTGTGTGTGCGTGTGTCTGTGTCTGTGTCTGTGTGTGTGTGCGTGTGTGTGTGTGTGTGTGTGTGTGTGTGTGTGTGTGTGTGTGTGTGTGTGTGTGTGTGTTGTGGTGAATTTCCGGATGCAAACTACTATTACCCTGGGTCCCAGGGTTTAACGGGTAGTTTGCAGGCACAAACCCTTGTTGAGCGTTGAGGAGTCTGCGCCAAGACTACTACATGCACTAACTGGCACTGTCCCTCAGACTGTAGGGAGACGCTACAATACAGGGCCTATGGGACAGTGTAGTCTTGGCGCAGACTCCTTGACCAAAAACGAGGTTTTGTACCTGCAAACAAGCGGTCTGGCAACCCCTTTCCCAACCAGATATTTTGTCAGTTTTTATATTTTGATTATATACACCCATAGGACATTCATTTAGGCCAAGTTTAGTCCATGGGCCCCATGGGGTAAATTACACCCGCCGGAGGGCCTTTTCGGGGGGTCCCTGGGGGCCGCACCCGCCCTCAGGGACCAGGCTGACACCCATTTTTTAATGAGGAGGGTGGTCCCAGCAACTCTGAGGGGACAAACCTTTTGGGCTCGGTGGGGTAAATTGACCAGCAGCCAGCTCCTGGTCTATCAGTTTGTCTCCCTTTGAATTAAATTTGTTAAGATCGCAACTGCTGATCTGTAAATCAACAAACATGTCGGAAAAAAGGAACCAGTGGGACTCGAACCTGTCATCTACTGCTTTCCGGGCAGCGACACTACCACCAGGCTGTCCCTGGTTGCCGGCAGTGACACGATGAACATGGAACAAATACCCAAGCTCCGAAATTCCGACATTGTTATGTTAAGTAGTCCAAGGCGGACAAGGCATAGGATAAATGAAAGAAAGATATTATTCAGAGGGGTGAAGGCTCAGGTGTGAGTTTCTTCAGTTTGTCTCCCTCTAAAAATAAATTTGTTAAGATCGCAACTGCTGATCTGTAAATTAACGGTCCTACTAATTGACGCAAACTAATGCAAACTAATGCAAACTGATGCAAATTAATGCAGACTGATGCAAACTGACGCAAACTAATGCAAACTCAATGTAAACTCCATGCAAACTCAATGCAAACTACTAATTAATGCAAACTAACGCAAATTACCAATTAATGCAAACTAATACAAACCGCTAGCGGTGAAAATTAGGGTGAATTACAGCACCTGGACCTGGCTCTTCCCAGGCCACTCTAGCCCTCTCGAAACAGATATCGATCAAGTAAATCCATCCTATCGAAGAATGACTAACGTCACGTTTACTTCAGTATATCACACATCTCACCTCAACAGTCAACAAAAACTCGAAAAAAAAGCCATTTTATTGACAAATCATCAAATTCATATTTTTGACCAAACAGATGTCGTTTAGATTTTAGTTTGCTTTCAAAATTCAGAAAATGTAAAACAGAATGAAGCGCAGAAATACGGACTGTAATGATCGATCATTGATTATAAATTTCGGAAAATGACACCCCGAAATACTAGCGTAATTCAAACCCCAACACCCAACGTTATCTTCCCACCAAGTGACCTAAATCGATTACAAATATCGGAAAATTACACCCTGAAATCTTAATTAGTGCAAACTCAAAGACAAAACGTTACCCTATGTAAAAACGACCTAATTTGATTACAAATACACATATCAGAAAATAACACCCAAAAATATAAAACAAATGTAGATTATTAACAACCTAGGTCTCACGGAAAGTTGGAACAATCAAGCATCAAAGCTCACTCTAGCAGAAGCAAATGTTTAGTTAGCGGCAGATTAAATTACATTTATAAGGAAGAGTGGCGCATAGATGTAGAAAAAATTTTAATCCCCTATGTTTGCACTATCGAATTTTCAACGGCCAGGAGCTTCATTTTAAGAAATACCTCAAGCACTTGAATGTTTCGCAAGGAAATTTTCATGCAAATTCCTGTGTGCTAATCACAAATCCCAACTGTTTCTTGAAGATATAATCAATTCACTTCAATTCAATTCATTTCATTTTAATCGTTCAATAATAATGATAAAAAAGAATTACAGTAAATTCAGCGATACGAAGCATAACAAATACAATATATATAAACTGTATATATACAGAGAGAGAGAGAGAGAGAAACACGAAATAGTACATGATAAATAAAACATGAAAAGAACAATCGTATAAAAACGTGGCATAAAACCGACTCAATTGGCATGATGTTCAAAACTCCAGAAACCTTCCCTGTTGCTATGTTCCCAGTCTCACCTCCCCCCCCCTGTCAGCCCGCGATAAACTGAAACAACTCAAACCAACTCGCCCTAAAATACGACACAACAAGCAAATTAACACATACAAAAACAATAACAGTGATCGATTATATCATCATCTACATTTCTTTCTACATTCCACCATTTGTATTGCACATAATCACTTTACAATACTGAGATATACAAGATAACAAATGTACTGTAATTATACGTCAATTTGCCAGAAAAAAAAGAAGGGAGGAGTAACGGTAGAGAAAAGTAAGAAAAATAAGAATGGAAAAGGAAGCGGAGGTATAACAGCTCATTTAATAACATAATCTATATCAAACATCATCAGCTATTAAATCATAAATCCAAAAACTGTAAAATCTCAAGATGGTGATCCCAGGTGATGATAATAATGACCCGTCTGTGGCAATGACTGTAAAAATGACAATGATTATGATGGTGAAGCTGATAATGAAGGTGGCGATAATGTTGTCGTTGAGATGATAATGATGGTGATTAAAAACAAGCAAACGTGGGATCTTCAGTGCAGTTTCGCTGTTTTACAATACCGTCCCAACCCGACAACTTTCCAAACCATAAATCATCGCAAATTTGTCCCCTATCTATCACAAACTATTCGTCCATTTGAAAGCCCAAGACTCCACTAAAACACCCGCTCATCACAGAAACAATTCCAGCAAACTCCTGCTGACCCCTAACCTCCCTCAAATTACTCAATGACAGTAGTATTCCACGTGAAAACAGTGGAAACAAAATTATCAGATAACGGACAGGCAGGTCTCTGGTAGCCCATTAAAGGGGCGACCTCACGGGCGGCCTCGGGTAGTTGAGCTACTAATGAGTTAACGGGTACTATTAAAAAGTCTAATTGCAAATGGAATGAAAGAATTCAGATATCGGTTTGTCTTGCATTTTGCAGAATGCCGTCGTTTGCCAGATCTCAACCAACAAAAACATTGATGAAGGGGGTGTTAGGGGTCCCTCAAGATATTCACTATACTTTCCTAAGAATTTTTCCTTTAATTTCTAGGAATCAAATTCCTATAGAAATTAAAGATTTTTTCCCATTGCGATGAGAATAAAAGTGGCGAATTTCAATACCTTTTCATTGCAGCCTCCTATAGTGAACATCGAAAGAAATACTGAATAAGATGTCACAGGAAATACCCGAAATGAAGGTGGATCAATTATTTATTGTGCAAAGAGGGTAGTCATTTCTAGTTAAACCAAGTTTTGTAGTTATATAATGACACATGTTTAGATGATCATTGTCCCTTTCTTAGTTACTGCATAAGCCTTTTCCAGGCCGTGACTTCTTTATCTGTAACGTGTCTTTTCACTCTCCCTCTCTGGCTCTTCATTTCTCCTCCTCTCGCTCTCATCTCCATTTTCCTTCATTCTTTGTTCACTTATCATATACATATTTCCGTACGTCTTTGTTTTTTTTTTAATTTTCGCGTTGTTTTTCTCAACTATAATATGTGACTCGTATTTCTTTCATTCCAAATTTGTACAGCTGTGCTCATGTCATCAGTTTTGGGTCCTTCTCACTATCCCCCTCCCTTATATTTCTCCCCCCCCCCCCCCGTCATATTTTCCTCGTGTATTGATAGTTCTGCATTTTTTTATATTTCTGTACATTTTCTTTGTTCTTTTCATCAATCGTATTTCACTCTCATTTATCTGTTATAGTTATTTTGTATAATTATTTTCAAAGTTACTTGCAACTCTGTTTGCATTATTGAATTGATAACGTGAAATATGACTTGAAATTGGACTCCGATACCCAGAATATGGGCTGTTGAGTGAAGTAAAATTTTAACTTTCCACTAATCGCAGCACTGCAAACACGTGAAAGGAAGGTGTCGTTCGATTAACAGGTTCTGAAATGCAAACTCCTGAGCGCAGTTGGTCGTAAAATATGTCTCCCACAAAATAACTGACAATTGCTGTACCGAAACAATCAAAATCACATTAGCTATATTAATAGTTGCCTTTGTATATTAGTACTTCCATTAATGTTTCTTCACAACAACAGATAAAACTAAACAAATTTATATGCAACTTATTTGACACATCGACAGTCTATCATTTGATTTAAGAGACAATTTAGGAATAGACTATCACAACAATGACATATTTGAAATGTTAAATCCTTCTGTTCGATATCCGCTCCCCTCTTCATCTATTCTTTTCCTTCTAATCTCAATTTGTGTCATTTATTCCTTCTCTTTCTTATGCTTCCATCACATTTTCTGTTATCAAGCGGGGCTTTAGTTTTAGTTGTTAGTTATTGTTATTGGCTTTTTAAAAATACCATTGCGGTATCAATACTTTGTTGTAGTTGTTATACACGTAATAGATATTCTTTTCTTTCAATATATAATGTAGTAGATATTGTGTTTCTCAGTATTCTTGATTTCAGTCAATTAAAGCAATGATCCCAGGGACATCGATCAGTTTCAATGATGCTGATGGGAAAGGGAAGTAGTGTTAGTATGTCTCGGGTGTCATAAGATGTGGGTATTGTTCAGGACAATAGAATATGGAATATGAATATGAAAATGATAGATGAGTTACGTAACATGAATATAGGATACATAAAAAAGAAATTACAAAAATGAATGACGAATGAAATAAAAAACAAATAATGTAATAGTACGTATTGATGAGTAAAAGGGGTATTAAATGACGTCACTAATTTTGATATTCATAATGACGTCAGAAGCTTAACTCATTTCACATAAATGACGTCATAGGTTCCATTAATGTAAAATCGGGGCGTGGCACACTCTAGCTCTGCACCCCACTCCATGGGTCCTTCGCAAGTGCAAGAAAAAGTGCCCAATCCCCCCCCCCGCGAAAAAAAATTGGACCCCCTGGGTCTGTGTACTCTTGCTCTGCACCCCCACCCCCTGGGTCTGTGTACTCTTGCTCTGCACCCCCACCCCCTGGGTCTGTGTACTCTTGCTCTGCACCCCCTGGGTCTGTGTACCCCCTGGGTCTGTGTACTCTTGCTCTGCACCCCCACCCCCTGGGTCTGTGTACTCTTGCTCTGCACCCCCACCCCCTGGGTCTGTGTACTCTTGCTCTGCACCCCCACCCCCTGGGTCTGTGTACTCTTGCTCTGCACCCCCACCCCCTGGGTCTGTGTACTCTTGCTCTGTGGGTCTGTGTACTCTTGCTCTGCACCCCCACCCCCTGGGTCTGTGTACTCTTGCTCTGCACCCCCACCCCCTGGGTCTGTGTACTCTTGCTCTGCACCCCCACCCCCTGGGTCTGTGTACTCTTGCTCTGCACCCCCACCCCCTGGGTCTGTGTACTCTTGCTCTGCACCCCCACCCCCTGGGTCTGTGTACTCTTGCTCTGCACCCCCACCCCCTGGGTCTGTGTACTCTTGCTCTGCACCCCCACCCCCTGGGTCTGTGTACTCTTGCTCTGCACCCCCACCCCCTGGGTCTGTGTACTCTTGCTCTGCACCCCCACCCCCTGGGTCTGTGTACTCTTGCTCTGCACCCCCACCCCCTGGGTCTGTGTACTCTTGCTCTGCACCCCCACCCCCTGGGTCTGTGTACTCTTGCTCTGCACCCCCACCCCCTGGGTCTGTGTACTCTTGCTCTGCACCCCCACCCCCTGGGTCTGTGTACTCTTGCTCTGCACCCCCACCCCCTGGGTCTGTGTACTCTTGCTCTGCACCCCCACCCCCTGGGTCTGTGTACTCTTGCTCTGCACCCCCACCCCCTGGGTCTGTGTACTCTTGCTCTGCACCCCCACCCCCTGGGTCTGTGTACTCTTGCTCTGCACCCCCACCCCCTGGGTCTGTGTACTCTTGCTCTGCACCCCCACCCCCTGGGTCTGTGTACTCTTGCTCTGCACCCCCACCCCCTGGGTCTGTGTACTCTTGCTCTGCACCCCCACCCCCTGGGTCTGTGTACTCTTGCTCTGCACCCCCACCCCCTGGGTCTGTGTACTCTTGCTCTGCACCCCCACCCCCTGGGTCTGTGTACTCTTGCTCTGCACCCCCACCCCCTGGGTCTGTGTACTCTTGCTCTGCACCCCCACCCCCTGGGTCTGTGTACTCTTGCTCTGCACCCCCACCCCCTGGGTCTGTGTACTCTTGCTCTGCACCCCCACCCCCTGGGTCTGTGTACTCTTGCTCTGCACCCCCACCCCCTGGGTCTGTGTACTCTTGCTCTGCACCCCCACCCCCTGGGTCTGTGTACTCTTGCTCTGCACCCCCACCCCCTGGGTCTGTGTACTCTTGCTCTGCACCCCCACCCCCTGGGTCTGTGTACTCTTGCTCTGCACCCCCACCCCCTGGGTCTGTGTACTCTTGCTCTGCACCCCCACCCCCTGGGTCTGTGTACTCTTGCTCTGCACCCCCACCCCCTGGGTCTGTGTACTCTTGCTCTGCACCCCCACCCCCTGGGTCTGTGTACTCTTGCTCTGCACCCCCACCCCCTGGGTCTGTGTACTCTTGCTCTGCACCCCCACCCCCTGGGTCTGTGTACTCTTGCTCTGCACCCCCACCCCCTGGGTCTGTGTACTCTTGCTCTGCACCCCCACCCCCTGGGTCTGTGTACTCTTGCTCTGCACCCCCACCCCCTGGGTCTGTGTACTCTTGCTCTGCACCCCCACCCCCTGGGTCTGTGTACTCTTGCTCTGCACCCCCACCCCCTGGGTCTGTGTACTCTTGCTCTGCACCCCCACCCCCTGGGTCTGTGTACTCTTGCTCTGCACCCCCACCCCCTGGGTCTGTGTACTCTTGCTCTGCACCCCCACCCCCTGGGTCTGTGTACTCTTGCTCTGCACCCCCACCCCCTGGGTCTGTGTACTCTTGCTCTGCACCCCCACCCCCTGGGTCTGTGTACTCTTGCTCTGCACCCCCACCCCCTGGGTCTGTGTACTCTTGCTCTGCACCCCCACCCCCTGGGTCTGTGTACTCTTGCTCTGCACCCCCACCCCCTGGGTCTGTGTACTCTTGCTCTGCACCCCCACCCCCTGGGTCTGTGTACTCTTGCTCTGCACCCCCACCCCCTGGGTCTGTGTACTCTTGCTCTGCACCCCCACCCCCTGGGTCTGTGTACTCTTGCTCTGCACCCCCACCCCCTGGGTCTGTGTACTCTTGCTCTGCACCCCCACCCCCTGGGTCTGTGTACTCTTGCTCTGCACCCCCACCCCCTGGGTCTGTGTACTCTTGCTCTGCACCCCCACCCCCTGGGTCTGTGTACTCTTGCTCTGCACCCCCACCCCCTGGGTCTGTGTACTCTTGCTCTGCACCCCCACCCCCTGGGTCTGTGTACTCTTGCTCTGCACCCCCACCCCCTGGGTCTGTGTACTCTTGCTCTGCACCCCCACCCCCTGGGTCTGTGTACTCTTGCTCTGCACCCCCACCCCCTGGGTCTGTGTACTCTTGCTCTGCACCCCCACCCCCTGGGTCTGTGTACTCTTGCTCTGCACCCCCACCCCCTGGGTCTGTGTACTCTTGCTCTGCACCCCCACCCCCTGGGTCTGTGTACTCTTGCTCTGCACCCCCACCCCCTGGGTCTGTGTACTCTTGCTCTGCACCCCCACCCCCTGGGTCTGTGTACTCTTGCTCTGCACCCCCACCCCCTGGGTCTGTGTACTCTTGCTCTGCACCCCCACCCCCTGGGTCTGTGTACTCTTGCTCTGATGTGCAAAATTATATAGAAAATATTTAATTTTTTACAAGACACAAACACTCGAGCTGACATGACCCAGTATCAAAGAATGTGCTACACTTAGTGGATGGGTTGTAAACAAGATTGTATCTTGTTTAAACTCCACCCCCTGAATGTGGCACATGGGACATGGTGTTGTCCGGTCGAGTCTTTGTGTCCTTTAAGAAATTAATATTTTTCTATATCTTTTGGTATAGTCTTGTTTACTACGTGATATGGGACACGCCACGCAGTCACACCAACACACACTATATTTTGAAATCATTTTGTATACTGTGATGTATACAAAGTGATGTGGATGTCACATTTCACACCTTCACAACTCTCCCGAAATTAGAAGCCTGAATAAATGAAGTTTATTTTCTATTTCATTTTGTATGCCAGAGTATATAAGATAAATATGTCAAAAGTGCAGAGTGTACAGACCCCAGGGGGTGTGCTGTCAGTGCTGACTGGATAGGCACTGTGACAACACACCCCTGGGGTCTGTACACTCTGCACTTTTGACATTTCATCTTATATACTCTGCATACAAAATGAGATGGATGTCACATTTCAATCTGAGCACTCTGAAAATAAAGACAAACAGGTTCTGAAAATATTCTTTTTAATTTTCATTTCGTAACGTTATTTCATCTTTATTGCAATGAACTGTACAAGATATCTACAAGAAGTCCATAAAGCAATTTGCATTTCCACTAAAGATTTTATGCTTGAGCAGGTCTTTGAGATTGAGCGATTTTTAAGTCTTAAGGTGAAGCTGTCGTTATTAGAGGGCAAGTCGTGTTATTCAGCCAAATGTCTCGAGGCAATGGTGAGCCTCCATTCAGTCTTATGGTTTAAGATATTAGTAGATTTATATCGTCTGTCGGGAAATGCCAAAATGGATTGTGGATCTGATCTAAATATCATCTAACCTTGCTTGATGTACAAATGGTTTTAACAGCAGTTCCACCCGAAAGTATATAAAATTACAATTAAAAGCGAAACTTGTTCGCAGTCATTTGCCTTCTAAGATCATTCAGATTCTATCATAAAAGGAATAAAGTTATCTGGGATGAAGCAAAGAAACAGCCAGTCCCCAAAAAGACAGCAAAGTCGCTTACTAAAAACTTTAGATGCATTACCTGGGATCGTAAAAGTCGTCCCCACCGTGCTGACCAATGCGAAGTGGGAGGGGAGGCCCCGGCCGTCGAAGATGGCTCTATGGTCAGCTCTAGTAATGGGTTGTTTGAGCGTGGATTAGTCTCGTTGGTTGTATGCCCCACTAAGGCAATGGGATGCTCGGCATTCTGGGTCGTAGACTGGACAAGCAACCCGTAGAAGTATTATTAACTAGAGACATAAAAACATGATATCATAAACTTTTCCGCAATCTACATCTCACTACACTGATCAGAATCGGTATTACTTTTCACTTGTTTTTTTAGTTTTACTTTTTCAAATAAGAAAACCAAACGGAAGTCGAGGATATAGATGATACGGTGGCACATGGCATGTAGTAGCATAGCAATTTTCTGTAATTTCTGTCCCAAATATGGAATTCAAAAACCAAAGGCAATGAGAGCTTACAACCAATACATTATCACCGCTTAAAACCGTATTCTGCTAAAATGATGTCCACTTGAGCTAACTGCTAGATTCTATAAATGGTTACGGAACCTGTACAAGAGATAAAAGAGATAAGTGGCATATTGGACACGCCCTATACCGTAACACAAGTGACACAATATATTGCAAGCATAGATTTAAAAGACAGACTAAACTACTAATGGCCCATTCGTGGCGGGTACAGGTGGACTGGTGTTTGCTGCCGGGGAGGCTCCGTGGTCGGTCCAGCAGGTGTCCAAGCTTGGATTGGTCTCACTGGCTGCACGTCCCCCATAAAGGCTGTTGGGACACTCGGCATGGTGGGCTTGTCGACTAGCATTCACCTTTGATACGACAGGTATAAAAAGTATAAGTAACCAGTTAATACAGTTTCCACACAAACAATGTTACATAACATAAATTTGTAAACATAAAAAAAGCATTGGATGCACACATTGTGTTTAGTTTTTTCCTCACTAAGACCATAGATCTATATAGTCTACAGATATTTCGTGAAGCAAATAAATAGATAGATAAAGAAGAGTGTTAAATGTGTTTTACTTATACTCGCTTTGAATGCCGGTACAAAGGAGCCAAAGTAGACAGCTGCCCGACTCCTGGGAGAGATGATGTCCACGAAACGGCCGTGCGGTCCTCCCCGCTCCTCACCGGTATGATGTCGGATGCCTTGCTGCAGGGAAAAATGACTCGTTCCTCAGCATGCACGACTCCTCCATGTAGCATAGACTCCTCCAGCGGTGATACAGGCTGGTCTCTATCCACGCTGTCCCCTTTAATACTTTTCACTGACTCTACCCCCTAGCCAATGACAGGAGTAAAAACTCTCTTCAACGCCCAAATGAGAAAATCCCTCGTTTTCATTGGTGCTCACAAAATCAGCAGTTTCTTAATATATCCTGTCACGCGACCCAAAGTGGGTGCGGTTAACATTCCTAGTCAAGGGATTCCAATCATAAGTCTAATTTTATTCAAATGCATGCGAATTCCCGCCAACTGATGTTATGTGGGGCAGACTATACTAGAAACAATACAAAAGGGACAAACTGTCCATTGACAAAATACCGTGTCTTCATTGGTGCTACGAACAAAATCAGCTGTTTCTTAGGGTAGGCCTGGCCTATCACACGAACCAAACTGGGTGCGGTTAACATTCTTAGTCAAATGATTCCTTTCAAAAGCCGAAATATATTCGAATGCATGCGAATTCTCGCTAACTGATGCTGTGTGAGGCAAACTACTACGAACATCACAAAATAGGCAACCTAACCACTCGATCGATGCCTTATCGAGAAATTGCCGTGCTTTCATTGGTGCCAACAAAGTCAGCAGTTTCTCAAAGTAGGCGTAGCCTATCACACGACCCAAACTTGGTATGGTTAACGTTCTTAGTCAGTTGATTCCTTTCAAAACCTGAATCGTATTCAAATGCATGCAAACTCCCACCACCTGGTGCTTTGTGAGGCAAGCTACTACTAACATTACAAAAGGGGCAACGTGACCACTCCCTGCCTCATTAACAAAATACCGTGTCTTCATTGGTGCTATCGAAATCACGCAGTTTCTAAAAAAAAAAAAGAGTCGCACAAGGATCCAAACTGGAGGAGGTTAACATTAATGTGCTTGCTTTCAAAACATGAATCGTATTCAAATACATGCAAACTCCCGCCACCTGATGCTATGTGAGGCAGGCTCCTATCTACGGACGGTACGAAGGGGCAACCTGATCACTCGCTGCCCTAATGACAAAAAATACCGTGTCTTCATTAGTGCTATCGAAATCAGCACTTTCTCAATAGGCGTTTTCACATCAGCCCGATGTTTCGAAATAGCGCGCTATTTTCTGACTTGGGAAATTTTCCCGATAGCGAAATAGCGCGCTATTTGATAATGTGAACCCAAATTGGCGCGCTAATTGTATCGTTCTGATCGAGAATATTTCTCGACTCCAACTCGGGAAATTTCTGAAATAGCGGGATAGTAGCGCGCTATTTGAGAATGTGAAAACGACTCGAGAAATTAGCGCGATGAATCAATTATGCCTAGCGTGTGTGACCCGATCGATCGAGGCAAACTGCACACAAATCATGAGGAATTTTTGAGAGGGCACACACATTACTGATGCTGTTTGCACATACTCAGCTGTCGAATTAGCTATTTTAAAATTTTTAAATATTCGGGCTACCCCCTCTTCGGGCTGATGTGAATAAGAAATGAAATAGCGCTCTAATTCGCAATCGCGAAAAATTTCTCGAGCTTGGATTTTTATCGGGCTGATGTGAAAACGCCTAAAGTCACCCAAGTATCCAAACTGGGCGAGGTTATCATTTTTAGTCAAGTGTTTCCTTTCAAAATCTGAATCGTATTCAAATGCATGCAAACTCCCGCCACCTGATGCTATGTGAGGCAAGGCACTATGAACAATACAGAAGGAACAAGATGTCCTCTGGGTGCCCTATATGGACAATTCCCCGTGTCTTCATTGGTGCGATCGAAATCGGCCGTTCTTGAAAGATGCCTATCAAGACGTCCGTCTGAGAGGTGTTATTTAAACAATCTATCCTTTCTTTTTTATACCCCCAGATTGCTCCGTATCGTTCAGATGTTACACGCTCTATCGCAGGTTTTATACTGAATTGCTTTGACCATGGACATTCATCACCCGTTAATTACAGTTTCTGTCAAAAGCGTTACAATGATATTTTAAACATGCTTTCCTACTTGGATCCCATCATAACCGCCGACAGCCTAACTGAAGGAAAACAGGGAGGCGTTATAGAGTGGCTTGGAACATGAAACACCAAAGCCAGAAAAATGCTACTTTTTCAATTGTCATCCTACACATAGGGCCTACGCATAAATTTGCAAAATCGCGAAGAGATGTCACTTCTTTTCTAGTAACCACCTGCCTGCGCCACCAAACTGAGTGCAGATAACATTTTCTAGTTAAGTGAATGCTTTCAAAAGCTGAATTTTATTCAAATGCATGCAAACTCTGACTGCCTGTTGTTATGTGAGGCAAGCAACGGTGAGCATTACAAAGGAGGAAAACAAGCAAACAAGTCTCTTCCTTCAAGACAAATTCCTTGTCGTCTCCAGTGCTAACAACCAGAGATTCAGCAGATTTCATACACTATGTTACGCAATCAAAACAGCTTGTGCTTTACATGGGGCCTGTCATATGAATCCTGCAAACTGTGAGAAATTGAATTCTATGATTACTCAAGCAATTATCGGCGCCTGTTGCCTTTGAGACCAACTTCTGTAGACATAACCAAAGGAGCAAGATGTGTAGACCTACTCCCTGCCCTCATGACGAAATCCTTTTCTTCACCAATGCAAATTGAATCAGCAGTCCCCCCCCCCCCCCCCAGCTCCTATTATATTTTTAATGTAATTAGTCGTAATACTGGTCGTAGCAGCCATATTGGAATTCAAAATGACGGGCAAACCGTTCGTCAGACAGATCACATTATTCCATTTCCTAACCAAGCGTGTTATAATACTTATGTGCAACCAATTTCAGCGACATTCGTCATTTAGAACTTAAGATAGGGATTTTCAACTTTTTGGTCGAGGCGGCATACTGAAATTCAAAATGGCGGCCATTCGATAGGTTTGTCAGACATTTCAAATCCATCCGTCACATGAATTTGAAGTTAGCATGTCCAAAAGCCCTTGTGTACGAAATATCAATGCCACAAGTCATTTAGAAGCCAAGACAAGAATCTTTAAGCCCTAATTGTTTCTTCATGGCGGCCATGATACTAGAATTCAGGATGGCGGCCGACCCAGTGGTCATGTCTCTTTGATCCTGCATTTTTTAAAATCAGCGCCCCCAAAATACCTCTAGAAACAAAATGTACTCATTAAGATGCACATAATCAGGTGTCGGCGACGATCATATACATCAAAGAAAGACTGCATTGAACAGTCCATGCATATTAGGTCCATGGTAGGGCAAGCCTCCGGCAAGCTTTGCAACTTTTGTGAATCATAAGCATGCATGATATCTTAATACATTACCTGTCTATTCATATCAACAAAGAAATAAAAACAGCGAACACTTATGCAGGAGAGGAATATGAGCTTTTACGGATTCATCATCTCATCTGATTTGTCTATGGTTGTTCATTATGACTTTGCTGGGATATCATGAAAAAAAAGCCCTGATTTCCAAATTTTCCATAATTTAAAAAACATACTACATCGTTAACGTGTTTGGTTGATGTCATTATTTTACTTATCAAAGGTCATGTTGAACAAAGACTCGATTTTCCTGTAAATGAACTATAGGGCCTATAATGCAAATGCATGTGGACTTTGCGTTGATTCATGATACCCTCGACGGCATGAGCAATGACCAAATGAATGTCTAAATACATGTCATATGTTTAGTCTTCTATTATTTTTCTTATACGCCCATAAAAAAACCCCACTTCAAAACCAAGATCCTACCAGTGGCCTTAGTCAGTCAATTAGGTACTAATGATTAATGAAAGAATTTGGAATGCAACTTTCCCTAGCCTAACTGTCATGCTTCCATGTTCAAAAGACATTGCAGTTGAACACCCAAGTTATGTCCACTATACTGTGAAGATGCATTCCAATGTCTTTTGTCAATCAAGTAGTTCCTGAATTTGGGAGCGTTGTGAATGTCAGGGGGGCTGAGAAAATAGAGGTACATTTATGTACTGTAGACAACAGTTTCGTAATCAAAACGTCACTCTGTTATGGCGATCGCGTCTAAAATAACAGCTAATGCTCTCCACTACTATACCCCCCCCCCCCCCAAAAAAAAAAAGAAAAAAAAGAAAAATAGTGTTGGAGAAGGAGTGGAGTCTCTTCGCAATTTGTGCGAATAACATATGGGTTCTACAGCAAGACAAACCCTAACGCTTACCCTAAAGGGGGTATCTCACTGAGCGGCGAACGTTTGCGAACGTAGCGAATTTGGGAATTCGCCAGGGTTCGTAAACGGTTGCAAAACGTTCGTTAACATTCGCAAGAAAGTTCGCAAACGGTTTTTATTGTCGCAAACAGTTTTTCTTGCCGCAAAGAAATTTTGAACATGTTCAAAATTTCTTTGCGAACCTTTGCGAATTTGTATTTTCGCTAACAGTTGCAAACATTCGCAAACATTCGCAAAACACTCGTAAGAATTCGCAAACAGTCGTAATACGGTGTTGCTAACATTTTTATATGATTCGCCACTGCTAGCGAACAAGTAACCACATGGTTCCTATATAAAAGCTTCTGAAACAGACAAGGTTCCACTCAAAGAAAGTTCTTGAAGCTCTTGACATCTCCATCATGATTGTAATTGCTTCAAAAGCTTTTCATATTGACTAAAGTCTGTCCTCTGCAACAAGCACTCTCTGACTCTCTTTCTTTTCTTCTTCCTTTCTTGTTTTTCTTTATTTTATTTCTCTTATGCTGCACAATACATAGCTGTAGCAGCAGCCTGACAAAGCAGCTCTTCAAGGATAGCAACACCTTGAACCTCTTCTTGGCAGAAATTTATTTCCATATCCTGGAAATCCATCTTGAACGGTTGTCACAACAGATCTGAATTCAGTGGAAGGTTTTATGTCGTTTTATGGGTATTACTATACACAATCGCCTGGTACTTTTCTAGGTCCAAGAACATTCGCAAAATTGTCGCAAAGGATTTGCAAACAGTTGCTAATATTTGCAAAACTGTCGCTAACATTTGCAAAATTGTCGCTAACATTTGCTAACATTCGCTAATATTCGCCACCTGTGTTCGCAAACACTTTCGCAAACATCGCTAAAAGTCGCTAACTGTCGCTAATGGCAGAAGCGAACTTTGATTTTTCGCAAACATTCGTCAGAAAAGTTGGCGAATCTCAAATTCGCTACGTTCGCAAACGTTCGCAAACGTTCGCCGCTCAGTGAGATTACCAGCTTATTCACTGGCTTTGATGTTCCATGCTCCACGCCGCTCTTCCATAGTGTTTGGATATGGAGACCAAAGAAGAGGTTCTTGATTTAAGGAATTTTTAACTGTATTTCAGAGGAAATTTTGAAATCTTGTGTGCAACTTGGTGGTAATCGTGTATGGAATAATTTTTTTTTCTTCTTCAAATCTCCTTGTTATTAATACCTCCGGACTGAATATTAATATCTCATAAAAAAGGTAATATTCAACAATCTTGCGTATATTTAGTGCATAATATTGCATGGGCGTCACCAGGGAGGGTGCGCTGGGTGCGAACGCACCCTCCTTCAGAACCTTAAAAAAAAAAAAAAAAAAAAAAAAAAAAAAAAAAAAAAACGCTTCAGTCTGCGAGCGACCTCAACGCCGGGCGCTAAATAATTGTTCTTTTTTATTTTTGTTTTTATTTTTATTTTTTATTTTGCACCAGGAGGGAAAAAACACAAAAACAAAAACAGAAACAAAAACAAAAACAAAAAACAAAACAATCGCACCCCGGCTCTGGCAGCACTGATGCTATACATACAGTGTTTACTATAATTGACCGTGCTGTATACGTAAGGTATATTTCATTCATTGTGCAACGGATTATCAATTCAGAAAATGCAAAAGCTCCGTCGCATGGGAGGGAGATACCCCGTCCACACCCTCCTCCCCGTTATAGATCTCCAACTTATGATCAGTGGCGTAACTGCCCCCCCCCCCCCCCCTATCCGCTGGTACCAAAAAAAAAATCAAAATGGTAATTCAAGGATTAGTAAACTGCTTTTGAAACTTACATGAAAGGGTGAGCAAGAAATTATTTTTTTTTCTCTCTAAGATTTCTTTTAACCATAATTAAAGAGGCATCAATAGTGTGAAACATTGTTCAAAAAGCCCGGAGCCGACAAAAGATTGTGATTCAGCGTGATTCCTGGTTGGCATTCTGAACGATAAGGAGGATGGAGCAGTGTACTCAGAACATCCGAACGGCAAAGAGTCGCAATGCGAGATGTACACCTCTGTACGTTACACTTCGTTATATCAAAGCTAGATCACTGAGTGTTGCTTTACATACTATAGTCTATATTAAAATGCCTTGCATTGCCAATAATAAGACTTGACCTGGGCTATTTCCCAACTTTTCCATGTATAAAACACACACACACACACACAAACACAAACAATAATTATTAGGGGATGCTCGCAGATTTTAGACATCCTTCCCCCGCTTGGTCACTTCGACGCCCCCTCGCTGGTCACACCTCCCCAAATCATGTACATAAACTGACATCCTTGACTACCAGTGGCGCACCCCACCCCGTAATTTCCACAGCGAAAAAACAAAGCAACAAACGGTAGTTTTTGGACTGTAAGATGTTAAAACGCTCGCTCGCTCTGCTCGCTCGTATTTAATCGCTATGCCATTCTCCTGATGTTGCTGCCAGTATTAAATTGCCAGCAGTTGCACCCTGTGCGCCCACCCCCCCCCCCCTCCTCCTTAATTTCCAAAGCGAAAAGGAATAGCTACAAACGGCAGTTTTTAGATTGTAAAATGTCAAAATTTTCAAGCTCTCTCGCTCCGCTCGCTCGCATTTTAATCAATTCAATTCAATTCAATTCAAACTTTATTTCATTTTTCGAAAAGAACATAAACATTTCACTTTCTTTGGTAACACAGAATAAGGTTGCATAATCAAAACAAAGTAGATTGAGAAAAAAATAATTGTGGAACCTTGGGGTAACAAACACGTTGTAAGGAAAATTGATTGACTGAAGTGATACAGACGATATAATCGTTATGCCATTCTCCTGATGTTGCTGCCAGTAATTGCTAGCAGTTGCGCCCGGTGCCCCCCCCCCTTAATTTCGAAAACGAAAAAATATAGCTACAAACGGCAGTTTTTTGACTGTGTCAAAATTTTCAAGCTCACTCGTTCCGCTCGCTCGCATTTAATTGTTATGCCATTCTCCTGATGTTACTGACAGTAATTGCCAGCAGTTGCGCCCTGTGCGCCCCCCTTAATTTCCAAAGCGAAGAAATATAGCTACAAACGGAAGTTTTTTGACAGCAAAATGTCAAAATGTTCAAGGTCGCTCGCTCCACTCGCTCGCATTTAATCGTTATCCCATTCTCCTGATGTTGTTGCCAGTAATTTCCAGCAGTTGCTCTCGGTGCGCCCTGCCTAATTACCAAAGCGAAAAAATATAGCTACAAACAGTAATTTTTTTGCCTGTAAAATGTCAAAATTTTCAAGCTCGCTCGCATTTAATCGCTTTGCCATTCTCCCGATGTTACTGTCAGTAATTGCCAGCAGTTGCGCCCGGTGCGCCCCCCCCTTAATTTTCAAAGCGAAAAGATAGAGCTAAAACGACATTTTTAGTTTACTGTAAAATGCCAAAATTTTCGAGCTCGCTCGCTTCGCTCGCTCGCATTATCGTTGTGCTATTCTCCTGACGTTGCTGCCAGTTATTGCCAGCAGTTGCGCCGGGTGCGCCACCCCCCCCCCCCCCTTTAATCTCCAAAGCGAAAAAGATAGAGCTAAAAACAGCAGTTTTGGGACTTTAAAATGTCAAAATTTTCAAGCTCGCTCGCTACGCTCGCTCGCATTTAATCGTTATGCCATTATCCTCATAGTGCTGCCATCCAATTGCCAGCAGTTGCGCCCTGTGCGCCCCCCCCCCTTCATTTCCAAAGCGAAAAAATATAGCTATACAAACCGCAGTTTGGGATTGTAAAATATCAACATTTTCAAGCTCGCTCGCTCCACTCGCTCGCATTTAATTGTTATGCAATTCTCCTTTTTTTTTTCTTTTCACAAAAATTCCCCTCCCTGGGAGGGGTATCCCCCTCCTACACCCTCTCCCGCTCGGTTGCTTCGCTCCCTCGCCGAGGATCTCACACCACACCGTCACATAAAATGTACCCCCGTAATAGTCCTTCATAGTTTATTTATTTTTACTATGCTCTATAAGCGCGACTTTTACACTCTTGTTTTTGCAAAAAGTTCCTACCGTGGGAGGGGGTATCCCCCTTCCACACCCTCCGCACTGAAGGAGCGGAATGGATCATCGCCGAGGATCTCACACCGTCACATAATGTACCCCCGTATAGTCCTTCATAGCGAAAGATTCGTGTATGTATACAATCACATGTATAAAATATGTACAATATATAGAGTATGTGTAAATGTACATGATGACACAGGAGCCAATAAATCAAATTTTTAAAAAAACTCACAGTTGACTATCAAACTGTAAAAACGCACCCTCCTTGAAAAAAAGCTGGTAACGCCCCTGTATTGTTTGCCGGGTTTAACACTCAATTATCAAATCTTTCGAATTCAGTATTTGGCAATTGCGTGTTTCTGCCTGTTTAGTCGCATTTTACAGTTAAAGAAGTACATATTTTGCTACATTCCTTCGTGTGTCCTATATAGATTTATATTCTTTGCACATTGTACAATTGCTGCTGAAAATATTGGAGGGGCAGCGCATTGCTACTGGCTAGCATGTTGTATTTTAGGAATGATGCATACTTAAACAGAAGTGCTGTCTTAGGTGAAAGCAATTTATCAACACCTTCGGTAGAGTGCATAACTTCTCGGCGGCATGGAGCATGGGCAAAAGAAAAGATTCTCGTTTCTTCTCCTCTGACACCCCCATGCTACTGTCAATGACGGGTAATCCCGGCTCGTAAAGTAATGCGTAATTTGTCAAAGCGGGTAACGTTTCTTTATTCAAATGAAGCCTTTCGAATATCATGCAAATAATGCATGGAAAGCTCGGGGCTGTTGCTCTGCTGTACAGGGATTCGCAGAGATACGCCGGAGCTGACTTTTATTTTGAACATGTCAACAACAACAACAACAACAACAACAACAACAACAACAACAACAACAACAACAACAACACCTGCTCCAGCTTATCTCTGCGAAACTAGCTACTGGAAATAAAGAACGTCAAACTTGGTTTATTGTTATGAACCATTCTTAAGCATTAGCAACGGATCCGAACGCATCTCCATTTTTTTAAATTCGTTTGGGCATTCGTTATCTCGATATGCCTTTAGAGAAGGAGCGAAATCTCTTTGTGCAATTTTTTCGTAGATTCATTGCATGACAACTCTTGAATGCTTACAGACATTCCACTGTCTTTGACTGTGCTCTAAGCCGCTCTTTTGCAGAGTTTGAATATATCATGGAGACCTCCGTTCAAAAGAAATGTGGAAATCCTGTGTGGGACTTGGGGGTAACATGGCAGGGAACAAATCCCTTCAGTTTTTTTTTTTTCATTAAAAAATCTATCAACTACCTTGCGCACAAAATGGCTTCGTTTGGGAAGTTTAGAACTTGAATGTGAAATCTTTCTGATTATGAAATGTAATTGGCTAAAGCATGACCCGATTTATGTGTATCATGTTACAGTTAACAATCCGAAGTATGCCTAAATTTTTTTAACTGATTTTTGTTCACGTGTCCTGTTCTCTATCCACATTGCTGCCGAAGGTATTGAAAGGGGCTTCGAACTGCTGCTCGTTCGGTTTGCTGTGATTGAGGAACTATGCATATTTAAACAGGAACGCTGTGTTTCGTCGAAGCAAATCATCAACACCTGCGATAGATCTCATTAATTCTTCCCTGCACGGAGCGACATTCGTCAAATAGAACTTAAGATAGGGATTTTCAACTTTTCGTCGAGGCGGCATGCACACTGAAATTCAAAATGGCTGCCTTTCGATATGTTTGTCGGACATTCCAAATCCATCCGTCACATGAATGTGAAGTTAGCATGTCCAAAAGCCCTTGTGCATGAAATATTATTGCCACAAGTCATTTAGAAGCCAAGACAAAAAATTTTAAGCCCTAATTGTTTCTTCATAGCGGCCATGATATTGGAATTCAGGATGGGGGCCGACCCAGTGGTCGTGTCTCTTGGAACCGGCTATTTTTTTTTTCTTTACAATCAGCGCCCCCAAAATACCTCTAGAAACAAAATTTCATACTCTCCGCCGATGCAAGCATCTCGACCAATCTTTACAGCTACATATCTGCGCTACTACCAGTCTTATTATATACATACCAACAGTATGCATGAATTCCTGAATCTGTAATGCCTAACAAACATGCTATGTTTGGTACTTTTCCAGACATAAAGAGTCTGCAATAAACATTTGAATCAAACACACCATTTCTAATTGTCCGTTTTGCTACTCGTCCATTTATTTCCATTTGCTATTCGTCCATTTATACTACAGTGTATATACAAGGGTTTGGAATAAATCGTTCCACAGTATATAAGTGACTAATTACTGTACTTGCTTCGTTCAAATAGCTAACGAATCAGCGATTCCGTTAGATTTTCCATTACTCAGCATAAACTGCACGTATATGGTATAACCCCCTGTCAGATAAACCCTTGCAATGTCGAATGTCATAAAAGATTCTATACGGAGAATAGATTCTTTGATATCATGCGAAATCAATGCTCACTATAATTCTCGGTTTTGCCAGTATGTGAGGCACTCGTATAGACCAATTCGGTTTGGGTACTGTTTTTCTGGTAATTTCTAACCGGGGGCTTCAAGTATGCCTGACAAAAGATAATTCATGCACTGACATTGCAACGCACCTGACTCATCTCATAACCCATTGAAAGTGCTTTTGTTCTTCTTTGGAAGCCCCCAGTTACGGCTGCCATTTAAGCTACAGTGCTCTGTTACGAATAATGTGGTATTGTTAGGCAGAACAGTAAGGCCAAACAAGCAGATATTGGTAGAAGTTGAATCCAGAAATTAAAGAATGGAAAGCTTATGACTATCGAAGTTTATTGCATTTTCCAAAACTGCAATGGCCGTCTCAAGCACATTAGTAATATGTGACGAGGACATTGTCATTGCCTCACAATTGATATCTGACTTGTTTGTTCATTTAAAAAAAAATCTAATAAAAGTGTGGGGTTTTTTTTTTCAATATGGACAGGGAGGTATCACCTCCCTGTCCATATTCACAAACAACATTGTAAAGCCGAATGCCCCGTCCTACTAATTGACGCAGACTAATGGAAACTGAGGCAAACTGATGCAAACTAATGCAAACTCAATGCAAACTACTAGTTAATGCAAACTAACGCAAATTGCTAATATTTTAATGCAAACTAATACAAACCGTTAGCGGTGAAAATTAGGGAGAATTACCACACCTGGACCTGGCTCTTTGTAGGCCACTTAGTCGTCTCGAAACAGATATCGATCAAGTAAATCCATCCTATCAACGAATGACTAACGTCACGTTTACTTCAGTTCTTCAAGCATCTCATCTCAACAGTCAACTAAAACGCGGAAAATCATTTGTATTGAAATATTAAGATATTTTTTTTTTTACCAAATAGATGTCACGTAGATTCTATTTTGCTTTTAAAATGTGGAAAATGTAGAACAGAATGATTAATGATTACTTTGAAGGTCGAAATACTAATTAAAGCAAACTCAACACAAATTCCCAAGACACAACGCTATCCTATGTGAAAACCACGTAATATCAATTACAAATATCAAAAAATGACACCCCGAAATACTACTTAATGCAAACTCAACACAAACTCCAAGACACAACGCTATCCTATTGAAAACCACCTAAATCGATTCTAAATATCGCAAAATGACACCCCGAGGCCAAGAGACAACGTTATCCTATGTGAAACTGACCTAAATCGATTACAAATATCGGAAAATGACACCCCGAAATCCTAATTAATGCAAACTCTAAGACACAACGTTACCCTATGTAAAAACGACCTGATTCGATTACAAATATCGGAAAATAACACCCCAAAATATTTTAAAAATCTAGATATTTGACAACCTAGGTTTCACGGAAAGTTGGTGCAATCAAGCATCATATCTCACTCTAGCAGAAGCAAAAATTCAGTTAGCGCCAGATTAAATGAAAATTATAAGGAAGAGTGGCGCAGTGATGTATAGAAGACATTTTAATCCCCAATGTTTGCACTATCGAATTTTCAAGCAGGAGCTTCATTTTAAGAAATACCTCCAACACTGGAATAATTCACAGGGAAATTTTCATGCAAATTCCGTTGTGCTAATCACAAATTCCCAACAGTTTCTGGAAGATACTCAAATGCTTTAAAATCAAAGATTGTGTGAATAAAAGTGGTGATGAATTCTATTACCTTTTCATTGCAGCCTCTGAATGAACAGCGAAAGAAATAGACCTGCTTAATAAGATAACACAGAAAAATACCCAAAACGAAGGTTGATCATTTAATTGTGAAAAGTACGAAAAGAGGGCAGTTCTTTCTATTTAAACTAAGTTTTGTAGTTATAGATGACACATGTTAAGATGACTATATTTCGTCCTTTTCTTAATTACTGCATAAGCCTTTTTTTTTTTTTTACAGATTGTGACTTCTTTATCTGTAACGTGTCTTTTCACTCTCCCCTCCTTCTCTTCATTTTTCTTCCTCTCGCTCTCATCTCCATTTTCCTTCATTCTTTGTTCACTTATCATATGCATATATTTCCGTACGTCTTTGGGTTTTTTATTTTCCCTTTTTGTTTTTCTTAACTATACGTGACTCGTATTTCTTTCATTCTAAATTTGTACAGCTGTGCTCATGTCATCAGTTTTGGGTCCTTCTCACTCTTAGGAATTCCCTTTCCCCTCTTTTTCTCTCCCACCGCCTCTCTCTCTCTCTCTCTCTCTCTCTCTCCATATTTTCATTCTTTTTTTTTGTTCACGGGGTCGTGTATTATAATAGGCCTATATTACATATTACTGTGCATTTTCTTGGTTCTTTTCATCAATCGTGATTCACTCTGATTTACTTATATACTTATTTTTTATATTTTCAAAGTTACTTGCAACTCTGTTTGTATTATTGAATTGAAATATGACTTTACATTGGACTCCGATATCAAGAATATGGGTTATATAGTGAAGGAAATAAAATTTTAACTTTCCACTAATCACAATACTGCAAACTTGTGAAAGGAAAGTGTCTATCGATTAACAGGTTCTGAAATGCAAACTCCTTAGCGCAGTTGGTCTTAAAATAAATCTGTTTCCCCACAAATTACTGACAATTACTGTACCAAAACAATCAAAATCACATTGGCTATATTAATAGTTGCCTTTGTATGTTAGTACTTTTATCAATGTTTGTTCACAACATCAGGTTAAACAAAACCCCACATACAAAGAATATTTATATACTAACCAATTTATATTCAACCTTGACACATCGACAATCTATCATTTATTTTAAGAGACAATTTAGGAACCAAATATCACAACAATGTTATGTTTGAAATGTTGAATTCTTCTGTTCGATATCAGCTCCCCTCTCCATCTCTTCTTTCCCTTCTAATCTTAAGTTGTCTCATCTATTCCTTCTGTTTCGTATCCTTCCATCTCATTTTCTGTAATCATTGCGGGGCTTTAGTTTCAGTTGTTATAGTTATTGGCTTGTTTCTAAAGGTATGAATACTTTGCTGTTGTTGTTGTTGTTTGTGTAAATTACGGTTCTGTTATGATGGGATTTTTTTTCGGGGGCCTATCTAATATACTGGCTGTGCTTTTGATTTTGACTCCTCCACTTAGGTTCTTAAACTAGATATTTACGGTTTGTTGCAAGCGTCTATAATTTGAACATGATTTGAGATTATTATGTTTTTTACATAAAAGATAGATTTTTCCTTTTTTTCATAATCATTGTAACTAATTTTTTCCTGTTCTTGTGAACACAAAGTGGAAATGAATTCAGATCAATTCAATCAAAGTATCGATGTGATTTATTTATTTATTTATTTTTTTTTTGGGGGGGGGGGGCAGGTAATACAAGCTGCGTAGGCTCCTTTGACTACATAAATGCTCTTCTGTTGCAAAAGTTTCATGTGCTTTATCATTTTTTGTACGTCCAAAAAAAATGGACAAAAATGCTATTGTATAATCATTATAAGTCAATTATGTTTGTTTTTGTGCTAGCGAACACAAAGTGGAAATAATTTCAAATCGAATAGAATTAATCAATCATTCATACAATCAATCAATCAATCAATCAATCAATCAATCAATCAATCAATCAATCAATCAATCAAGCAAGCAAGCAAGCAAGCAAGCAAGCAATCTCCTAGACGGTGCATTTTGTTTTACCTATTGTTGTGAACAAGCATTCATGAAAGTATTAACATACAAATATAAGTCAATTATCAGTATTGATATTACCTATTATTCCATCGTTTCGGCACATTAATTGGCAGCAATTTGGAGGAATCAGATACAGTATTATAAAGAAAATCGATCTAATGCGCTCGGGAGTTTGCGTTGCACGATCTGTTAATCGATCGACACCTTCCTTTCATGACGTGTTTGCGGGACTGTAGTCGGAAGTTGAAAGTTCATTTTACTCAACAACCCATATTCTGGCTATTGGAGTCCAATTTAAAATCATATTTCATGTTATTACTTCAATAATAAAGAGTTGCACGTAACTTTAAGTCTATACAAACAGCTATGATAAAGTGAATAAGAGTGAAATACGATTGATGAAAAGAAACAAAGAAGAATGTACAGAAACACATGCTTTATATAAACGATATAGTGAACAAAAAGGAAGGAAAATATGACGACAGATGAGAGAGAGAGGATAAAAAAAGAGCAAGAGGAAACTGTAAGAAGGACACAAAGCTGATGACAAATTCCTTGGACAAATTAACGAAAGAAATATGAGTAACATAAAGAACAACAACAAAGAAAATTAAAAAACGCAAAAACGTACAGATATATATTCATACGATGAATAAAGAATGTTAAATGTTTCTTAGGGGCACCATGTGTGGGTTCACATGTCTACGGGCAATAGTAAATAACTTCTGTGTCCCCTGACCCTCATTTTGGCTCCATTTATTTCATTTTTATTTTATGTGACATATACAGTAGGCCTACAGTGCATTCCTTTGTAATGTTCATTCTGGTTTTGTTTCATGATTGAAATGTTTATGATATGTATCCTATATTCTTTACTTGGTCGAATAATTACATGAAATATGGACACAAGAGCGAGAAGAGAAAGGAAGAGAATGAGGGGAGAGTGGGATACATGTTGCAGATAAGGCACAGGCTGTGAAAAGGGTTATGTAGGAATTAAGAAAAGGTCGAAAAAATATTAGTCATCTAAACATATTTCTTTATTAACTTTAAAACTTGGTTTAACTAGGAAGGACTGCCATCTTTCCACAATTGAATAATTGATCCACCTTCATTTTGGGTATTTCCTGTGATATCTGATTAAGTATTTCTTTCGCTGCTCATTTAAGAGGCTGCAATGAAAAATTAATCACCAATTTTATTCTTATTGCAATGGGTACAAAATCTTTAATTTCTAGGAATGTGATTATATCTTCCAGAAACAATTGGCAATTTGGGATATGCCCGACGGAATTTGCTTAAAAATTTCTCTGCGAATCATTGGAGTGTTGGAAGTATTTTTAAAAATAAAGCTCCCGCTTGAAAATTCGAGAGTTCTAACATTGGGAATTAAAATTTCCTCTACATCACTACCCCACTCTTGCTGGAAACTGTTATTCAGTCTGGTGCTAATTAAATTTGCGCTTCTGCAAGAGTGAAAATTTGATACAGGAAAATAATAGTGTTTTGGAAGTATGGTTTTACATGTCCTATATATAATATCGTGTTTGTTTGTTTTTTAATATCGAGGTGTTATTTTCAGATATTTGTAATTGATGTAGGTAGTTTTCAGGCAGAAAAACTTTTTGTTTTTGAATTTGCATTACTAAAGTGTTTCGATGTGTCATTTCCCGATATCTATAATCGATTTAGGTTATTTTAACATTGGTAAACGTTATGAGTTTGCATATAATTTGTACATCGGGTGTCATTTTCCGATATTTGTAATCGATATAGGTGATTTTCACATAGGATAGCGTTGTATCTTCGGGTTTGCATTAATTAGTATTAGGTGTTACAAAAAAAAAAAACATTTCCCACTCTTGATGCTTAATAGCTCGAAAACTATATATCAGATAAAACTGTCATTGATATGAGTTGAATTGAATTGAATTGAATTGAATTGAAATGGTGTTTTATTAATCAATATCTTTCGCAGCCCGGAGGCTGAATTACAGACATTGTTAACAATGGCCATGTATACATTAAAAATGCTCACAAAATACAATGTATAGCGATGAAAAAAAAATACATTAAAATAACAAAGGGTCAATCTTATTCATCAAAACCATTGCACAATTAGATTAACATATAATACAAAACAAAATCAGATATTACAGATACAATATATTACTGTTCTCAATGATTATAAAAAAAACCAATAAATTTATATTAATTATATATACCAGTCATTTATACTATATTAATTGATACAGATGTTGTGTTGTCATACGGCTCAAATCAACACATTTTACGCAACAAAAATAATCAGTTTATCAAAAATAATCAAAAATAGTCAGATAAACAAAAATAATCAGATAATCATAAGGCTCAAATCAAGACATTTTTACACAACAAAGATAATCAGTTTGATTTAAAAAAAAATGATATCCTCACAATCTTCTCTTCGTAATATACATAAACTTCCATATCAGAATACATTCAATCTATACACAGCGCATTACATCAAATCAGTCAATCAATGATTCGCATTACATAATGTGCATTTGTATATACGAAAATAGCATCTGATAATTGCACATCTCTCCCCCTCTTTCTCTCCCCCCCCCCTCTCTTTTTTTCTCTCTCTTTCTCTCTCTCTCTCTCTCTCTTCTAACTCTCATTCCACTATTGACACACACTCTCACGTACAATATGTATATCTAACAAACAAATAGTATACTATTGTTTCTATGACCAACACTCTGTGTTATATTATTGCACATTTTACACCAAAATTCGATCTCACAAATAACTAACACCAAAACGCTAAAACACAACGTTATAAAAAAAAAATCCAACCGTTTTTGAGACAACGCATACCATGCACATCATAATTAAAACAATATGATATATATACTTTCAAAAATTACATCTTCACATAATGAAGGGAAATAATAAATGCTCTGTGGCATTTTATGAAGGAGACATAAACAAAACAAACAGACAAAGAAACAAAACACTGTACTATTCATTAGTACAATGTATGAGGTAGAGAATGGCACTATTTGAAACCATTTTGTTTGAAACCGCTTTAAGAAAGTCTGATATTTGCACATCTCTCTCTCTCTCTCTCTCCACCTCTCCACCTCTCTTTCTCTCTCTACTCTCTCTCTCCTAACTCTCATTCTACTTATACACACACTCTCCCGTACATCTAACCAGCAAATAAAACACTATTGTATGTAACCAACACTCTGTATATGATATAAATTGCACAGTAATAACTGAATAGTGTACATTTTAGTTGGAGGTGATTTGAATATGAAAACCTATATATAAGTTTTATGAAATCCTATGATTAATTTCAAAGTTAGGGTTCCAGATTTTGGTCAAATTTTTAACCCTCTGTACAAAACCTGAACTTTACTCAGGAACTAATGACGTGTATGTGAGTGTGTACATGCGATGACCCTGAACAATGGACCTGGATACCACCTGTTCAGAGCTCTGCTCCAAGGCACGTGGATGCTTTATTAATTATTCATGATGGATTACCTGGGCACTGCTAGTTTAATTCCTAGCAAAGGGTGAAATACATGCACATGAAAAAAATAAGCACATGTTTCCATGTGCTTGCATACACCACACTTCAGAATGAATAAAGACTATCTGTGATAGCCTTCTCATGAATAATGTAGCATTCAAATCCTGGTCATTGTCCAGGACCATTGACTATCTTGGTGTCAACTACACACTTCCGTCAAGGAGGTTTAATACATTGGAGTTCCAACTGGCTGCAATTATTCAAACAGTTGTCAGATTTCTATTGATGTACAAAAGAATTCCACAGGTGCACTTGTGCCTTTGATGATCGATGTTCCAAGCCGCCGTCTTCCTGAGCAATCTGAAGATTCATTTTGAACGTTATCATAATGTTGGCCATATTTTGCTTATTTATTTATTAAATGACATGAAATGTTACGTAATGATAAAGCATGTAAAACAAAAGTCCATTCCGTCCAGAAATTTGCGCAAAAGTGTAAATCAGAGCTGTATCATGTGAAAATGTTTAAAACTGTACCATCCTGGAAAGCTGCTTTTATCACTTTTCCGCTTAATTTCCACAAATGAAACTAATGTGGAATAATCTTCAAGTATAATTCTTTATTGATAGATATATCAGATTAGTGCCCGGGTATGCCTAGTCGAGTAATTTTCATCTTTATTTCAGCATTTTTGCTCAAATTCCATTCGCGCATCCTCGTGTCTGTACCACCTACCTTTTATAAGAAGGGATAGCGAAAAGTAATTACCATCACAAAGACATATCTTCCTTTGAAAGGGGCTGGTGATTATGCAATGAAACACGAGTCAATTGTCTTCCTATCTGAGCGGCAGATCCAGTTTGCCACATGCTTCAAATATTTTTGAGCGGCGGCTTCGAACATCTAGCAAAGGAAATAAGACGGTTGTGACTCCATTCTCTAGAACCTCCTTGCTTCCATACACACCAATTGACTTCTGTGCAAAGTTAAAGTTTTGTACAGATGGTTGAAAATAGAGCAAAATCTGAAAACTAGATGAAAAATTAATGTTTAATTTAATGAAACTGAATTATGCTGTCATTTTGAAATTGCCTCCAACAAAATTGTAAACCATTTAGCTATTGCTCATATCAATGTCAGCGTTATCTGATATATAGTTTTTGAACTATTAAGCATCAAAAGTGGGAAATGTTTTTTGTTACACCTAATATTTAGGGGTGTCATTTTCCAATATTTGTAATCGATATACGTGGTTTTTACATAGGATAGCGTTGTGTCTTGGAGTTTGAGCTGAGTTTGCATTAATTGTTAGTATTTCGGCCCTTAATGATCGATCATTAAAATCCGTATTTTTGTGCCTCATTCTGTTCTACATTTTCTGAATTTTGAAAGCAAAATAAAATGTAAACGACATCTGTTTGGTCAAAAAAATATGAATTCGATGATATTTCTATAAAATGGTTTTCCGAGTTTTTGCTGCCTGTTGAGGTGAGATGCTTGAAGTAGCAAGTACTGAAGTAAACATGACGTTAGTCATTCTTCGATAGGATGGATTTACTTGATCGATATCTGTTTCGAGACGACTATCAAAGTGGCCCAGGAAGAGAAACAGGCCACAGGTGCTGTAGGCCCTAATTCACCCTAATTTTCACCACTAACGTTTTGTATTAGTGTGCATTAATTAGTATTTTGCGTTAGTTTGCATTAATTAGTAGTTCGCATTGAGTTTGCATTGAGCTTGCATTAGTTTGCATTAGTTTGCGTCAATTAGTAGGACCCGTAAATTAACAAACATGTAGGAAAAAAGGAACCAGTGGGACTCGAACCTGTCATCTCCTGCTTTCCCTTCTTCTCTTTCTCATTCATGTTTACTACCTTTAAGATATAAATATTCATAAGTTATGTAATTATGTTTCAGGAGTCTGTATATATGTTATATTCTTATACACTCTGTACATCATTATGATTATTACTCGTCATGGTGACCTACAAATTTTACAAGCTATATGCTTTTAGTTGGGTCACCCCATTTCCGTTTGTATAAGTACTCTATATTCTGTTAATTCATGCTGATATATTACTGTAATATTATGTGTCAATATGTAAACATCAATGCAATGCAATGTAAATGGAAATGAAATGGATAAATTCAATTCAATTCAATTCAATTCAATTCAATTCAATTCAAATTCAATGTAAATGTAAATGTAAATGAAATGAATAAATTCAATTCAATTTAATTCAATTCCGGGCAGCGACACTACCACCAGGCTTTATGTTATATACGGCACTGACGTAGAGAACCAGAGCGGGTTGATAGATATCTATGAACCCGCTCTGTAGAGAACAATCCCACGCCCTCAACGGATTATTATCAAAATGGCCACCTTTGATTCCATAATGTTGGGCCACGGAACTCTGAGTTCTGTGTGTTGGGCCCACTGAACTATATAGAGTTCAGTGGTTGGGCCAGGCTATCGGCCAGAGTAAGCCCACTTAGCGCACTACGTGCGCTTTATCTGGTAGATAGAGTTCAGTGCAAGAAGAGCGTGCGCTTCTGTCCAGCTAGTCTAGCTTCTGGACTCTTTTTACTCGTAGGGGTGATTCAGTGTACGCGACAAGACGTATGAGGGCGTGACACCCGAGGATTGCGATACGCCGAGAACTGCGATACCCGAGTCTCTCGATTATCGCAATAAGAAAATTTGCGCCCTCTCTTGGTTTATCGCACCAAGGAAAAGGGGACGGAGCCCAGACTACTGTCCAGCATGCAGTATAAAGAAGCGAGACGGCAGCGAGTTAGTGCAATTAACAAGCGCGCTGCTGCGTGTTGGTATGTAGTGTACTGCGCATGTCCGATAACGGAGGATGATCTCTCTCAGCGCGGATTTCAATTTGCAACGATCACAGTGACATCAAAGGTAAGTTTTGTACTAATTGTTATCATATGTAATTTCGTGGTCTTATGAATGAAAGGAAATAACTGGACCTGGGCTTTTTTTCTTTTCTTTTCGCCGTGATGTTGCGTTAGTTTCACTGAAGAACAAACTTCGTTTTTTGGGGGAAATACTCTTAACAAGTTACAATTATACGGTACAGTATACCACTCCACCAGTCCCATCCTATTGCCAGTTATGTACAATTAATGTATGTTACAGTACTATGTGTGGTTTTGGTTTAGAATCTAACGCTAGCTAGACCTAGCTAGCTAACCGCACCAGCGACCCTAACTGCGAAGCCTCAACGTGCAGCGTTGGGGCTGTGCCGTTTTCGCATTCAGATTGAGGAGTTGTACAAAACGGTGCCGTTTCGGCGTTATATTTCCTTAATTTTTCAACAAAAACTACTAGGAATACTTACATGGGTCGATTTAATAAACCTAAATGATTAATTTCGGCGACTGTGTGATGCATTTCATTGCTTATAGTGCAGAAAATGTTGTCTTTCTAAGGCGAATATCTTCAGCACGCTGTGAATGTGGCAATGGAGTTATTCGTGACTGTTGTTATTGCTCCCGCTCAGCTGCGAGGCAGCCGCCAGGACCGCGCCTTGCGGCGCGGTCTCCGGGGCTACAGCGACCCTAACCCCGTCGCGGGGCGCTGTAACACGTATTTGTCCGTATGGGGACGCTGCTGCGGTTACAGCGACCCCAACCCGTAATACAACGCCCCGCGCCGGCCCGGGGTTAGCTAGCTAGCTAACTAACGTTAGCACAGCCCTGTCGCTGTACACAAATGTCGCTGGCGCAGGGTGCTACTGTCACTAGATCTAGACTAGTGTTAGTAATACTCTGAAAACCAGGCTCTCTCAGCAATGCTCAGGTTGAGCATCACTCGGCACTGACAGCAGATTCAGAACTTGACCGACAAGTATGTCTAACCGTAATTCCGCGAAAAACTTCTCATTTATAATAATAAATGACATTGGCTGGGTCAGGTTTTCGCTTCTTTGGACAGACACCATTGATAGTCATTGATTCATACGCTTCTTCTTCTTCTGATTAAGTCTGCCTCCTTCAATAGACTGAAGATTCTTGCAGACTGGTGCTATTTACATTATAATACAATTTATTTACAGATATTTACAAGCACATAGAAAATTTGACGAAAATAACTAGCCACTGTGATCAACCGTTAGACAGTTTCGAAATGATCCCACAGATGGCGCTGAAACAATTCATGGCTATTGCGACGGTTTGAACTGTTCTGGTTCAACGCAACTTCGACCCAGTTGCAGTTTCCCCCGCATAAAAATGATTATTTTTTCCAACCTGGTTTTCAAACCAATCTGGAAAAAAATATAACGTTACAGGATTAATCATACAATCACTATATCGGTACACTTACGTTTATTGACTAAAGTACTAGTGAGTTGTTCGAGCGCTAAATTTAACTTGGTAATATTGTATGGAGCATTTGACTTGCCGCGCCGTAGACATTCCTGCGGTCATTTTTCAAATGAAGGCGGCGATGAATTGGGGAGCGCTGCAAAGAAGTGGGGGAAACAACCAGAAAACAGGAGGAAACAGTGGAAGAGGTGAGTCAGAATGTTGACTGGTTAATCCTGTATATATTTTTTCCAGATCGGTTTGAAAACCAAGCTGGAAAAAATATAAATAATAACCATTTTTATGCTTGGGGAACTGGGTCGAAGTTGCGTTGAACCAGAACGGTTTAAACCGTCGCAATAGCGTATGTATCAATGGTGTCTGTCTAAAGAAGTGAAAAACTGACCCAGCCAATGTCATTATTATAAACGAGAAGTTTTTCGCGGAATTAGACATATACTTGTCTGTCAAATTCAGAACGTGACTGTGAATGGAGTGCCGCTAATTGCTAATTTAATAAGCTCGACCAGACGTCATGCTGTGGGTTGTGTATACATGTGTAGTTAATTAATCGCTAATAAAATAGAATAATAGAACTAGTCCAACAAATGCAAGTGATTTTGTAGAGCTCTTCTTGTTCTAGCTTCTTCTTCTTCTTCTTCTTCTCCTCCTCCTCCTCCTTCTCCTCCTCCTCTGCCTCCGTCTCCTTTTCCTTCTTCCTCTCCTCTTCCTCCTCTTCCTTTAAATGCAGCGTGTAGCTTCGACCATACACCAACGCAATGGCGGAAATGGTGTCTGGATGACGAGGGGTGTTGTAATTTAATTTGTATGCGATTTGGTTGAATTGATGTTGCTCGCTCTCTACCAGTCTACACATACAACATGTTGCTGCCATATCAATTGCACACTGATATAGGATCTGTCTAGATCCTATATCAGTGTGCAATTGATATGGCAGCAACATGTTGTATGATAATAATCTTGGCATAAGGGTCTAGATCCCTTATGCCAAGATATTATCATTAGGCACTTTCAGGATATTACATGTCAGAATCAAGTTGTGAAGATTAAATAATCAATTGCATTTTGTTAAATTCACAAAGATAAAAACCCAGCAAAATATGTGCCGTATAATATTTAGTGATTTGCTGAGCCTGAGTGCAGTGTGTAGCCAGTAGTAGGGGATCTAAGTTTACATGTAGGTCAATGTAGCCAATAAGCAAGTAAATGAGTAATTAACAGGTCATCTTTCGGTTTTGTATTGTATTGCTACGCCCACAAAAGGGAAAGCTTTTTGTATGTTTTAGAGTTAGCTACATTAAGTTTACAATACTCTTGAAACCTAAACAACCCCATCCATCCCCTTCTAGTAAACTAAAGACAGTATTAATTAGTAAACTTTTCAGGAAAAGACCAGACTGCCTGGGGTGTGAGTTTAGTGTATGAGTTTAGTGCATTACATTGCTATGACATGACATGATCAAACCAATTTTGACACATATTATTTACCAGTTTTTAGTTTTAATTTTGGAGAAAAAAAGGTTCAGCACATATTGAAACCCAACTCAAAAGCAAACCTTGAAGAGTTCCTCCACCCCCTCCCCCCCCCCCCCCCCCCCCCCCCCCCCAAAAAAAGAAGGCCCTAGACTAATGTATTTCAGGAAAAAAAAAAGACTCAACAACATTCCGGAAGAAAAGACTCAAATTATCTTTTAAATGTATATTTCATGTTACTATCTCATCCAATGATTTTCAGATGAGTTTCACTATTATAGTAGGCACTTTTCGATTTGCACGTTGAGCCAGGCGTCACCGTGGGTTGATATATTTTTTATGTACTGCGCATACGTGAGTGTCGACCCTCGGCTCATCACCCAATTTTCGAACGCGTCCACCCTGGTTATCACCGTCCACCCAAATCACTTGCGCCGCTCAACCCGCCTTATCTATGACGTCACACTCCTCTCACGATAGACGAAATCATGTGAAAGAGCGCGATGACTCTTGGGAAATCTGTGCTCAGTTCACCTGTTTTCCTATTTCTTTCGAGAGAATATAATTACCTGAAAGCTTATGATCTTGATACGTCACAGCAGCAGCGCTGACATGCAAACTACAGCCTCTGGTACCTATAATGTACTTTATTTGCCCGCTTTCGTTGTTCTGCAATTTGCCACTGCATACTGTAGTCCCATACATGCATTTACACGTAATGCTGTACGCAATTACCTCTCGGTGCATGGCCTGGTGCAGTGCATTTACCTTGTATTCTTTCCATGCATCATGTTTTAAAATCCACATAATTCATCCCAGGATACCTATTCGGCATCTAGTCAAAGACAAAATAGATATTACAAGTTAAAAAAAACAAGTCACAAATTCTGCATTATATGCACCCAAGGCACAGGTTGCCTCCTGCACACGTCACGAGACGTGACGCCCGAAATCAAAATGTTTTTAGCAGCGGGTCAACGTACAGACGTGACGCCTTGACATACTCTTGCACTCGGCGTCACAACCTTCATGTTCACCCAATCGAAAACTCCCTAATATATCTCTCAGTTCTGAAGTTATGTTTTTTATTCTAATGTTGGGACAAGGAATAATATATGACCATGCAAACTGCAGAACATTACCATTGCCACATTTGGTGATCACCATCATCGCATGAAATGTTTTACAGTGCACTCCCGTTACAACGAACACGGTTATAACGAAATTGCGTTATAATGTAAAGTAAAACTTCTGGTCCCAAAATTATTGACATTAAAGTCTATGGTACAAAATTCGGTTATAACGAACACGATTACAGCGAAATTTTTGTTACAACAAAGTCTTTTCCGAGCGCTACTGACAAAGAAAAACAAAAGAAATGTGCTCCGTTATAACGAAATGCTGATAGCTTTCGAAAATACGTAGCGGAACAAGCATTTATAGCGTCCCTGCATGGGCGAACGCTCCACATTAATGTGTGTTCGCTCCGTGTGTCACGCACAGTTTCCGAGGGTAGCTTGCGTTATTGTAATACAATAATCTGAAATTAGATAACATTATTTTATTCGTTTTATTGTTCTGAAGGTTCTTTACAAAACACACAGATTCTGATACACCTAAAATGTCCGTTAGTTTGGAAATGAAATAAGGCTGGTTATTACAAACATTTTGGCATGATTTCAATTTTGTTATCAACAAGGTTTGTTAATCCGGCAATGAAATAATGGTTCTTATTACGACAGTACGTTAATCGGAACATTAAAGGACAAGTTCACCTTCATAAACATAAGGATTGAGAGAATGTAACAATAATAGTAGAACACATCAGTGAAAGTTTGACGAAAATTGGACAATCGATGCAAAAGTTATGAATTTTTTAAATTTTTGTGTTGGAACCGCTGGATGAGGAGACTACTACAGCTTGTGAGTCATATGCCTACAACAGTATAAAGAAAATGTAAAAGAAAATTCAACATATTTTCACTTTTCTCGCATAATAAAGGAGCTCTTGACTTGACTCTTTCTAAAGGCAGGGGGAATAATATTACCCATAACATTTGTCGGTAACGAGTCAGGGGAATGTGTATTTTTTTCAAAAGATGGAATTTTGTGAAATTCTCTTTATATTTTCCTTATATCGTTGTACGCATGTGACATCTAAGTTATTCATACACTGCAGTAGTCTTCTCATCCAGCGGTTACTGCACAAAAACTTCAAAAATTCATAACTTTTGAACGGATTGTCTGATTTTCCTCAAACTTTCACTGATGTGTTCTACTAATATTGCTACATTCTCTCAATCCTTATGTTTATGAAGGTGAATTTGTCCTTTAAAGGTCAATAGCACAATCAGGGTATGCAAATGCGTAACAGGGTAAAAATGAGAAAACTTGGTGAAAATGTGTTTTTTGCTGTTTGTTGTAGCTGAGTGTTCAAATTTTCATTTCATGTAAAGAAAGAGTGAAAATTTTGCATTTAACTGCACATAAATTAGCATTTTAATTAGGGGTGTCAAATTACATTGAAATGACTAATATATTGCAAAAAATCATTTTAAAAAAAAGGAGAATTTTTTTTTTTCATCTGAAATTGCTTTTAGATATTCCTTTTAAATACCCCTTTTATTCACCTCTAGCACAAAGGCATGACATATCACAAAATATGAATTAATGTCATATTTTCACTACTCAAAATTGATGATCAATTTCGTAGGCATTACTTTGAATTCATATAAAACCACTTTTATATATTTTATAATATTTCACTTTTGCCAAAGTATGAAGAGGTGAAACTTTCAGGAATAGGTAACAAACATGTACTGGTCATTATTACAAAGTTTTATGAAATTAGGGCTGGTATTTTATAAGATATGGTATTTTTCATCAAAAAATTATCTGTACAGTTTGACCTTGAAGGTGAACATAATGTTTGGATCCATTCTCATATTTGTAAACACAGATAGAAGAATGAATATGAGATTTATGATGACTTGAGTTGATATCCAAGTTGTGACACTCAAACAATGACATATTAAGCCAAAATACTATGTTTTTACTTATTAAATGATATCTTTAAGAATTGAAAAAGCATTGAAATAAGAACACTGAACACTTATCATATGACCTTAATGCAGTAGAACATGGGCATGGATCAGTCTTATTTTTCCTCAGCAATTTGTAAAAATATAAAAAAGTAAGTTCTTATTGCTCAAATTTGCTCAAATTTTCACACAATATATTACTACATATATGTACAATTCATCGCTAAAAAAGCAAGGATATTCAATTGGGGGAAAAGATTCAAATAGTAGTCAAATTAGGATATACCTCACTGGAAATAATAGAAAAACGGCTGCACTTATTTTCCTCAGCATTTGAAAATGGCTCGAAACTCAAAATTGGCTGAATATTTATTGGCAAACAGCACACCATATTGTAGTGTATCTTTGAGCAGTACTTCAAGGAAAAGCAGAAAAATAAGCTGTTTCTCCATGTATAGCTGTACAGCATGGGTTAAAAGGTCACAATGTCACAAAAATAAGCCAGCATTACACTCCTACCATGACGGGACTCAGACCTCATAACTTTCTCCAGCAGAAAGGACCACTGTTTTTTATTGCATGCAAGCAATGCCAGGAAAAATCCATTGATTTGATACCAAACACATAGGGGTAGACTTAAAATTCGGACCTCAAATCTTGATTTTACATATTAAAAGTTGTAAAACGCTTTTTTTTATGCATTACATGGGTTTTCGGGCACATTTTGGTAATTAATCTTTGATAATTGATAGTAAATGAGAAAAAATTAGCTATTGTATTACCAAATGTGATTATTGATGTCTCAGTATGCTGCATGTGAATTTGAAGTCAGTTGGTGCATTCTTTAAGAAGTTACAAAATATTTTTTTTAAAGTGAGAAAGTCATGATTGCATACCCTGATTGTGCTTATCACCTAAAAGAAGAAGTTTTGTTAATCCAAAAGTGAAAAAGGTGAGTCCACTAACTAAACTTAAGAAATATAAACTTTATTATCATCTTAAGATAACCGGACCTTCAAAATAACCTTTCTCATTTTTTCTTTGATTAACAAACCTTCTTCGGAATAACGAACCTACTTCATTTTTGGATAAAAAAAAACTTCGGGACAACGAACCTTCGGAATAGAGAACCTTTCTCAGTTTTTGATTTACAAACCTTCGGAATGACGACCCTCATTTTGTTTTCCGATCAACGAACCTTTGGAATAGTGAACTTTTCTCAGTTTTTGATTTACAAACCTTCTGAATGACGAACTTCATTTCATTTTCCGATCAACGAACCTTTAGAAAACGAACAATATAGTTTTATCTGAATTATGAACTCTCGAATAACGAATCTTCGTTAGAGCGAAGCTTGAGATGAGCAAACCTTCAGAATTCAGGGAATGGCGAAACCTCAGAATAAGGAGCCTTTGGAATAACAAACTTTAGTAAGAAACGAACTTTGGAATAGCGAACTGTAACCGAATCCTAAACCATCATTTCCTATACATGTGTGACAATACAAACAACTTTATGCTCTCTTTTAAATGTAATATATAAACGAAATTTAAAGGCACCATCCCATTTAAAGGGGTCGTATAGTTTTGGTTGAGACCTAATTTCAGGTTTCTAACATTTTTTGGTGAGATAATCAGAAACCTCTTATGAAATATGAAAGAGCATGTAATTCTATGAGGAATTCAACGTTTATTTGATGAAAATTGGTTTTGAAATGGCTGAGATATCAAAAAAGAGCGATTCTACTAAAGTGTGGGACCCACACTTTATCACGATTGCTTTGTTTTACTTTGTTTTTGGATGTTTCAGTCATTCCAAACCCGATTTTCATCAAATGAACTTTGAATTCTTCTTAAAATGGTATGCTCTGTACTATATAATAAGTGTTTTCTTGGTATCTCACAAAAAGGTAAAAGCCCAATTCTCATCTCCACCAATACTGTACTATCCCTTTAACCCTAACTAGGCCGGGGGGGGGGGGGGGGGGGGGGGGGGACCCATGTATCGCTAACGCGAAAAGCTATTGCCGCGACATTTCATTACTTTTTTTTGTACGAGTCTCCCGCATCTTTTGACACCAAATTTGCGGTGCCCGGGCACGTGGTTCCGAAGTTGCGGCATAAATACGTGCATGTCAGATCAAAAATTACTCAAACACGTGAATTTACATGTATGTACAATTTCAATGCAAACTGTGCTTAACAGGCAAATTTCATAAAAGCATGGTTATTTTTGGGTTTAATTGATTAAAATCAATTAATTGCATATTTTCTTGTTCGGAACAATGTCGTGGACAAGTTTCATCGAAAAAACAAAGAAAAACAAAGTTGAACAAACAAAGAAATTTAAAAAACAATAAAATACTTAAGAATTTCTTTCTGGTGGCACAATTTTATTTCCTTCTATTTGCTCAAGACACTAAAAAGAATATTTACACAAAAAATGTGCCCATTTTGAGCTTTATTTAGTGATTTACACCAAATTGTCTTATTTCATGCATCATGATGCATAAATTAGCATAATTTAGCATAAATGATAATTTTGTTAAAATTTAACTTCGTGGGTACTTTAGATTACATCATAGGCATGGTGTGTGCCAATTTTCGTCCGCGATCGCTGCGGTCGATGGCTGAGATCTGGAGGGGGGCCGGGAGGCCCCCCCCCTCCGGCTCTATGATCTTCCTAAATAGCCCGGCCTGGTTACGGTTAACAAATTTTCCAGTGTATGATTAGTATTCAACAAGTTTTCATTATATATTGTATTTGTTCTTTGTTATAACAAAAGAAAACTGCTGGTCCCGAGCATTTCGTTATAACGGGAGTGCACTGTATTCCAGGAACCAAGTGTTTTGATGACAAGCAAGGAAAATACTGTAAAACACAATATATTTGCGGCATGAAAATTTCGCGAATTGGAACTCGCAGCATGAAATTTTCGCGAATTGCCACTGGCATCCAATGCATAGTGTGTAGGCAAGAACTTTCGTGTGCATTTTAATTTCGCGAATGTTGGCACTCGCGAGATTCGCGAAATTAAAATGCAGGGCGAACATTCCTCGTTTTACAGTACCAAATGATGTAGAATTATGACAATTTGTACTAAAACTGATGACCAAAAGGACTGTATTGACTTATTGAGTCATGTGCAGTCATGACCAGTGATTTATATTCAATTGATATGCATCAGATGACATCTACACCGCAAGGAGAGGCCAGAACTCCAGTGAGCCGAATTGCCTCATCGGCTGGCAGCACTTCAGACTACATTTCACCAACCACAAAACGTAAGAGAAACCCCTTAGCCAGTCAGTCATCAATCCTCACCGATGTTCCTGATAATGACGATGCAGCGGAGAAGCGGCAGCGGAGACACTCTCGGGTCATGGACATGAAACGTCTCATGCAGAGCCCTTGCTCATCTCCCTCTGACAGGTAGAGCATTATTCTTCTACCAAATCATGATAACGTTTCCTATTTGAAATTGATTTTAATGTTTGCTTGTGAGAAAGATGTGCACACATGCAAATACATGCAACAGAAAATAAGTCTTTGTCCTTCCTGAAGTTGTAGCGTGGGAGGAGCCTTACAAAAATGTTAAAAGAACGCTGTTGTTCAGGGATATTGGAAGAGCTTTACCTTTGAAAGAAAGAGCTGAAGAACAGCTAGGAAACAAAATGCTACGCTCTTTGAGACAGCTGGCAGGGCAGACTGTGTAGAAAGATGCACTCAGGAGAAGGCTTCACTTCAGCTTTCATAAGTGAGCCCCCCCCCCCCCAAAAAAAAAAAAAATAAAAAAAATAAAAAAAATAAATAAAAAATTGCCATTGTCTATGCACTGCACAGTATACATTTATGTCCCCCTGAAAGTGAAATATCTCTTCATGTCCTAAGGGCAGAGAAAAGCTTCCCTGATATTATAGATATATTTTGCCCATAGAGATGTTTGTAATACAAAAGTATCTGCCAACGTGTTCTGTGGAGCCTCCCTGATTTTGATGTGTGAATGTCAGCAGCCTACTTTTGCTCATATACCTGTTTGTTAATAGTCATCATAAAGTTGAGGATGTTGAGATTAAACTGGCAAAAGAGTATTAACAGTGGGGAAATGAAAATTAAATTACATTGTACTGAATCACTCAGGAGTACTGTATTAGTGTGAATTTTCATATTTTCAATTACAATTGATCTGTGTTTTGTGCTCTTTCACAATGTCTTTGCTATTTAGGAGAAGATCACTTCCACTTAGTGGACTTTCATCTGGCCAACTGACGGAGCACTATTCAAACTGCATTAAGTTGTCTGCTGAAAATGTGAGTCCTGAAATGCAGATATTGCCTTCATTAAAGAGAAGCATTGAATATCTTATAAAATTCCAGTATGTAACATTATATACCACTACTAACTCCTAATGTAGAGTAAAATCTGTAATTTTGACGGGGGGAGGGTAATATGGCTCAAATTCAGAATGGAGGTTTCACACAGATTTTTAGAAGTGAAAACATGTCTTTTCCTCTGATGTGACAATAGTATAATTTTCATTCTGTAAGGCAGCATATTGCACAGTATTGTATTTCAATATTCTGAAATGCAAATGAAATCAATGTTGATGTATTCTGTGTTTTTCGTCATTCACACAGAAAATCAATTCCACCGAAGGTGAATGAATTTTGGCACAACTTTAGAATGCAGATTTCACACAGATTAGAGAAGTAAAAACATTTGTTGTCCCCCCTGATGTGACAGTAGTGCAATTTTCATTCTGTAAGGCAGCATGTTACACATTTCAGTATCCTGAAACATAAATGAAATCAATGTTGATGTATTCTGTGTTTTCCTTCATTCACACAGAAAATCAATTCCAAGAATGCCTTTGGTCTCCACCTCATTGACTACATGGCAGAGCTCCTCAAATCAAAGCAAGGGGAGATGACAAATTTCCAGGTAAGTTTAAAGCAATATAACAATATCATTTTCTGTGTACTCTATCTGAAGATCTGCTTGTTGCATATCAAATGCAATTTTTATGCAGGTGCCTGCTGTAGATGCTGAATATGTTGTATGTGTTTAATCTTTTTTAGTGTCGTGAGTTGAAAAAAATTGCAAATTTACAATGCTCCAAGATATTGACGTCCAGGTGTGTGAGTACTAAGTATGAGAGTGATGTGTGTACATGCAACATGGGCAGGCAGCAGCTACACATAGATACAACCTATCCAGCTGTGTGCACATGCATAGCTATATGCTGAGCACATGCAAGCAGTGCAATATTCATGTTCCATATTGCATAGTTAACCACCTGTGTAATTGTCTTACAACTCTTGATTCATGAAACATTATGACTGAAATGTCAAGCACCTACAGTACAGTATCAAAATGATGTTATATGTATAATGTATTGACTTATTACTGTAGGTATTTTAGAAGTTTGGGGGTTGATATAGCAAAGTGAACAGAAACATATTTTGAGTGATTTCTTGCTCTTAGTGTTTGGTTATGCAAAAACTAAAATGCTCACACTGGATGTGTTTCATTGACCAGCCGCAGGTCAACAAGTCAACAAAAACTAAAAACTCAATAATAAGCTACAAGGAAATGGTTTTAGATATAGTATAGTAGACAATTACTTGAAATAAACCCTTGATCTCCATTCACATGAACACACAAAGAAAGAAATGGTCAAAGCACTTACATGTGATTCTTGAAATCTTGGTCTTTCACAGAAATTTTACATTCACTTTCATCATCACCATATCAGGGCTCCACACTAACTTTTATTTTTGGTGGCCCAAAGGCAAACATCCGCCCTTTTTTGATGGCCCAATCAGGCCACCAAAAACTTCATTTCTGAAATTTTGGTGGCCCGACGTGCATTTTTGGTTGCCCCGGGGCCACTGGGCCACCGTTAGTGTCGAGCCCTGACTATATATTTATATATCTGTAGAAGATAAAAAAAATAACAGAAGAAACCTCAAAGTAGCTCAAAGGGGATGGCTAGTAACTGATCAGTGGGAATCAGTGGGAATGCTGGGGGATGACTGTTCCAATCCTTGTGGGATTCATTTAAGAGTATATTACATATCTATTGTTGTGTGAAAATTGTTTGCTTCACAATGGTCTCATATTCAAGTAATGTGCAGTTTAATGTTTCCAGGTTAGCATGCCTTTGCAGTGACGGGGCATTGAACTGCACATTACTTGAATATATGAGACCATTCTCAAGCAAATAATTTTCACACAACAATAGATATGTAATGTACTCTTAAATAAATCTCACAAAAATTTGGAACAGTCATCCCCCAGCATCCCCACTGATTCCCACTGAGCAGTTACTAGCCATCCCCTTTAAATTTAGATTTTGTTTAACTTGTACCTCTATGTCAATCTGTCTACTTGAGTTGCAAGAATTCAATGCTGGCTCTGTTAGTCAAAACATTTCTGTTGTGCCAAAGTCAGTTTATTCTGGTGTGTTGTCACTGATTTACTGATTGTATCACAGTCAGTATTGCGTATGACAAGTGTAGTTGTGCCTAGTCATGTCCAGGTATAGAATACCAGGTTTGGTTTGATGGTTAAAATCGTCCTCCCCCAACATGGTCATCCTTTGCAGGTTGCCAGCTGTACTTTGGATGCAAGTGCCAAGATCTACGCAGGGCGAGTGGATGCCATCCATGCTGAAACCTACAAGATGCTTGGTGGTCTCGGACATGATAGGCAGAGCAAACGTGAGACAGATTTTTGTTGTTGTCTTTGTTTTTGTCTGTCTTTGCTTTTCGAACATCAAGGTCTACTCTCTCATGGAAGGCAGATAGCTGCTGTTATGTTTTGCTGCATATCTTTACTGAATAGTTGACATGTGTAATGGCGCACTTTGGGCCAGAAGAAATTGCACAAAATAACTATTGATCAAAGTTCATGGAAATTATTATGCTTTTCTACTTTCCCTTTTCATGAGATGTTTTGAGCAAAGAAAAGACAAAATGTCAATGCGGATTACAAATTACAGATGACAATGATATAATGTATACAGAATACAGTGATCTTCACTGATAATAATACCTGGGGATGAATTCAACAATCTGTTACAATCAGATTATCATGGAAAGCAAACTTGAGGTAATGAGGGACTTTAATAGTCCATTTCCAAATAATCTTGGAATACTGCTATATCAAGATTCAAGATTCAAGATTCAAATCATTTATTATCATGCACTAGGGCATAAAAATCTTCTCAACAGTCTCCATTTCAAAATTTCACATGTAAAGGAAAATAAGTATATATGTATACATAACTGAAAGACAAGTAACATAACACTAGACAAAGTACATCAAATACACATATTATAATAATCAAAGTATTGCACTTTGTCCCAGCATATGTACATGACTTGTGTCTTATTACAAAAAATTCTGATTTCAGCAATTTATCTCAGTAACCTCAGTCAGTTAATGAAACTCAGCTAATGAAAGCAATAAGCACGCATGGCTCGGGACCCCATCCGCCCAACACTCAAAAAAAAAAATACATGCACACCCATAACCGCCCATACACACACACACACACACACACACACACGCACACACACACAAGCACACACGCACACACACACAAACACACCAGCACCTACACGCGTCTCATACACGCCCACATCACACATCACTATATGGTCCAATAAAGTTCCACTGGATAAGTGATCCAACATTTTTGACTGCTGATGATCCACAGGTGGAACAGGCTAAAATCTTGTGTGTGAAATACCCCACACAGATATCAGAAATGCTTGCTCAGTTGCTTTCAGAAGTTAGAGTTACCAGGCCTCCAAATGTCAGTCTATAAATCCAAAATATGCTGACATCCAAACATACAACATCCAAATAGCAGGCAATGATAAGCCTCTCACTGGCAAGATCCTAAGAACTCTCATGGCTTAGGAACTCAGCCCATGTACCGTATGTCCCAAAAAAAAATTACAATGGGGCCCTCCACAACGATATCTTTACAAATAGTGAATGAATCTAAATACAAATTCAGGGTATGAAACTATAACTCATCGCCCACATCTTTCAGAAAACCCCATTCGATTTGCTTCAGTGGTCAAAGAGAAATGAGGAATTTTGTAGAGGATGTCGGGAATCGCTTCTGTCCAAATTCTGTCTATTATTCACACACAAGAACATTGAATTGCTAAAATTGGAAGAATCAGACTCATGACATGCTTTACAACAATCCACATTTCTCTGTGACTGTTTAACCAAATTGAATGGAGTTTTCTGCAAAATAAAGCTAAAATGTTATATTTCAAGACCCTAAAGAAGCATTAAAAAGAATAAATCATATTGGGTGTTATCCATGCGAAAATCCGATTGTAATTTTTTTTGGACAGACTGCAGTAAGTCGCCCCAAAAATTACAATTTGATTTTCGAATTGATAACACCCAATACGATCGACTTGTCTAAATGCTACTTCAGGGTCTTGAAATATAACATTTTAGCTCTATTTTACAGAAAATCCCATTCAATTTGGTTAAGCGGTCACAGAGAAATGTGAATTGTTGTAAAGTATGTCATGAGTCTGATTCTTCCAGTTTTAGCAATTCAATACTCTTGTGTGTGAATAATAGACAGAATTTGGACAGAAGAGTTTCCCGACATCTTCTACAAAATTCCTTGTTTCTCTTTGACCACTGAAGCAAATCGAATGGGGCTTTCTGTAAGATGTGCGCAATAAGTTATAGTTTCATACCCTGAATTTGTATTTAGATTCATTCACTATTTTTAAAGATATCATTGCGGAGGGCCCCGTTGTAATTTTTTTGGGGACATACTGTATAAAGTATCAAAAGTCTAACCTTCTACAAGATTCTACCCACAGTTATGACTCGTTACCTCACACACTTTGTTCACACAGCTTTGATTGCAAAGACTTGACCTACTTCAGCAAAATGCCAGCCTACACACACACACACACACACACACACAATACAAACTATCAGTGGGGGATTCTCCTTTATGACTTCTTGACTAGTTTTGTAAACATAGACTTCTAGTGTATTCTCCCCAGCCAAGCATAATCTAAAATATTCTAAATCATTGTGACATCACAGGTTAATTCATAGACATTCATAAAAACTTTGATACATACTTTGAGAAAAATGTACTGACAAAAAGAATAGAATAACATCTTTACACAATCTAAATGATGAAATTAATTGTATTATGGGTAATTATTACACATATGTTGATGTAAACTGTGCTACACTACACTGGGAGCATAGCCTATTCAGTGAAAAATGAGATTTAATTCATGAATTGATGAAAGTAAATTGCATGAGTAGTCTATTTGAAATTAGAAATATCACTCAAAGTTGCTTCTGTGTCGTTTTTCCAACCTCTTAGTAATATTGTTGATGTTTAATAGTGTCAATGCACCAACTTCCTTCAGTAAGATTCTGTTACACAAACTCTAGCTGCTTATACTGTATGTGCTCGTATTGAAGCAAGATCCTACTCCACCTGTGTGGAAAGCTTGTACAACCATTTACTGAAAGTATATATATGCAGTTGAGAAGAGTTCATATTTTGACCTTTCCTTGTGTTTTGGCAGATTCAGAGGGAGATGGGCTTGATGGTTGTGATGATCCTGGGTCTCAGGACAAACAGAAGAAGAAGAGAGTGAGTTAATGGTCCCAATTGTTACCATATTGTTCATTACTCTTAATTCTCCAAGCAATATGTCCCCCTCCCCTCAGGTTTATTTTCTATTATTTCATTAAAGGAAATCTGGGTGCAAAACAAAATAGGAATCTACCTGAGTTAGTATTGGGATATATTCCTTGGAGACAACCCGTGCACGTTCATATGATAACATTTTGATTGTAGTCCCACTCTTTCTCAGTAGCAGAATTACTTATGTCATCCTTTGAACACATGAGAATGCAAAAAAAAAAAAAAATGGACAAACTGTAGAATGCGTTCATGTATCAAGCTGTCTTGCACACAGGATGCATCCTTTTCATGTGATTTTTAAAGAAGGATTTCTTTTTATCTTGTTTTATTTCTGCTGGTTTCCTCAAACCATACTCGGACTCCTACAAATTATAACTTGTGTATTCCCTTTGTGTCTATTTGCTTCCTACAGGTACGTCATTCCAACACATTGGAAACCAACCTAAAGAATATCAATGTGACTAAGCTGGATCTTGGTTTTGAGGTAGTTATGCTAAATTATGGTTTGTTTTTTACTTTTAGGTTAAAACTATGATTGTACTGCCCTGCCAGTATTAAAGTCTACTGTATCAATCCTGAAAGATGCCAATAATGCTTGCATCTCTGAATTTTTCCTCAATGATTTCAACCCCAAATTGGAAGCAGCTGTAAAAATGATTTGTTTTGAAGGCATGTACTTATAAATCTTATTCTAAAAGTCCAAATTTATAGGGTATTTTGTATTGAATTTTAGAATGGATTGGGAGTTCAGCAAATTATGTATGTAATCTGGGGAAGATGGGGGAAATATCTAAACTTCTTTGGTTCATAATAAGATTTTTTTTTGAAGTGCTAAGAGCTGGATTTGTTATGGCCTTAAACCAAATAATAATATGTGTAAATCAAATTGTTATTGGCTGAGTCTCATTTTCCATTACAAAATGAATATCATTTTTAACTAGAAAAGCACTCTGAGAGCGCAGACCTCCGCCAAGCATGCAGCTCATTTCCACCACTGATCTTGTTCTTCCATAGAGATATAAGTGATTTCAACCGATACGTACAATGTACTTTTATATAGCATTGTGTGCTGAAAGTCGCCCGATTTCCCAATATAAGCCTTTGTTACGTCATAAACCCCTCAGCTGCATGGCGTGCCTCGCCCTGCAGAATCTGGAGCACGCACTTTCGTGCGCGCATGCAAACCTCAAATACGCGCAGCCTGAACTCCCAAGTTCATTGACCCTAACTGCCAAAATATCAAAAATCCTTCGTATATTCCCCAAAAATTCTCGGATCACTACCAAAGTTTAATCATCTATTACTTGTATCATTCCAAACCTTTCCTGCAAGTTTCATCCAAATCCGTTTGCAACTTTTTGAGTTATTTTGCACACGGACAAACTAACTAACTAACTAACCAACTAACTAACTAACTAACGAACATACAAACAAACAAACAAACCAACCAACAGTAACAAAAATATAACCTCCTCCCTAGGCGGAGGTAAATATTGAAACTTAAGCCTTGTGAGTGTGTGATGGACTCCTTGCTGTGAAAGCAAATATTGCAGACTTTACAATTATCTGATGAACAAAGATTTTTCTTTATGTTTCTTTTTAAAAGCCTGATCCACTGTTCCAGCGTACCTCTGCTGCATTTGATGAGGGTGGCTCCTTTGGACTCCTTCTCAACCACCTCCACTGCAGAGATGATGGTTGTGAGCTGCTCCTGGACTCCAACACTGTCCTCAGCCCAGAGGGGGAAGCAACAAAATCAGACATTGGAACACAGACGACTGTTGACATGAGTGACGTCAGAGGTGAGAATATTTCAGGGCTTATGACCAATGGCTGTTCAGGAAATGAGAATTGACCATAGGAAAAGTAGTGCCATAAGTCTTTTTGCTTCTACTGACCCCTACATGAGTACTGACTATCTGGTTCATTTTATTTTGCCCTCTGGCTCTTTCTGTTGATTTTGTGTGCATAGCTGTACTCAGCCTTCCAGTAATAACTTTAGTTCAATTAATTATATGTATTTTGCTAAAGTGGTTCCAGGGACAATCACAGCTCATCTTTGGATGTGATGAGGTCATAGACAAAAAGGTATTACAGAAATATAACATAACTTATCCATATATACTTATTGGTAATACATGTATAATCTTTGTATTAGTGTCACGCTGGAAATACTACTGTGAATGGTGGGGATGATATTAATCAACTCTTATAACACCAGGACAACTGACTGTTTTCTGAAACCATAAAATCTTGACTTACCACATGTCAGATATGCGAATGTTCTCATGAGTCTTGTAAGAGCAATAACAATACAAGAGAAGTGGCAGTAGTGATTGTTTTCTGATTGTTTCTTTGTGTTTATTTGTTTTGTGTAGAAATCTATGCTGGAGTGTCCCTTGATAATCTGCAAATATGTCCAGAGTTTGCCACTTTCGAGTTCACCAACTGGAATGATGACTGTGAGGTAAGACAGACAGAGCTCACCCTGAATATATCTACCTTTGCATGTGTGATATAATATATTCAATATTAGAAAATGTAAAAGGAAGTAACACAAATTTTCATGCATTCACATTTCCAAATCGTAAATATACTTCACTGAATCTTGACCTTATCCTGTTTTGTAATCAGTTCAATCAAATCTAATTTTCTTTTTAGAAGAGATGAAAGTGTAAAACCTGTGCAATCATTATAGCAATAATTCATTATGACTGTAAAGATAAGCTTGCCAGTGACATTAGCAAAAATGGACACGAATTAGTCATGACAGAAAACAGGTATATAAAATCAATTTAGTTCTTCTTGAAGAAGTGTAGAACCAATGAAATATTTTGTTGTCTTGACAGCAGAAGATGAGTCTACATTTGGCCAAACAATATCCCACATAATACATGTAAAATGTTGACAGTCAATTTAAAAGGCACTCTCCAATTTCAATGTTTCCACTTTTAAGAATCTTAACTGCATGGATTCTGTATGTCACCAGAGTCTCTAATATTGAGCAAATCTGAAGCCCCCAAATGGATCAAGGTTGAAAATAAATGCCATATACTTAAACAAAAAGAACCAACCAAACAAAAATCTCTTAGCCACTAGATCATCATGGTCCATAGATAGTAGTGTTGGAGTTTAAACCGTTCAGTAAATGGTTTAACAACATGATGATATTTGGGCATAATAGTGACCACATAATATTAATCAAAACTTGTATGTTGAAGTGTTTATCGTGCATTTGAACATTATTGTCATGCAGCTCAGTCAGCAAAGTTTGTCAATTTCAGACATTGAGCCACCACAATGTTAAACATTAATTGCCTTTAGGAGAGGAAAATAACAACTCAGCGCCATTTTCCCTCCTCATGTAGGAAAGAGCGTCTTCGATGCTGACCAAGACAGCATCCAGCAGCGCCCAGGCATTTGATGTGGCAGCCATCCCTGAACCCCTTGAGGAAACAACTGATCACGCGGGGATGGATGTCATGGGAGGAGGCGATCCCATTGAGGGAGGGTTCAGCGATGATGACGGGGACTGTGATGCACCAATGGACCAGCCCTCCATGTTCATCTCAGATAACTCTGCCACCACCACCACCACCACAGTTGGAAGATCTGGTTCACCATATTCAAAGAAAATAAACTTTGTTTGTTAATTAGACATGAATATCCATTTGAAACTTGCCAGACTTTGTGTGTACCTATGTAACTAGTAGAAACAAAGGATTCATAGAAATTTTAGCTGGATGACAGTAAACCACAGATGGGAGCATGGCTTCAGCTGATAACCAAACAGTTTGTGATGATAATATGATAAAATCATGCATGTATGATGTGCTTTAAACTTAATTTTTATGCCTTTTTGTTTCCATCAGATATTACAAAATAATACTGCTCACACCAAAGTGGACAAGTCTCAGAAATGTTACAATCAAGTCATATGTCTGTATCATGATATCATCTCATCACAGTTCTGTATCAGTGAACACCGGAGGAAGTCTGTGTCTTCAGCTCTCCCTTGCCCCCACGGAATACTCATACTTCAACATGGACATTCTTAATACGTGGGCTGGGCCACAGCACTGGAAGCTCAAACCAAAGTCCAAAGGTATCGGAATGTTGAAAGCTTTTGCATTTTCTTTGTGTCTTGTGTAATAGTGCCTCTAGTAGATGCGTTGCCTTCTTGCAAACTTAAATGGAAATTCCCAGTGACATTTTCAAATGTCTTTATGTCTGTATGTTTGGAAATTTTCTGTACAGTCTATTACAGGTTGAGGTTTTCTCATGCAACCAGATGTTGGAACAAATTAACAATAATTACAGCAGTAACAGTTTTGTTGCAAACAAATTTTTTTTTTTTTTTTCAAGATAATTTCTCAGGCTTGTATGGAACAGTAGAATTGCATCTCAAAGCTGTTTCTAAGTAGCATCATCTCTTTTGTGCATTATATCCTTTGAATGATAGATCAAGCAGCAGATGAGGGCCCCAAGAAGGCAAAGTCTAAGAAACCTCTCTTCAGGATAAACTACGATGAGCAAATCAACTTCGAGAACTCTTTCAGTGAATCCAAAGTAAGTGACAGCTTTTGATGAAAGCGTTTTGGTGTCTGATTCTGATGGAATGAACAGTGAATAATATCCAATTCACTCCTCTCTCAATGCAAATGTAAAGCTGTAATTATCCTGATACACAACATAGAGTATGGAATGTCTTCCAGTTGAACAAGAAACACATATTAAAAAAAAAAAGAAGGAATATTAAAAAGATCAACTAAGGCAATTTGCTATTCTGTGCAATCTCAACTCATTGATTAGACTGTTGTGTACTTGATATACAGTATACTGTTTGCTTCTTTTGATTTTAAGAGACACCTTTGAGGAATCAAATATAAAATACTTTTTTTTTCCTCGGGGAGGGGGGAGGGGTGGAGGAGGGAAAGATGATGGTATTTTGTCAAGCCTGTTGCTATGTCATCAGTGTTGTACATTTTCTTGCCTCAAAGTCTTGCTCCACCTCCTTCATTTTTGTTCCTTCAGGCTGCCACTACCCTCTCCCAGGCAACCCTTAACAAGTACAAGAAAAGTGAGTTGACATTGCCTGACCATGACAACGACTACAAGCCTGCCAGTCTCTTTCAGATGTTCTTGAGGCCAACATTTATGGTAAGAGTTTCAGTAAGATATTGTCCCAGTTAGTGATTTTGGACAAAACTGAGAAAACCAAATGAAACATGTAACATTTTAGCAGGAAGTTTGAATACCAAATGATCAGTACTAGATTAGCTTTAGCTGCACAGCAAATGTTTGAAGAAATGTTGATATAAGCCCCTGTTAAAACCAAGTTTGGTGTCTAGGTCATGTGACTCTGATATTTCTTCACTACCACATCTCAGCAGAGTCCAGAAATGTCTTGATTTCATGAATTTTCTCATGTTAGCTCAAAATATGTCAATGATGATATCAAATTATTGCTCATCCTTCAGTACATGATGCATCGTTACCTCCATCAGATTCTAGAGAAACTTGCACTCCATTCACTTATTTATAAAAGGAATGAAAGAGCTGAGCAATGACCTAAAAAAGATTAACAAATGGCTACCACTTATAAAATCAGTAGCTGACTATGTGTCTTAGAGTTTACTGCAAAAACACTACATAATATTATTATTTCACAAAATGGCAAAAAATAATGACCAGTGTGTGAGGATTTAGTAAAAGAAATTTGGATTTCTCAAGCAAGATTCTCTGAATTTGTTGGTGATGTCACAAAGAGTGATGAAAGAGCTGAAATGGAAAATAAAGCATTGAGACAAGATGTTTCATTTGTATGGCATTACACTTATCTCATGCGGTGCAGGTCAAACGTCAAATGAACAGCGAAGGTAATGATTTGATTGATGACGGGATTGAGGGCTACGACTACAACAATGAGAATGACTGTGCCAACTTCTGTCCCGCTGCTGGGGTTTGTGCTTTCCTTTGTTCATTCCCAACCATCCTATGTGAGAGCTTGTTAGAAGATATTGGAATGAGTGTGGTGCTACAGCACAGTTCCATGCCATGTAAAAATGGCTTTGATAACGAGAGTAAAATGAGATGAACACAATGATACAAGTGTAATCAAAATCAGACTTGAAATAAGAAACTTATGGAATGTTAATTTTTCACACATTTTTCACAAAATATTGTTATTGGTTGCTACCACATATATATGCAAATCGGCTGAGGTGATGATGTAATCTACTCACAGCTATACCATTATTAGTTTGTGCACAAATCTTGTATATCATATTTGGTCAATAACTTAACTATGAGAACCCTATCCTCCCTAAGATTCACCAAGTTGCTAAGTTATTGCAGCACAAAATTTGACGTGCATACAAGTTTTTCTCTGATTTCATGTCAAAAAATGGAAATTCATTGAAGATTTTATTGTTAGTCAGTGGGAGAATTGTGGTGCCACAGCATCATTTCCTCATCTGGTTTTATGGTTGCTACTGAATATTGCCATTTCATGAAAACATGTGAAACTCCTTCTATTCCATGTGTTTCATTTCACTCTGTCTATCAAAGCTTACTTGAGCAGTCATCCTGCATCAATCCTTATTTTATTGTGCGCATAATGCCACACTGCTTGATGAATATTCATGAGATAAATGACTGTACCAATTTTTCTTGTCATTGAGTATTTCAACAAGTTATTCCATGTGGAATGTGCAAAAATCGTATCATTAAGGAATCTTAATTTATTAACATTTTAGCAGCATCTAATTTCATCACTTGAAAGTTTAGAAATTCAAGGCAGTAAGATTTTTTTGCATGTCTTATTTTGTCAATCTTTTGATGTTTTCTTGGCACCAGAATCCACATTTTTAGTAGAGTGATGAAGCAACATTACATTACAATTGTTTTCCCACTAGTATGAATAGGCATTAGGAATATTAGGCCTCACGCTTTCAAGAGGCAAATGTCCAATCATATTACTTGCCCAACAGTTGTTCTATTTGTCCTTGGCAAGTGGGCAAGTGTGTTTGTAGCACCCTGCTTGTGACTTGTCCAATTTATCAAGTGTCGATCGTGTCCAGTGATATTTTGTGGCTTTGACTTTTATTTGAACATTTCATTGTTTGTATTTTTATGCCTCCACCACAAAGTGGTGCCGGAGGCATTATGTTTTCGGGTTGTCCGTCCGTCCGTCCGTACGTCCGTACGTCCGTCCGCTTTCGTTTACGCGATAACTTGAGTAATATTTACTGGAATTTTACCAAACTTGGTCCAAGTATGAAGTATGATGGGGCAATGATTTGATTAGATTTGGGGTGAAATCGGCTAAAGGTCAAAGGTCAAGGTCAAATCATGAAATTGTATCCGTTTACGCGATAACTCAAGACTGGATGGAGCAAATTTCACCAAACTTTGTTGGAGGATGATGTATGATGGGACAATTACTTGATTAGTTTTTCAGTGAAATCGGACAGAGGTCAAAGGTCAAAGATCAAGGTCAAATCCTAAAATTTATCTGTTTACGTGATAACTCTAAACTGGATGAAGCAGCTTTCACCAAACTTGGTCCAAGGATGATGTATGATGGGACAATTAGTTGAGTAGATTTTAGTGACATTGACAAGAGGTCAAAGGTCAAGGTCAAATGCTAAAAATTATGCTATTTCCCCCATATCTATGCAATGCCCGCAGTTATTTTCTTGAAACTTAGTGTAGACATGTACTACTGCGTAAAGATTTTCCCGAGAGAGTTTCATGTCATAAGGTCAAAGGTCAAAAGGTCAAAGGTTAGGTGAAAATGTTGCAATATCACTTTTCTCGCAAATGGTTCAATGTATCTTCATGGAACTTGGTACATACGTACATGTATGCATGTACTGACTGGCAGGGATTATCTAGGGAATTTAGGGGTCATGGGTCAATAGTCAGGGGGTCAAAGGTCAAGGTCAACTCCTCAAAATGTTACCATTTCCCTCATATACTAGTATATGCAATGATTGCATTATTAGTTTTGAAATTTAATATATGTACATGTATTACTTAATGGAGATTCTCTTGGAAATTTCCAGCCTGAAGGTCAAAGGTCAAAGGTTAAGGGTCAAAGGTCAGGTTTAGATGAGAAAAAAGATATACTTTGTACTGTAATTACAGTCTTTCTTCGTACCTTGAAAATTATACTCAATGCATAAACTTATAATAAGGTCCGTCAGAAGTCAAGTAAAAATTTTCAATTCCCCAAATATGTGTACCTGCACTCTTTATATAGACAATTATAGCAAACCCAGTTCGTGGAAAGTGAACATTCAAGATATTTCTGACAAACCTGTTATTTCGATATTTTGCCAGTTATGTGAAACTGTCATCACACATTGTGAAGACATTGTACTATACACCTATTGGGAGAATCATGCCTTATGGCGGAGGCATCAGTCGCCATAGCAACATTTCTAGTTTGTTTGTACAATGTATTTTATCACTTGACATGAGCATTTGACATGACATCTGCAATGAGAAACAGATCACTTGAGTAAATGGAAGTAAGAAATCACAGTAATTGATTCATCATGCAGGGTGATGATGATGATGACTATAGCAGCCAGGCACCAGGTAGCGTGACCTACGACTTTGCTAGCAGTGGAGGTATCGATCTCAGCCAAACTTCTGCTGGTAGTCACAGCGGATTCCTCAACAACAGCATCCTGGATGCCACACTCCTCACTGGTGACAAGTTGGTGGCCCAGCCCCACAAGGTTTGTTTGAATTACTGTAAAGGTGGACGTTTTTGAGTATTTCATGCAACCAGAAACTAGCACGAAAATAAAAGCGCACATCATATTTTTGCTTGTCATATGTTCCAATAGTCAATATGCCTTGATTCTGCATGATTAAAAGCACACAAAATTCACATCACCTGGCTGAGTGCGAAAAAAAATACTCATGAAAAAAATATTCACTTTTACAGTGCACATGGTAGCCATTGTCAGTCATTGTGTTTAGTTTGGATGGATTGCAAATGGATTTATGAGCTAAAGATAAACAGAACAAAATAAGGACTTATCAAAACCATTTTAGAAGCTGCTCCTGAGGTCACTGATATTGAATCAATCTGATGATATATCATCATGTTAGGTTTCTTTTCAACAACAAGTCCAGACTGATGAGGGGAGGAGCTCATGTGAGGATTCATCTAATCCTCCTTTGTAATGAAGATTCAGTTTAGAAATGCAGCCTTGGACACAGAGAAGGACTGTTTTGTAAAACAGTGCTTCACTGATTGATTCTGTGATGCAGATTATATAGCTGCACTCTAAAACTTCTGCATGTTTGTAGTTAGGTCACACTTATGCTGTGACAAAGACTTTAGTCTTCACTGCCTTCATTTTTAAACTCACCAGCCTCCCTTATCTTCCCCCGAATTCTAATTAGCTGTTTACATGGTCCTGCACTTATCTAACTGCTACACTGTCGTATTGGTATTGCATTAAATTCACCCCCCCCCCCCCCCAAAAAAAAAAAAAAAAAAAAACGAAAAAAAAAAAACGGTGACTTAGCCAAGATGAAAATAGAGCAAGTGATTGAATGGAAATCAAGACAAGTACATTATCCCCATTTATTGCAAGTTTTAGGACATCTATGCCATCTGGCAAACAGCATATTAACATACCTGTCCACTGGTAAAGAAAACATGGCAGGGGATGTCCAAAATTGTGATGACTATTCCCTTGCTTCTCATTGTGCCACAATATTTCTTTTTTTTTTTCTCTGCGAACTGCTGGCAGGTTAACAAGATTGACATTCAGTACGCCCGGACAGCCAAGAGGATGGACGTCAAGAAGCTCAAGACACACATGTGGAACTTCCTCACCACCCATCATGATGAGGATGACAAGGTCAGTATCCAATGGAAACCTTATTGTTTGTTTTAGGAGTATGGTGCATAAAAAATAGGGGGTTGCTGATGCATGAGTGTGTGTGTGTGTATCAAATTTATGCAGTCTTGCTTGTTCAGGATATTTCAGTATGGTGGTTGTTTGTTGGGGAGGATACAATATTACTTTGTTAGATAATCATTCCTCTCCACATATAGACAAGGGTATAAATTTGTTCTAGGGTCTAGGGCAATTACCTCCTGGACAATTACCTCAGACCCTTCCCTGACCCTAATCCAGTTGGAAAAAGGAGGATGCTGATATATATTGAGGGAAATATCAACTTGTGATAAAAGCATCATTTTTCACATTGCACACAAGAGAGAATTCAATGTTTGTTTTAAGGATACATAACTACAACACACGTCAAAGAAACCTCTTCCATCGTCCTCATGTAAGGACTACTGTTTCCTTGAATTCTTTCCGAACCACTTGTATTAAAGAGTGGAACCAACTACCTGTTGACATTAGGAACAGTACAACATTTTCTAAGTTCAAAGTTCAGTGTAAAAAATATCTATTAGACAATTTGAAATGAATTTGTCTAAGTACATGTTAAACATTTATTTGATGTTATATAGATTGGCCAGCCTACTGTAGTTTTGAGTGCTTTGTGTGGGTGATTGTGTATGGGGTGTGAGGGTGTGGGTGTGTGTGTGTGTTAGTGTGTTTATGGTCTCCTTTTTTATGTAAGTTTATTTGTTGCCATTGTATATAGCCTACATTATGACTGTTCTGATATATACTTGCCATGTCGTAGTGTTAGTGTGTGAACTTACGTGGTACCTTGGTCTGCTGTCGGTGGTTTCAGTGACTGTTCTGAATGCTCTCTCAACTGATTATTGTGATGGTGAATGTCACCATCTTAACTTATTTGTACCCTGCATAGAGCCTCACTCACAAGCCTTGCTTCTTTCGGGGTCCTAAAAAACCATGTAAATTTTTGTATCAGCGATTTGTGTTATCTTGTTATTTATGTTTGGTTTTTTGAATGAATTGAATTGAATTGAATTGAATTGAATTGAAGGTATATACTAAAGGGAAGTGCCTGAACGTATTGTGTGTATGATGATATGAAAGTTTCTCCTCTGGCGATGATGCCATGAGATATGATGGAATGGAGAGGGAGGGAGTTCCTGATATACGGTGTATGTCAAAGGAGAGCATGAGTTGCTTTCCTTTGGCAAGGGTGTTGATGTCCAGGGATACATTTCAATGTTATTATTCTCATCTGTGTTGGGCTTTGATTCCTGTATTTATTTTAAAGCATGCTGGGAAGGTGTTGGGTGCATAAGATTCTTTGCTTTCCTTTCTATATTGCAATGCAGGAGAATATCAGCCAAGAAGCCGAGAAATCAGATGGTGTGGCCGGTAGTCAGTCATTTTGTGACATGTACTCCATCCTGCCCGAGAGACTCAGTAAGACCATGTCCAAGAATCTCAGTGTACCCATCGCTTTCGTCTGCTTGCTTCATCTCTGCAATGAAAAGGTGAGTGTATGATAGGATTGGTGGCTTTGAGGCAGCAGAGGGTCTAAAATGTATTAAAAGTAATGATGGGTGATAGCAATGTTACTTGATGGATGTGTTGTTGAGGTTAAAAAGTGACAATGATAATAATGGTGCTAATGATGATGATGGTTATGGTAAATGATGATAAAGATAATGTGAATGATAATGATTATTAAACCAGGTGATAGTGATGACGGTGTCGGTATGATGAGAATGTTTATGTCAGTTGATCAACATGGCTGGCTGGGATGCTACTGAGGGAGTGGAGAGTGAGCACTGTCAGTGCTCGCTGGAAATAATGTATCCAGTGACTGGGGTGATAATACATTATAGTATGTAAAGCAAATTGAAACCCTTAAAAAGTCTGGAATATGCAATATAAAGATTGACTACGATAATTATTATCATTGTTGTTATGGAGATGCTGCTGATGATATATACAATGATGCCAATTTGATAATGATGGGGAGGGGGGGGGGGGGGGAGAACGAAGAAGATGATAATGACAGTAAAGATGATGACAATAATGTGATGATGATAATGATTCAGTGTCTACAAAACCAAGGATGTCCTTGTGATTACATGGTGATAATTACATTTCTTACTTACCGGTATTTGATAAGAATGAACTCAGTATAAAAGTAGCTCATCAGAAAGGCAATGGTTAGTCAAAGTAGCTCATGAGATGATGTACTTTGAGGCGTGGTAGGTGACATGATTTCATATTTGACTAAAGAATTGTTCAGAACAACACATTATCAACTTTTGATACAAATCAGTCACAGGAGGGTCTTCTGAAAAGTGGGCTGCCCATCTTCCCTTTTCATTAATTGTACATTGTGTATGACTAGACTTGGATGTGTTATGATATATTGCAATTCCCTTTCTTTTTCTCTCTATGGTTGTATTCAGAGTCTTCGGGTGAGCAATAGTGACCATCTGGATGACCTTATCATCAGCCAAGATTGAGGGCTCATGTAACTGTGTCCAAACACTTTGTGTGTGTGTATATATGTATGATACAACACACTGGTATATTGTCTCTATGTAAAGTGCAGTGTGTTTTACACACTTCTGTAATTATTACCTTGTTTTAACTGGATGAAGGTACTGCATTCTCTCCCCTATTAAGCTCATCACAAAGGTTAGAACAGATCATGTCATATGTTGTCGAATGTCACTTGTGCTTTTATTTTTTACACTAAGGCTAATAGATGCTCTTTAGTACAGGCCATTTGGTCTTCACAATCTCTGGAGGTATAACTACAAATAGTCAATCATAAGTGATCCTGAGGCATTGAGGTTCCATCATATCTGGACATGTCAAACATCATCTCGGATTTGTGGAAAAATATTGACCATAACTGCAAAAATATCCTCAGTAGATGACAAGTTCAAGTCCCTTGGTTCCTTTTTTCCGACATGTTAGTTAAATTATAGATCAGCAGTTGCGATCTTACAAATTTCATTTGTAGAGGCAGCAAATTGAAGAAAACTCACGCCTCAGTTCTGACTGTTCTCAGTTATCAAGTTTAAAGATAATATAAAGTTTTGGTACAGTGAAACCCCGTTACAACGAGGTCCGTGGGACCGGCGATATTACCTCGTTATAACCGGTACCTCATTATAACCGTACGCATCAAAAACAAGGAAAAACATAAGCACGACGTCATATACCCATGAATGAAACTTAAGAACATCCTTTGCATTGTTATTATACAATTATGGATCGTTATTATTGAGAGAATAAAGGGAAATTATCTGTGAATTAGACGAAGAAATAGGGGCTGAAATTAATTCTTTATTGTAATTCTTGTTTGTTAAGTTTTTTCTAAACACCAGCGCAAATAGAATAACATACAGGCGTTGTTTACCATAACTTGCGAGATATTTTTACGCTGTTGGTGCCCAGCGGGAATGCGATGATTTCATGAGTCATTTCGGTTGTAATCTTGTACAAAGTATGCTCGTTGCGCCCAAATGGATTAAAAATGCGTTCTTTATTTTCTTCTGAAAATCTCTTCGCGTTTTGTACAACTGTTTTTGAAAAATATGCGACAGGATTGAATGTGGAAGGTTGTCTTCCTTTTTACGCAAATCGATACCTGGTAGACCATTCTGAAAGAAAGAAAAATCTTCATTGTGAAATGCAGTGTTAAACTTGTGATAATGAACAAACCCAGATTTATTCAAACTACTAAATGCGTTTGTTTCTTTTTCTGATTTAGGTTAACATGCGTCATTCAACTTTTTTTACGCTACTGTCACCTGGCGAGATCGCGATGATTTCCGAGTAACATACATGAGTTGTTTACCGTTAATTTGCGAAGTATTTTACGCTGTTGGTGCCCAGCGGGAATTCAATAATTTCATGAATCATTTCGGCTGTAATTTTATACAATGTATGATTGTTGTGCCCGAAGGGATTAAAAATGCGTTCTTTATTTTCTTCCGAAAATCTCTTCGCGTTAGTACATCCGTTCATGAACTGTTGAATGCGTTTGTTTCTGTTTCCGAACACCGAATAAGTAGGTTAACATGCGTTATTCAACTACATTTTATATGTGTATTTTTACGCTACTGTCACCCGGCGAGATCGCGATGATTTCATTAATTATTTTGGCTTTTATCATACACACTCATATTTAGATCATCATTTCTTAAATGATAATGAGCAAACCCAGATCTATTCAAACTAATAAATGCGTTTGTTTCTTTTTCTGAACACCGATTAAGTAGGTTAACATGGGTTATTCTACTATTTTTGCGCTACTATCACCCGGCGGAATCGCGATGATTTCACTAATTATTTCTGCTTTAATCATACACACTCATATTTAAATTATCATTTGTTAAATGATAATGAACAAATCCAGATCTATTCAAATTAATAAATTCGTTTGTTTCTCTTTCTGAACACCGATTAAGTAGGTTAACATGCGTTATTCAACTATTTTAACGCTACTGTCACCCGGCGAGATCGCGATGATTTCATTATTTCGGCTTTAATCATCCAAACTCATATTTGCTAACCAGCAAAAGAACTGGAAGTCAGAACTAAAATTGGAAAGGATATAATGATGAGTTGCACACGCATTTCAATTATCCATTTTTGGCCACTACATGAAAAGTTTTTGAATGCGTTATCTATTTTTTTTTTCTCGTTGGGCTGTGGTCTGACCTAATATCACGCACGCATTTCTCGCGAAAAAGAAATGGAATGATTATGTTTAATGATTTAGTAGGAACATCGGAAGGCATTCCTGTGTCTTATTGCGTGAATTAGAAGAAAACATGGAAGGAACGGTTCTCTGCAAGACGGAAAAAGACGTGGATAGCGTGAATTCGGTTTTCAATTTTTTGTTTGTCGCATGTTTGAAAGCGGCAATTTAGTCAAGGAATGGAACCTCGTTATATCCGATCAAATTGGTTATGTTTTTCTTTATCATGATTTACCGAAATTGTCCTCGTTATAACCGGAATCTCGTTATAACCGAACTCGTTATAACCGATTCGTTCTGCCATAGGTTTACATGCAAAGGAAAAAGGGACCGACGCGATCACCTCGTTATAAGTGGTTCCTCGTTATTACCGAACTCGTTATAACGGGGTTTCACTGTACCTCAAAAGTTTCCTTGAGTTTCCTTGTCTTAGTTTGTGTTTCAGGTTAAAGTACCTTTCATATGTGTAACACTGTGGGACTTACTCGCCCCAAAGTGCTCTCATGTCTTAGTAATCATGCAATAATGGTTTCGTACAATACGTGTATATTGATTCTCTCAGTACCGCGTCGAGTCAAACTAACGGCTCGTTCTAATTTTTCAGAGCCCGCTCTGCTCTGGTACGAAACCATTATTGCATGATTACTAAGACATGAGAGCACTTTGGGGCGAGTAAGTCTCACAGTGTTAGTTATATGAAAGGTACTTTAACCTGTAACACAAACTAAGACAAGGAAAATCAGGGAAACTTTTGAGGTACCAAAACTTTATATCATCTTTAAGTATAAGTATATTAAGGATTTATGCATAACTTAAGGTTGTGTCTTCTAACTGCCGTCAAGATCTTTCATATGGCAGCCAAGGTTGCAAATGCAGTGCAAGGGCACATGCAGCGGAGATGCTATGTAAGGTATGGTGTATTCGTTTTTTATTACACATGTATGTATATATTCAAAGCTGAAACATAGATGAGATTTATTCAGGATTTGTGCTCTCAACCTTCATAATTTAAGGCTCAAAATATTTTGCTGGCAAAGAAGTCATGCATGCTGACAATTAATGGTAACGAAACACAATGTCCACCTTATTCAAGAGAATGCAGTGTTGAGACTGACATTTAGACTTGAGTATTTCTAGTTTTGCTTTGTTTTCTTCTTCTGAGCCATTTTGTTATGTGATCGCTTGTTGCAAAGTAGTACCGGAATCTTATTGTGTATATATTATACAGGCATATTTGTTATTATTCAAGAGGATTATGTATCCAGCTTGCACAATTGTACAGAATATTATGCTGTAGTTTTCTAGACATCTGTGACCCATTACATTATCTGTCCTAATGTAGATTGATTTCTCACATTAATTTTGGCCTTTATAATTGCTACTTTCATTGTTTTGTAGTTTTCACTGCCTATGCCCAAGAATGGGACCCATGTTTTCTGATTTGAGTTCTGCAAAATAATGCACATTTGTCTGTATGCTCCAGCCTGCTAAAAATGGATGATTCTTGACTGAACTTTATTTTACATTGGAAGCCATGATTCAATCATGAAATAAAGAAAACATGCCAAAATTTTGCAATGTTTGACTTTTATTTTTTAGGAGTATTATTATTATTATTAACGTATCTTTTTATGGTATAACACAGCAATGAACTTTTTATGTGATGTTTCATATACCAGCATTCAGATTTTATGATGTAAGCTCTCGTGGTCTCTCTCTCTCTCTTTTTAACTTGCAGAGGTAAAGTAATTATTGTGAACAATTTGTGTAAATAGACATGTAATGCATTGCTTGAAGTTTGTGATAATGAATAAAGACTGTATAGCACAGATTATGATCTGTTCTGCACTTTATTGCTGTTTTTGATCATCCAGCTCAAAACCCACAAAAAGTAGGCCAAAACGAATTTCCACTTTTCTAAACATGTAGTTTAAGAGAGCAAGCTCTCTTGTTACGATTGGACAATCCTATCCCGTTCAAAAAGTAATTGAAACAAGAGAGAGTTAGGTGCAATTTCATAGAAAAGGCAGAAAATGGATTAGGGTCACTCCATTGTTATGTGCAGAAGTATCAAAGAAAAGATGTGGTCCAGAAAAAAAAGAAATACAATGTACACTGTATCTTGATTTCGGCAACAAGTAAGACACAAAGTGTACAAATTTGAGTTGGTCTACCCAAATTCTCAGTATATACATGTACATGTACTTTTAACGAGAGTGATGGTAATGTTTTTAACAAGTAACTGTCATTCAGGAGACAGTTAATTGCATTGCATATCCAGCTAGTGTGTTTGGAAAAGGAGTCAACCGTAGCTGATCACACTTACTGGTCTATACCAGGTGAACACTATTAATTACCAATACTTTTGGAAATCCTGGCTGAAAAATGCTGTTCATTTTTTTTTTTCACATGGTCTCCATCATAGAGTTAAAACTCAACTTCAATCATCCTATTTATGCACACTGTACACAAATCAACAACTACAGATGACTCACGATACCAATACATGTAGTAACACCACATCAATGTGTAAATCAACTTTTTGTCTGCCCATTTAATAGATAAATTTTCTTTGGTCCCACACATGGTATTGACTTGCACCTTGTACATTGTACTTACACAAGGTAGAACTGTGTGAGTTCATGATAAATTATGTCAAGAAATCTTGAGAGCACATACTGGGCTATCCCAACCTCTCATCCCACTCCACTCATTCACACACACACACACACACACACACACACATACACATACACACACACATATAGTGGTATGATGCTGATATTTTTACCAAACGCTTCTGTCCTCTTGGGAAGAATGATATAATTGAGACAATTATGTTTATTACTCCATATGGTTTGTTATGCTCAAAACCTCTATTCCATTTTGTACAAACAGACAGAGCTGATGAAGACCTGAGGTCGAAAGCTTCTACCACCAGCCGGCATCGTGCTACATCTACTGTTTCATTGTCTCAGTTATAATAGGGGAGATTGTCAGCAATGCAAAAATGGGTGTATATATTGGATGTGCATAGAAATGGGTCATGGGGGGAATGTAGGTATATCTGCTTTTTCTCAAAAAAAGTTGTATTTTCTCATTAACCTACGGAATTTAGTGGTAGGCCTATAAGATGCATGTTGTGCTCTTGTCAATTCAATGCTTCATTGAGCCCATATTGATGCATAATTTTTCAAAAAAGGGCAATATTTGCATTTTTTCTGAATATTATTATGCTTTTTATCAAATTTTCCCCAAACTAACATTTATTCCGCATTTCCCCTCATGGCTGGAAATATATATATAAAATTGTATATATGAAGAGCTTGCAACCGAAAGGCGCTAAATCCATTGAAAAATGATGGATTAAGCGCCTTTTGGAAACAAGCTCTTCATTTATTATCATATATATATAAAACCTGCCTTAGCGGCCAGCTGTCTATACCTGTACAACATGCTACTATGCAACAATTCATGAACACTGGCATTGTTCAATGCATGAAACACACGTGTGCATATGGACGCATGTACATGTACACTAAGTACATATGCAATACCTATGCGATGTATGCAGCGATGATACATGTACATGTATAGGCAATGCACACATATAGTTGGATCCACTTTTTTCGTTTCCCTTGGGTGGCCGCTATAGACAGGTTTGACTGTATATACATTGTATATATATATATATATATATATATATATATATATATATATATATTGTTTTTGTTACAGCCATGGGCAGCACACATGGTAAGGCTTGAGAGGAATTGACGAATTATAGCCTCTTTCTAAAGCTCTGTAACTTCCAAAGATAGTTACTCTTGTAATGAACATTGTGTATGATATCTCTATCCATAACAAAAGTGGTCACACATTCATCAACAATCACTACGTTGCATCACAAACTGACATACTCACACCAGGATGTTAGGTTGGGCTTCTCACAGGAGACCAACAAAAGAAAGACACTAACTTCACCTTGATTGTGTTTAACAAGTGTCAGTGTTCAAAAGTGTGAACATTCATACAGTGTACATCAATGATATCTGTGAGTTTCAATATTCCATGCTTCAGGCTACAAAGCAATTCCACTTTTTTTTCCATCGACAAACATTTCTTGTAGTTTGTGTACATCTAGCATTAAAAAAAACCAAACAAATAAAAAAACAAAAAACAAACATAAGATGCTCAGTAACAGATATAAAGCACTAGTCTCTTCCACTAAGTGTGGGGGTACAACTCTCATTCAAATGATTATATATGCATTATTCCCCTGACAAATAAACAAGTAGAATTTGAAGAAGGAAATCAACATGAAATGTTATACAACCAAATGAATACTCCTTGCTATTCTAATAACCATTTTATCATCCTCTGCTAACAAGCAGAGGTAAATATATATAAACAGAAAACATTCTGAATTGAGTTGTTTTGAATATCACGTCTGTATCAATGATGAATGTATTTGGATACTATGTAGGAAAAACATTAAAACTTGTAATAATTTCTGTTTAATAGTCCCCTTTTTATTGGAAAAGCATAAATATCAAATTGACCATACTAACATCACATTCTTTGATCAACTTTTTTTTTTCTTTTTGGGTAAAGGAAAGCATCAGCCCCTATGATCGATCCAGGACTCCCTACATGCAGAACAGTCAAATGTCAAGTTTCTATACCTAGTTAAAAATTCTTCTTGAAAAAAAAGAGAGGATATAATCAATAAAGGAGTTACATGTAATAGCCTGATCTAATCTTTAATTGGTACTTTCAGTACATACGCACTACACACACCAGTGTATTGCACATAAAACAAAACAAAAATAAACTTAGAGAATGTAAAACTTTTTCTGTGTTCTTTTTTGTCATTCCTATATAAATCATACAGCAAGATGCTTTGCAAAATGAGGTTTATCAAATATTGCCTCTGTTGATCTAAACCTGGTTTTACACTCTGTACTGTAGGCCAGTTCATGTATGTCATACAAAGACTGTTCTTCTCAGTATGTCTTTGGCTACAACATTAACGGTGTTAACACTGTTTAGCTGGCACAGAGATGATCAATATCTGTCAGCAAGCTGTATCAAGTAGAGAAAGTCGGTATTCAATCTATTCAACTGGAGCTTACACTAGTGTAAAAAGATACTCCCATTACAGCACTTGATCCATAATTCTGTGGATTCACAACTCCCATGTACAGTGTATGCCTACTGTACGTACCAAGCTTGGATGTTGGATGCCCCACTGTGACATACAGTTATGATTTATGTTTTACTTGATGCTACGCCACATTACTACCTTGCAGAATTGATTATTCTTATGAAGCAACATGAAGTGTGAAGTAATTACCTTGCAAATTTTAGATGACATTGGCCAAAAGGAGTAAGAATTTGTTGCGTTCTAGTCAAGAATGGATATGAAATGGCATGGTAATTGAATCATGAGCTTGCTCTAAATGAAGTCCCACCTATGTCTATCCATGTTACCGGTACTTCAGTATCTTATCATTAAAGGGCAATGTTATCTATACCCTACATAACATGAAACCATAATGTGATGTGATTGGTGGATAATGAAAACATGTTCTTTCTTATACTACTATCTTAACAGGACAGTTTTACTTTTTATTCTTATTTGTTGCTAATCTTAAGTTGTTTGAAAAAGACCATCAACTGGCATTTGGATATATAGTCATGAGGTTTGTTTTTAACTTCTTCTTTTTTAATGACAAAATGCATTGCATGACTTGGCCTATCATAACTTCTTTGTTACTTTGCAATGATTTGCAATTTGTGAATGCACTAAACAGCATGATAGTTGTAGATCTATAAAATCTGACTGACAGCATATCATTTCCTGTCCATTCCTCCAGTCTTAAATGATAATCTTTTATTTAAAGTAGTGAGTTCATTTACAGCAAAATCTAAATTTCAAGCCCGTTAAGTTTGGCGTCTTGTACATTAATACAGCTGCTGGTCATCTTTGACTGCACAGACATTGAAATGCTAATACACTCTACCAGGTATTCAAGATCAACTCTTCCATTCTGATAGTTGTCATTACTCTTGGGCACTTGCATGGGAATGTGTCCTTGCATTAAGAAAATTAATTTGTACACAAATGCTAACAGATCTTGATTCTCTTACATGAAGACACGTCAACGTGAGCTGTTTACTGCAACGTTTCAGATTAGATCGTGTGCTTGTGCCTTTCCATGGTACCTGAAGACTGTATCACCAATAATACATATACACAGTGCCTTACAAAAATTTTTGAATAGCCTGTTTCAGTACATTCTATCAATTGTTGCATCAACCAATATCACTGCAAATACTCAGAAGACTGCGTGGCTCAAGGAGAGATTGACATGCAATGACACGTTACATGTAAACATATTAAAGGTAGGGAATCCCATTTGCACGCCTTAAATGAAGAGTTGTATAAATACAGTGGTATGTTGAAGAGAATATCATTTTAGAAACTCCCATAAAGTATTGAAAGTGGAAGGTAACATTTAGTACATTTTTTTGACGGTTAGAATTTGAATTGAATTGTTTTCGGGGCTCACCGTAAATTCCAGTACATTACTAGGCTACCTTTGCAGACCCATGTACTGCATGTGTGTCCATCATGTATATTTTGTGAAGAAAGTTCATCAACACTTACAAACATTTCTATTTACCACACACTCTATATGTTATTACATCAGCTCTTGTACTTTTAGATTTGTGTTTATAGATCACAAATACAGAAGAATGCAACAAAAAGGCATAAGTGTGGCTGACACACAGAACTACTGAGTAGTTGAGTTTTGTGCATTATTCAAATTTTAGATAACTGTTGACTTCCAAATTTCTAAGCAGTGGCCTAAGCAAGTCCCCTGAGGTTCATATTTAATGTTTTGCTGCATTTTGGGAGGTCTGTAAAAGGTATCCCCTACCTTTAACACACATACGCACACACACACATGCATACATGCTCACACACAAATTTGCATTCACTTCTGTACCAATTACTCTATAAATCCTTTCACTGCAGTGTGAACAGTCTGCAGATCTTCCTACTTTACCTGAAATTCCCTCATGGAAAACTCATTTTGAATCAAGCATTTCTTCTCTTGATGCAAGTTAGGCCTATACATGTCCAGTGACATTTCTCAACCTTGGTAGCAGTACACATGTACATTTTTACCAGGTGTATGTCCACAATTCATGGAAATAACCATTTTCACACATTTATACACGATATCATGAGTATAGCAAGTGCACTTTTATCATCAAACTCCCGACAAGACCCATACTTTCATATCAATCAATACTGGATCACCGGACTGAGTTATTACAGGTGTAACTTTGACATTTGTGTCCCACAGTCTGCTGTACATTTCTAACACCTCTGTGCCTAGCATAAAATTAGAATGGTTAAAGTGCAAGCAGGTATATATCTACACAGTTTCCTTGCAGTAACTCTTGGACAGTTGAAAGTATAGCAAACATAGGCATTGACATCCACAAAATCAAGATGAAAACCCCCAAACCCTTTAAATACAAAATTAATCGAAAACCAAATCATTACACAGTATTTTTTTTTAATGTTATGGTCATTTGCATGCCAGAATAGACATAATCTGGGCATCCTTTAATCACCTCCAAATAACTGTCTTTGTAATTGGGCAGTTAAATGTCACTTCCATAGCACTATCTATATGTTTAGTACACAACTGGACTCTGGAAAAACAAACAAGCATTCACAAGAAAGGGATTTCAATCTAAAATTGACTTAAGGGATTTCAATTCAAAATTGACTTCTGAATTGAGTTTCAGAGTCTTCTTGGTTTGGAGTAACAGACTAGATGTCTTTGACTAACTGTCTTCAGATTAATACAAGATGCTGGAAAACACACAAAAACCCCTAAAAAAGGTACTGACATCTAAATCAGCATTTTATCAATATTGAAAGCCTTGTTGAACATGTGAAAAACTTGACTGCTATGACTGTCTCAACAATAATGAATGATCACTATCAGGGAAAACATTACACAGTGCAAATTGCGAGACAAAAATGAGGGGGTTATGTGAGTGAAGTCACTATTACACTATCTACATAAAATGTTTCAAGGTGTGACAAGTATCCATCAAGTTTTGTTGACATACAAATGGTCATGCAATTCTCTTCATATGTTTGATTCTCCAGATTTTTCAAGTTCCATTTCTCAGTGACATTATTTTGCAAGCCATCCCAAATAACTCAAATGCTGAACAAGCTTGAGGCCTTAATCCTTCTTTGACCATTATATCAAGTATGTATTCACTCTAGTAAGACATCTTCATGTGCCTAAAATTAAGGATTCACAAAAAGCTATCAGCATGGCCACAAAAATATTGACAAAATTGAAGAAGAATCAAGTGTGCAGACTACATCCTCTTGTGTGCATCTGAGGTTAATATATGTAACATATACGTGCTGTTTACAGGAGTTGCATCTTTTTTTCTTTTTTTTTTAATACTTATTTCACATCTTTTACAGGTTGTACTGTTGTGTGTAATGCCATTTTCAATACACCACTTTCAAACTCTGTGTAACATGCACAAATCCTCGTTTATTTTGTGCACTTTACAAATAATACTATCTCTCCTTTTTGCTTGTGCATGAAGCCTACTTCACTATTCCAGTGAGTCACTGCTGCCTTCTCCAGCAAACCAATGTTATACTAATGAACACTTTGCGTACAAAAACACAATGTGCATGTGTACATGTGAGATATAAATATTTATACATTTACACGTACGAAAATATCATATATTTTGCTCGCACAGACATTACTCCAATGACAATAATTGCAGCTTTGCAGGTAAACATGAGCTGTCTCCTATATAACTCTTCTCCCCTTTTTTTATACAGGGTTGTCCAGTCACACGCTGAGTTGAAATTTGCAATGTGCAGCTTCTTCAATGTGGAAGCAACTTTTGTGTATGTATGCATATACATGTGAATGCACAATAGAGGCAAGGATAGATTGGACACACAGTGATACACCATGAGAGATTGAAATTGAAAGTGAGAGAGAGAGAGATAGTGATGAGTATATATGTATATATGCACAAAGAGACAGAGAGAGACAGACGTTGAAAGAGCAGCAATCATTGCATGGTTACACATTTTGTGTTAGAAACCTTTACACTGAAGCGAATTGAAAAGGTAAAGACTTAACAGATAGCAAGAAAGACAGAAACATATATGAATAGGGAAAATATAGATAGCTAAGAAGAGCAGAAGGAAAAAAGAAGAAATGTAGTGATAGAACACGTAAAGAAAGGATGAAACAAGGACATCTCTCTAATGGTTCTTTATCATTTCAATTTCTTTGATATATGCCTATCTACACTACATAATTCATTTAACATGCCAGGCACAATTTCATAAACCATGATTTTTTTTTTTAATCTCTTGAACTATAGTATGCAAATAAAAAAAAAAATCGAACTACCTGGTGATAAAAAAAAAATAGATTTCCCGGTCACCATTACCAAAAAAATAAAATACAAGAGACCCGCGGGTCTAGCGCTCACCTGAGTATCGCAAGTTCACCATTCACACAGTCACTAATCTAAATTATTCACAGCTCTACCAAAATTTGACGAGGCATTCTCAAGTGGAAGATGAAAATGTACAATAAGGGCCCAATTTTTTCAAGATTCCTTAATTTGGGGGAATTGGGGCCCCCTGGGGCCCTCTGGGTGGGGCATGGTGCCCAGTTTGATAAATTGAGATCCTGACCACCTAGGGATGCTACCTGCCAAGTTTGACAAAAATCCATCATGAGGTTTTCAGGAAGAAGATGAAAATGTACAATTCAGGCCCCTATTTGGACCCTTCCAACCACCCCCCCCCTACCCCCAAGAGGGGCACCCCTGGATCTCCTATGAACAAACTTGAAACTACAGTCATTAATGTACTCACTCATAGTATTATCTCAGCTCTATAACTTCTGATTCTAGAGAAGATTTTTAAAGATTCCTTCATTTGGGGGGTTTGGGCCCCCTGGGGGCCCCCTGGGCGGGGCATGGTGCCCATTTTAACAAATTGAGATCCTAACCCCCTAGGGATGCTACCTGCCAAGTTTGGTGAAAATGGGTCATGGGGTTCTCAAGAAGAAGATAAAAATGTACAATTTAGGCCCCATTAGGACCCCTCCTCACCCTCCCCCCCCCCCCCCTGGGTCCCAAGGGGGGCACCCCTGATTCTGCCATGAACAAACTTGAAACTACAGTCATCAATGTGCTAACTCATAGTATTAACCTAGCTCTATCACTTCTGGTTCTAGAGAAGAAGATTTTTGCGGATTCCTTAATATTGGGGGGTTTGGGCCCCCTGGGGGCCCCCTGGGTGGGTCATGGTGCCCATTTTAACAAATGGAGTTCCTAACCCCCTAGGGATGCTACCTGCCAAGTTTGGTGAAAATGGGTCATGGAGTTCTCAAGAAGAAGATGAAAATGTACAATTTAGGCCCCATTAGAACCCTTCCCCACCCCCCTCCCCTGGGTCCCAAGGGGGGCACCCCTGATTCTGCCATGAACAAACTTGAAACTACAGTCATCAATGTACTAACTCATAGTATTAACTTAGCTCTATCACTTCTGGTTCTAGAGAAGAAGATTTTTACAGATTCCTTAATTTTGGGGGTTTGGGCCCCCCTGGGGGCCCCCTGGGTGGGGCATGGTGCCCATTTTAACAAATTGAGTTCCTAACCCCCTAGGGATGCTACCTGCCAAGTTTGATGAAAATCGGTCATGGGGTTTTCAAGAAGAAGATGAAAATGTAAAAAGTTTACGCACGACGCACGACGGACGACGGACGACGGACGACGGACGACGGACGACGCACGACGCACGACGCACGACGCACGACGCACGACGGACGCCGGACGAAGGGCGATCGCAATAGCTCACTTGAGCCTTTGGCTCAGGTGAGCTAAAAATAAAAAATACACTGAGAAGTGAGGAGAGTAGTTTTCTGGCTACTGACACAAGTACAATGACCCATAATGTTGTTTTTGTCTTCCAACAATTCCATCCCCCAAAATGCGCACAAATACAACTGTTCAACATATACTACAATACCTTCTCAAGTACTTTGTCAGAACAAAACAACAACCATTTACATCAAGTCGACTCCATAATGTGACATCATGCTACTCTTAATACCACATTTCAACAAAAACACACACTCACATTTCGTACTTGAACCAAGAAATATGTCTCTAAAAGTAATATCATTTCTTTGTTACATGTGTGTATAGCAAGAACAGGAATGCTTCAGTTCGTGAAAAAGAGAATATCATACAATACATACCAGATAATAGACACAATATACATTTACCAGCAAGTCAAAATTCTTCCTGTCAGATAATCTTCATGATCATTTTTTGAACAGTTTATAAAAAAAAGCATTAGGCACATCAATTGTATCTACAAATTTCACATTTCATCATTCATACCATGTTTTCTTCCAGGCAAGGTGTTTTCTAACTTTCCTTGCCTTGAGTCTTGATATCTCTCTCTGCCACCACATTCTGTCACTCCTTAATTTACTGTGTACTCATGTGAAAATATGACTTTCATGTCTAATAAAGTGATCACAGATTTCTCTGGACTCATACAAAAATGATATACTCCAAAGTCTGACAAGCCATTACTGACAGAACCAACTGCATCAAAACAATGTGCTCCAATTTCTTCCTTATATAAAGCAAAGTACAACAAAAACTGAACTCCCCCCTCCCCCACCATCCAATTATCCTCAGTACAAAAAAAAAAAAAATCACACTTACAACAATATTTCACATCTGTTGACAAAAAAACAAACAAACAAACCACCAACTGATTAGCTTTTACACTGAAACACCATGAAAAGAATTCAGCAATGTGCTACTAGTATACCATGCCAGAAATAGTGCATGTAAATAAATAATCGAGTAAATACCATAGCATTAAATATGTGTTTACCATGATCACATAATTGCACCAGTCAGAAGAACCCATTGCACAAGGTACCACTTAGTATCCAAAATACAAGATCATGTACTGCTGATAGAGACAGTATCATTTTCTTTGATCATATATATATATATATATATATATATATACTATATATATATATATATATATATATATATATATATATATATATATATATATATATATATATATATATTGTATATACAATACATATACATACATGTATACATATATATATATATGTATATGTATACAACTGCAGATGTCACGCTTCTCCAGGTTTTTCCCTGGCTCAGTAACAAATAAGTCCACTTTTGACACAAGTTGAGTAACATGCATTAAATGTATCATAAAACTTTTGCCTCGAGTTATCAAAGTGTACACACACACACACAAAGAATTCTTTGTGGTGATAAAGTACAAATGGGAAAATACATTTACTGACCAGACAGAACAAGAGGGAACACTGAAGCTTGAAGGGACATATACACTTTTTTTTCCAGGTATAAGCTATTGAAGAGGAAACATAATTGCACCAACTGAAAGAAAGAAAGAAAGAAAAACCTCAGTACATGAGGCCAAATAAATGACAGTGTGGCAAGTCAGTTACATTGCAAGTACCCCAAGCATGTCAGAATTATTTGTCCAATACGTGTGCAAAGAGCAAACAAAATTTCTTGGCAAGAAAGAAACAAAATTGAGAAGATAGGGCAAGGCAATTACGCCCAACATGTTAAACAAAAATTGCCTGAATCAGAATAGCAAAACAACGCTCAATTATTGTCCCTGCCATTCCTACTGCGCCAAGCTTCTAAATAGTTGTACTGCATGGAGATAGTGCCACAAGTTAAGGTGCCGGTCATTTATACTGGCATGCACTAAAAAGCAAAACCATTCTTCTGTCTTGAAAAATGCTTCTGTTTTCAAAGAAAATACTCTCCTTTTCATTTTTTTATGATATCAAAATCAATGGCTTAATACATATCAGCTATGCATCAATCAATATGATAGCTCAAATTTGATGCCATGATATGGATAATGTATGTACAGTATGAATTGCTTTGCTGCAAAATACAAATCCTTATACAGATTTTTTTAAACGAGAGATATTTCAGATGTTTACAACATAGAAACGTCAGTTTATCTCCAAATTTTGTTTGATGTCTAGGTGGGTCAGTGTAATTAAAAGACATATTCTGCACATTAATTCTAATCTCATGCTTAAATCTGATATACCAGTATTAAAAGTTGCATGAAACTACCTTAGAGGGGGAAGGAATTAATGATTTCATTTTGTTTATCAGCATTGCATGTATCTAGTTCCATTAGGGGACAAAGTGTTACTTTTACAGAAATGAAGAACTTGAGGCATTGAATACAACATGGTGTATGCCATTAAACATTAGACCAATGAATTCTTGAAGACAGCTTTATAAAGGAATGTAACTTGAATAGAGACTTTCAGATATCAGCAGTCTTGAATATGGAGTACAAATCAAGAGGGTATTTTCCCCCAATGAGAATATTTTACAAAAGGAGCCAATTCTCTAACTCACAGCAATATACATAAAAGGTTGAATATACTGCATCCCTGCACTGCCCACAAAGTGACTTAATTCCCAAGGTGAATATATTCCTGACTCTCAACAGTAAAGGATATATGGAGGTCACATATATTTCTAGCTTTATACAACCCTACAAACCTGTGGGCATAAACCATTTATTACTTTGATCAGTGTATTGGATGCAACCCCCCCCCCCCCCCAAAAAAAAAAAAAAAAAAAAAAAAAAAGTATTGATACCTGTAGTCATGGTTTGTCATAAAATCCTTCAAAAATAAAATAAACAAATTTATGAAGCTGGGATGTCATTACTGGTATTTTTCAGTCTTTAGCAAGTGAGAAAATATGACTTCACTACAGCAGGTACAACATTTTTGACAAATTGCACCCCTAAATAGCATCAGTATATTTCTGTTTCACTTTCTCTGCATGATCTCATTCATGCTGGTAACATGAAAAAGGGGCAAGGGGCATCTTGTTTCTCACTTTGGAGATGGTCAAAATCATTTGACGAATGATGTAAGAATTCATCCGCAAAACTTTGAAGTCACTACAGTTTGACTAGGCCATGCTTGTGAGTCCATTTGCATTGCTTATCATTATTGGATAGAGTAGTGTCTAATGTATAGATATGTTTGTCATAGTAAATTGTCACAACGCAGCACATCACCCAACTTTTGTTTCTTTGGTTGGCTTATCAAATAACTTTCACTAGACTTAGCCTATGAGTGTCCTATCCTTCAAAGTGCAATTGATATCCATGTTTTGGTGGACTCTCCCCAAAAGAGTAAAAGCATATAAACAAAAGGACAGAAGTTTCATCAAACTGGTGTAGCATTTTTCCAGTTACAGACTTTCCAAGTTCACATACAATTACGGAAAAGCACATGAATCAAGGATGGGAGGCAAGGGAAAGTTGAGTAAGATTTTCTTCTTTTTTTTCATGATCGCTGCAGAATATTTTGTGGTAGCTTAATGTGAATGATTCATCCATTGTCTAACCAGGCTCAAGCTTCGCTATGGGATGCCCAAAATACATGTAATTTCATGTTTTCATTCTTTCAGCCAAAAAAGCTCTAGGACTAGAATCAAAATGAGCATGAGAGAACAAGCCCATGAAAATGAAATGATTGATCTGGTCTGTAATCATACACAAGGTGGGAGGAAACCAAATAAATACAATATGTTACTGTAAAGTGATGGAATATTGCACAACACAAAGCTCTTGTAACTGTATAATTTAAAGGAATAAATATATACTGCATATACTGGTTTTCTACTGTCCATACATGCATCATCCTTTCAGTTTGCTTCCAATAAAGGAAGTATGCCCATATCTAATGCAGTTCTTCAGGAAACTGAGCAACTTTAATTAAATGATGAGAATGTTATAATTATTTGATCATCAGTGGATCATTAGACATGGCATCACATAACCACTCAAAAATTACCTTTCTGACAACATGATCATATCTTGTCAGAAATAGTACTCATCAATTGCATCATAAACCTGGCACATATTTAGAGTGATTTTGATTAATTTCCTGTCCTCTTTCTTGAATAGTGGGTGTGAGAGCACATTTATGTCCAAGTTTGCCACAAGATGAGTCATGTAGCAAATGTTTCAACGGAGGGGGTGTAAAACCACATGTGAAACATAGTACTTGTAACATGACGGAAACAGCCATACCAAGGCCTACACAAGATGCCATCAGATAAGTCTCTAAGGGTCAAAATAATGACAGTGTTTCAGGGGCATTTCATTTTCCAAAATCTGTCCAATTTCACTATTAAACTCACACTATTCAGAGCCTTTGTCAAGGTAGCCTACTGCATTTGGCACTTTCTCCTGTTTAACTTGTCAAAGGTGGGTTTTCACACGGATAAAGATGACGATCCCCCCCAACACACACACTACACCCAATAGATGCACCCAAAACATTCAATACTACCTGACTATCCCTATTGAAATGGAAACAAATCTGACATTGATGAGTAAAAAAACAGCACATATATAATATGTACAAGTATGAAGTGCTCCTTTGTGAGTGTACATTGAATGTATTTTGGAAAAAAAGAAGATGACTGGTGACATAAGTTATCATTTGAAGGGATCATATCTGAATATCAAAGGCATAAGAGCACAGTTTTCACCAGTGCAAACCACATGTTGGCTGTTTGCCAAGACACTACCCAGAAGCCATGAACTGAATTGCACGAGTTCATCTAAATGCTAATTCACGTGGCATTTTGTTCACTAGTGACTACATGAAGGACACGAGGATTTGCAAGCACCATACCACGTGTGGGCATCTCAATTTGATGTTAATTAGCTGATTGAAAAAAAAAAAATGCTACAGAGGCTAATTGAAAGGTGTTGTCCAGAGGCAGCAAATTTTGCCTCCAACCCCCCCCCCCCCCCCCCCCCACCACCACCACAAGCATTGAACATTACAGTGAAGGTTTCATACAATGTATGATGTCTCCCACATTATACGTAGAATTCAGTGGTAATGCATGACTTGGAGTGAGAAACTAGAGATGCACACTATTACACGTCAATGCATCACTCCATAGGAGCTGTAGAATATTATGTCCCTCTTCCTTTAATTGTACCTCAGACCTGTGTGTCATCATTTGGTCAATTTCGTATTTTGTTTTTACTTTTTTCTTTCTTATGGTGAGTTACAACTTCTTTGTACATGGAATGAAATGTGTCCAAAATGTGCAATAGGTGATCATGATTTCTTCGAATAACAGCATCTTTTTTTTTTTGGTTCACAACAACACAAAATTTACAGCCCTGTCTTTGTAACTTAGGGCAGAGTTCTTTTTGAAGATCAAAATAAAATTCATGGGTGAGGTTTTCAGTGGAATTATCACTGATAAGACAACACATTTAAAAATGATGCTCAACTACATTGTCTGTATTTGTTACAAGGAATGGATGAAATTCATTAATGCAAATACATTTTCTTTTTCTGTCAAGTCAACAATTCTAGATGTGAAGTGTCAGCAAAAAAAAGAAATATAAAAAAATAAAATAATAATAATAATAATTATAAAATTGCAATACATGTGCCATCTAATCCAATGTGAATTTTTCAATCTCCTCATAGAGAATATAGTCTAGTAAATTATGTGAGACAGGACAAAATTCCAATACACTGTGCCTAATCCCATTGTCTCCTCTTCACACACACACCCACACATACATATATGTAGACCACGTACAGAGGATTATAACACAGTACCAAGGAGTTGTTACAAAGTTCTAATAACCATTGCTAATTACAGTAAGATACAATATTAACCATCTAGTTACTTGCTAAAAAAAGAAAAAAAATCATGCACTATACTTCATTGCACATCAATGTCAGCTCTTGTCTAATAAATTAACATCTCCAAAAATTAAAAATATGAGTTCTTTCTACACTGCACTTGTGTCTTTACCTGCTTTTGAAGAAAAAAAAAAGAATTCTTTTTGTTTCAGCATATGACAATCTTACCAGATATTAAACACATACAAATACAGACCCAATGCACAAATGAGAATAAGTTAATACTGGTAGGACACGCTTTACCAGTAGCGAGTTTTCCTCTCAACAAACATTCCCTTTCTGACATAGAAAACTAAAATTTAATTTCATACTTGCAAAAAAAGGTGATCTGTGACTTACACTCATGATTTGCATTTGCAATAACAGTGAGCAACTGCCTCATTGCTCTATGTTTTCAAGGCTTTCTTGGGTTGTGGGCTGCCGTCCCGCTCTTCAACAGCAGCTCTGCGCTTGACACGCTGGTCTTCAGTGGGGTCAGGTTCCTGACGTGAGCTGCTGGACTCCCCCAACCTTGCAGCACAAAGATCATGATCTGAAGGGGTGGCACTGAATGGACGATTGTAGAGGGAGCTGTAGAGGTGTGCTTCCACCAGGCGGTTGATGGCGTCACTGACACTCGGCTTCTTGCTGCTGCTCTGCTTGGGCTCCTCCATGCGATACAGCATGCCTGTTGGATCGATGCCCAGGGTGCTGGCCTGAGGCGTATAGATGTTGAAGAATGGGGTGGAAAAGATAGGTTTGGCCAACCACTGGGCCCACTGCTCTTGAGCCAGCTGTGTGTGTGCCGCCAGAGTGGACTGGGCCTCCTCCAGACGGTAGCGGTCAGCCTCTGTCAGTGCTAGGCCGAGACCATGTCCAGCCAAGAGGGCAGGCTGGGCTTCCAGCTGCTGCCTCAGGTAGGAGTAGCTATTCTGCAATGCTTGCTTCTCGCTCATGGCTCTCAACTTCTCTGCAAAGCTCTCGTAGGGTCTTGCTGTGGCTAGACCACCGGGTACAGTGTGACCATCATGTAGGTGGATTCCAGGGGGCACTCCAAGAATTGGAGTCTGGCTGGGCTCTGCCTTCTCAGTGGACTGCTGGGAGCCTGACGGACCCTTCTTTGCCATTCTCTTTAGGTGCCGCTCCTTTACTTTGTATTCAAGCGTTGAGTGAGGAACCCCAAAAACATTTCCTGCCCTTGTGACACTCATCTCTCCTCGCTGCACAGCATTGACAGCTTGGATCAGACTGTCACGATCATAGCATCTATAGCGACCTCTCTTTGGTCGCTTACTGGATGCAGGCACCTGGGAATCGTAGGAGGCACAGTGGCTGGCTTGGTTGTTGTTATTATTACAGGAGGGGGAGTAGGACTTGGTTGGACTACCATGACTGGAACTACTGCTGTCATAGCTATGCATTTTATCTTGTAATTGAGCTCCATTGACGTCACACACTACAGGTTTGAAGCAAGGCACCTTCACGTCTTGGTTCTGCTCACACGATGGCGACGAAGGCTGGCGGATCACAGAGGCGATACCTATATGCTGCCGGACATCCTTCTTACCGCTCAACAGACGGACTTTCTCTGTCTCCAGGAGGCGTCCTATCAGGTGCTGAAACACCTGGTTGGGCAGTTTGTCCTCCTCAAGGCTGCTGGCACTGCTATGCCGTTGCTGAAGATCCTCTACTGTTTCAAGAGATCCAACCTTGGTGCAGGTCATTACAAGCTCCCTCACAAGAGCCTGATCCAGCCCATGGTCGAAACCTGCTGACTTGGGCAGCTTCCCGCTTCCCCCTGCTGATCTACCCTGAAGGAAATTCCTGAGCTTGGCGACCACTTCGTCTGTGGAGCAGTCTTCATAAGCATGGCCTTGCTGCTGGTACTGCTGAAACAGAGCTGTGAAAGGGAATGCTAAATTAGGCACTGGGACGGCGTTCCTCTCAACCTTCTCTTGCTTGCCAACATTGTTGACCATGTATGGCATTCTTTTTGGGATCTTCATCTCCACTTCCTCCACGTTGACGACTCGGCTCTCCTCCTCTGCCTCCTCCTGCCGGTTCACCTTGTTTCGGTTGAGGTGATTGCGGATGGTAGAGCGAGGAATCCCATACAGTACTGAGGCACGGCGTGTTCCTAGCTTGCCCTGTCGGACCTCCTTCAGAGCCAGTTTGAGGTCGTCTTGTGTGTACGAGCTTGAGCCATTGATGCGACAGGACCGAGCAGTCTTAGTCTTGCTAGTTCTGTGGAGAGAGTATACAAAAATTGATCCTTTGTGAATATATCCATTATGTAAAGATATAATAAAGTTGAATGAGACATAATTCATCCCACAGGCAAATACAAAGCAATATTCACAAAAAAAAACATACTCCCCCCTGCCAATAGATAAGACGCAGACAAGAAATGAATGAAGATGAGCAGAGGAGTGAAGCCATTTTCCACAGATAAATCCAGTCTGTAAATCGCATAGGCAAGAGGTATTACATCTCCACTAAGATTCTTACAACAGTATTTCTCTTCTTCTCCCTTCTCTCTCTCTCTCTCTCCCGCTCAAGCCAACCTATCCAATCCCCACTATAAAAAAAAAAAAAAAATCATTAAGAAAAAGAGAAAACAAAGTGTAGTGCATACCTGTACCATCAGAAATACTCATGATTCATCTAATGGGGGTCCACACCCATTACTACGTAGTATGACTCTTGCTCCTCTTTATCTAGTGAGTGGAGGGCACATCATAATGGGCTTATGGAACAGGTCTACTTATACTATACAGGGCTATCATACTAAAACAATGCTACTTTCACTATACATGACAAACTTTCCTTAAATCACATCAGGCTACTTACACTATACAGGACAACTTATTGAAAGGTGCTCGTATTCTCTCTCCGTGCAACAAGTGATGCTGTTTTCAGCTCAGACTGTGAAGATAAAGTGTGAGCCACTAGAAACCTGCATCTGCTAAAAATCCAGGCAAACAAGGTTTGATGCCTGCTGCTTTTATCTATTTCCTGCCATAATTATTACTATACCCCTTTTCTACCTCCTCCTCCCCCCCCCCCCAACAAATCTGGCTTGACTTTAAGTAGAGCACAAATGGGCAAATACTGCTGCAAAATATGCAAGTCAGGAAAAAAAAAGAGGGCAGGGAAGCTCCTTTAATCAAATCCATCAAACACAACATCACAGTAATCAAGCTTGATTTCATATCTTCATAGGGACGAAGGTATTTCCCTGAAGATCAAACAAAGGTTCTTCCTCATTTGATTGCTGAGATCGGTCGGGACGAGTCACAAAAGTACATTCTAAAGACCTCAGAACTTTTTAATATTTTTCAAATTAGCAGAATCATGGACACTGACAGGCTCTTTATTGCATTAATGCTGTCAGCACAATGCTATCTAATGATTACATATAGTACTGTCGTCAAAACTGCAATTAGGCCAGAAAGCAGGAATGCATTGTAATTGAAATATCTATCGCATCAGATTAAAATCACTTGTGGCAGCAAAGAGAATTGGGGTTTCAGAATGTACACAATAAATGCTGTATCAAAGTTTATCTACAGACATCCAAAAATGCTTTCATTGTACCATGCCCACAAAGTTTATAGAGTTCAGCTGATCTTAACAATGGATTAGTAATATTCTCTGTCATGATTGTTGCACGCTGTAAGATTGCATACATCCCGCAAAATTACTTTCCATTAATAGATGATTACTATGAGCAAAGGATATTGAAATTTGATATGACTTCCACATCTTATGACCTGTCAGGTTTGTTTTCAGGATACCACAAAGATATTCAGAATTTTTGCAGACAGAGATGAGGATCTATTTCTTAACTTTCATCAAAGAACAGAGGTCCTTTCATCACTTTGGATGAGGAAGAGCACAATCCAATAAAAACTTCATTTATTTTTATGACTTCATTTCTCTTTGAAATAACCACTTCTCAGATTGTCACATTTCCCCTCTTCTGTTAGGCCTAAGGGAAATTTGAGGCCTTGTTGTGTTTGCCCTTGATGTAAATGTTTTGTTCATTCTATGCAATGCATTGTGGAATGGGTAACTGATAGTGTTCTTCCAAGAAAACAAAATCAAAAACAAAAACAAACAAAAAACCAGGACAAATTCTTCTATTTAACCTGAAATTAATTCAAGCCTCTAAATCTCTATATTCCTCCAGTTCCATTATGATTACTTGCTTTATGGTTCAAACTTACTTCAGAAAATACCAGAATTTGTCCTCAAACAACCTAAAGATGCTTTTAAGCCCAAATGTGTAGTTTGAGATATCAAGTTCCGGTTCCAAAGTAATGCACAATTACCCTGCACATAATGATGCTCATAGGAGAAAAAAAAAACACAAATGAAAAATTGGCTACCACAAAATTGTTCAGCATCAAAATTTGATGAAGTCAGCACACAATATATGTGTAGATGATGTTACTGTTTGATGTGAAGGGCCATGCTCAACAAAACAGAGACAAAACAAAATAAATGGGTCTTGCATGTGTCATACATATTATCTCTGCTCAAAATTTTCCTAGAACACTGCATGTATTTGCCCTTTTTTTCCTTTTCTTTTCAACTTTCTTATTATTTATCAGACATCAGCAAAAAAAGAAAGGCGCAACACGCAAGACATAGAGCAATATGCTGACAGCACGTCTGACTGAAAGATGAATTCTGTATTTCATCGTCAGGAATATGTTCCATGGAGACCATGTCCAGGCTTCACAGAATCCCCTCCTACACAGACTGAAGGCTGTGACATGTGCTATAGTAGGGGGATGCTCTTGCACGGACATCGATTCTCCAGTGATCAGTTATCAGCAAAATGCACAGAAGCAAAAATGCATGCAAGTACAAGTGTGCCATACACACAGAACTTAGCAAATCAAAAAGCATAAGATCGACTCACAGAATGTAATGCCACCCTCCTATCACCAGATCTTTTATTATTGATATTTTATAGATTTGTCATCAATAATATAGGCCTCCTGTAATAGGGAGAATCACTTGTTTACAGGGTTCATCATTCTCAAAACCTTCCCCAAATTCTGCGATCGAGGACTCCTTGGCAAGTAGACTTTCTAGATAACAGTAGAAAATTGATGGTAATTTTGAAAAAAGAAACTAGAAAAGGTCACAGAGAGCACAGTCTTCTGGCCGCCAAGCAGCTCACTTCCACCCATGGATGCATGCTGAAAATCTTCCTATTTCCCTATAAAGAAGCCTTTCTGTTGCACCTTGGAGTCTACATCATCAGCAGCTTACTGCATGCTGTGCCTTGAGCATGCATTCAGTGCATGTATGTGTTAGTTTTCACCTTCTTCACCCACATTCACTCTGTAGGCTACTCAACAGATGATAATAAATCAAGTTCTGTAATTTCAAGTTCTTTAAACAGAGGCTTTATTCTCAGGCAAACTTCTCTCAGCTCATGGCTGTGCTGCTAACAACTGTGTGCCGTAGATGGCGCTATCACATCTTGTAAAACCTTTCCTTTTTTGAACAGACAAGAACATCGTTCTATAACTATTATAACAAATTAAAAAAATTGCTTTAAACCACTTGCAATTCCAAAGAAACATTAGATATCAAAGTATATCTGTATAGTGTGAAAGCATGTAAATTAGTTCTCATAAAACCGGAAGTATAGATGACAGTGGGATGGTGACTTTATAACAACCTGGTAAACTTAAACTTCAAACTTTGCTTTGTAATCATAAAGCTTCATATCTTTGAAGAATGACATCATATATCAACATGTGCAGTAGTACCTATAATTAAAATAACTGCACTGGGCACTTCTGATTACTTCCAAAAATTATAGGCAAAACTGTACTTGTCTCCAGTATCATAAATTGAACATGTTTATAACTGATACTCCATAATTTCAAGTAAAATCTTGAAAACAAACTGATTTTACTTTTCACTTTTTTCTTTCCTTCTTTCTTTTGTTTATTTTTTTCATTTAACTCACTTTGACCAAATATAGTCTTTGAGGTATGTTGGTGAGCGTTTGTTTCGCGAGCTTCTGCGAGTCAGGCCTGGAGCTTGTACATTTTCAGGCATGACTTGTACAACGCTTGTACTTCTCGCTCTTTCTACGCTATTCCTGTTCGCTTCACTTCGCGTTTGGACTGGCTGTGGAATTAGCGAAGATGGCACGATTTCACTTTCGCGTTTATATCGCTCCGCGGTTTTTCGAAGGTGTCTCCGGTTTCTGCGACGTCGAACGCCTTGCTCAGTTTCAACAATGTACGATCTGTGCGAAACTTGCTCAACTACCCTCGCTTTCTCCCAAGTGACATGCTTTTTCTTGGGTTGTATTCGCACAACATCTCCCTCCTTCAATGGTTCCAAATCTTTCGCGGTGGCATTGTAGTACTTTGCTTGCCGATTTTGGGACGCTTGTTTTCGCGTTTTCACATCCTCGACAATCTTTGGTTTGAGGAGTTTCGCGGCCATAGGAAGATTGTTTTTAGTGCGGCGTCCAAACAACCTCTGCGCAGGCGAACTGTCCATACTCACGGTTGGGGTATTTCTCCAGATGAGTACACTGAGATAGAAATCTCCGTGGTCACGCTTTGACCGCTTCACAAGTCTTTTTGCGATTTTTACGGCAGCTTCAACTTTGCCGTTGCTTTGAGGAAATTCTGGGGAGCTCTTGGACAGTTCAAAACCATAGGATTGCGCAAAATCAGCGAATTCCGTTGAATTGAAAGGGGGTCCATTGTCACTATGAACGCAATCTGGAATGCCATGTGTAGCAAAGTGCCGTTTCAGACGACCTATGATGGCACTACCATCTTTCTTGGTAAGTTTGTCCACTTCAAAATAATCTGAGAAGTAGTCAACTGTGCACAAGAAACTATCACCGTCTACTTCAAAGATATCACATCCTACTTTCTCCCATGGGCGGTTAGGGATTTGATGAGGATGGAGTGTCTCTTTCTGCTGGGCACTAGGCATTTCATTGCAAATGTCACATTTCGCGATGAAGTCCTTCAGATCTGCCGTGATAGATGGCCAATATACACACTCTCGTGCGCGTTTAAGTGTGCTCTCAATACCGGTATGTGCGGCATGCAGTTTGTCTCTGATTTTCGTTCTCATGGCACGAGGAATGACACATCTTAAGCCTTTGAAGACTATACCATCGTCCATTGTCATTTCATGTCGTATGCCGTAGTACGGGCGAGCATCTATTGCGCATGCAGCGATTGAAGAAGGCCACCCTTCGCTTATGTACTGTATGACAGTTTGAAGCGTGCTGTCTGCGGCAGTCATCTGCTGAATTTCGCGTTTTGTTGCGTCTGAAATTCTCAGTCCCTCAATGAGATGAATGCTCTCAATCTCTGCCTCAGTGACAGATCGTTGAGTGTCATTGATGTATGCTCGGGATAACGTGTCCGCGACATAGAGCTGTGGTCCAGGCATGTATTGGATCTTGACTGAGTAGCGATTCAGTCGTAGAAGAAGTCTCTGTAACCTCTTTGGAGCTGTAGCGAGTGGTTTTTGCGTGATTGCTACAAGGGGCTTGTGGTCCGTCCAAAGGGTAATTTGACGACCATAGACAAACTCGTGATGTCTTTCAAGGCCGAAGACCTGTGCGAGTAACTCCTTCTCGATCTGAGAGTACCGTTGTTCTGCTGGCGTAAGAGCGCGACTAGCATACGCCACAGGATGTCCATTTTGAAGAAGTACAAAACCGAGGCCATTCTGAGATGCATCACCCTGGCCTTCTGTCGGACATTTTGGATCAAAGTATTTCAGTACTGGGGCTTCACAAACTTTGTGCTTGATCATGTCGAACGCTGCCTGCTGCTCTGTGTCCCATATCCATTCACAGTTTTTATGGGTGAGGCGGCACAGTGGTTCGCTCAAGTCGGACAATGACGGAAGAAACTTCGCGAGATATTTGACCATTCCGACAAAACGTTGCAGTGCTTCAACATTGTCAGGTACAGGCATATTCGCGATTGCAGCAACTTTCGCTGGGTCCACTTTCAAACCATCACTTGCGAGAATGTGACCCATGAACTTGACCTCGTCTTGCTTGAAGTCAAATTTATCAGGATTCAGCCTGATTCCGCGTTCGCGACACCTGTCAAGGAACATGCTCAAATTGTGGTCATGATCTGCGTTCGCTTCCTCCATTGTGTCACCACGTCCTACGATCAGTATGTCATCTGCGATTTTGTACATACCCGGAAGACCTTCCAGATTTTGATCCAAATGACACTGAAATATCTCCGGGGCAGGACTAATGCCGAAGGGCATCCTTTTCCATCGGAATCTACCCCATGGAGTTTGAAATGTTGTGAGATAGGATGACTCCTCATCTAACTCACACTGTAGAAAACCTTCTTTACAATCAGTCTTTGTAAAGACTTTCACATTGCCTAGCATAGGTAACACATCTTCTAACACAGGAAGTGGATAGTGACCCCTCTGTAGTGCACGATTTAAGTGTTGTGGGTCAATGCAAACCCTGATTTTTCCACTGGGCTTTTGGACTGCTACCAAACTAGACACCCATTCAGTGGGCTCAGTTACCTTGGCGATAACAGCCATGTTTTCAAGCCTATCTAGTTCATGCTTCAATTTTTCTTTGACCGCTATGGGCACACGTCTAGGGGGCATAATGACCGGATCAACACTACTATCTGTCTTTAGATGCACTTTTCCAGGCATCTTACCTAGACCTTTGAACACATCTTTGTAAGACTCTAAGACCTCACTTTTAGAGTGAACCATTGGTGAATGGCTATCAGTACCCTGCACTATTGCAATATTCTCATACTTGACCTTGATCAACTTCATGAGTTGTGCAGTTTCAGACCCTATCAGAGGGACACAGTCTTGGTCTACAACAACAAATTCAACCTCATATTTTCTGTGGTTCTTGGGGTTTTTTAGCAAGACTTTACATGTACCCTCTGCTACAATGCTTGCACCATTACCATAGAGATTGAGCTGTCTTGGACTTTGCTCAATTTGCACATTATCAGGTACACATTTCTTTGGAAGAATGTTTACAGTTGCACCACAGTCAATTTGCATCTGTATTTTCTTTCCTTTGATTGAAAATCTACCCATGATTTTCTTCTTGTACTTGTGCTGACTATCTGTCTCAACCGACATGACACTTTCATCTGACTCAGTGTCTGTGTCACTGTCACCATGTAGTGCTTTCACACTTTCTTTGTGTTTACCATATTTCTTTTTTCCATAAACAGCAACCTTGCATTTACTGGCAAAGTGATTTTGACCTTTACACTTATTGCAAGTTTTACCAAAAGCAGGACACATGTCCCTTTTGAGTACATGAGTGTATCCGCAAAATTTGCAATGGCCTTCCCCATGTCTGGGTTTTTGAGCACTTTTCTTCCCGGGCTTTTGGATCGCTTTCACATTTGCTATCGACTCACTAGACATGGCCTGGGACTTCGCCTTTGAAGATTCATGAGCTCTACAAATATCAAGGCATGACTGTAGAGTCAAATTTTGTTCCTGAAGCAATCTTTTGCGGACATTCTCATCTGTAATGCCAACCACAATTCTGTCCTTGATTAGCTCATCAGTGAGCTTCCCATACTCACATGTGGTTGCTAGACTACGCAAACGAATGTAGTAATTCTGAAAGGATTCATCTTTCTTTTGTGAACACACATTGAACCTATAACGCTCATACGTTACATTTGTTCTACCGTTACAATATTCATCCCATAATTTGAGTACAACAGCGAAATTCTTCTTGTCATCATCACAAGAAAATGCAAATCCATTTTGCACTTTGACTGCATCTGGGCCAATAGCCGTCATGAAATGTGCAATTCTGAGCCTATCAGATTCATGTTCCAAGCCAGTTATGATTTCATAATTGTCCCACAATTGCTTAAAAACAGACCAATTTTCCTTTACGTCTCCATGAAGGGAGAGTGCATGTGGAAGAGGGACATTACTCTTAACAAACCGTGAACCTGTACCACGTTCATGACCGGGTGCAGAATCTGCAGAACCACTGGCTTCTTGAGTGTTAGACATTGTTCTGTATAAACAAAACCACCTCACAGTAATTACTCACAAATGTATTACAATTATTGTGTACATGAGCAGTACAACCAACTAAAGTTACTGATATTCCTTTATCATAACTCAATTTCAGGCTCAGTCATAAATAGCTCGTCTACAATGTCATTGTACAAAATATACAATGTACATTCTCACTGTGTGAGACAAAATCCCATACAAATTACAACTTTTAGCTAAAATAAAAGTATTTGCATGTACTGACTCCTACATGTATGCACATGAGCTATAAGAGTACGACCATGAGACTAAGAGTACGACTCAACTTTGTTACGCGATAATGAAGTTTCAGGACATCTAATTGTAAATCCTGGTAAAAATATTCCAGAGATCTACACATAACACATGACAGACTCGGGCTATTAAATTAATTATATTTTGAACACACAAAATATAAGCTTAAATAGCCAGATAACAAGACCATATCCATACATAGGCATAGAATAATATCACTCTGAGTTAGACATTTACAGACATTAGTATTACTCTACCAATAAAGTATTATTAGGTTTTCACACTAAGTCCAAAGTCTCTAGAATGGTAAAATTCATATCAATCGCTCACTGAAACAGAGCATTCCATCGGTACAAACATGATCGCGTCGCGACTGTCAGAACAGCTTGACCAGCTTCACACACGCGTACCGGAAACATACGGAACGAATCGCGATCGCGAGCGAAACAGGACGGGAGGATTACCGATGGCGACATACTGTGCACAGCACCACTGCAGACAGTCCCGATGAATCCTGTACTGGAAGCATACACATGTTCATATACGGTGGGACCACCATGACCACGACCAGCAGCTGGACGACACAATTACAAACGGCCTGAGAGAGAGAACAAAAGTCACTTCACTCCTGACACCATGTTAGTTTTCACCTTCTTCACCCACATTCACTCTGTAGGCTACTCAACAGATGATAATAAATCAAGTTCTGTAATTTCAAGTTCTTTAAACAGAGGCTTTATTCTCAGGCAAACTTCTCTCAGCTCATGGCTGTGCTGCTAACAACTGTGTGCCGTAGATGGCGCTATCACATCTTGTAACAGTATGCACTCCTCAAATTCACACAGCTCAAACTCCCTATTTGTTGGCCCTATTTGCCAATGATAACCCTTCAAAAATATTTGTAAAAAAAAGTATCCTGGATCGTCTGTTCCTTGTAGCATTATCAACTTTTTCTTTAAGTTTCATCCAAATCTGTTCACAACTATTGGTATTTGAACGTTGGTATTTCAACGTTTAAATAGCAATATATGTATGATTTGTTTTCGAGGGTACACTCTTTTTGACAAGCCTCTGGCTTTCTCAGAACTGTACCTGATACATTTTGTAAATATTTCATATCCAAACGGTTTTTATTACTGAATGAATATATGAATTGAATTGAATTGAATTGAATTGAAACTTTTTGAGTTTATTTACAAACAGACAGACAGACAAACAAACCAATGCCAACAAAAACATAACCTTCTTGGCAGAGGTAATAGAGAAATGTGCAATACTTGAAGAAACCAGAGGCCGTGATGATTTATTGAAAGGTATGTCTGGTCAGCCTGGAATTTCCCCATTCTGTCTTAACATTGGCTTGCAATGAACTTGCACTTTTCCTGACCTGTCTGGTATGAAACCACGTGGCAAGATGCTGGTATATGTAGGCTGGGTATAGGAGAGAGTTAAAACAAAAGTGTACAACATGCTTTAACTTGCATCTCATAGCCTTGACCCTCAACCGCTAAGAAGACCAGAATACACAGTTTCAGGAAACTATTACACAGAAGCGGGTAGATATCTTACAGAAGATGTCAATGTAAGTCATTATCTTTTTGATTTTCTGGATTGGCCCCAACACATAAGTGGTACTGATTATGAATTATGACTGTTAAGTGTACAGAGAGGAAATGTCAAATAATAACTTTGATTCAGTAAACAGGGGCAGTATGAGCAAAATATAGTTTAGGATAAGTTCAAATGTACAATGTATGAAATGGTACTCAGTATGTAAAAGTGCTCAGCAATCTATCAGCTCACTTGGCCTTTCATGGGCACTATCAACTAGCCATGTTTTGCCACATGACCAAATAGCTCTCAAATAGTATTCATATCCTCCTTTAAAACAAAACAAAACTGAAACTGCTGTACCTCAATGAAGGATTTTATTTCATCTGCACCAGACGATATGTAAAGTCATAATATTTTTGAGCACCACCAAGAAGGAATGACCTAGAGAAAATACACTTCAGTCTGAAATTACATCTCAGTTGCTTTCTGCTGAAAGTGCAATTTTTCATCTTGTCAAGTCAAACACTGATAAAGTTTTGTCTTTGTTTTAGTATCACTGGTCATCAATGCGCTTTGTGTGATTTATGGCAAGTCATTCACAAGAAAAAGAAAATTGCATCTCAATCAAAAAAACAAAACAAAACACTATTGATTCGCAGTGAGCCTAAACTTTTAGATACTTTGTTGAGAGTTTTCCTTTCCAGCATTGCTGAGCATGGTCTTCTCCGAGGCAAGGGAGATGTGAAACTATCAAGACAATATAACAAAATGTCTGTTGAATGAAACTCCTATAAGATATCTTATATCATTTCATATGATAACAGGATCTGTATTGATTATGACTCTTAGCGCTGTTTTTGAATCAAGAGTTTCACATCTTAAATTACTGTTTTGATCCTTGGAAAGAGACTTCCAGGAATGATAAAGGGAAAGGAGTACATGTATTAAGCGAAAAGAAATTTCTGTACTCATTATCACAGTCCAAATCATATTCGAGATGAGTTGAAAATACATCTACTATTAACACTAAAAGCGCAATTGCTTACCATGTTCAAGTTCAATCTAATATTTCAGAAACAGGATTGTTACAGTTTTAATCTGAAGCGACTACAAAATGTGAACAAGGAAAAGTAGAAATTACGTGGTGCGTAATATATGTCCCCGCCGGAAGTAGCATTTTGTAGCAAAATGTGCAATATAGGTAAAAAAATCAAGGTCAAAGGTCAAAGAAGTCAAAGGTCAAAATTCTGTGTAAAAGTTTTGAAGCCCTCACCTAGTGCCATCACATAAAGCAAACGGAATCGAAATCGGGTTAGAAATGGCGAAGGAGTAGCATTTTATAGCCAATGTACAATACAGGTCAAAAATCAAGGTCAAAGGTCAAAGAAGGCAAAGGTCACAATTCTGTGTAAAGTTTTGAAGCCCTCACCTAGTGCCATCACATAAAGCAAACGGAATCGAAATCGGGTTAGAAATGGCGAAGGAGTAGCATTTTGTAGCAAAATGTACAATATAGGTCAAAAATCAAGGTCAAAGGTCAAAGAAGGCAAAGGTCAAAATTCTGTGTAGAAGTTTTGAAGCCCTCACCTAGTGCCATCACATAAAGCAAACGGAATCGAAATCGGGTTAGAAATGGCGAAGGAGTAGCATTTTGTAGCAAAATGTACAATATAGGTCAAAAATCAAGGTCAAAGGTCAAAGAAGTCAAAGGTCAAAATTCTGTGTAGAGTTTTGAAGCCCTCACCTAGTGCCATCATATAAAGCAAACGGAATCGAAATCGGTTAGAAATGGCGAAGGAGTAGCATTTTGTAGCAAAATGTACAATATAGGTCAAAGGTCAAGGTCAAAGGTCACGACTGAAATTCTGTGTAGAAGTTTCAAAGCTCCCATGTAGTGCTATCATATAAAGCAAACAGAATAAAAATTGGCTCATAAATGACAGAGAAGTAGCAAATTGAAGATTTTGATCACACACGGACGCACACACGGACACACGGACGGACACACGGACGGACACACGGACGGACGGACGGACACACACACGTACGGAGCCCGTTTCATAGTCCCCTGCTCGAACTCGTTCGGCGGGGACAAATTAGCAATGTCATGGCCTCATGATTACAGGCTCAAATCCTGGCAATCTGTAAACAAGGTCCCTGTTTACAAAGTTATTTCCTTTAAGTACATTCAGCCATTGATCTGGAACATTGCAACTCTTATAACAAAGAGCACAGGTGTGCATTTATAAAACAAGAAAAATCCCTCCAAGAAATCTTTCTCTCCCACTCTTAAATTTCATATATTCTTGCAAAATGTATGTATTCTGATTTTTTTCATTTATTTTTCTCTCTTTCTGAGCAAACAAATCCCTGTTTGCTCATCTCTCCCACACTACTTTACACCAGTACTCTTTTAAATTGATCTCAGAATCACCTTGGATGAGTTGTAGCAAGCATCAACCAAGGTTTGTTGCATATTGTGGAAAGATAACGTTACATGAAAGCATATCATTAGACGCAATTTAGAAATCAATACAAAAATTTGACAATCAGCTAATTGAATTTATCAATATCATGTCATTATTGAAGATAAGCATGATTACATTTGTTACAGATATGTGTATTGTTGCATCAGATTTGTCACTGGAAACGCCACTTCAGAGGAAAGAAGATAATGGTTTCCAAAAGCATTTGGGGGTAATACTGATACATTTTGACAGTCATAAATTTTCGATGGCCAGAACAATTGATATTGATGATATAAATGCCACTTTGGCAACATGATGTTCTTTCCTGTTTTATCACTTCAGTCCTTATTAATTTCTGCAAGATATCTGCCTGAATGATGTCTCTGAATCTCAGTTTCTTCCGTTCTGCTCCCATCTTGTTCCAACGATAACTTATCAACCCCTCAAAGATATTCCAGTAGCCTTACTACTTACCCCCCCCCCCCCTGCTCTCACTCACTCATTCTCTCTCTGTTGCTTTATCTGTTATGTCATTTTATTCAAACTTTACATGTCTCAAATGAAAATTATAACAAACACATCACTGTTGAATGCACAAACTTACTGGTAATAAGTTGTCCATTATATGCTAAGTGCTCATGAAATGAAGAAAGCAACAACAATAAAAATATAATGAAGGTCTACATTATGAAAACAAGCTTGTCTAAACTGCAGAGCACTGCAATATCAATGATGTTGTAAGAATGCTAAGCCAGAACAATGTTGTGGAATCACCAGAGAATTGACCATTCCTAACTTTTGGTTCCCTTTGTTGTATCGGGTCACATATGACCTTACCAGGGAATATAAATTTGTCTCATTTTCAGTCATGTAAAACTGGAGGGACTGATGAATGTAGAATATCAACTATAGTAACATTCTACTTATTTCTGACTTTAATTTTAACATGACTGTGAAGTACATTGTATCTTGAACGAATGTCAAACTCAGGTCAGGAAATTTTGAAGAATTCACCCTGATATTGGACAAAATTCACACAAATTAAGAAAGCGGTTTGACATTGATCCTACCAAAAATTAAAGGTACCCCTTTTATTACAGCTGAGCAGTCAAGGTAAACTTGCTGGTATAAAAAGTTTGCTAGTCAAATAACTAAATCCTGGATTTCACAATGATTCTGATAAAAAAGAGTTCTGACATTGCGATCTACTTGTGCATGGACCATTGCAATACAACTGTAGCTATCACAATGAAAAACAGCCACAGCTGATGTGAGTACCATCAATAAATGAAATGAAGTGAATGAAATGAAATAATGAATGAATGAATAAAATGAATGAATGAATGAATGATTCGCTATGTATGGCACACTAGTTTGCACCATAGACAAAGAAGGTCAGGGGGGCATTTCATGAAGGAACTTGTTGGATAAAATATCTGACAAGTCAATTATATCCGACAAGTTTTGAGAAATTCTTTAGTCTGATTGGCTGATTTCTCTGAACTTGTCGGATATAATTGACTTGTTGGACATTTTATCCGACAAGTTCCTTCATGAAATGCCCCCCTGATCTAGGGACAAAATCTATTTGTTATAGACAATAAGCCAGTACAGGGTTCCAGTTTGCACACGAGCAGAAAAAGGTCAGTTGTACTGAGAGACAAGTTGGTTTTTAAATTCACTGAGATCCAAGTTGTAAGCATCTGTGATGCAATGATTATTCATGTAATCCTCAATTAATGGTGCCTGCCAGTACATCCACCTGACAGCAAGCCTGGTATTTGGTAATGTTAACGGGGGAAAAAATTTTTTAATGCATTCAATACAGCAAAATGAAATGGTGCTTCTCAGAGTGTTGATTGACAAACCATTGTGGTCACTTGATCTACGCACCAGGTTCATTCTCTGTTTGAATATACGAGTTCCCATAAATTGCTATGTTGGGCAAACTGATGCATTTTGTTGCTTCGAATCAAGTGAAGTGCCTAACCAACTGAGAAAAATGAAAGGTTATTTGTACCCATGTGCATATGAGCTATCTCCAAACTGGCTTAGACCAATTCGGTTTGGGTAGTGTTTTTATGGTAATTTCTAACTGGGGGGCTTCAAGTATGCCTAACAAAAGATGATTTATGTACTGACATAGCAATGCACCTGGCTCATTGCATAACCATTGAAAAAGGCTTTTGTTCTTCTTTGGAAGCCCCTCAGTTATGGCCGCCATAAGTTTCAGTGCTCTGAAGTTAGATTTATCTATTGGGAAAATTTATCAATTTATCAAGCAACATGACTGTTCTTAACCCACTGAGGATGGATTGATTTTGCTACAACACGAATTTCCCACAGACACCTGGCCAAGTATACTCTGGACTCATCCCCAACAGGTTAATATACTACTTCCTGTTTATTTATTTTTTAATTCATTTATTTATTTTATTTATTTATTTTTTTTTTATTTTTATTTTTTTTTTGGGGGGGGGGTGTTTTGTGTTCATTTGTTTTTGTTGTTTTCTGTTTGTTTGTTTGTTTGTTTGTTTTTTGGTGTTTGCTGGTTTGGTGGGGTTTTCTTCTAATGGTTTTATCCACAGAACAAAAATAACTGGGAAATATAATCATTATATAATGTGGCAAATCATTACCGGTAGTTGGATGAATGAGAGGAAATATGTCTGATGTACAGCAATCCACTAATGACTAAATTTCTGATAGACTCCAGGATAATTCTAGTATTTCACAGTTCACTTCAGCATGCTCTCTAATTCCATTTGAAATGATATGAGATGCATGGAAGTTACACAATTTTCATCAATAGTCATCATGAACTGGTGTAGTGGTAAGGTATTATTTGCAAGCTTCCACTTTGAGAATATCTCACCTACAGCAGAATCAACATTTCGACCATAGAAAGCAAAAATATTTTTGTCTTGAGACGGTAATATAAATTTCACCTAATGAGTTGCTTGGGGCACACCACTGTCCTGGCAATATCCAATCATTCATGGGCAGAACGAAGATAATAATACAGCAGAGCTGCAATAGCTTTTAAGGGAATGCAACATTTAATCTCCTGCTTTCATGATTCTGTTTTGCAGGCGTGCTTGGTTTCAATATGAGAAGGTCTAACAGGCAGAGGATATCAAACCATGATGCTACAAAGCCAACCAGCAAATATTTTGCTCTTTCAACAAGCTTTGTTCATTACCTAAATGAGTTTACACAGATAATTACAGACAAAACCAGACAAGCATCTTAATAATACTTGGAGCTGCTATTTTCATTTCCTTGTTACTTCTATTCTTGTGAGTGTGTGTCTCCTTTTCTTCCACAATAAGCAGCTAAAACCACTGCTTCTGTGTGATAACGGGCACGCTCTGCAAGAACAACATATCCTGTTCAGCCTTTATAGAGGGGAAAAACTTCACAACATACCAGTGGATGGCACTAGACATGAAGTTAGTGTGAATTCCATCAACCACTTTCCCTAATAAAATTTGAAATACTGATTATATCTGAACCATCTAATGCACATGCACAATACTCAGAAAATTCTGGTTATCTCAAAACCTCGTGACTGCACATTACATGGAAGCTTCTGTACTTGCAAACTATACTAATGTAACCTTTGCTGGTCTATTAATTTCATTAATCAACTAGAGAGGGGCCGTCAAAGGCGGCAGACCCACGCCTAAGTACAAAGTCGGGGTAAACATAATGTGCATTCGGTCATCTACCAGAATTCGGCCACTTAATTGCCAGTGTGCTTTATCACCAGCCAGTGAGTTCTACCAAAGATCGTACACTGAAGTGTACGATCTTTGGTTCTACAGTCACATCACACGCAAATCACATCATTACACATACGATATTAACACTCATTCACGTACAGGAAAGTCCTTAAGTCTCCTCCAAAAATCCATCGAAAATCCCAAATTCCACCGTCAAAAGTGCAGAATCGGAACTTTTCCAAGCGCGCGCGAATTAAGTCCAGTTTTAAGAGTATTGTCTACGCCACGGGTCGCGGAAAAAGCGCTAAAAATCGAGAAATACGCCGTTTTCTTGCGGGATATTTTGATTATAGCAAGCCGAGAGTGTGATGATATCAAAGGTCGTATGAGCGTACGATCTTTGATGGTATCCACAAAAGCAAAAAAGAAAAACAAAATTTACGTACCCCCTAGGCAATTACCCCTATGATTAGTGTCTACGGGAATTATTCAATGCAAGGGTTGAATGCAAATGTCTACTGCACCAGTATTCGGCCACCAACGAGCGCCGCAACGTCCCCGGTGCAATTTTGCACCAACAGTGTAGAGCGCGATGCATTTTCAGCGGCCTTGCACACGCATTGATATTGAGCACGCATATCGTGCAGTGTGACTGCGACCGAGCAAAATGCTCCTCCAACGAAAAAAACAATCAATGTTAATTTGAAACATCATCAAATATCAAAGGTCGTATGAGTGTACGATCTTTGATGGTATCCACAAAAGCAAAAAAGAAAAACAAAATTTACGTACCCCCTAGGCAATTACCCCTATGATAAGTGTCTACGGGAATTATTCAATGCAAGGGTTGAATGCAAATGTCTACTGCACCAGTATTCGGCCACCAACGAGCGCCGCAACGTCCCCGGTGCAATTTTGCACCAACAGTGTAGAGCGCGATGCATTTTCAGCGGCCTTGCACACGCATTGACATTGAGCACGCATATCGTGCAGTGTGACTGCGACCGAGCAAAATGCTCCTCCAACGAAAAAAACAATCAATGTTAATTTGAAAAATCATCAAATATCAAAGGTCGTATGAGTGTACGATCTTTGATGGTATCCACAAAAGCAAAAAAGAAAAACAAAATTTACGTATCCCCTAGGCAATTACCCCTATGATTAGTGTCTACGGGAATTATTCAATGCAAGGGTTGAATGCAAATGTCTACTGCACCAGTATTCGGCCACCAACGAGCGCCGCAACGTCCCCGGTGCAATTTTGCACCAACAGTGTAGAGCGCGATGCATTTTCAGCGGCCTTGCACACGCATTGATATTGAGCACGCATATCATGCAGTGTGACTGCGACCGAGCAAAATGCTCCTCCAACGAAAAAAACAATCAATGTTAATTTGAAAAATCATCAAAATACGGGCCAGTTTGTGATGACGGAGAACGAACTTTCATAAATCTAGAAGGACATAGTCCCTCAAATAGGCCTAAACGTAAATTTCGGAATTCTTACGAACATTTGAGCAGCGAAGTCGGATCGTTGGGGAGTTTATGTGTTCGTATGGTAGCGGAAAATCGCAAAGTGAGAAACGGGAAATTTTCGGAATGGTCACTATACCATGGGGTCAAAACTTCAAGGTCACACAGAATTTGCAAGGGTCAACCGATTATCACCAAAATCTAATCGATTCTTTCCTGTCATTATCCAAACATTCCCTGAACATTTCGTGCAAATCCGTTTACCCGTTCTCTTGTTATCTTGTACACAAACAAACAAAAAAACAAACAAACAAACAAACAAAAAAACAAAAAAACAAACAAACAAACAAACAAACAAACAAACAAACAAACATACGGAACCCTTTACATAACCCCCTGCCGATTTTCATCGGCGTGGGTAATAAACTTAATTTGTGTAACAGACAAGCTTGAATACTTTCTTTCACTGTCTCCATTCAAGAAGAGCACAAAGTGGTCTAAAACAATAAAATTTCCACAAATATTAATTATCATTTAAGCATATGGCAAATCGTGCCTGGTCGGATAGCATTTGCTGACAATTACTAGTCACTGGGGATGAACTACAAGGGATAAGCATCATTGCCTGTTTTCTTGTGTGGGTGGGTAAGGGGATCACTTCAAGGGATGGTACAGTATTGGTGGAGGTGAGAATTGGGCTTTTAACTTTTTGCGATGTACGAAGAAAACACTTATGAAATAGTACAGAGCATACCATTTCAAAAGGAATTCAAAGTTTATTTGATGAAAATCGGGTTTGGAATGACTGAATCATCCAAAAACAAAGTAAAACAAAGCGATCGTAATAAAGTGTGGGTCTCACACTTATTAGAATCGCTCTGTTTTGGATATCTCAGCCATTTCAAAATCAATTTTCATCAAATTAACATTGAATTCCTCATGGAATTACATGCTCTTTCATAAAGGGGTTCTCATTATGTCACTAAAAAATGTTAGGAACTTGAAATTAGGTCTCAACCAAAACTATACAATCCCTTTCACCAGGTTAGCACCCTGCTCTTTGCAACAAATGAATGAAGTGGGATCTTTTACATGCATGAGTTATGACTCTCTCACATGGGACCTGCACATGCACTCCAAAAAGACATTTGTAACAGGGGCTGATCCTGGAATTCAGTAAAGAGGTGGTGCCTTTACAAAATCAAAGGGGGCACATGCGCTCCCCTCCATTTTTCTTTTTATTTCTTTTGTTTTAACAAATAGTTCAAAAAAGGGGGGCACACACCCGGTGTGCCCCCCGCCTGGATCCACCACTGTATAACGAGACACACAGAGTGAAAGAAGGAAGACTGTTGAAGGAGAAAGGAAATATACTCTCTCTGCTTCAAAGCAGCAGGGTATTTTAAGATGGTGATGGTGCAACTCCAACTTTTGATTTCTCAAATATTAATTGCTCCAAAACAACCATATTCACTTGAAGTACACATTGTACGCATACTGAATTACACAATGCACATGCACACGCACACACACAAACACACACACACACTCCTGGGATGTTTTCTATAAGATGAAGCAGATGAAAGAAAGCCATACCTGAGCATCCCGTTCACCTTCCACACATTACACACATTTTTGTAGTCTACGAATTGTAATACCTAAGAAGAACAGAGCAAACGAGGGGTGTAGTGCCCATTAATACAAATGTACGTTCTATCATCTTAGTGATAATGCCTGCCAAGTTTGGTGCAAAAAATAGATGTGCTTTTATGAAGATGACAATGCTAAAATTGGAACCTAGTTTACACCCCCAGATCTGTCAAAAACAAACTTGAAATTACAATCACTAATCTACGTACTTATAACTTTAACTTGGCTTTATGACTTCTGCTTTAAGAAAAAGAGGATTTTTTTTTTTTTTTTTTTAAATCACATCACTTGGGGGATTTACCTCTTTGTTGAAATGGATAATATGATGCCTTGACATCCCCCCCCCCTTCTCATCATGGTATCCTTTTGAAAAAATAAAGATCCCATCACCCTAAGAATGCTACCTGTATAGTTTGGTGAAAATCCGTCCAGGGGTTTCCAAGAACATGAAAAAATGGACAAAGTTTACACACGACGTATGGCGCATGACACACAACGAACAAATGGACAATGGATGCCTGATGTGGAACGATAAATGCTCACTTCAGCCTTTGGTTCAGGTGAGCTATGAATGCTCTGGAGGAAGAAGAGAGAAAAAGGGAGGACGAGGTAGATATGAGAAGAGAGAGAGAGAGAGAGAGAGCAACAGGGAGGGAGAGAGAACATATAAAGAAAGAGAAGGAGCATTATTCTACCTTTGCATAACGATGGCAGGCACTTTTAGCATGGATGCTTTCCCATCTCCATCCTCATCTTCCTCCTCCTCTGCAGGCTCCAGATCCTCCTCCAAGCCGTTCTTGCTCAGATCCAGGGGCTGCTCGGGCTTCTTGGCTGGCTGGACTGTCGGCATGGGAACTGACATGAGGATTGATGAAAGGATACCAAATACAAAGAGGGAGAGGGTTTGTTAGGGTTTGTTCTCGTATTCACTTTGATGTTTGGATCAAAAGAATGTCTGTGATCTTAACTCAATCTTCAATACAATGAGCAAACATCTTCAAAGGTTTAGTCTCAAATCCATTGACTGGGGTGATAACATGTTGTAAAACCACCTTGAGCATCACAACAAAGGAGAAAGGTACATTGTATGATAGAAAAACACACAAGCACAAATGAAGAGTTAAAATGCAAAAAGCAACATCCATTTTCATCAAATTAAGATCGTTGAGATTGAAGCTGCTGCAAAACAGAGAAAATAATTACAACATATAGCATAATCTAAATAAAATCTTCAAAAATGTATCTTGTTATGGAACAAGTACAGTATCATTGAAAAGACCTAATTTTTCTTGATTTGATAATGACCACACTTTAAAAAAAGACTTTTAAAATGGCATTTATCTGTTTTTGCATTCACACGCTTCAAATATAGTCAAGTGCTATAGAACCTCCTTTGCTTACTATGAAATTTCCATTTACATTCAGGGAAGAATGTCACATGGTGTCTCAACTACGTATCAGCTTGAGGCAGAAGTATGCATTCTCTGAATCTCTTTCATTTTCTTCAATGCATGATTGAAAAACAATCTAATTGCAATTCACATCCCCTCTCCCCCTCCCCATACCACGTAAACTTTAGCTCATGACTTCTACGGAAAGCTTACAATCATGTCAACATTATGTTTTTCCTGAAGTAATGTGGTACTTTGAATCACTTACAATGTATTTCCTTTGAGAGAGAGAGCCAGTTACCATCAATTGAACTGATAAGTTAGCTTAGTATCTGACCACAGATCAGGGAAATATCCCAAAACAGGTTATACACATACAGAGTTAATCTATTGACAAAATGATTGATTTTGACTTCCAAAACAAGTCGTTCATCACCGTGTCTACAATGAGAGCTGTTGGCTGTGGTCATAGTCTGCACAGTATCTGAATCCACAGAACACCCCAAACTGATCAACAACAACTATTCACAAAAGCACAATGGTATCTTGAATGTGCCATCTAATATGGTATTTGTCATTCTAAGTCTAGCTTGAGCAGGCCATTGTGTCAAATATATCCAACCTTCACTGGTTGCACCATTTTCAATCTCTCACTACTGGCCTGCTGAAACTCACACTCAGTGAATAGCTAGCCTGGTGCTAACAAAGAAAAGAATAGCATTTCTTGACAAAACAGCAAGACTTCACAAGGCCAATGAAACAATCACTTTTGATCTATATGAATTTCATATATACCAACCTCAGTACATGACTTTCATTCTAATACACAATATGAAACAAAACAAAACACACACACACACACACACAAACAAACACACACACACACACACAAAATCCCCAACATTTTACCATTGTGGCTTTACTACCAGAAACCACTCTGTTTTTACACTCAGTAATATTCACATCAGAAATGATTGTTTGAAATCTTTAGAAGTGCACATACAGTTTTCAACCTTTTAATCTTTTTTAAACAGAAACTCAACAAAGACTAACAAACCCAATACAATAATCACAACTGCAACTGCGGGGTATGATTTCTACAATTCTATTTTCTGAGCTCATTGTGTTGTGGAGGTTTACAGTTCCCCCTCCTTTTTTGTTTTGTTTTGGCAAGAGCATATCCTGCTGTGAAATGAGCACAATAATGCGGCCTTTTATAATGCCGGTGAGAAATCATAATCAATGAAAATTGAATAATGTTAATGAAATTGCTTGCCCGATCTACCCTTTCTGCAAATACACAAGTTGTAAGGTGCCTGCATATAATGTATGTTGCAACATGCAGAAGAGTGCTGGGTATGCTATCCACTTTTTGTTTCATGAGCACTTTTATGCCTGTGAATTGACGCTCACCGCTCATGGAACTTACAATTGCATCTACCAACACAAGCTTTTATCATTTGTGAAATAGAAATTAAATCAACTGGATTGTAAATTAATACGGTATACCTTTCACACACACTTTTCTCAGAGTGGGTTGAATGAAATAAAAAAAAAAGGGGGAGAGGCAGTCAGTGGGGGTGGAGGTGGGGGTGGGAGTGGAAAGGGGAGGGAAAACACTTATTGATATCAGAAACAATAGATCTGCCAAGTACAAATTTCAAGACATCATCCCAAGGTTTGTTTTTATACCAAACTTTTTAATAGATTTGAAAGGGGGAAAAAAAAAGGGTAAAATGGCAACCAGGAAACATTACCATGTGGGAAACCAATCAAGATTAAGACAGAAGTACTGGGGTGATGAGTACCATTCATGGTGTTGAAGGATTTCAAATGTAGCTTGTGAAACCAAAGTGGGTGGAGAAACAAAGATTGCACGGTAATACTAAGAAATTATTATATTGCATATCCAGTGAAGAGGAAGAAAAATATACCCTAACGACACTTCCGTAGCAAAACAAAATAACAAGGAAAAGAAACCTGATCACTTGCCCACAAATTCATGCCCATTACTTGATGCGTAATTAGTCAATACTTCCTCTTCCCATACAAAGTCTCAGCAAAGAAGCACCACAAAAATGAGACAGAATGATACTAAAGTGCTAAGATTTACAGTCACGTGGTGAAACCAATACTGACATAGAAAATGTATATTTTTTTTCTTTCATCCTGCTAGCACAAAGATAATTATCAGATGATGGCATACATTATAAACACATTATAATATCATTTATACATATACTACACTGTGTGTGTATATCCATCCAACTTTGTCATAAATAACAGGCATATCAATCTACAACGTGAATGCTTGTGGAGCAGAAGTTCCGCCAGTGTAATGAATAACACATAGCCATATTTAGATACTGTGCACAAAAAAAAAAAAAAAAAAAGGAAAGAGACACAAATGCAGCATGGACACCTCACTCCACATACTTGGATATATGGCAAAGAATTGAGCACACGCATATGATTACTTAGATACACTGAAACTGTGAAAATTTGACCGGGCAATATTTCTTCCTCTGTCTCTCTATTTTTTCTTCTTCTTTTTCTATTCTTTGTTTGAAGGGGGGAGGGGGGTTCATTGTTTGTCTTCATGCACAGCTTGCTGTGTGCCGGAGACCACCGCTGGCTTGGTGCACTGTGCCTCAGAGGATATTAACTACGCAATGGCCAGCTGCTTTTCTACACAAAGGCACGGAGGGACAGTCAAGACGAAAAAATCCTATCGAGAGGGTCTTGACATCAAGTGTACATTGTCTGCTATATGGTTGCCATGGGAACAGGGGGCATAAGAGTCATTCTCTGGGATGGAGTGTTCACAAGTGAGTGTGTGTGTGTGTATGTGTGTGAAAACAGAGAGGGAGAAATGGGGAGTGAGAAATGGGGAAAAAGAGAATTTCAAGAGTAAGAGAGGGAGAGAGCAGAAGTGAGAAAGGGTAGTACAAGAAATGAAAAAGCGTCTCCGGTAAGAACCACTAATCACAAAAGAGTGATTCTAGCTTGCATTATTATGCAGAAATGACAGATTTACATTTAAGTGCGAGCACCGTGTAGCAATTTCCAAGATGTCCTACACATCAGGCAATCTGCTGGGAAGGGGGCACGACTTCGTAATTTGTCCTGCATTCCCACTGATGCTCTCACTTCCCAAATACAAAACAATGTAGATAACACTTGAGATTGTCTCATCAAAAATGTGTTCTGTTCATGATTTTTTCTTTCTAATTTTAAATCTAGTTTTTTTTTTGTAAGACTTTGTGCAGGCCTCCTTTAATACTGGTTCTCTTTTTACATTATTTCTGGTTGGCGTTGAAGTATCCCATAATTAAGCGATGACTTTTAAAGTTATATCTTTTGTATTATTTGTATGTAATTTTGAATGTATTGATGGTTTCAATCTATGTATATGAAATCATTATATTTATGTAATCAATGTATACTTTTGTATGATGTACATCTGGGCAATTTGACCTTTGGTCACCAGTCAAATCTTTAATAAAGACGTTTTCAATTCAATTCAATGTCTCCTTTGACAACCTAAAACTTTATGGATTTGCTAAAATGAAAATTCAAGTCCCATTATCATCACCTACAAGTATTTTTACATACAGTATTTGTTTGGCTGTAACAAAATTTCTACATACCAAAAGTAAACTGCCAGTAGCCGAGGACTTTGCTAAAACAGGAGTTGACTGTATAGCCCTTTTAAACTTGTGTTTCTTAACCCCATACTTTTTCTGACCCAGGACTATCGTTAGTCCCGTATCAATTTTTTCAGCTTTTTACACTCGCCAATTAGTCCCGTACTAAGCTCTTGTCTGGGGCTAAGGAGAAAATTGACCTTTTTACACTCATATTTCTTAGTCCAGTACTTTCCAAACTACATGAATATTCATGATTACGCTGTGCACTGTACACGTACACGCACGCACAGGCAGCACTTGATTACCTCATTTCTGATTGGTCAGTGGGGGTCGGACTTCGTCTCCATCGCTTAGCCCCGGATTATTTTTTCGTTCTGTTTACACTCACTTGCTTGGCACCGCAATTGCGGTGCTAACCCTGCTATTTTGCAGGGCCAGATAGTACGGGATTATCGGTGGGGCTAGCCCACTTTGGCAAAAATGAATGTAAACAGAAAGTGGGCGAAAGCCCTTTTTACACTTGTGTTTCTTAACCCCGGACTTTCTCTGACCCAGGACTAGATCGTTAGTCCCGTACCAATTTTTTCAGCTTTTTACACTCGCCAATTAGTCCCATACTATCTCTTGTCTGGGGCTAAGGAGAAAACTGACCTTTTTACACTTGTATTTCTTAGCCCCGGACTTTCCAAACCACATGAATATTCATGATTACGCTGTGTACTGTACACGTACACGCACGCACCGGCAGCACTTGATTACCTCGTTTCTGATTGGTCAGTGAGGGTCGGACTTCGTCTCCGTCGCTTAGCCCAGGATTATTTTTTCGTTCTGTTTACACTCACTTGCTTGGCACCGCAATTGCGGTGCTAACCCTGCTATTTTGCAGGGCCAGATAGTACCGGACTATCGGTGGGGCTAGCCCACTTTGGCAAAAACGAGTGTAAACAGAAAGTGGGCTAAGGATAGTCCCGTACCAACGGTGGGGCTAAGGCCCCCCCCCCCCCCCCCCCTTTAGCCCCACCGTTGGTACGGGACTAAGCAAAAATTTACAAGTATAAAAAGCCCTGAAGGATAGTCCCATACCAACGGTGGGGCTAAGGCCTCCCCCCCCCCCCCCCCCCTTAGCCCCACCGTTGGTACGGGACTAAGCAAAAATCTACAAGTGTAAAAAGCCCTTATGACAGAGTGATGGTGCTCATTATAGTAGGTACATTCTGTTTGAAGGCATTAGGGTCTCAAGGTTGGTCACATAATAAAAATCCCTTTCAAGGAACTTCTCCCTCGTTAAATATGTCTAGAAATATCATCTTAAAAAATTAAGTGAATGCACATGAAAGGGCTGACTGTCATCTGTGTAAGATAAGGAAGGACACCAAGATGTAGGTATATCTACACAGAGTCACAAAGACAACATTTCTTCCTGGAAAATGTGATTTTGAAAGAAAACGTACGTCATCCTAGAAAGAAGCAATGCATCCTACACAGGCAAGAGCCCCAATGCTTAACTACCACATCTGCTATCGCATTACTGTTATACAAAAACTTCATAATTCCATAACTTTGATCTTTCACATGCAATGTGAATGAAACAGACACAGTTGTGTGTGTCTATTAAGTTGCTACAGACCCCTAGTCAACTTTATCATGGAGAGGATTTTCATTCTACTTTTTTTTTTTTCATAGGTAGCTTGGTCACATTCTTTTTCTCCCATTGATTGTATTTATATTCAATACATGTATGTATACATATACACACACACATTACATGTACAACCATACATGTACACAAACATATTTATCTACCATTAATCTTTTCATACAATTCTATATCATAATTCTATATTTAAATCTGGGCTAAGTCTTAATTAAGAAAGCACTGGGAATTATACTTGTTTGTTTGTTTCTTTCTTTGTTTGCATGTTTGTTTGTTTTTTACAATCCGTAAAAGGATCATCGAGATCAAATATCTTTTATACATCTTGGTGACTGGTGAATTTAAGAAATGCTTAGTATCTGGTATGGGGTCTAGGGCAATTACCCCCTGGGCAATTACCCCAGACCCTTCCCCTGGCCCTAACCCTAATCCTAATCCTGAACCTAATCCTAACCCTAACCCAAACTCCTAACCCTAAACCTAACCCTAACCCTAGCCAACCTTACCATTAACCAGTATTTAGCAGGGGGGGGGGGCATAATTGCCCTGATATTTCTGGTATGCACTAATTATAAGGATGAAACTGAAACTTTTCTGTTGGCTAGTTTGAATACCCTAAACACTCTCACAAAGCATGACATCAAATATCAAGTACAGTATAAAAGAATGCATGCACTGAATAGGTACTAGGCAGCTTTTCAAAGACTTGTTCTAACAAAGTCTTGGTAGTGACACAAGACTCTATTCTTGTGAGAAACAAGCTAAAATCCTTCTAGAGGGCACATGCATTTGTACATATGTGCTAGTATGGGGGATGTGACCATGAGGAATAGCAAGAATGAAATAGTTCACATGAATTTCAATATAGATATTGTTATGTATGATGAGTTGTTGACCTTTTGCTGATTCACATGACACTACCTTCATATGCCATACTGTGGATCATAAAATAATTTCCCTATCTGTATCTTATTTGCATATGGCTCTCATGATGTCTTCCATTTATTCTACTGCAAGATATTCAGAAAATAGCAATTATTATATTTTTTCTCATCTGTGGTTTCAAAGAGCCATACTCTGGCTTTAGTGGAATGAGAGAGAAATAAATCAAGTCTCTATTACCATGGTTACTGCCATTTCAACAAATGCACAATATCAAGTTTGCAGCTGCATTAACAAGAACTTCAAATCATATCACCATGGCTCTCGATTTCTGGCTGTGCAAAGCAGACAATATTTCATTTTTCCAACTATTTTCCAGCTGCGATGGGCTTTCATGTGACACCTGACACCTAACAGTAAGTATAGCTCTTTACATTTGTAAGATCATGACACATTGATCACGACTTCAACCTGTTTGCTTATTCGTTATTAAAGCAAAACCTGTGGCATCTTGTTAAGAAAGAGTTGTCATCCCAGAATAAAAATGGCAAACTGAACTGAAAAAAAATAATATACTGCATAAAATGGGGGAAGTTCTCACTGAACTTTGCATTTGATTAATGCAGCAGAACTTGTGTGTAATACCTTGAATATACAGTGACTACATTTACTTCGGAGGGGAAAACCCAATGAATGATTGCATTGATTTTTTGTTGCGTCTTCAGAGTGCTGATATCAGGTCTAGCATAATCACAATCATAACACTAATAACATGTTTATTCATATAGTGCTAAATACTCAAACATAGTTGCATAGCACTTACAAAATAAGTAATGGAAGTTACATAATTTCAGAAAATTTACCACAAATATATCTAAATCAGCAAAAATGTGATACTTATTAAATTACAAAAATGCATAAATTACTTATGCTAACACAAATAAATGACCTGAAACTATGAAATTACTAAATGGGTTTGAAACTTTCTTTGATAGGAAACTTGTGGAGTATGGGCATAATCACCCAGTTTAAATATAACTTGCAGGTACAAATGTGATCAATATTACTACTGAAAACATGTGAAACATGAACATTCCATACTATAGCAGGATTTCATGCCCAATATTGATGAAATTTCTGCTGTTCTGTGTGTTCGATTTTACCCTGTTTCTTACAGTCAACCTAAACATGAAGTGGTGGAGAGGGTAGCTTATACTTCAGAGTGTAAATGAGGATTATGATCAAAAGCCCTAGCATCGCTAAGGGTGGCATGCAGGAATACAAATTTAACAGGTAAAATGTAGGCTGTATATTTATATAAAGTTACTTTTTGATGCTGTTTAATTTAATTTTTCCTGGACACTCATGAAGTACCCCTCTCAAAAAAGAAAAAATATGACATTCCCCTTGATTTCAATGTTTATAGGGCCCACATTATGCATTATATTACCTAAAGTTAGGGTAGGAAGACAGCTAAAAAACACACACACAAAATGATGCTCTGAGACTAATGGTAATTCCCATCAAAGCCTGAAACCTGAAACATTACTTGTAGAAACAAAGAGTGATCTCATTGTGAACATGTTGTCTTGCGTCCATGTCTATGACAGTAGGTTATTGTTATGAGTACTAAAAATATACTCCTCACTTAGCTCCAAAATTCATATTACGTGCAGAAACATCCATAGAGATACTTTATGTCAAATCTTTACTAGTACATTGTATTCTCCAACTTGGCAGTGGATCACAATTGTCTGACTGTACGTGACTCAGCCTTGTGACCCATAACATTCCCCTATTTTTTGTCTTTTTTGTCTGCCATCTTTTTTTTTTTTAATGGGGGGGGGGGGGGGGGCTCATATCATCTACTGCATAATTTCTATGGAACTTGTACATTCATTTATTTCTATTCTTGTCAGGCTGTTTTGCTATCGTAATGTTTTACATAGCTTGTACACAACACATGATCATATCTTTGGAGATCTGCTGTAAATTATCTGTAACTCCACACAACTACAAAGCTATTATGAGTACAGTATAAACACACACACACACACATACACACACACATGCAGACATATGCATACATATTTGATTACTTTTTATTGAATCAATGCAGAGGGTATTGTAGCAAGTATATCATGTACTATGTACATACATATGTGCAGGGGCAAAAAATATATTTTCTCAAGTTCTCATCTTGCGGCACAGGACTGTAATTACGAAGCACAAGATAAATAGATGTCAATGTCAAGGTCATTATGCCTCAGACTCAATTTTATTATTCATCAATTTTTTATCAATTTATGATTTATTCATTTAATTATTCATCTTACAAGATGGCTGGCAAAAAAAAAGAAAAAAAAAGATAGTGTCAATTACATACTTTGTATCATGTTTCAGAAGGGACAAGAACAATGATTATGTATACATCATGGTACAACACCATGCAACAACAGAACTTTCACTGTTATTATGTTCCCTTATAGACTACATCCACTTTAGACACATTTTGCAGTACACTGTCACAGGCAAGTTTGGGTTATTTTTGTTTCCATGTGGATGATCTACCAATACCAAGAGATACCTGTCTCATTATAAGAATTCAAAGACAGTCTGTATCATGGGAACAAAAACAAAAACAAAAAGACAAAACAAAACAAACTTGAATACAGATAAAACAATATAGAAATATCACTCAAGGCCAGGTACTCCTATCTTTGAAAAAAAATATTCAAAAAAAAAAATTTTGCTTGAATATGGTTTCTTGGGGAAAATTACTGCACACTGTGTTTCTGGAATCTACAACAAACATTCTTGTGACAGCAGCTTGACTTGGGTGATTTTCAACACAAAATCTGTACCGGCACACTTGAACAGTTACTTTACTACTTTCTGCATGCAAAAATACTCTCTCTGCAGACCATACAGATATCTTTTAATTAATCTAATCTCATGCAAACCTTTACTTACAGTCAAAAATAACATTCTTACCGTTGAAATAGTTTGCACAGGCATATGTGAATGGAATGGCTTGTTTACCAGCACCCAGTCGCCAAACATGATAATACATAACTCAGTTTACTAGCGTATTAAAACTCTATGCCTGCCTTTATAACATATGGTTTGTTAATCACAAAAAGTCTTGCCCATTCTTAGACGGCCAAACTTTAATAGCAAGAAGTAATACGGGCAAACTGGCTTTCAGGTATTAAAATGTATTTCATAGGAACACTCAATGAATTAAAGAGCAATAGCTCATTACTTGAGCTCCAAAAGAAGGCTGTAATCCACTCACCTGACTTAGCTAGCCACTGCTGTGCCCGTAACACTCTCTCCTGGGATGTGACGTGCCTGGAGCCTTCCTTTCCTTCCTCCAGGCTGTCCATGTAAGCCTCATGCCGTGCTATGGATTCCTACAACATAAACAGAAAGGTGTGTGTGGGAGAGTGGGAGCAGGAAAGAGAAGAGTTGGAAATTAGTGACTTTTTTTTTGTCAATGTTTCTTCTTGTTTGGATTTTTCGCAGAGTCCTGTAGATAGTTTAACACAAAATCCCTGTGCAGTCTTTGGATAAGCCTCAATTACTGATAGGTAATTTGCTATCTTTCTTGTTTGACCAATCGTACATTATATGCACTCCCACTTCACTCACTAAAATCTGCAGATTTCACGATAAAGAGATCTCAATCTTGTTCTCAAGATTTCATGGGAGAAAATTACACATGAATAAGAGACAACATAAAATATGCTTGAATTTATAAAAATCTACTAAATAGACATTTTGGGTATAATGTGAAAGTTATGCTGTATTGCATCATGTTTCTAAAATCAAATGCTTCAAACAAAAAAAAAATCCCTACCCAAACAATAATTTCAAAAAATCCCTACCCAAACAATAATTTCAAAATGCAAGAAAAAACTATCATTTTCAATTGTCCATGGACGATGAAAAACTGTGCTATTAAAAAATCAGAAAAACTCCTGCCATCTCAATAGAAACTGCTGAACAACTTCACTGATTCTAAAGCCAATCCAAAATATCACTACAAACATTGTACACTACAAACATTGTACACCACAATGCCATAATTCTACTACTAGTACTATGTATTTACAAGAAATTTGCTGAAATGATTTGCAATGACAATGCTCATTGCAGACAAGGCATTTCTTTTCTTTTTGTCCACCTGACTTTCTCTCAATCTTTGGATTCCTCCCTGCAGTCACACAGGAAGCATACAACTAGTTGATCAAGCCGTTTGATTTAAGTCATATCATAGCCATGTTTGCAGTAGACTGCTGAACCATTTGCATATAAAACCCCATGATTTTTCCCAAAAGCCAATACGCACACAATATTTATTAGTGTCAACAGAAAAGTCAAACACTGCCATTATCAATATTGCCACACTTAGATATAAGAATGCATTTATATAAACAATGGAATTTTTAGCATGGTTTAAGACTGGTATGATAAATCAAAGTTAACTGTTTTGCTATTACTTATAAGAAAGTGTCTGATTTCAAAGTCGGGTCAGTTGATTATGTGGATTGTGTAACTCATAAATTATGTTAAATTTTCAATTTTCTCAGACTTTGTATGAAGACCATCAGACAATCTTGACAATAACATACGATAACAAGACAAAGCTTTGAGCGTGGGTCATATCATATCTCTAAACACCATGTGCAAGTGGGACACACTTCACACTACAGTTTGGCAGGATTATCAGAATTCCATCCGGCAAATCTATCACAACTAACCTGCACGAGAACACATATCAGGCAGGAGATAAACACATCAGACATTGAAATCATATCCATAAGTGGAGAATACCATTTTTTATAACAAAGAGGCTCTGACAATTCCAGATGTAATGAGAGAAAACATTTCATTATTCTCAAAAGGAATCTGTCATAACTTTCACAAGAAATTTGCAACCTTCAACAAGAAATGGGCATTGCAAATGAGACACTGAAGAAAAAAAAAAAGAGAAAGAAAAAGCTGACATGTTTCTCAAATCTAATTTGTCTTGATATCACAACCACTCCACATCCTCTGACGATGCGTATCTCCACAACGACACTGATTACCCTTCATTTTGTGAGGAGGAATAAGGAAAGGCAATCTGCACGTCACAATGCATGATGCCAAACAGATGACTGACAGGCCTGTCTTCGCCATCTGTATTACGTGAGCTCTTTCAGACAATAAAATTTGTTTTCTTCTTAATACTTTTAACCTTAAGTGCCCAGCACTGATTGAAACAGCAGTTGCCATGACATTTCAATTTGAAATTTGCAAGCATTACACAGTAACTGCATTTCTGCCATCTGAATATTGGCTATAAACCATGATGGCAATTATACAAGGGACTTCTACCTCTTATCCAGGAGAAAGATTTTAAACTTGAAAAAATTATTGAATCTGCATAAAATCAGAAAAAATTGCACAAAATAATAATTAGACAAATTTGTATAGTGCAGCTACTATGTAAATATACTCTACTGCGCTGTGATGTAACAGAGCTCCTGACATTGTCACTGATTAGACACACAAATAATAATAATAATTGACAACATTTATATAGCGCGTTATTACAAAAAACAGATAACAAATTAATCAAAGGCTTCTGAAAAGGTAAGTCTTCAATAAAGATTCGAAGACAGCAAGTGATGATGCCTTCCTCAGTTTCTCAGGTAATTTATGCCAAAGTTTTGGAGCAGCACAGCTGAAGGTACAATCCCCCAAAGTTACTTTTGTTTTTAAGTGAGATTGCTTTAGAAGCAACTTATCCTGTGTACTTCGTAAATTATGAGAATATGAGTGTGATTTCATTAATATCAATTCTGATAAATAACCAGGTGCTTGACCATGCAATACTTTATAAACAAATATCAAAATTTTAAATACAATTCTCTGTCTTACTGGCAACCAATGTAACTTCATCAAAACAGGTGTGATATGTGACAATTTTGACGAACTGGACACAAGTCTCGCACATACATTCTGCACAAGCTGAAGCTTGGTTACAACATGTTGTATCTGTGAATCTGGTAAACCAAACAATAGCCCATTACAAAATCAGAAAGAAAATTACACAAAATTGCCAAGTTCATTGAGATACAGGAACTTTCATGCCTCAGAATGCCAATTTAAAGGGACTGTACAGTTCTGGTTGAGGTGAGGATTTAGCTTTTAACATTTTGCAAGATATTCAGAAACAACTCTATGAGATGTCAAAGAGCATGCAATTCTTAGGGGTATCAAAAGTTTATTTGATGAAAATTGGTTTTGAAATGGCTGAAATATCCGAAAACAAGGTGAAACAAAGAGATCCTAATAAAAGTCGTGGCTTGTTGCCTTTTATTATTATCACTTTTTTGGAATGTCTCAGCCATTTGAAAACCAATTTTCATCAAATAAACATTGAACCCTTCATATTTCATAAGAGGTTTCTCATTATCTCACTTAGGAATGTTATAAACCTGAATCCCCACCTCAACCAGTACTGTACAGTCCCTTTAAGCATCAATTATAAATTAAGCGATTAAAAGGCTTTTGAAGATTCTGCGATTAAAACAAACAATAATATAAAAACAACAATTTTTTTTACTCTATCTCATGAAACACAAACAATGAATAGGAAAGACAATAAAAAAAGATAAATCATAAATGTGTTTACTTATGCTTGATGAGTTAAAGTATTCTATATCATTTATTCCTATATCATTGTGGAAATTGTATCCTGCTTAGCAACAGACTGATTATTGACACGTATAGCACACATTGCAGCATTCAAGTGTAGAATGTCAGTAAATATGAATAAAGCATACCTTCAGACAACTGGAAGATGGCATTGAGATCAAAATGACATATTTAGTACTATGTAATGTAGTCTCATGCTAGTCCCAAGCATTTAATATGGTTGATGGGTATGATATACAGTATATGGACATATCACCTTTCATTCACTTTCACTTGTAAAGTAGCCACAGTGTAATACCGACAGATTTTATCCAGATTTTTCTTTATAGTTCTGACTTAATTCCATTGCAAGGTTGGTTAATGATCTGACAAACTTAAAGGCTATTGTTTGTTTTATTTGCTCAGTTCTTTCTCTCTGTTTCTTTTTTTTTTTGATCAGTAAATACTGTTGGCTTCTTGTATTTTGTTACTGTAGAAGCACTTTGAGACTATATAGAAAAGGTGCTAAATAATTACTGGTTGGTTGATTGGTTATCACTCTATTGTTATGTGAAATTCTGAATTTCCAGACTAACAAATCTTGGCCATTTTCAATGAAACTTTCAGTATCAATTTATTTTGATCTTATGCACAGAAGAGTCACCTTGAACAAAGAATGGACTATCCATATCAATTTAACACATGTTCTGCTGTCGAGAATAAATTACATCTTCACATGGGCTTCAAAAGATTAGCAGCAAGTATGCAATAGAGGGCTTTTTGTTTTAACATTGAAGATCACAAGTTCCCCATTACATCAATATATGTTGCAAGAATGCTTGCTGCTACCTCTCTGATTTTATGGAAAGTAGGCCTCTATACAAATTAGGCTCCCAGGCTGAAAACTTGGGGTCAACATAGGGGGCTCACATTGAAATGAGAGGCCCGATATGGGACAGGGCCTCAAATACCCAAATTGAGCTACACAGTCTGAATGTTGGGAGCTGGGAAGAAAACAGACACAAGATGTTATTTGGCATCCTGGTGCTGAGGATGCAAATGCATTCCTATGCATCAATCTTTTCACATTCCACCTTTTCAACAGAAGTTTCATATTCAAATTTTGATGAATAAATATATCATATCATATGAATAAATAAATAAATACATATACATACATGTATACATATAAATATAAATATATATTCCACGTGTTGGACTTCGAATGTTATAATTAGAAGAAGAATGAGTCTCAAATATTGTATAAGCTGTTATTTTCGTGAGGGTTTAATTTTTGCGAATTTCGCGAATCACAGCTGGATCGCGAATTTAACAAAACACGAAAATGTCTCCATGCGCCCTGTTAATAGTGCATTTACGTAAGCGTCGGCGTCAATCCGCGAAAACAACATCTTGCGAAAATGTCTATGGCCTCATCATTCGCGAAAATATCTGTACGCGAAAATAACAGCGTACTGAGTATGCCATCATTGTTATGATGTTATGTTGTTAAGATTCATGTTTGCAAAAACTTAAATCATTGTCCTAGTATACACTACACTGACGAAGGCCCGAGGCGGGTTGAAAATTTTGTGAATAAAAACCTTCTTGTTGGATCTACAGATGGTGTATTTGAGACTCATTCTTCTTATAATTATATATATGTTTATATCATATAAATAATCATTTTACTCAATGTGGTATCTTTGCCTATCACATTGTACCTTTCCCTATCGAGTTACACTGCACCATTTTACGCGTAGGTTATTGCTGTTTTACCATTGGCTTCATCGAATAACTACTTTGTATGCTTTAACACTCTCATAAGGACATGTACAATGTGCAGCTCACATAGCCTTCATAGTGTAATTTCTCACTTCTTGGTGGTGACCTGGTTCTACTAAGTTCACTACACAATATGCAGGGAACTTCACGTATAATTCAAAGTTAATACTACTTTCCATAATCCATTCTGGTCTATCTGTGGATATCTGGCACATAAACATACAATTGTATTTATAATGTAATGTGCTATACAAATTTGAAGCTTAAACTTGAAAATGCAACCTCAACCCGTTCTTGTTTGTCAAATTTCCAATAACTTGGCACTACAGATAGATCATGTTGCCAAAACAACAAGCATTCTGCGATTTGTGACACCACAGCTAGAGAATGATTACCCTCTTGTTGATTATCTGTAAGCCTCCTATTTTGGAGGAGTTAATAATAGATTGTATAGAATGAAAGGTGTGAAGTCTATTAACTTATCACGCCAGCAGTGCTGCTATATATTTAATGATGATATCCCTAGCTTTTGGAGGCCACTTTTAATGAGGTTCATTTCCATTAAATATTCATGCACTGTAAACATTGTATTCAACTCACATTTCCATCTAGGATACCTTTTCAACAGACCATATTCTATCCTTTCCTTTATCCTATATGCAGGATGAAAATGACAAGAATATTCCTATGTTGATATTTGCTACAGTGGTAATATACCAAGACTAGTACACAAAGAGCTGTTTTCACTTGAGCATACAAATGATTTGAGAAGGACATGAATGTAAAAAAAAATGGTGAAGTCTGACATTCTGACAAGTTTTTCTTCAAATGTATCACAACCAGCGAAACGTAAACCATTCCTGTATACAGTGTATGCACACATGTTCTCAAAACATATATGTGCAAATGTTGTCCCTGAACTATGGCCAGACCACACACAAAAAAGAACAAGCAACTTAAATGCAAACATCACAAATTTGTTCTCTTCATTTTCTCCCTCTTTCATTTCTATCTGTTGTCCGTTGGTTTGTGTATGCATGCTTGTTGTGTGTGTGTGTGTGTGTATGTGTCTGCCAACTTCTTTTCTGAGGACCTATCCCCGTTAGCATCATGCTTCTCTGTAGGTTCCCCCACAAATTATTTCAGTTTTCCAATATAAATATGGTGTACTCTAGACTGATTTAGGTGCATTTTATAATATTTATCATAGCATACATGCCATTATATATAGTTTTTTTTTTACTGTATTGTTCAATGTGTAGATATACACTGTAGAAGACCTGATAAACAAAATGAAATAAAGTTAGTATGATGTCAGACACCTCGGCCATGCACTTTATAGAAGTTAGACAGCAAATGGTGTAGATTTGCCCTCCAACATGCACCACATGTTTGTAAGAATGTCTAAAAAACTATACTAACAATTTACTGATATGTCAACACAATGAGCGGACGAACTTCACTTCTATCATGAGACATTTAAAAAAATATATGTGAAACATTTTCCAAACTGTTGTGATCTGTTTTGACTTCAAAAAGACTTTGCAAAGTCTTGGGCATATGATAAAGCTTTCAATACAATTTTGAAGAAAAAAAAATCCAAAAAAAAAAAATCAGAACCAGGGATGCTGGGAATGTTTAAGAAAAAAAATCAAAATTCTTTAGATTCCAAACTCGCCAAACTTAAATGACACCCGGAAAACAGTTGACAACACTTCCAAACCCTCACACCAGTTTGGAGATCTTTTGCAGATTTAACTATGAAAGTTGGACTTAAAAATTTTTATGACATTCACATTCTTCACAAATTGTTAGCGTGCTCTGCGAAAACAGCCCTTTAGAAGTTGTGAAATAATATTCTTCTCTGAAAATAGAACACAATTTTCTTGGATGAACAATGCATCACCAGTTATGCGACACTTTCAGTATATTTCATAACTCCAAATGAGTATGTTATCATGGGAAGAAATGCACAGAGAGTAAAACTGGGCAAACCTATTATTCATAAATGTTATATAAAAAGGGATGAGATGTTCAGAGATCCAGCTCTGTTATGACAATCATATAGATGCCTGTATTAGTGATAAGAATGTTTCATTGTCACTGTTACTGAAAAACAAACTTGAAATACCTTGTCCTGCACATTGGAATCTTTATCAGTATATCCTATCATAGTTAACTTTCCCATATCTGCATTTTGTAAAATCACAATGAGAATGTATCAGCATAGTGCATATTAACCCGCTGAGGATGGTTTGATTTTGCTACAACACGCAGTTCCCATAGACACTTGCCCGAGTATACTCGGGACTCGTCCGCAATGGGTTAATAGGACATTTGGAGTGGACAGAACAAAGTTTACCACAAATCCATTTTTATCCCACCACTTTCCATTACTTGGACTTTAATGAAATTGCCATCTTTCTTTATTACAACTACTCATAAATTTTGTTTCTAACTGCCCAGAAGTGATATGATTGGACAATGTGTTTGTTCACACCTCATTCATGTTTGCTTATTTTTTTCTAAGTTTGTTCTGCAATGCACCAAGTAAATTTTTACATCTTGTAAACATGCACTAATTAATCCCCTAGATAGAGTGGATGATTATAATATCATAATATTACTAAATGTTTTCAAAGTATTGTAATTGTCATTATCACAATCATCAAAACTGGCACTCCCTTAATATGCTTACAAACAGCTATGAAATCTCACACATGAAGTGAAGGTAACGAAATATGAACAATGGACACTTGATCGAGATGGAAACAAAAACAACATAATATCGAAACTGCCTTCTGATTCTAAGGTTTGATATTTCTCCTTTCCGTTCACTTCTCAAACGACAAATACCACCAGAACAGACCACTAGATATATTTTGATGAGAAACAAGCTGTGAGAAAGATAAACGGTGACTATTCCCACACTACATTTATGTAACTGTATCGGAGAGGATTGTGGTGGTGAGTCTAATGTAAATGATATGCACATTAAGCTATACTCAACTGCACCAGCAATTACTTCACCCCCTCTTCCCCATTTGTCTCGTCAAAATGAAACATCACATGTCTCCGCGAGTCAGTGACACTAATGGACGAGCACTCCAAAAAAAAAAAAATCTCAATTCAAATGCCAACAGCAATCACAGTTCTGATTAGACTATGAGCAATACGAAGAAGATAAACCAAAGTAGGGGGTACACCAGATCATTCGGTGTAAAACATAGTCCCAGGGTGACCAATCCCCCCATAAATGTAAATGATTCTAACATGCAGTGTGAGAGAAAATGTCAAATCACTTCACTCACGGTATCATTAAAAGTAACATCTAGCATATTGGTACTTAACTCAACCCAATCTCCAATATGCCACACTGCTTTTTCAGTTTCTTGAACAAAGGTCTTAAACACTGAAACTTCATTATCTGATATTGCCATCTGATATACAGCAACATCCACTAAAACTTATTCACAAGTAAACAAACATGAGAATCAAAATTGTTATTTAATCATCAAGGTTGCTGTGAAAAAAAGAGCGATTACAAAACTCATCACATGGGTAGGACTGGTCACATATCTCCATGCAATACAGATGGAGTGACAGACAAGTATAATGAAGGTAAAAAAAAAACAACAATGTCCCTCTTTAACCTGCTGAAGACTAGTCCTGAGTATACTTGGGCAGGTGTCTATGGGAAATGTGTGTTATAGCAAAATCAGTCCATCCTCAGTGGGTTAAGAATATCTGTGGCAGCTATGTACAAGTCTTATTTTAACACCAGGCAATATAGTACCCATTGTCAGACCATGTATAGGTACAAAATAATATCCACAAGATGTCACCATATATAATATAAAACGAAACATCAAAACAGAAAACCATGGTATGTAATCCCATTCAAAATTTGTGAATAAGCAATTCACATAAACTGCTTTCAGATGTTTTCATTACATCACCTCACATTTTTATTCCTTTTATTTTACTCAAGTGATGAACTAAAGTAATTGAAAAATGCAGTAGCTGTGTATTTATAGTTGTCTACCTGATTCTTGATACTCGTTGTTGCTGTTGTATGTGTGTGTGTGTTTTAAAATAAAATCTATGTTGAAATGTCACAACCTGAGCATTACATTTAATTTTTCAGAAGTAGAATCATGGCTGAGTAGCCATTTATCAAAGATGTACTTTCATCCTTTAAAAAACAAACAACAAGCAAACAATATTATGATACACATATGTTTATCAAAAATAAAATGGCCACTCCTAAACTATGTGAGGAATTTCTTTGGTTTTTTGCTGCTGCTCTTTACACCACTTCAATGCATAGCCTGTGGTCTGGGGATTCTATTAAATTGAAATCAATACATCACGATATGTTTGCTGGAATTTTACTACCAATTTCAAACATTTGCTGGCTGCTGAAAATGATGATACATTGTATGAACAGGCTTTAGAAAAATTCAATGACTCTTTCAAAGAAAGGAGTCTCCAAGAGTACTAATGCAGATAAATGAATTAAAACACTTTGAGCTTTTGTGTCCATGTACGTACAATGTTTGATATGGGTACTGCTGCTTACAATGAATTTCAGCAACCTTGTGAATTTCTAAGAATAATATACTAAAATGACGGTGGGGCCAAATAAACTCAAAAGAAAGTGCCTTGACTTGAGGAAATGAATTCAAAATGATTCATTACCAGATGAGCAATCTCTCAATATCTATTGTATGCCATACATACACAACATTAATCACACCTGAACGATCTCTATCTGGGAATACACTAGACATATGAAATGGTCGTGATACAACAAGTGGTGTGTAAAGGAATTCTACAACACTTGAACATATAGTCGTAAAAATGCTATCACCTTGACAATTTATTCCTGTATTAGACTTTAACCACAATTATCCCCATTAACACTGTAGATTGTACTAGTAATCTCTTCTAAAGCATCATATGGCGCTGTGGCATAGTGGATAAGACTCTCGACTCCCGATCGGAGGACCCTAGTTCGAATCCCGCCTAGCGCTTATGTCCTTGGACAAGATGTTTTACCCACAATGTCCCTCCCGACCCAGGTGTATAAATGGGTACCTGGCAACACTAGGGTAATAATAATGGCAGGGCCCTCTGGTAGAGCAGTGGCAACACTGAAGAGCCTACCCTGGGTAAAATTATTATATGATGTTAGTTTATCTTATTTTTGACTCTGCAGATTATTCAATACGATAGAGATTTAGAAAAAAAAGAAAGAATCACTCATGTCTGTGAAATACATGATATCAAATAAAACATTCCATTTTGTTACAAGATACACATTGTACACATACATGTGTGTCTAACATTTGCAGGGCCTTGCCTCTTCACCCTTTCATATAAAGAATCCATCCACAAGATGTTTGGGTAGGCAACGCCAACAAAAGAAGAGTGGGAGATATCAGGGCATTTTGAACTGCGCCTAAAATTGTCAGTCAGTAGTTGCCACGGTAACACAGCCATGAAGCATATTTATCATAAATGGGCATACATTGTATGCTTGTCCTTGGGGTGCGGTACTCCATAATGGAGACTGTTTGCCATGTGCCCGGATTGCGTTTGTCCAGTATCCTTTGCAATTTGGATGTTTGCTTGAGTGATACATGTACACTGTATATCCGTGAATCCCAGGTGGCGTTTCTATGAACTGGCTAGGCTTACATACAAAGGTTTATAATTCCCTCGCAACAATTTTGCCATATTTCATATTTGCATGATGAAGATCGGGGGGGGGGGGGGGGGGGGGGATAACAGCCTGCACGCATCATCCAGCGTAGGCAGCCCTACGATTAGGGTGAAAGAAAAAAAATTGACTTTTGTCGGCGTACTCATATCACTTTTCTTCTGTAAGCAGATACTCTATAAGATGAGATTGGACATCAAAATATTCACTATGGGCGAAAGATTATGGGGAAGACTAGCTTTTGCAGAAGACATTTTGTTTTGTTGCTCTACATACATCAGCCTTTTGAGGAAATTTCATATCTTGTTTTCTTTGAAGATCTCTATAATTTGATTCTACATTGCAAGAACCTATTGGCAGCTTTTTTTGAGGTATGCAATTTAAATGGATGTGACTCTTTAAAACAATCTTGAAACAGAAAAAGATGTGTGCATTAGTTCATCAATACTCTTCTACTGTTGATTACTTTGCCGCTCTCACATATGCAGCTCCTATGTAGAAACCCTCCTAAGCACAGGTAAGAAAGCTTACTTACAAGGCAGAAAAAAACCCTACAAGAATTCAGTGTTTGCGATAAAATGGGCATTGCTTTCAACACAGTATGTTGAAGCTTGTGGTTTTTAATGTGCCATGAAGTCTCAGATCTAAACTTGGACAATGGAAATTAGATTATACTCTGTACGTCATCAGCAAAACACTTCACACATTTCAAAATGCATGAACTAATCACATTGAAAAGGGAAGAAAATTTCCCCTTCAAGAAATGGAAACATGACTCTTTATATTTCATACAGGCTCATTGTGCAAAATTTGACAGAGATGTGTCTGCTTTACCCCAAGACACATTCTCTTCACATATTCTGATTCTCAGTAACATAGATATCACAAACAAATTGCACATATACCCGAGTATCTCTTTCCCCATTTCATTTCTCAGTAGAAGCTGAGGTCAAGGGTACACAATTCTATGCTCAATAAAATGACTGTACGCACATATATGCATACCAGCCAGGGAAAGTGACATAATTATTTTCCAACATGTTGCTATCAAGGCAATATGGACCCACGCATGTATTACTGCACAGATGTTCGTGGAAATGGAAGATTGATTGGATGATTTCCACGACAATGCCCTCATCTACAATGGTGCGTAGGTATCAAAACTGAGCAAGAGACTGTGAGTTATCAATTACTGTAGAATGATATGAATTCAGTGAAAGAGGCAAGCCATGTATGGTAAAGGCAGAAAGAGACGGGGAAAGGGGTGGGGTGTGTTGAGGAGGTGGAACAGCATACAGATACCTACAGGTATATTTACAAAAGAAAGAAAGATAGATAAAGGAGGAGGCAGATTGACTCACAAACACAGCAACACAAAAGTGATATGTAAAGGGTTTCACACATGGACTTGTCTACTACTGGTCCTGAGTTGATTGTGTGAGAGATATCCAATATTAGAGCTTTCATAGTGTTCCAGTCGCATACAAATTCTTTGCATTTATACCATGGCCTATTCTTTAAAGGGGAATTCCATTGCAGCTGAAAGTTAGTCTGAAAAGAAGGAATAATATTTTCTTAGCAAAATGATGGAAATTTGATCAAAATGGGATGAAATATAAAGAAGTTTTATATGTCATTTTGAAGTTTTCCTTATTTTTCATGAAGTAATTCTTGAACAGTCAGTATGGATATGCAAATAGCCAAGTGATGATGTCATCGCTTCACAACTTGCCATATAGGTTGTACATAAAAGTTTTGAAATTTCCAGTTTTACACTAATTAAAGCCCCATTATGCCCCAGTCTCAAATCCCGATATTCAATACTCTTGATGTTATTCAACCAGGAATAACATTGTGTTTTTCACTTTTAACAAAAATATTACATTTCCTTCATATTTTGTACATGATCAATGGAAAATTAAGAGGCAATGACATATCATCTGTTCAAAAACCATTTTGCAAACATTAACAAATTTTCAAAATTTCATAACTCCCTTATTTTTTATCAGATTTTGACAAAATTGTCACTGTTGTGCTATTCATATTCTACTCTTTCTTTACAGATTATCTTTTATCTAGACCAGAATCCACCTTTAATGACATTGGCTGTTTTTTAAAACACATTTCAGTATGATTGAAAGCTTGATACGCCACTCCAGCAAAATAAGATGAAGAGTGGCTCAACAGACTATATATTATTCACCAGTGATAAGGCTGTAGCACCGTGTGAGCAAATCCCAATTCTGTTGACTTTAGAAAAAGAAACAAAAATCCAGAAGGATGAATATTATTGCCATCAAAATCTCTCATCACTTTTTAAAATTTTGATAACAAACTTGATATGTTTTGGCATATTCATTTTCTTTTTTCTTTTTTTTTTGAAATCTACAGGTGCAAACAAAATGACACAAGCTTCCTTGCAGGATTTTGAAGAATAATCGAGCATGTGAAGTGAAGGATAATTCACCATGTCATGCATGTATAAAATGTTAATGTATCAAACTTCAGAATAAAACTCAGGTGATCAATATCATAAGACAGAATATCATATATTTGTGCAATATGAACAAAAAGTGCAATATGAAATGCAATAACTTTCATACCCTCTATCAATAAAGACTTGAGTTATGAACTATGGAATTGAAATCAGTCATAATGAAGAAGCTGAGAACACAATGACTTTGAAACAGCCTTCCCTTACAGTTATGTATAAAACTCATTGAAAGGCCCAGGTCCTAAACCTGTCACCATTACACACAGATGCATTTCACTTGAATAACTGCTGCTTCTGATAACAATTACATTGGTAGTGATGATAATTATAAGAATTGATATCATTAATATCATCATCATTATTTTTCTACTTCTATTATCATTATCAGTATCATCATTATCATATTATTATTATTATCGTAATTTTACTATGACTATTCAACATAACCTATTACAATGTACAAGACCCTATTCCCCAGACTGAATTTAATTTCTACTATTTCCACTCATGATCATCTGGACTGACATAAGAGAGTGAAAGTAGCAAAACTAAGGGTATGTCACCAGAATCAATTAGCATTATTATCATCACTATCTTATCATTCAGCTTGTACAATCTGTTGAGGACAAACATAGGCGATGAAAGTATCTTACAGTGTGACGTCAGCAGCAGAGCTTTAGAGAGTAAATGACAAAAATATATTATGTACTGTAAAACCAGACAGTTTTGCATGCATTTTCATTCTGCGAGAGCCAAAATTCACAAAATTAAGATGCATGTGAAGTTCCTGTCTATGCACTGAATGCCAGTGGCTATTTTGGAAAATTTCATGCCGCGAAAAAGGCCATCGGCTCCAATTCGTAAAAATTTCATGCCACGAATGTTTACGGTAACAGATTACAGTTGTTCAATACATCTGACAACATACCTAACAGCCCTGTACACTCCCACATAAAATGTAAAGGTAAGATACAAGGAGAAAAGAGAGAAATAGGGAGTGGGAGTGAAAGGGGAGGAATTAGAGACATGAGATACTAGCCTAATGGGGTTCACACCTCAGTTTGGAGTGGGATTTGAATCTCGATCCAAACAAATGTTTGGATCATGATCTAACTCTCACTAATTTTTCATATGAATACCTGGAAATCCATAAAATTGTGATTTGGATTTTGATTCGGATTACGATTTAAATCTTGCTATTTGTTGTGTAATATTTTGCAAATTATCACGATTGCTCACATGCATCAATGTTTTTGAGCCCACAATGGATCGGCCATTTTTGCTCAGGTGGCCATAGCACGGTCTATTTCTTGATGTATCAAGCCAATTGAGCCGAATGTTAACAGGACAGCAGTGATGAGCACACAAAATATATGCCAATGATATGTGTGTGTGTGTGCATGTGTGTGCTACATGCTGGGTAGTTCTAGTGGCTGGTGGTCAGGCTGAGATCATAGGCGTTCAACTCCAGTGGGTTAGTGAGATATTTTGGTAGTCATGTGAACGACTACCAAAAAAAAAAAAAAAAAAAAATCAATGTTTCGATCACGATTCATTGGTAGAATTTTTGTCTTGTTTGGAATGGTGATTTGAAAAGTGAGATTGGGATCAAGATCCCAAATCTCACTCCTTCTGCCGTTGGAATACGGCAACTGAGGGTAAGAGACTAATACCCCTTTCAGTAACTCACACATTTTTGGCCAGCTCCTGGCCCGAGCTAATTTGGCCTGTGCCAAGCAGTAAAAAATGCGTTCAGTAACTATCCCAGAGCTGCGCTACTTTTACGATGACCCATTCACGAACTCGGCCACATAAGGGATAACTACCATGATAACTCAATGCATGCTCCGGCGGAGGGCACGGCCAGGTAATTTTGACCTTTGACCGTGCAAGGAATTTTGGCCCAAGCCTGGCACTGGGTATCGTTCATACACTCTTCGATCACCACCAGGCCCGAGCCTGGCCCGAGCCTGGCCCGAGCCTGGTGCTAGCTTCAGCAGTGCCAAAATAGCCCGCTCTTGTTGTCGGCCACTTTGGCCCGACCCATTCATAAACTCAAAATTTTACAACTTAGCTCGGGCCTGGCCCAAGCCAGAGGAGTTACTGAAAGGGGTATAAAGAAAGAAGATTCCATGCATTTTAAAATGAAGGTAAAGGCAATGGCATAATACAGTATCATGTGAGAGAGAGAAGAGAGAGCGAGAGAGAGAGGTCAACTGGAACTGCAAACCAAGAAGGAATGAAAGGCATATGATACACAGAGACTCTGTACCCAGTGCTCTTCTAACACTTTCATTCATTTTCCCTCTCTTTCTTTCTTTTTGGCACTCACACACACACACACACACACACACACACATGATTTTTTTTTTTCTGAGTGCTACTGAACAGTAAAAGTACAAGTGATGTCCACATATGACCCTCAGAGTGCATTTTTTTTTTAAATCTGTGGTTTTGTTCAGACAGCATTTGCATTATTCATGTACCACTTGTGGCTGTCGGAGAAGTTCACTCTATATGCACTGTGATTATCATAATGGGCATGAATAAGTATCAGTTTGTGAAAAGTTGCTTTTAAAACACACAGACCGAGATGTCCAACACTGCATACAATGGAATGAGAGCATGTCTTTTTCATGGCAGCATCACATGTTCATTGGTTTTTTTTTTTGTGTGCATATATGTATAATAAATAAATAAACCATGTACACACACAAACAAATTCACACATAAGTGTGTACACAACACGTAAACAGTATCATCTGCAAGTGTCCAACAAAAGGTCAGGCTTTTGTACATTTTCTGCTTTAAATAGCCATACTCGATGCACAAAATTACATAATGTACTAAAATCAATTTAACAAAATTGTGATGGCTTCACTACAACAGGACATGGAAAAAGAAACGGGTCTTAGTCTGAATTTCAAAATAACACTCAGCTGGTAGCAATTTCCATATATATAAGGTTGCAACTGATATCACTGCTTCTTAACAGCATGAAAAAAAAAAAACTTCAGACTTCAAACTTTCTTCTTTTTTTTCATCTTTGAAGCAAACTCCTACCATTCTATGTGTTTGGTTTACTCTACAGTATTCTCAGTCTCCTTGATCACGAGTGACATTTGATAACATTTTAATGATTTATTGGTAATGTATTCACAAGAAATTAAACTTTTTAAGAGCCACATCCATTGGGATTGGAAATTTGATTATGAAACTGTTGACTGCTTGTGTATTGCAACAAAGTTCCTTTGCACATAAAAAACTGCTATCCTCGTGCTTTGTTGAGCATTTATGTTTAGGAAGGTTAATGTTGTAATCAATGATGTGTTTGATGATATGTTTAAGCTGTTTGTAACCAAAACTTTAATTTAGATTTGCTGTACAATCCCTTATCTGAGTGATATCTACATGCTCTGATTATATATTCTCCAGACACAGCATAAACCTGATTCATATACCTTTACATATGTGCAAATTATAAAAGCTGCACTGTTTGCTGTGCAATGCTCTGGCAATCAAACTATAGATTATTGCCTGAACATTCGAAATCTTGGAATTTTGAAACCAGACAACAGGCGAATCAAAAGCATTATGAGGAAGTTTGCTCATTTACTCAGAAGCATTTCCTGCAAGCTTTTCTAGAAAATGCCTGTTACTGTCTTTGAAATACTGAAATCAAATCATGTTTTCTCCAATTGCAAAGGCTGTGAAACACTATGCCTCAGGGAAATTCCATAAATCTGAAAATTTGCAACTCTTTTCTACCAAGAATCCCACACAACTAAAGTGGAAATTACTCATATCCACTTTCTCCTCACTCTATCACAAGTGTAATGTTTGCAGGGGAATGAAACCTAAATATACATGTGGAATGCACCAATGTCAGTAGAACACGGATCGTCCAGTTTTCCTCAAACTTTCACTGATGTGCTCTACTAATGTTGCTGCATTCACTCAATCCACATGTATATTTGGTTTCATTCCCTTTCAAATTTGAATTTCTGACTGAGATTGCTTTGAGCAGGATCTTATTACAGTTGAAAAGGATGTACAATCTTATATATGCATGGCATTACTATAATTTATAGCATGGTTGGTATTTTTGTTTTGAGAAGCAACATTGATCCCTACATCACCTCTGCAATCCATGGGGATTTCATCCTCTGTAAGCACAAAGAAAAATACTGGTGTACTTAATATCATGTTTGCACAGGTTTACTGCAACCAGGAGTAACTGGCATACCAGTCATTTGATTACAAATAAAAAGGGTCTTACTCCACAGCAAAGACTAGGCATTCATGCACAACAAAGGAATGCTTTTAGCTCACAGAGCCAAAATAACCAAGGTTAGAATCTGTGGGATACAGGCGATTCTGATAAAGTCAGTTTAGCGTTCAGGCTGACAGAGATCAACTGAACAAATTTCATAATACAGTGGTCACATACTCTCTGTTTGTATGTGCTGCTGACTCGAAGAGTACACAAATTAAGCAATCAGGCAGGAAAGAAGCAAGAGCAGAGAGAATCTTCCCTGACCTCCTGTCTGCTGCATAATTCTAGGTACAGCTTCCTAATATTCCCCTTTCACATGCCAATTCAAATACTATTCCTTTCACTGATCGACAAATTGTGCAATGATAGATTAAAAAAGAAACAAGAAAATATACAGAGGTATGCAGGCAGTTGCAATGCCCGTCTACTTCTTGGCAAAACATCTTGTTTTTTGTTATGTCAAAATTTTCACACAGTACGCTCAACCAGCAACGCAGATGGTTGCTTTATCACTGCATCATATTGATTAAATCAACCTACAGGACTGAGTGTTGAAGACATTACTCTTTTTCATCAACAACAATGCACCCGTGCTGCTTTCAAAACCTCCCACATTTCCATGGTGATACAATTTTGAATGGCTGTATCAGTACCCTGAATATGAAGACAGCTAATTTCTCTTACCCAACTCTTAAACCTGTGTTGGGAGGGGGGGGGGGGGGGGGGATATAAAACACTACAACATATGAGTTCCAGAAGCCAACTGCTCACACCTGAGAGGTACATGTACATATCTACAGTATGTGTCCTTGTAATATGAGGCCTTGGATGAATGTGACAATCTTAAAGTTGCCCTTCATTAAGAAAAAGGGCATAAAAAGGTACCTAAATTATTACTGTGAGAGTTTCAGAGAATCATGATTTTGTTGACAAATGCTGGTTACTACCAGACAGTGAAAATGACCCCTCCACTTACTTGCACTATTTCTTGCCTGGCTTTGCACATTGCACAGTTTTCCTTTTCGCCTTGCCAGTCACATGGTTCGTGCTCGTGTGTGTCATCTTGCGCTACATAAAAAAGTTTCAATACAACCATTAGCAGACACGTGACCAAATAGAATTCATGGCAGTAGGTAAAGTCAAAAGCACATTCACAACTTCTTGATTAAAATGACAAACACAAAAACAAATACATGTTGGTCCTTTTACAAACACTGTAATAACAACATTTTGCTTCATGGTCTGTGGCTGAATACAATACATTTGAGGGAATAATCTTATAGCAAATCATACTTGAAAGATTTTGTAAGCAGATTGTCAAATTTCATTCAATGTTTTCCATACCTGGCCATGAAAAGAGAATTACACATTGTTTAATCATTGCCTCATTCCTTCTGAAATACTTTTTGCATATCAATATAATGCAGTGAAATAAGCATCAATTTAACACGAAATTCAAGACATCAAATTTGATTACAAATTTCTATATCAAATTTATACCATTGCATTAACAATTCAGTTTCAACAGTGGAAAGGTTGACAATTCATGAGCTACTCTCCACATAATTGGATGAACATGAGATAGGTTTCCATTTTTTTTTTTTTACTCTCTATAATGCAAAATGTAAGAACACTACATACAGCTGTAGTGTTTATTTTCACATTCACCTTCAGTGAAACCAATGTGAAGTTCTCTACCTTTATTCCATTCTACTTCTGTATTTGATACTCTGCAGAATTATTCTATGTTATGCATGGCTACCAACATTTCAGACATCCCCTTGTCCAATTTTGCACAAGATTTCACCTTATTTCTTGTTTTCATTTCACAACAGCACTGGGAGAGATCTTTTCACATGACAACACATATTTTCCTTTTTCTTAAATCTCTGTTTATTTGTCTATCACATGTATACCGTTCAAGGCCAGTCTACGCTTTAGACACTGACTCTTATGGTTGTTGTCACTAGATATTCAAATAATTCATGACTATTGTCTTACTGAATCATAAATGCAATCTCTTTTAAATCAACCCTTCACTCCATAAAATTTCTATTAAGAGCACTTCAATGACACCCAAGTTTTATGTGAATTTCTGAACTCTGTGAAGTGATATTACATGATGCATTGGGTATCCATATGGTATTGAATATTGTTTGATATAGATAGAAGTGCAGCACTTTATGATCATATTGATGTATACTTCATCTTTACATGATACAATCTCAACCCCATGCAATGCATTGAAGATTGGTCTGGTTGTTGAGGGCACTTGAATTTAATATCCCATCCCAAAATTTCTAGGTCATAAGATGTCACGAGGTGGACACATGGAGATGTATTTCCTGCTCTCAAATCTCTCCCATGATCATTTCTCTTTCACTTTCAATCACTTACCTTTGAAAGGTGAAACCTTCTGAAAGAAGTCTGATCCAAATAAACTCTCTATTACACATTCAAGGCCTGTATACAGAGAAGGACGAGAAAGTGGAGATTAACATACAGAGATGTACTTCGTGCATTTTCTTTCACAATGTACTGAATTTGAGATTTCATGTTTAGAATTTTACTTCGATGCAAAGTCATCATATGGAAAAAAAAATCACATATGGCTTTTGAAAAAAAAAAACAGCCCTTAGAATTCATAGCTGCTCACATAACATCGGTACAAAAGCTCACTGCATTGTTAAGAAGGTTGCACATTTTGGAAGAAACTAGCAACAAAGCTGAAAGTGAAACAAAGGAACATGAAGAACAAAGTATTAAAATTAGTGTGCGGGTTCAATGGTAATTATGTATTTGTGCAAGATAATTTGTCAGCAGAAAATTTGTACTATTGTCGCAATGAATTGTACGGTTTTTTAAAGGTTTTTGACTAATATTTGTAATTACATAGATGCTATTCTGTTCTCTCCCATTGTTGCTGTTGTTGATTTCCTTGTGGTAGTGTCCACACAAGGTAACTGAGTTTTTTTTTAAAGGTTATGAAGGGAGGTTTGTATGGAATTTGAGGAGCAAACCACTCTTCATAAAGCCATCATTGTTAATTCAAAAAGTGAGAGGTCCACTAGGAGACAATTACGATGTGAGTCTCAATAGTGCTATATCTATTTATTACTTTTCTCACTTTAAGCTGTATTATTTTTCTAACTATGTAATCCTTTGTTAGTTTTTGTTCTCCTTCGTAAGACCTGGAGTAATACAAAGATTTATTCGAGAAACTGCAAGATATTTTGGAGAAAAGGAAAACACCTTCTCAGTAGATTCTCCCTTTAATATTGGCATAGGATATGCATTTACATGCAATGCACATGCATGACCATAGGACCATGACAAACATTACCTCAACAGGGGAAGGATGTGCATGTCTGCACCATTCAACTTCAGTTTATCAAAAAACTTGATTGGAAATTCCAGCTGAGAAACTAATGCACCTTTATAGTAAGTGTCACACATTAGCACATATTACATTCCTCATACACGATGCTTGTCAAATCACAAAACACATGCGTACACACACACACACACACACACACACACACACAAACAGTGTAACAAAAAAGCCCTAAATGAGAATCATTAATAATTGACACATAGCACAATGTACCTTGTATGGGGAATGAGTACACAAATATAGAAATCTCACACTTCAGGATAATTCAGCAAAAGAGGGGTTTACAATGGCAGGGGGGGGGGGGGATATAGGAAAGCACGAACTTGCAAGGACAACATCTTCTAAGAGGGTACATTTCTTTTTGGCAATTTAAGCTAAGTCACTTCCTCCTGGCAAATTAGAGGGAAAAATTTTATTGAAGATGGACACATTAGCAACTGGGGCTACAGTTTCACATGCAGACAGAGGTTCCTTGTTAATTCATATTTCTTGGCAGAGGATCAGCTTTGTCTTTGCCATGGCTTTAGTATTCACTTTGAATGTAAAGTAAAAAACACACACACACAAACACATAAGATACATGCCAACAATAATACACAAAGTCAAATTTAATACACATTATATGGATAGGCCTACAAATTGCCCTTGAGGAAAAAGAAGATTGAAGGACATGTGTGTGCATGTACTGTCATAACTGGCAAACTTTATACAAACCTTGTATTTCATATTGTGAAGAACACTTTATTTGAAGTCGGGTAAAAATATCCACTTTTACAGTATTCCATTCCTCTTGGCCTAGTTACAATTGTACTAACAATAGCCCTTGCTGTTTCACAATGTACAACTGTTTCTGAGGACAAAACTTCAAATAACCATGCAAGACATTATTCATATGAAAATTGACAAGACTTTTTTTTTCAACCTACCAGACTACATTTGGAAGGGTGTTTGCTCCTTCATGCATATAGACAGGGCAGAGCCAGGCAAAAACTGCCTTTTATTCCAGTCAAGGTTTTCTCACTTGATTCTGGTACTTTAGACCATACTTAACGAAATAAGCTTCTGCGCCATCTTGAAATCTGTCCCGAATCCAAGATGGCCGCCAAAAATCCAAAATGGCCGCCAGAGGACCTAAAAAGTGCCTTCTGTGGTTAAGATTTGTCTGGGGATGGGTTTTTTAAAACTCTATTTGATGATAAATGGTAAGAGAAATAAGATTCAGTGGATTAAAATCAGAATCAGTTTCTTTTTTATTGCGAAAATCCAACATGGCCGCCAGACGCAGCTCCCGAAATTAATAAATGTCAGAACAACCGGAGGGCCAAACCCTAAAAACTCGCTTACTTAACGAGTGAGTTCCACTCTCTCTACAAACTAAGTAGACCATGCTTATTTTCAAATTTCTATTTTAACAAACAACATAACGCTGGTCTACCTCAAAAAAAACTTGTTGCGAAAGCCTCCAAATCCAAAATGGCGTCCAAGATGGCCGCCATATTTACTGAATTTGCAATTTGAAAGATAGAATTTGATAGAAACATCAAATTTCAACAAATGTGATGTCATATGAAAGAGAATAAAATTTCCTACAAGTTGATACCATTTTTGTGGGAGATTGTGATAACTGAATTGAGATTTTAAGGAAAAATTCTCATTTTTTGATATTTTTCTGAAAAAAGGAAAATCATGAAAATGCTTGATTCAGCATAAATCAGAAAAAGACTGAAGGATTATCTTGAAACGTTTTTAAGAATTTTGTTTAACATATAATTAATATTTGGAGAAAATTAGGGGTCAGTACCATATGCGGTTCAGGAGTTATAATGTTTCAAACTTGAAAACTCACTATGTAAAAATTTCCACTTTAGCTGTGACAAGACCTTGTTGGTCGTAAAGAGAGTCTGCATACGCCAAGACTACTACACGCACCACTGGCACTGACGCTTGTAGCAGTGCCAGTGGTGCGTGTAGTAGTCTTGGTGCGCGCAGACTTTCTTTTTTGACAAACAAGAGTTTGTGCCTGCAAACTAACTTTTCATACCAAGTGGTAGCTCAAGTTACGCCGATCGCTATCATTTCAAAGTAGATTGTTCTGGAGCAGATGAGATGAAGCAAAAAATGTCTTACAAGTAGAGGTAGAAGCTTGAAACAACCATGCTATAGAAAGTTTAAAACAAAATTTGGATCAATCACTCAAAAACTTCAAGATTGCAGGCCATCAAAGCTGACATAGTTTATTGCGCCAAATTAAATGTATCATTTTAATTTTGGTACAATTTTGTCTGTTGTGCTATCTATTTATAGTTTTTATATATTTTGAACATTGTAGTGGTATTTCAAACCGTCATGGATCTTTATGGATATATTTTTAAAACCAGTGATATTCTACTCAGAAAAAGAAAAAAATCGAGTGCAAGTTTCATTTTTGAAGGAGTTAATAACGGAAATCAGTAAATTTAAAGTAAAATTGGAGTGAATTTTGAGTGAAAATTTTCATTTTCACTCATTTTAGAGTGACCTTAGGGATCACTCGTCACTCTTTGAGTGATCCCTGAGATCACTCTAAAAGGAATGAAAATGAACATTTCCACTCTCGAGTGATCCTGATATCTAAAATGTGAAAGCATCTACCAATGGCATTAGTTAAATTCAATTTTGACACTATAACCCACATGAAATCAGCCTAAAACGAAGTAAGAAAAATCTATTCATAGTGAATACACTTTCAGCATGCTTATTTGTAAATTCAATTCAATTCAATTCAATTCAATTCAATGTTTTATTTCATTTTTCGACAAGAACATACAAACATCACTTCTTCTTTTTTGATCACAGAAAATCAGGTGCGTAGACCTATGTGGGATGAAAAGAATATACATTAATTGTAGCACCTTGCAATAATTACACATTATCATAAAACTCGAGTGATTTGAAGTAAGTAAACATTGTGGATAATTCGAAAAATGGAGGGACCCACTAAAAAGACAAGTCTTGTAGAATGTGCGCCCCTCAGAAATGTGAATATACAGCATGAATAATCATTTTGGACAGTGTTATTTGAACAATATACTGAAAAGTAATTTCGCACAACACATTTAAAAGCAACTTTGAGAAATTGCCGCCATGTCGGATTTTTCGGGGGGGGGGGGGTGCTCGGATCAGAAGGGCTTTCAAGGACATGTACGGATCAGATATTATTACACATAATATGCCATCATCATTCACGTTTCTACAACAGCAGAGTAACATACAAATACAAAAGCATATCTTTGATACAGAAGCATTTCTTTTTAAATCAAAGGTCGGTCCTTACCCAAACACTAAAATGAGCTCCATCCCCCCCCCCCCCAAAAAAAAATAAATAAATAAACCCTCAATATGGTTTAAACAAGGACAATATATATGACAGACAGCAGTACAAGAAATTCTAAAAATATATCAAATTATTAATCAAGATTTGACTCTGACGCAACACACTAAAGGTATCGTTTACCATTGGAAGATATATCACATTCGATTTATATGTGCAGGTTAGTTGTATCACAAAACATTCTACCATGTAGAAAAATATATAATAATGAAGCCTAAAACATACGGACATATCACCAATTTTTTTCAAGAAACCATAACATTGATAACTGTTGACAGCTTAGTATAAATAAACTAGAAATGTCGCTACGGCGACTGGTATGCCTCCGCCATAATGCATGGTTCTCCTAATAGGTCTATAGTACAATGTCTTGACAATGTGTGATGACAGTTTCACACAATTGGCAAAATATTAAAATGACAGGTTTGCCACAAATCAATGTCTTGACAATGTGTGATGACAGTTTCACACAATTGGCAAAATATCAAAATGACAGGTTTGCCACAAATGTGCTGAATGTTCACTTTCCTAGAACTACGTTCAACTGGATGAATGATTATAACGTCTGGGTGCAGGTATTTGGGGAACTGATGATTTTTACTTGACTTTTGACCCTTTTATAAGTTTATGCATTGAGTAATTTTCAAGGTATTGAGAAAAAGTATAATTTCAGTATCAAATGGCAAAATAGTATTATCTAAACCTGGCCTTTGACCTTTGACCTCACAGTTCCAAAGAGAATCACTGTTAGGTAGAACATGCATAAATATGTAAGTTTCATGATGATACCTTGAGTTACTTTCGAGATATGGAGGAAAAAGTGCAATTTAGCACTTTCACTTGACCTTTGACCTTTTGACATTTGACCTTTTGGCAAGAAACTTCCCACAGAATATATATTGGGTAATACATGCATACATCAAGTTAAAAAAAAAAAATCTTTCAGGCATTGCATAAATATAAGGAAAGTAGTGATATTTTGAGGAGTTGACCTTGACCTTTAACCCCCTGACCTTTGATCCATGACCCCCAACTTCCCTAGATAATCACTGCCCATCGGTACATGCATATATACTAAGTTCCATGAAGATACCTTTAACCATTTGCGAGAAAAACATGAAATTTCAACATTTTTTCACAAAATAACGTGTGACCTTTGACCTTTGACCCATCACCCTAAAATCCAAACAAAGTATTATCCCCCAGGATATACCCTCATACCAAGTTTGATGTAAAACCACCACACGGTTCTTGAGATATCGACAAAAACAAAACGGGACGGACGTCCGGACGTAGGTACGGACGGACGGAGGGACGGACGACCCGAAAACATAATGCCTCCGGCCACTTCGTTGGCGGAGGCATAAAAACACATCAGAACAATCTACTTTGAAATAATAACGATCAGCGTCACCTGAGCTACCACTTGGTATGAAAAGTTAGTTTGCAGGCACAAACTCTTGTTTGTCAAAAAAAAGTCTGCACACACTAAGACTACTACACGCACCACTGGCACTGCTGCAAGCGTCAGTGCCAGTGGTGCGTGTAGTAGTCTTGGCGTATGCAGACTCTCTTTACGACCAACAAGGTCTTGTCACAGCTAAAGTGGAAATTTTTACATAGTGAGTTTTCAAGTTTGAGACATTATAACTCCTGAACCGCAAATGGTACTGACCCCTAATTTTCTCCAAATATCAATTATATGTTAAGCAAAATTCTTAAAAACGTTTCAAGATAATCCTTCAGTCTTTTTCTGATTTATGCTGAATCAAGCATTTTCATGATTTTCCTTTTTTCAGAAAAATATCAAAAAATGAGTGTTTTTCCGTTATATCTCAATTCAGTTATCACAATTGCCCACAAAAATGGTATCAACTTGTAGGAAATTTTATTCTCTTTCATATGACATCACATTTGTTGAAATTTGATGTTTCTATCAAATTCTATCTTTCAAATAGCAAATTCAGTAAATATGGCGGCCATCTTGGACGCCATTTTGGATTTGGAGGCTTTCGCAACAAATTTTTTGAGGTAGACCAGTGGAATGTTGTTTGTTACAATAGAAATTTGAAAATAAGCATGGTCTACTTAGTTTGTAGAGAGAGTGGAACTCACTTGTTAAGTAAGCAAGTTTTTAGGGTTTGGCCCTCCGGTTATTATAATTTCAGGAGCTGCGTCTGGCGGCCATGTTGGATTTTTGCAATAAAAAAGAAACTGATTTTAATTTTAATTCACTGAATCTTATTCCTCTCACCATTTAACATCAAATAGAGTAAAAAAAAAACATCCCCAGACAAAACTTAACCACAGAAGGCACTTTTTAGGTCCTCTGGCGGCCATTTTGGATTTTTGGCGGCCATCTTGGATTTGGGACAGATTTCAAGATGGCGCAGAAGCTTATTTTGTTAAGTATGGTCTAAAGTACCAGAATCAAGTGAGAAAACCTTGACTGGAAAAAAAGGCAGTTTTTGCCTGGCTCTGCCCTGTCTAATATATTCTGTACTAAATCTTACGTTCGAGGCGGAATTTACCAATTACAAACTGGAGAAAATTTTTGAGGAACAATACATAAGAACAAGCATACAACTGAGTGAAATCAGACACTATGCAATCAGAAAGAAATATAGTACAATTAAATGTAAAACCAACATGTTATTTCTGAGTCACAATCATCATTAATTTTTCATTGTTTGCTTCAATACTTCCTTGCGTCATATACCAGTACACTGTGTGACTAAATTTATCCTTTAGTAAGCCCTCAAGTTTCCATGCCATTCACTATTAGCAATGACTAATGATTGCAATATCTAAATGTCTCACACCGTCAAGGACATTACTTTGCCAAAAAGGCTACAAAGAGGATTAGAATTAAGATTGGGACTAACTTTGGGGATTTGGTCTAACTATGGCTTGGGATAAGACTTAAGATTTGGATTTGGGCTCAGTCGAGGGTGGGGGATATCATTTGCACAATGTACAAAATGTCCTGGTAGGAAAAGCACAGAGTCCTAAAAGGTGTTAAAGTACTGGTACATGTAACTGGCTGAACAGCCCCCATGTTTGAGGTACCATTTTTTTATTCTGATTTTGCAATGTTCAAGGTCATTTTTTATTTGTTTTTGCCAACTTGAGCAGGTGAAATGACTTTTATATATCTTTTTTAATGAATTTTTGATGCCCAGCAGTGTAAGGAACCAAATCTAATGCCTGAAAGCATCTACCATACTGAAAGCTTCCTGATTGACCTTGACTAATGTTACTCGGGCTTCTTGTTCGTTTCCCCACACTCATGGCTATTATAAATCATCTGTGACATGCTTGCTGATGAGATCTACAATTACTAAAGCATCATATCATGTATGGCCACTAGGGTAAATATAAAAGGTGTAGCAAAATAAAATAACATATTATAAGCACAACTGCACACTGTAGCTGGCTATGGCATACGGCGATTTATGTTTCTTACGCCAAAAAACTTACAATACTGGTATTAATATTGATCAACCCAAAGTAAAGTCATGCACTCGACATATAGCAAAAGTAAACAACCTGCACTAACTCGGACAGCAAAATGATCACTACACAAGTGAATAGCTGAAGCCTGATACTGTGCAATTATTCAGAACTTAATATGAAAATACATTAACATCTAAATAGCACTCAATATCTTAAATCAATAAATGAAATACAATTCCTTCCAGAAAACATTCTTGATATCACTCTGCACATCTATTATATGAAAATACATCAAAATCTGACAAGCATTCAATATCTTAAATCAATAAATGAAATACAATTCCTTCAAAAAAACATTCTTGATATCACTCTGAACATATCAATATAAGGACTTTTGGTGTGCAAAAAACCTTAGCCCTTTAACATGCAGTTCAATCTGGACTGATGATCAAGTAGTCTACATATATGTGAATGTACACAGACATTATGCCACTCTTTTAAGTTTTATTAGATTTAGGTAAATATGCATCCTTTGCTCATGGAGTTATGGTATTATGGTCCCACTAGTCACTCTGTAAGAAAGCTTTCAATATCATGTTCTTTTTAGATACAGACATTATCACAGTATGCAGTTGACCTGCATGCATGCATGCAGATGCTTAAAATGGCTGCCTGTAGTTTTGCTTGTACCATCACAGAATGCACATTTATGGTATGCCATACCAATACTATATCAAGTACGTACAATGTATGCTGTACATCAACAGTGATTACTTTTTCAAGGTTGCAGACACAGGAAACTTAATTAATTAAACATAATTGATGTTATCAGACAGGCTGTCATCAAGTGCTTAGAAAGAGATGTGCCTGTTTGTATACGACAAATTCAATATTTTTTGCACTTTCACTCAAAATGATTTTAATGTGCTCGGCAAAGAGGAAGCATCGTAAAATTTGGCGAGGCTGCCATTTGCATCAGGCAGAACAACATACCATAATCATGGCCACAGCTAAATAACCGCTGGGGGCATTCAAGGAGATAGGGGCCCACTCTTACCACCCTCTGCTAAAGGGGATATCTTTCTACATTATATCAGTGTGTGCACAATTTGCAGTGTGCATGCCTGCTCAGAACAAGAATGGACTCAGTTAAGCTGACACAAAAGGTAAAACTGCAAAAGAAAACAACTTCCTCCATATGGTGCTTTTTTCAATAACATTTCCAAGAAGTAAAAGTAAATGTACACTTCCATACTGATCATTAAATTGGTTAACAATTTTTTTTTCTTCTAGATACACAAAATGCATTCTGTTTTCAATCCACAAATCAAGTAATTTTGACTGCCAAAAGAACACCAAGTCACAGTTTTAATGATTAGTATCCAACAAAGATGGCATCGAATATTTGTCAAAAACTTCTTAGGCAATGTATTGATCTTTATTGAAGTAAAGGAAGAGTATTCAGCCAAAGGTAATACTTGTCAACAACTGACAACTTACTAAGAGCCTGCCACACTGGGCATAGATTAAAACCTTTTTAGCCTACTATCCCAACTGGCAAATCTACTGTTTTAATGGGAAAGCCCATCCTGATATTATTTTGCTTTGTAAGACAGCTGAAAAATCAGAGAGGTACAATGTATATCAGTGAAAATTGGGGGGGGGGGGGAATCAGAAAACACATAATCAAGTTTGGAGAGCAAGGCAACTTGGCAATTTAGTATGATGTCAGTGTTCAGCAGCTCTTTATACATTGTTTTGCATGCAATATTTCACACATCTTATTTTTTTTCTCAGATACTTTGGTATCTCAATGCCACAGAACTTACATGTATGCTGAGGACATGCAAAATCATATTGCAGCTGTACTTACATACCAAGAACAGATTTGAAGACAACTTTTGTCATTCAATTGTAAATTTTGTGTAAAAACAGAATTGAGAGCTGCTCAACATCTATGTCACAGAGAGTTGTCAATTTGTCTTGCTCTCTAAACTTTAACAGTTCATAACTTTGTGTGTGTGTGTGTGTCTAATTCTTTTTTTATAACCAAATGTTTCACAGATCTACTTTCTGATTTTTCTATTTTCATGTAAAGCAACATGATATCAGGATGGAATTCCCTTTTAAATTGAAAATACACGACCAGTCCTGATCATGACCACACTTGGTCATTTACTCCACGTAAATATGGCATCAATGAGCCAGTTTGTAGTTCACTCGTATGCACAAAAGTAAAAATCATCGTTCTCTTTTCTCATTTAGGAAGGCACTTTACTCTTCTTCGAAGCAACATAATGCATAAAATTACTCAATGTAACAATTTATGAAATTCATGTTCAAACAAAGAATGAACTTGCGTAGATCAGATGACCACAATGGTCCATCAATTAGTACTTGGGGAAGCATCTATTTCATTGTTTTGCACTGACTGCATTAACAAACTTTCTCTATTAATATCGCCAAATACTAAACTTTAATGAACACTTTGTTGCTGTCAGCTGGATGTGCTAACAAGCACCATTTATAAGGAGTACATGAATAATCACTGCATATCACAGATGACCACAGATCTCAGTGAATTTTAAAACCCACATGCCTGTTAAGAATATTACAAATAAATATTTTTTTCTGCTTATGTACAAAGTGGAAAGTACAAACTGGCTTTACTTTATTCAGGGAGAAGGTACTCTCCTAAAGATTTGCTATCACAACTTTGTACCTGGTCAATAGAGGCCAGGTACTACTACTAGAGTGAATTCTAATTTAAGTCTTTTGAAATTTCTTTATTATTTTGAATGTCTTTAAAGAACTGCTAAAAGTACATTATCTTTACAATGTTTGCATGTGCTTTGTTGATAATCCAATACAAAAGCTGTGACTTCTTATGAATTTCAATATCTTCTCAACAAAGAGGAACAGATAGGTGGGCATTATTTTTTACAGAACTCTTGGTCTTAGAACAGATCTCCTTCTGAATAATTTCCATTCATATTTCTTTGCAATTTTAAAAGGAAAGTCTGAAGAGCAGGGAGCCCCGGTTTTTGATGTCACTGACTTTGATGATGAATTTATTCACTAATCCTTGAACAAGGTGTTTACTTTTGTCAAGTGATCACATTTAAAAACATAGGACTATAGGTAGTGAGATTCTAATTACCAGAGCTACTGAGGATACTAACATCTCCACAGAGGCAGAAGGGCAGATTGTAAGAGGAAGATGACCACTATATGCACACTCTTTGTGATCACAAGACAGACAACAAATTGATGCATAAAATCAAATGATATGGTTTAAATTTTATTACCATAAAAGTGGAAATTTTCACGGTGCTGAAATTTTCACGCATTTGACACATTTCATGCAACCAGAAACTAAAAAAGAAATAAGAATAAAAAAATAAAAGCACACAATTTTTTTTTGCAATTTTTTTTTGCAACAGAGTGAAAAAACACACACACACAAAAAAAAAAATTACTCACATGAAAACCACTTCTACAGTACCACATATCAACAGTCAACAAACCTATGGTAACTATCAATTTTACTTCTTTCTCTAACTCAGTAGCTATTGGTGTTGTATCATGGACAACAAATCTGAGCTGATTTGCCATGTGAATGTGTGGCACACACAACATGATTGTATGCATTTGGACTGCTGTGATACAAAGTATCTCAATCTCAAGTGCACATGTTCTCTCCTACACATAGTTCAATCATTAGCTGCTTTTGGGGTGGCTCTGGCATCCAGATGGACAGTTCTGACTACATTTGTAAAGTAATCCTGCTCTGGGTCATCAACAACCCAGCACTGTCTCTGCCCCTTACCCATACAATGGTCAAGCATTTATCCCGAAGTTGATTAATCCCTCAAGTTATGTCAGATTTAAAGGACAAGTTAACCTTCATAAACATGTGGATTAATCTGCAAGAATCTTCAGGATTGAATAAACAGAAGAAGAAGAAGAAGAAGAAGGATTGAGCAGAATGCAGCAAAATCAGTAGAATACATGATGCGTGAAAGTTTGAGGAAAATCAGACAATCCATCGAAAAAGTTATGAATTTTTAAGCCTCAGTTCATTGATCGTTGGATGTGAAGGCTACTATATCCTTTCAAAAGAAACATATTTAAAAATCAAAAGATTTTTTCATTCTGTTTGAAAGGTATAAACGTCACTGGGCAGGAAATTCAAAATAAATTCTTGGCTGTGTACAGTGACTGTTCTCAAATATTTGATTTGCTTCTGACTAAAACTACATTGCATTTAAAATATATATTAGCCTGGTTTGATAATCATGTTTAAGAAATTTAAAAGTAATCACCATGATATGAGGCTATCATATTCATTTTACTTTTTTCCCCACAAAAGCAGTAGAGTATCTGTATCTAGAATTTTCAAACCATAAAGCAATGAAGCATAATGTATTGTTAGGCCCTGGAACCATAATGCTCAAACAGCTCTATTTTGCAGTATATGGATATGATCAAGATATGACTTGTACATCTGTACTATAGCTATCTGTACCTCCTGTGTGGTAAACTTTAAGAATTGAACAATAAAAGCCAATGTTCTCCTGTCTAGCTGTATGTTAATGTTTAATTTTGAAAATGAAGCTTTGCTAGACATTTCCTGGATAGAAAGTAATTTAAATGACTTATAAGATAAACATAATGCTGATGTCCCATTTCTTGGTAAGTGTGGTACAAATGTTTCTGACAAGAAATAAAGAAAGGTTTGTTTCTTTGTTGTTGTTTTTTAAGGCGAAGGGGAATCATATCGCCATATACCCTTAAATTTAATGGGTCATTGTATACAGTAATTAGCAAAGCATAACTGTGCCTCATTGATGACTTTGAATGTATAAAATGCCAGCACAAACACCTGTATAATACCATCCATTGAGCTGAAATGACCACAGCACACACCATACATGTTGTGACTAAATCCCTAATCTTCATTCCATATCCCTCTCTTGAACTCACACTTTGGGTATGAGCCAACTTTATTCCTAAGATGTAAGAAATTTATTATTTTCCTCCATTCTTTTCATGAGGGCACATTTTGGAACTCTTGCCAAATATGACACACAGATCACATATTGTTTAATAATCCAATACACAGGAAGACTGTTTTCTTATAATTTGCTTTGAACTTCTTTGCTTGAACAGCAGTCTTCCTTGCTAACCGCTGCAGTTCAACAGTGGACAATACGGCTGTATTTTAAGCACAATCCGATCATCTGTTGCACAGGCAACAGCTATCTAGTCTATGGCGTATGAAAAATTTGTCTGCTACAAACCTGATGAAACATGCAGGACCGGGATGCATATCAAGCAAGGCCATTTCTATTACACCGAGTGTATTTTGCAGAGGTTTAGAAAATAACAGCTAGGCCTACACTTACAGGAATTCAGGAATGGGACTTCTTTCATTTGGCAAAGGCATAAATCTTTATTTTTGGTATGCCCTGCTTGGTTGATATTCTAAACTTCTACCACAAACTTATGCAAGTGAAAGCACAGAAGATAAGGTTGTCTAGACACCAGTCTGGAGTAGGAGCAGCACTCTACTCTTTTTTTTTTTTTCATCTTTTTTGAGTTGTGGGTCAACATGAAACTGTAATAAATTTAAAAGTTAACACTTCTACCGTACGTGGTATTTTCTATTGTCATTGACGTATTCAAGTGATGGATCTGGCAATTAGCTGGACTTGCTATGTAAACATTTACTACATAATAATACTAGGGTCTAACAGTTAGTAATAGTAGTTTTATAAGAGTTAACAACAGCCGGGTCTTCATTTGCCTGTAAATTCATTGTTCCACAGCCCAGGCTTGATACCATACTACTATTGTTCTCATTCATACAGGCGAGCGCTGCGCATGAAAGGGCTGCACGAGCGAGAGTTTCAGCGAACACACCGGATCGCCTGAGCTGAGGGGCATTTTAGCAGACAAAAATAACATTGCCTGCTTTCCTTGCGATCGGATAGCCCTTGCGCACGTAATTGACCCTACCAAAAACCGGCGAGACTTGCTTGCTAATAAACTCGGGATTACATGCTTAATCCATCGCCGTACATGACAGAAAAGCAGACAAAAATGTTCGTCGAGGTCTATAGATACTTACCGATGTAAGATGTAAGGTTTTTCCTGCCTCGGTCGAGCTCCTTTCGCAGCTGTTTTCGTTCTTGTAAGCAGCGTTGGTTGCCACACTTTACATACTCGGCCATTTTCATAAATATGAGTATTTAATAGCCGACGTCACGCGTGTGTGTGTGTGTGGTGCATAGTGTACTAGTATGTGTGCCCAGACAATTTTTTTTAAGGTGACGTCATCTCGCGGGAATCACCCTTTATGCGATATGCGATCCTCGTTCACAGACGCGGCAAATTTGTAAACTAATGGTAAGAATAGCACAGTCTTGTCTTTCGTACAGGCAGGATCTGGCTAACCCTTCAAGTTGTTATCAATTATCCATTGCTTTCGACACCATTCAAACTTTGTTTGTACAAATCCACATGAAACCACCATATTATAACTTGAATTCTACAGAAGAGGGAGATTGGGAAACTGTGCTGTGTGACGTCGTACGCGCTACGTTCTATACGCTTGTGCATTGCGAGTATTCATGGTGTGGACTGTGGTCAGCTGGCTGGTGGTGCATTTAACACTTTCAACAACAGCCTACAGGCTTCCAATTCCATAGCCCAAGGTATCAAGGACTGGGTGAAGCTAAAGCTAGTAGTAGAAGTAACACTTGATCTTCAGCCGTCAGTGCAGCTGTATGACGTACCCTATACTAGGTGACTTCTGCAACTGATCATGTCATTCGTGATGTCTGTCAATTTACATGTAAAAATTTGTTGCATTGACACTGTTATGAATCTCTCATGTTTGAATTTCTATTACTTAGATTAAACTAGATTTAATTTAGAACCTACAGTGCATTTTATGATTGTGAATTGAATGGCTAAGTAACTTATAAGAAATTATAACTTGTTGCAAGTATAAAAATTGCTATTAACCTGTTGAGGACGGGCTGATTTTGGTACAAATTAACACTTATTTCCCGTGCCATAGACACCTGCTGAAGTACAGCCAAACCTGCCCTAGCGGCCACCTGCCGCATGCAGCCACTGAAAATTTCCCCTGAGAGGAAAGCCCTGTTAAAGACCCTGTGTATATCAGCCACTTGTCTATAATGGGGCCAGCCAGCAGCCACAAATTTTGTTTCCCGCGGTAGATTTTAACCTGTCTAATTGCGGCCACAAACCCACATTATCGGCACAGCACATCTTGGAGCTGTAAGTGTAGTAGCCGCGAGCCGATAATTCAGCGTGCTTTTTTTGCTTTGTTGCCATGCCAGTCATTCATGGGCAATGTTCAGTGATTGCCACCGCTGCATGCATCACACATTCAGTCATAATAATGCACTAGTGTAAAGCTTTCTTCACTACTGTACACATGCGACTGTGCAACAACTTGATCAAACCGGCATTGTTCAATGCATGAAATACACTCGTGGATACGTATACACATAAAGGCCATGCAAGCACTTATAGATTTACATGTATACAACGATGATACATGTAGGCATTGCACACAAAAGTCAGATAACCAGTCTATAGCAGTCACCTGTCTATAATGGCCACATTTTTCGTCTCCCTTGCAGAGCTACCAAGTCTCACGCATTCTGTGTGAGACTCAAGCATTTAGGGGCCATCTCACGATCTCACGCATGGCACCCATTTTTCTCACTCATTGGGCAAAGTCTGCAACTTGGGCCTATAATAATGAGCATAGCTCAAAAGATTAAAGTGATAGTTACAAATGAAAGTAAATTCCCGTTTGTCTTTCAAAATAAGTAAAAAATAGTCACTGAAGTATGTACCTGATCGCACCATGAAGAGCTAAAAATTGAAAAAGCTCCCTACAGTGGGAGGCCACAGGGGGGAAAAACCCCTCCCACACTATTGCTCGCGCGCCTTCGCATGTCGAGATGCCTAGTCATGAAAATCTCACTCATAAAATTGTTTTGAACTTGGCATCCCTGCCCTTGGGTGGCCGCTATAGACAGGTTTGACTGTATACTCTGGACTTGTCCTCAACGTGTTAAACAATTAGCAGCTGCTATTGATTTTTCTAGCTGTGGCAGAGAAATTATTTCCCGGTTTGGACTGTGACAATGAGATAGGACAATGATAGGAGGAGTGAGATGTGAAGTGAGCTAGAGGAAGCAGAAACTGATATAAATTTTACCGACAGCATGTTTAAGTCTTGACTGATCTTTGAGGTTTGATGGAGGGCAGGGCTGCCAACATATATTGGAAACCATATAGTTGAGAGTGAGACTCCCATAGGCCAATGCTATAATTGGGAGTCAAAATAATGAGTGAGATCAATAGAAATGCACGCAAATGAAATAAAGTTTTAGAGTGAGAAAGGACCAAAATGAGTGAGTCTCACTCTCAATGAGTGAGAGTTGGCAGCCCTGGGAGGGAGATTAGAACAAGACAAAAGCCATGTTTATAATAAATTTATTGCTTTTTGAAGTAGGACTGTGGCATGGATTTTCTCAGTGACACAAAATGACAGGAGAAAATAATGACGGCTTTCAACATAGTTCTCAAGTATGATTCTAGCATATTTGAATTAGATTTAGTCTAAATATATTCAGTGTAGGGCCTACTTCTGTTTGACAAATAGATGCCACCCATAGATATAATTGTGAAGTGTACTAATACTAGCAGTACCCTTGCTTATCATTGTTACAGAAATTCTTCCCATAAATCCTGCCATAATGGATGAGTCATCTGAAATTCATGATTGTACCATCATGCCAAGCATGGAACAACCCGAAGGCGATGCTCAGATGGAGGAATCTTCCAGCGTTGTGAAACAGGCCATAAGTGTTCGAAAAGAATTGCAGCGACGTGTTGCTGAGAAGGAAGATATTTGCAGAAAACTCAGGATGGTGAAGATGTACAGAACAAAGGTGAATTCAATTCAAATGCCGAGGCTGAATTCGCAGAATTAAATGAGTTTAATCATGATTCCACAAGAGTGAAAGAATTATCAGATATATACCACTCTATGTTGTATTTGATTTGCTGTTCTTAAATCAATTCTTTTCTTTTGCCTATGGAATATTGTGAATATTATGTGAGATATAAGAACAAGGAAGCCTTTTGAAGTTGATTTTACTTGTTTGATCAAAAATTGTACTGTGTAGTTACAGTGTACATGTATTACAATACACTTTGTATGCCCAGATTGATATGACCTATTTTACCCTGACAATCAGTGAAGACAATCTTTCAAAGCATTTTACCATGGCATACAGTTGTAGTCTCTATAAGAAAGCTGTTCCGGTGAAAATTTAAAGACCATTAATGTAGAAAGGAATTGTTTTCCATGCACCACACAGTGCTCAGTTACCTTCATACATGATTGATAGACTGTGTGTAACCATGTAATTTTAGGTTGAAATTGATACGAGACCATTGCACACACCTGTCATTGCAAACTTCTTGTGGTTTTGTGAAGATATGATAGGGTGATAAGAAAAATTTGGGATTCTTCGTTTACTTGTTGTCATGTATGTATGCTATGGTGCGTGTTCTCCCTCTTGCAGAATGATCTGAATGCACTGCAAGAACTGATTGACAAGTGGAGAGAGGCATGCCAGTCTGCCATTGTACGTCTCTATGAGAAACACCCAGATCCAAAGCCATCGCTCGGAGATTTCATCAGTGGATGCAGACTGGACAAGGACCTGATCAATTTCAATGATGATGAAGAGACATTTTCATGATGAGTTCCACTGGTTAAAGGTCAGCCATAATGTTGCCAAATCATCTTCATCAGCAGATGCAGACTGGATGTAAGGACGTGATGGTGAAAACATTTTCAAGCTGATTTTCAGCTTTTAGAGGTCGGCCATAAGGCAGCCAATGCTCCCAGATTCCAAACCACCAGGTGGAGATTTTAGCAGCAGATGCAGAATGGACAATGGACCAGATCATTTTCAGTGTTGATGAGAAAACATTTTGAGAAGATATCTATTCCGTGGAAGTCTGCCACAGTGCAGACAAATGAATAGATAATCAAAATATATGTACTGGGATATGACAGTGGAATAATGTTTGGACGGGAGTGTACATAATTTACAAACTAGATGTGATTGCTAATTAGATTGTACATGTTCATATTTTGAACATCTCAACGCTGGAAACAAACATAATGTGACCACAAGATGGCAGTATTCAGCAATTATACTGACTGGAGCTCCCACTGGGAAATTAGAGGTTCCCTCTACTTGATGTGTGTGTATTTAAAAAAAAATAAAAAAATTAATGCTTCTTTGTACATGTATTGTTTTGCAGTAAACTGTACAGTGTATGTGTATATGGGTAATTGTGATATAGCTGTCAGCAGTTGATCTTTGTCGTTACGTATTTCTCTTACACATACCCAAAACTAACAAAATAGTTGCTTTGGTGCTTCAGGGAAATTGTTTTATGATTATCATGACTTTAGTGCAAGCACATATATTTCCATTTTAAGGGGGAACCTTGGCACTTTTATGTGAAAACATGCTCATACACTATACACCCAATACTGTATACGCCATATATTTATAGCGAGTCTAAATTTTCGCGAATCGGGACTTCCCGGCGATTTCGCAAGTGGTTAATTCGCGATCATGGAGTTGTGTACTAAATGGAGAAATGTATACGTGTATGTCACATTCATATCGGGATTAGAGGCAATATTTTCGCGTGTCTTTAATTTCGCTTATAGCACCTGACTCGCAAAATTCGTGAAAATAAAAACCTCATGAAATATTTGGCGTATACAGTATCTGTGCCATGTTTTGCAGCTTCTACATAAGTGACATGCATCCCAGCGTAATGATTGTCTGACAGTCAGCTTGTGACAAAGGCACCTGATTGCTTGAGAGCAGGCTTACCTTTTATCAGATACCAAACTGATAGCAGCTGATCATATATGACACATTTATCAAATGCATGTTGGTGATGGGAAGGCTTGGTTAAAGCTGTAGTCTTCCACCCACAAAAGTGTTTTGTGTGCTCTTCTGCCATTTTATGTAGATCAAAGTTTTTAGACTCTTATTTGTTCAGCACACATCTCCTTTAAATATGGTATCATTTCCCGGGATGGGTTGCATGTATGTATTTTGTACTTTGTTTGGAATTTTTTTTTTTTTTTTTTTTTTTTTTGGGGGGGGGGGGGGATAGAGAAAAGGGGATTGTCATTCAAACAGGCAGTGTTCAGCTGGATGTGTGTATGCTTGTATGAGTATCAAATGCAACAATAGATACACATGTAGACCGACATCAATAATTGAGCATGCCTCATCTATCTATGTATACACTATACCAAACATCTCAGCCACCAAGAAGTACCAATTGACTATCCATCCCATCTTACTGTGCAGTTGAGTTTAGGTCACACCATAATTTCATTGGATGGTTCCACATTGTGAATTTTATGTATCATGTTAAAATAGTCCAGGGTACAAGGTCTACTATAGGGGAAGGTCGGGACCAAGACACTATCCTTGTTTAAAAGCTGATATTTTGTTATCTTGGTAAAGCACATACTCATAGCATGAATGTCGTGCTATGTTAATATGTTTTTTTTTTTATTTATGTTGCTATGTTAAGATTGTACTGTTATATATATATATCAGACCATAGATGATCAGACTGATACTGCAAAGTAGTTTAGATCACAAGTACCAATAACCTTTTTTTTTTTTTTATTTATGTTTTATTGAAAAATTATACAGAATCACAATATTTACAGCAATCAACTTGATTAGAATTACGTAATCACTGAACAACGTTGAGGAATTGTAAAAAAAGAACAAAAAAAGGCAGAACATTAAGTTACCATATACAAATCAGATCTTGTTCAAGAGCGATAATCCGAGATGGGGAAGGAGAATATAACAAACAAACAAGTAAACAATTTAATGAGTGACCAATTAGCAGTTTCATCCTCCCTTCCAAAGTACCAATAACCTTCCAAATTTCAAATATGTTTTAAATTGCTTCACTAACAAAATACCAGTCTTCATTTTTTCCTGGATGTAAGAATGTTTGTTTGTTTTGTTTTTGATACATGTGGATGTAGTAATGCTCACAGAGACAATCGTTACCATAAGTAATGCACTCATTGCAGGTACCGGTATGTACTATGCATACAAGTTGTGTCCAATGTATACAGTATTGCTGCAACTGTTTGAGCATGCACTACAGGTACTTGCAGAGCTACCAAGTCTCACGCATTCTGCGTGAGACTCAAGCATTTAGGGGCAGAGACTCCAACTCTCCCGCTTTCGACGGGAGATCTCCCGCCGAAAGCACATTTTTGCAGAATCTCCCGTTCTCCCGCTTGAGATTTAATTTCTCCCGCTTGAAATGATTTCTTGCTTAATTTCATTGTATGTTGAAAAATAAGCCTTAGATAGTGCAAGAGAGCATCTAGAACCCTAGACCGCAAGGAACTTCGCGCTCGTGATGTGCCCTTCACGCACATCAAGTTGGAGTCTCCCGTTTGCTAGGGGCTTCGGGCGGGAGAATCTCCAGATCAGAAGGTGCTTGGGGTTGGAGTCTCTGTAGGGGCCATCTCACGATCTCGCGCATGGCACCCATTTTTCTCACGCATCGGGCGAAGTCTGCAACTTGGGCCTATAGTAATGAGCATAGCTCAAAAGATTACAGTGATAGTTGCAAATGAAGGTATATTTCCCTTTTGTCTTTCAAAATAAGTAAAAAATAGTCATTTAAGTATGCACCTGATCGCACCATTAAGAGCTAAAAATTGAAAAAGCTTCCTACCGTGAGAGGCCACAGGGGGGGAAAACCCCTCCCACACCCTCGCCCGCGTGCACATTAGCATGCCGAGATGCCGAGTCATGAAAATCTCACTCTTAAAATTTTTTTGAACTTGGCATCCCTGTACTTGTAGCATGTATGGTATGATCAATACACAAAGAGATAGATGGTCAGAGGTTGCATCAGGTTTAAACATCTAAGACATGTTTACTGCAAGATTTCAGTGGCTCATACAATACTACATAGACTGCCATGAGCACTGCATAAAGAATACTGGTACACATCCTTTTTTCTAGCAATATGGCTGAGGGGATAATGCCACCAAACATGTAGGCTCTTGGACCTTTTTTGTGGTCATGTAGGCAGTGGGGATTTCTTGCTATAACAGGTTTAATTAACTATTTCTTTTTTCGAAGTTACAAGATTCAGCTAATAGCATTTCATTCATTATAGCCGATTTTGGTGTAGATGTACGAATTCACTAGTGTAATACATTGTACCTTGACTCATATGGAAGAAAAATTTGGACATTACAAATTGCTGTTTAACATCCTATTTCAGCTAGTGTTTGCCATGTCAAGTTTTTCTCTGTTTATAGACCACAAAGTCAGGTGGTAAGAAAGCAAAGTAAAAAAAGTCAGGTGGTAAGAAAACAAAGTAAAATAAAAATTGATGGTAATTACTCAAACCTTCATGTATAAGAACAGATAGGTTTAGGATATGCTGTACATTGTGTACCAGAAACAAATTTAATACTTGGTCTATGTACAAGTACAAAGTGTATATCTGTTTGAAAGCATTAAAACATGATGTATTCGCGGCATAAAATTTTCACAAATTGGAGCTGATCACCTTTCTCGTGCCTTGAAATTTTTGCCAATTGCTACTGGCATTCAGTGCATATAGTGTAGACAAGAACTTTTGTGTGCATTTTAATTTCGCGAATCTTGGCTCTTGCGAAATTAGCGAAATTAAAATGCATATGAACATTCCTCGTTTTACAGAAGCATGTAATTGTGTGTGTGTACAAAGTATGTTTGTGTCATGAGTATTTGTTTTTGTGTGGTTATGATATTTCTCTGAGTGCCAGTATTTTTCTTCGTAGTTTGCATGGTGTACGCCTTCATAAGATAGCCGTTGGATGTTTGGATTGACCCCTTTTCTTCTTATTTTCACCCATAATTTTTCTTGACTCTTTGCAGAAGGAAGGTTGCATGATTTAGAGGGTCATGTTTGTGGGTAGAATTTATGTTTGGTTTAGCGTGCAGATATTTCATTATGGAGCAATTGTCAAAGAAGCAAGTGTCATGGAACCTGCTGTTACAGCTATCTGCAGGAAAAAAAAAGAAGATAATCCATAATGAGTATACAAAGGGGAAAAAAAAACCTGCCAACATCTGAAATGCCAGGCTTCCCCTCCAGCTGTAAGCAGACTACAATTTAGTCAAAATGAATGAAAATATGCAATATGCACAAATACTGCTCGACATATCTGTACAGTGAAGCATACACTCAATGGCTCCCTAGATGAAACTTAAGTACAATTTATATTATCTTTCCATGCCAAAATGGTGATGGATTACACGATACAAGTCAAAATCACTTTGCTTACACAAATGCTTTCTAAGACAGATGGGATTCATCCAAACCTGTGTTAAAAAACAAACACAAAAGATGTGATTGATTTGCCAAAATGTTTCATGTCAACAATGCATGGTAGACGACTGCACAGAATCAATCCCAGCTCAACCAACCAGGCCGGGGCACTAGCTGTTGTACCAAACAATAGACTGCATGTTTTCTACTTATCCACAGATAAGTACAGTGTATATTGAAATGAATAGCAAAGCAGGAGGGAAAATTGAAGGTGAAGGTCTCTCCAAGGGAAGGGCAGGGATGCCAAGTTCAAAACAATTTTATGAGTGAGATTTTCGTGACTAGGCATCTCGACATGCGAAGGCGCGAGCAATAGTGTGGGAGGGGTTTTTCCCCCCTGTGGCCTCCCACTGTAGGGAGCTTTTTCAATTTTTAGCTCTTCATGGTGCGATCAGGTGCATACTTCAGTGACTATTTTTTACTTATTTTGAAAGACAAACGGGAATTTACCTTCATTTGTAACTATCACTTTAATCTTTTGAGCTATGCTCATTATTATAGGCCCAAGTTGCAGACTTCGCCCGATGAGTGAGAAAAATGGGTGCCATGCGTGAGATCGTGAGATGCTCGAGTCTCACACAGAATGCGTGAGACTTGGTAGCTCTGGAAGGGAAAAGAGATGCTGCCTTTGGATGCATTACCGATGTCAAAAGCTGAACAAAACTCACCATCTCAAATCCATCTTGATTTGTTGTTGAGGGGAAAATCCCAGAGAATGAGACACAAACCAATTTTGTTTGAAGAGTACAAATCTACTCAATGAATAAATTAGGCCTTAGGGACCATTTATTATTCAACAGGTTTAACCCTGGTATTTACTATTTTTGTCATAACCCAGAGGGTGTTCAACCAGAAGAGACTTTATACAAATGTCTTAGTACAACAGAAACACCGATTACTGTGACTGGTACATGTATGACAAATAATACCTGGTCTGTCCATTTCGTTTTTGTTTTGTCTAACAGTATCTCCGACTTGTTAGGTGATACGCTATCAGCGTATCACCTATTGTGATTGTCAAAATCTCTCTTTATTTTTTTAGGTGATACGCTTTTAGCGTATCACCTATTGTGTTTGTCAAAATCTTCCTTTCTTTCTTTTTATTCTTCTTTCTTTCTGGCACATTTTGTGTCGTGAATATCTCAACATTGACATGACGGAATAACATGACATTTTCAGTCAACATGTCTCATGACAATATCTAGCCACAATAAGGTTTTCATGACAGTAACATATCTATGACGTCATCTAGGCGCCATTTTGTGATTTTCGGACCATGTTACATGATCGATCATAACTTCATAACTAAAGGTCATTTCTGTATCATTTTCGTTGGACATAAAGTTCAGGTCACGCTCTATCTTACTTTTTAATGCTAATTACCTAGGACATCATTACGCGCGCATTAGCGCGCGTCAAAGTTTTTAAATGCTTAAAACGACTTCCCAATGGAAAATCTCGAAGTTTCAGACAATTTTAAACGTTCCGCGCGTTCGCGTCCGTCCGCGCATTTCCGCTCTTAGCAACATGAAAATGCACATTATTTGACAGATTTGGATTCCTGATACATTAAGTACCAATATCCATTGATTTTTGATCAATTTCGACCTATAACAAAGGAATGCGCTGGAGTCAAAGTTGAAATTTCGTGTCCGCGTCTATGTGGAAATATAGCGAAAAACATGTCTTTGTTTATTTCACCATAGCTCTTTAAAACGTCAGGTGACCCTACGTTTTTATTGCATATTACAAAAGCATATGAATTCAAAATAACGTTTCAAGTATCAATATTTCCCTAAATACATTATGACGTCATCATATCATCATCTGAAATCAAAAAAGTGGAATTAATTTTTTTGAGGTACTGTTTCTGACATTCATTTGCTCGTATCTCTGTTGTTTAAGCTCAATATTATCCCAAATTCAGATATGTTGTACTTTGAACATTTGCCTTTTAAGTCCAAGTCATGGTTTTGAAATTTGATGACGTCATCATACCTGAAATTGTGATTAAAGGTAAAGATGCAAAATCGGACAAGTTTACGTGTTATGTCTATGGGAGGTGATTTTTTTTTAAACCATGCATTGACTTGACAACGTTTAAGCACCTTTATCTCAGCTGATTTTGCTTCATTTCCTCTGAAACTTAAGTATGTTGCAGCTGAGACAATAAGCTTCAGTAATCATGCATTTTATATTTTGAAATCTCATCATCAGGTTGACAATTTTGCAGTTTAAAACTGAAAATGAGAATGGAATGTGGACAAAACGATTCCCGATTCAGCTTTCACATACATAAGTTTACGTTCCTCATATTTTCTCGCCGAGACGTATGGCCGAGTGGTTAAAGGCGACGTCTCAGAGATGTGAGGTTGCGGGTTCGAACCCCACAAGATCACGAAACAAAATACTTAGCTATTTTACTTTTTTTCTTCAATTTTGTATTACATATTCGTCCATGTAGAAATCACGTTCGTATATAAACGCACCTATACACACACACAGACACACAGACACACACCATATCCCTCTTTTTTGTGTTGGAGACCACATTGCTTCGACTGCTGCAAAATTTTGCAGGCTGACTTTGTCAAACCGATCATAGTATGTAATGACGACGACGGAGGTGTTGTACTTTGAACAATTGTCTTTCAAGACCATGTCATTGTTTTGTACTTTGATGACGTCATTACACTGAAAATTGTGATTAAAGGCAAGGTATCAAATCCAGCCGATTATAGGCTTTATGTCTACGGCGCGTATTTTTCCCAAGTTGCCAGAAATGGCATAGCGACATCAGTCGTTACAAGGCCACATTTCCGTCTAGCAATGCAATACATGTTCACGCGGCCACGATTGTTGAGTGGGCATTGACTTTTTCCCCCTGTAATATCTATACATTTCTTTTTTGCCTTACCATTTCCGGGGATGTCCCGTGGCCGAGTGGTTAGAGAAACGGTTTTGCATGCACGCTAAATATAACTTCAAGGTGCCTATATCACATTCTTTTCTTTGTCGATCACAGATGACCGACACCTGATGACCCCAAGCGTATCACCTAACTCGTCAGCGTGACGAGTTTCATATCTCGTTTTTTATTCTTCTTTCTTTCTGGACAATTTTGTGTCGTCAATATCTCAACAATGACATTACGGAATGACATGAAATTTTGAGTCAACATGTCTCATAACAATATCTAGCCACAATAAGGTTTTCATGACAGTAACATATCTATGACGTCATTTAGGCGCCATTTTGTGATTTTCGGACCTTGTCACATGATCGATCATAACTTCATAACTAGATGTCATTTCTGCATCATTTTCGGTGGACATAAAGTTCAGGTCACGCTCTATCTTACTTTTTAACGCTAGTTACCCAGGTCTTCATTACGCGCGCGTTCGCGCGCGTCAAAATTTTAAAAGGCTCAAAACGACTTCCCAATGGGAAATCTCGAAGTTTCAGACAATTTTAAGCGTTTCAAACAATTTTGCACGTGCGCGTCCGTCCGCACGTTTTCGCGCGCACAGCGCGTCAGTAACATGAAAATGCACTTTTTTTGACTGATTTGGATTCCTGATACTTTGAGTAACAATATCCATTGATTTTTGATCGATTCTGACAAATAACAAAGCAATGCACTGGCGTCAAAGTTGAAATTTCGCATGCGCATCTATGTGCAAATATAGTGAAAAAACATGTCTTTATTTATTTCGCCATAGCTCTTTAAAACGTCAGGTGACCCTATGTTTTTATTGCATATTACAAAAGCATATAAATTGGACATAACGTTTCAAGCATCATTATTTCCATAAATACATTATGACGTCGTCATATCGTCATCTGAAATCAAAAAAGTGGAATTAATTTTTTTAAGGTACTGTTTCTGACATTCATTTGCTCGTATCTCTGTTGTTTAAGCTCAACATTATCCCAAATTCAGATATGTTGTACTTTGAACATTTGCCTTTTAAGTCCATGTCATGCTTTTGATATTTGATGACGTCATCATACCTTAAATTGTGATTAAAGGTAAAGACGCAAAATCGGACAAGTTTACGTGTATTGTCTATGGGAGGTGATTTTTTTTTAAACCATGCATTGACTTAACAACGTTTAAGCACCTTTATCTCAGCTGATTTTGCTTCATTTCCTCTGAAACTTTAGTATGTTGTAGCTGAGACAATAAGCTGCAGTAATCATGCATTTCATTCTTTGAAATCTTCTCATCAGATTGACAATTTTGCAGTTTAAAACTGAAAATGAAAATGGAATATGGACAAAACGATTCCTCATGTATCTTTCACATACATAAGTTTACGTTCCCCATATTTTCTCGTCGAGACGTGTGGCCGAGTGGATAAAGTCGACGTCTCAGAGACGTGAGGTTGCGGGTTCGAACCCCACAAGATCACGAAACAAAATACTTAGCTATTTTACTTTTTTTTTTCTTCAATTTTGTATTACATATTCGTCCATGTAGAAATCACGTTCGTATATAAACGCACCTATACACACACACAGACACACACACACGCCATATCCCTCTTTTTTGTGTGTTGGAGACCACATTGCTTCGACTGCAGCAAAATTTTGCAGGTTGACTTTGTCAAAACGATCATAGTATGTAATGACGACGACTGAGGTGTTGTACTTTGAACTGTCTTTCAAGACGATGTCATTGTTTTGTAATTTGATGACGTCATTACACTGAAAATTGTGATTAAAGGCAAGGTATCAAAACCAGCCGATTATAGGTTTTATGTCTGCGGGACGTATTTTTCCCAAGTTGCCAGAAATGGCATAGCGACCTCAGTCGTTACAAGGCCGCTTTTCCGTCTAGCAATGCAATAGATGTTCACACGGCCACGTTAGTTGAGTGGGCATTGACTTTCCCCCTGTTATATCTATACATTGTTGTTTGTTTTTTTGTCTTACCATTTCCGTGGATGACCCGTGGCCGAGTGGTTAAAGAAATGGTTTCGCATGCACGCTCAATATAACTTCAAGGTGCCTATATCACATTCTTTTCTTGTCGATCACAGATGACCGTCATCTGATGACCACAAGCGTATCACCTAACTCGTCCTCAATGTGACGAGTTTTCATGTCTCGTTTAATAGAGGGATGGTACAGTTTTAGTGAAAATGAGGCTTCAAGTTTCCATAACATTTTTTTTTTTTTTAAATGAGAAACCTCCAGTGAAATATGAAAGAGCTTATAAAGCTTAAATTCTAAGAGGAATTCAAAGTTTATTTGATGAAAATTGGTTTTGAAATGGCCAAGATGTCCAAAACAAAGTGATCCTAATAAAAGATGGGACCCATCTTTTATTTAAAGATTGCTTTGTTTTACCTTGTTTTTGGATATCTCGGCCATTTCAGAACTGATTTTCCTTGAATAAAGTTTGAATTCCCCTTAGAATTGTATGCTCTTTACAAATTCATAAAGTAGTTTCTAAGTACAATCTGTATCTCGCACACACAACAAAAGTTAAAGGCTGAATCCTTACCTCAACCAACACTATACCATCCCTTTTGACTAGTTCAAAATTCAGGCCATTTGGCTTGTTTTGCACAGAACTGTTTTGTTCATTGTATAATAAACATGCACAATTTCTTTATCTATTGAGCCACTAGTCTAGCCATAAGTGGATGCTTGTCATGCTACTGGCTACACAAAACCCTTCCCCCTCCCTGGAAAATATTGTCTATAACTGGCCTGTAATGCCTACTTATCAGAAGTGTATTGAGCTTGTTATGGCATGATGTAAGTCTATTAACAATTATTTCTGCAGGTTATCATAGCTCCAGTATCATGAGCATCCGTATGAGTATCGTTATCAGTCATCAAGAGAAGCTGCTATGTCTCCCAATGTTGATGATACTTGTATCATAAAACATGCTCGTGTTGATGAAAATTTGTGTTTCATATTTCTTTTATTTTACCTGGGATATAGAGCAATTGTGTTGGAGTTCAGCAGTATACAGTCTGACCTCGATTATCCAACCATCTCTCATCTAGACTTCTCTATCATCCAGACTGCATGTCAATGTACTGCATAGAGTTATTCACTTTTAACTGTCTTTTTTTTTGTAATCAAAACATGTCATCAGAGACTCCAACCCAAAGTACCTTCTGATCTGGAGATTCTCCTGCCTGAAACCCCGAGCAAACGGGAGACTCAAAGTTGATGTGTGCGAAGCGCGAAATTCCCAGGGTTCTAGACGCTGTCTGGTGCTATCTAAGGCTTATTTTTTCAACATACGATAGAAATATGTAAGAAATCCTTTCCAACGGGAGACAAAGAGCCAGGGCGGGAGAAATCAAATCTCAAACGGGAGAACGGGAGATTTTGCAAAAATGGGTTTTCGGCGGGAGATCTCTCGTCGAAAACGGGAGAGTTGGAGTCTCTGTGTCATTTTCATATTGCTATGCCTCCAAAACGTACAATTTTTATAGGCTTTATTTTGCTTCTTTCAAAAGATATATGGTAATGCATGATATGGTACCAATATCAAACATGTTATGAATTTTACATAAAAATGTTTCTATTTCAGTCAAAAAAGGACTACAGTATTATTCTAAGTGGCTTACACCTCTATACCAGTGTATATGTTACCTACCCAGCTACCTCTGGGTTGGCAGCTACATGTCATGTACATGTACATGAATATTATTTCTTATAAATTTGGCCAAATTGCTCATCCAGATGAGCGCCAGTCACGACATGGCCAGATAACAGAGTTCAGACTGTAAAGCAAATGTATGGGCGTAACACAAAAAGGCTTATTTTCTCCCGATGCTAGTGCTCGAGTTACAGACCTGATCATGGTCTTCATGGTTTTTTTCTCATGACAGCACAAATTGTCATTATAAGACACAATTGATGATAATAGAATTTAAAAAAACAAACAAACAAATGAAGGGAATATTGTAGTTTGCCATTTCCAGAGGTACAGGAAGTTTATCAAAAATGAAACCAGTATTTCTAATGGCCAGCTACAGGTTGATTATATTTGCAAAGCAGAGTGATTACCATTGACCACACTAAAAATTCATATCTGTTTTTCGATTTAGTTGTGTGAAGGTGTAAATTGAGTTCATAATTAAACTGAAATCCACAGTTCCCATACATGTATTGTGTTTGCCCTGAAAAAACTACACTACACCCTTTCTCACAAATGAGTAAAGCATTGGGGCAAAGTAGACAAAGTAAACCGTACTTGGGTCGACATGCAAAATGATACTCAGTAAATCGTAGAAGTCGATGCAAAACTTCAAATTTCCTCCTGTCTATGTCACTGCTGCTATCTTGAGTAAGTCAAATACTTCAGTCATTCCAAACGAGGAAAACATTTTTTAACTGTTTTGTGTAAGTTTATTAATAGTTTGGCTCTGATAGGGCACAAGAATATACCTGATGATGAGACATTCCATTTTTAGATTTTGTGTCTACAATGTAAAACTGCAAGTGGGTACACTGTACAAATGGGAGTGTCATCGTGCCAAATGTATACCGGGTTTGTGTGTGTTTGTGTTTGCGCATGTTTTGATGTTCATTTTTATACACTTTTTGGTCTTTATTTTAGTATAGTGAGTGGGGATCCGAAGAAAAAGTGATAATGTATTCTGTCACATGTACAAGTATGTACCAGCATCTCACGAATTTCACCCTTGATGTGCATTTGGACTTGGCTATAACCTGCCATTTCATCTTCTCAACTTTTCATAACCACTCAGTTAATCCCTCAAATTTGACCTACAGTTAATTGTAAGGTAGGAGGCTCACTGAGATGTAGAATGTGTCTTCATACATGTCCCACAGGCAGGCCATGCCAATACATGTACAATGGAAATTAAGGTGGTTTCCAGACATTTTTATGTAGCGAATCTGCCATCACACACCTCCTGTTATTTGTGTTTCACAGTAATGCACTGGTACAGTTTGTACTAAAGATAATGTTGATTCGATAAAGGGCACTATGTGTAGTTGCTAGGAAAGTTTTGATGGTTGAAGGGATTTGATCGTGAGTGCAGATCACAATATACAGAAAGAGTGTTTATCGAGATAATCTTGCACTCAAGCCTTAGTGTTTTTTAATAAAGCAAACCAATAAGCATCACAATCATGCTTGCCCTTCACTTTTACTGAAGCTTTGTGACAAAGTTATGGTGGAGATTTTAAAGATTAAAGGAAACCAAAGCCCAAATATAAAAGTGGATAGAGTGAAAGCATTGGTAGAACACATCAGTGAAAGTGTGAGGAAGATCAGGCAATCGATACAAAATTTATAAAGTTTGAAAGTTTCGGTGTTGTCATGACTGAACAAGGAGACTACGAAACTTCATGACTACATGTACTAAACTTGTGGACAGCAATATACAGAAAATATAGAGAAAATTCAACATATTTCAAACTTTTCCAGCAAAATAAAAGAGTTTAGCACTTGACTTGCCTCTTTCAGAATGCAAGGGGAATAATATTCACGTTAACATATGTCAATGACAAGTCCATAGAATTTGTACTTTTATAAAATGTAATACATGTACTGTGGAATTCTTATATTATCTTGTCGTCATGAAGTGCAGTAGTCTTCTTACCCAGCAGTGATGGTGCCAAACCCTAAAGAATTTATAACTTATGACTTCATTGTCCAATTTTCCTCAAACTCTCACTAATGTGTTCTATTAAAATTGCTGCTTTCAATCACTCCACATTGATATTGGGGTTTTGGTTTCCTTTTATACTGTAAAAATGGAAATTTTCGCGGTGCTGAAATTTTCACACATTTTGCGGAACTAGAAATTAGTGCGAAAATAACAGCACATGAAAATTTTTGTTTCCCATATGTTCCAGTAGTTGATGACTTGATTCCATGGATTTAAAAACATATGAAACTTGCCTTACCTGGCCGAGCGCGAAAAATTTACCGGCAAGAAAATATCCGCTTGTACAGTAAACTGAAAAAAAAAAAAATCTACCTGTACATTGTTTTGTACAATATCATTATACGAATGATGCACAGGTCTGAGTGCGTCAGTCGGAATTGTGTGCATAAGGTAACTATGGAATGCTTAACCCACGAGGGGAAGGCAAGTGGGTTCAGGCTAAATTCCATAGTTACCGCATGCTCACTATATTCCGACTGACGCACGAAAAGACATGTGCGTCATCTGATTTATAGAATGGGTAATTTTCTTGTCAAAAACCCATTTTTCCATCGTGTTACCCGATGACAAAATTACTGAATGCATTTCCTTTTGGCTTGCCGTAAACGAGCATGCATCAGTTTTTACTGGACGCACGGCCAGCCGTGCATCAGTTTTTACTGGACGCATGGCTAACCCAAGTGCGCGAACACTTGCTTTAGTGCGCAAACGCTTGCTTTAGTGCGCGAACCTTTGTTACAAGTACGTGTACTCTTGCTAAGTGCGCGATAACATGTTTACCACTGTGACTCAGCGTGCGCCCAGTAAAAATCAACACATAGCTCTCGACCAATCAGATCGCAGGATTCTCGCTACCCATGCTATAAATCATCCTGCTACACTACAGTATGTTTACCATCAACCATATACATGTATCAATCAAGCTATCGCATTGATATAAATGCACAATTTGACTTTTTTGTTGATACATGTAAATGCATAAATTCACATTTCCCAATTCTAGGAACATTGACCTCTGCGAAGTTTGCTGTACATGTATTTCTTCTGTGCAGATGTTGGCATGCATAAAGAGATAGATTCCTTCACCTTTTGGTACCTCAAGCTTTAATATATTGTATCAAGCTCAGAAATCTACTGGTGATTTTTAGATGCAACTGCACCATCAGTTAACCACCAATTTTAAGCCCTTTCACTTGGGGCATGTGGCAGCACAGAGGATGTAGCGAAAAAAATAAATAAATAAATACATAAAAACAGCTGTGAATGTGCCATGATATATTGTGCACACCCCATATAACCATCCCCATCTGCAGTATGTATGGATATTATCAGAATGGGAAAAAACAGGAAATATATCAATAATAAACAAATAAGTTTTGGTATAATTACATATTTTTAATATTCAAATTTCCCATTGCATATTTGCAGAGAACAATTCACTAGGTACACATGTAAATCAATCAATACTCTGTTTTGAAGTGTTCCAGACAAATTGTTTTCACAAAAAGACAATGAGGATGCTCACTCCATAATATAATCTACTTGAAATATCTCAATGCATTTGACATTAGTGAACTCCACATTGTAGACTGCATGTCGTGGTCAAATAAATGGGTCTGTTTGAACAGAAAGCAATTGTTGATATGGGTCCCACCACAAACCTTAAGACAGTCATTTTTACACTGGTGTTGCTTAGCTAGGACTCAAACTGGGCTGGGAAATACACTGTACTTCTGTTGTAAGAAGGTTATCTATGCACGGTTCAAGTCATCCCTGTTTGTCTGCAGTAAGCAACTATTTTGTTAATGTTGGTGCCAACTATTGGAGAAGTTGTTTTGGTGTAGCCATCAGAGCCATCAGTCATCAGATGAGTGTTTATTTTGTTGTTCATATCGTACAGGCAGGTGTGGAGGACACAGTTCAGACAGTTGTAGTGCTCTTTGGAAGGGAGACCTTGAGCACTCTTAATTTCTGCTACATCTAGACCCAGGAAGTCATCTACTTGCTTGGTGTTGCTGCGGCTGCTATTGCCTTGTTCTTGTTCATCCTTCTCCTAATGTACCAGACCAGGAAGAATGTTGTGGCATATGTTGCAACAACACACTGTAACAAGAGAGAGAGAGAAAAAAAAAACAACTTAACATAACATTATCTAATGCATGCAGTGCTTGATAATTCACTTGGTTCTTGCATTTTGCTTTATACAAAAGTGGTAATAAAATCATCAATGACGAGTCTGTTTGACATTATACACAATTCTCAAAAAATGAATATGAAATGGTGCAAAGGGCACATGGCTGTATAAGTTACAATACATTCAAGAGTACACAATAAAGGAAATACTACATTATGGCCTCTACAAACGTAGTGTGGGTTTCATGTACAAAGCAATTCTTCAAAAGATCAGTATTGAGCAATAAGGTCTGCTTTTCCCAAATAACTTGGTTAGTTTTTCTTTTTATTCTGTACTTCTTTACATTGACACAAATTTTGAAATGGGGTGCTCTTCTTCAATACACTCAATTGAATTTAATCAACAGCTCAGCATGGGCCAATCTTAAGCATTCTTTGAAAAACTCAATAAAGAAAAAGAAAGTAAAAAATAAGAAAAGGAAGGGTTGGAAAGTGCACAGCTTCACAAGGAATTGAAAACATGGATACATTACAACAGCAAGGCTGTCATATTTTCCTCAAAATTAAACACAAAATGCACAGCTTTCTAACACAACCTTTTTTTTTTGGGGGGGGGGGAGGGGTTACTGTCTCATTTTAATTTCCTGCTTCCTTTGTTTGGTGCCTCAAGATCTGGAAAAAAAAAACCCAGAAGAAATCAAAAAAATATTTGCACTTCTCTTTCCAAGGAATGACAGTAGTTGACTTATAAGTCATAGTGTAGCACTTGTCTTTCCAAAACTTTTTCCTTTCATGCAAAGGACATACCAGCTACCATAATGCAATGCTAGCCTTATGTAAATTCATGCTAACCAGCATAATTTCCTCTGTACTGTATTTGTCAAAGCAATCTCCTGTGTATCTATACTTCTGGACCAGTAACAGACTTTAGATCGAGAGGATTACAACATTTTGATCATTATGCTCAACAAATATAATTGACCTGTTTCAACAAGTTATCCGAAACCAACCCAGTTAATACCGAGATGATGTAATGCTACACACTGAGTACTCACATTCCTTTTGCCAAATGTGGTGTCAGCATTGAACCACTTCTTGAAGCCCGTGTAGTGGGCAAACTGTGATTCATCAACATATCCTCCACCCATGGTTCTGTGGAATGGACAACACAAAGATGTAACACCTTCATAATTAATACAGACAGAGTATCTAAAAAAAAACACACACACAGGATCACCACAGGAATAAATGTGTATCGTAAGTAGGTATCTCACTGGGCTGGAGACTAGTTGGTAACCTGGTGGTGACTAGAGTCCCCTGGAATCTAGCCGAGTCTCCAGGGAGTCATGAGAGAATCAAATGGGTTCAGTTGTTTGTTTTTTTTAAAGACTCTTTCTAGTCTCGTTTAATAGTCACTGCCAAGTTGTGGAGACTGATTTTATTCACAAGGTCTCCCAGATAAATATCTCGGCACTTTCGCGGAGGCCCATTGAATTGGCGACCTACAGGAGACGTCACAGAGCAGATACGTCTCTGCGACTGAGAACAAAAAAGGCAGTGAGAATGGAGTAAAAACTATTATTGTAAGAAAATGTCTTCTTTTTCTTTTGTAAAATTGTATCCTTCACAGTTGATGATCAATGTACTGCAGAGTGTTGCACATGCCATCATCATGGCACTATCAGACCCTCACCATGTGAAAATCATATTTACATATGTGAGCAAGGACCAAGGTGCCATATGCATTAATAATATTCATGTCTATCAGAAGGTACTCAGAAGCTTCTCCAGCCAAGCAAGGATACAACTCTAAATTTAGTTAGTGAACGCCACTGAGCACAATCTGAGACTGGCACACTTGTCCATTATTTTTCACGCACAGCTCGCCAGAAAATTGGCTTGGGTGTTGCACAGCAAGCTATGACACTGGTGAATTGATATCCTTTTTCCTGTAATGTTATTCGGTCCCACCACTCCGGTCGTAGTTTTCTGTACGCACAGAGATACATGCCTGAAATTACCATACAATGTACCTGGGAGTGCATTCGTGAGTCGGAAAAGTCATAAAATTTCATCGGTTCTAATCATTGCAAAGTCAATTTACGCCACTTTTTTTCAGTCAGTTCTGTGAAATTACATCTTCATCTCACAATCAGCGGCAGAAAGCAGTCTAAAAAATCTTAATTCTGAATCAATATTTTTCTACCACAGTCGGGCACTAAACTCACATTCTGTGCACAAAATGCAGCTTGTCAGCCAAGATTTTGGTAAATTTCATCGCATCGCCTCTCGGCAGCAACCACTCTACGCCAGCACACCCGGGCCCTGTTTCATAAAGCTGTTCGTAAAGTTACAAACCACTTACAAGCGACTGGTGATTAGTTCTTGTGCTGAATTATGGAAATTCTGAAAGTACAGTAAACCTCGGATAAGTCGACGTCGAGTGAGTCGAAAATCACTTAACTCGAAGCAAAATAAAAAGTCCCGATTTTTCCCTATGTATTTTCTCTAAGAAATATTTGGATAAGCCGAAGTACGAGAGTCGAATTTCGGCTGTGTCGAAGTAAAACATTCAGTCCCTTTTGTACAAAATACACGTAGTTTACATCACTTGAGCCGAAGAAGATTTGTCTGGCATTCTCATTACATTTAGAGGAGAACAAAAAAAAAAATCGGCATGTCGCAGAACCCCGTCCCTGGCCTGCTGCAGGTAAGCATGCACACTCACCGTACCGCTCTGCACGCATGTCGAATACTAGTACATACACATGTATACATGTATACACACAGCACATCGATCCATATACTTTATCCATACACACAGCACATCCATACTTTATCCATGTCAAGCCATAACTCCTTGGTCAACCAATCGCTGCTTTAATATTTTAGTGACAGGCCAAGTGGGCGGAGCTTGTTTGTGCGTGCCCGGCAGGCTGTATAGTTTTGTTCAATGGAGTGTGGGATGGGCCTGGGAGAGTGTTTGTCTCAGGGTAGGTTGACAGAGATGGCTACCTATGTTGCACCATAGACATTATCTTCAAGAACAGACAAATTTGAATGCAAACACACACACGCACGCACACACACACACACACACATGCATGCAAATGTACTATAATAGATGTACATAACTGTGAGTCAAAAAAAAAAATCGACTCTCGCGAGAGTCGAATTTCACTTAAGTTGACGCATTTTCGTCAGTCCCGAGAGCTTCGACTCATGCGAGGTTTACTGTATAGCACATCAGAACTGATCACCAGTCGCTCTTAAGTTGTTTGTAATTTTATGAACAGCTTTATGAAACACCCCCCCCCCCCTCCAGTAATCTAAAAGTCGGGACAGTGCCCTGCAGATCCTATCAGAAATTATGGTTTTATATTGAGGGCCCCTCTCTTATGATGAGGAAATATTACTTGCAGAGAAGTCAACTCTCATTTCCTTATGTTTACTGTCTTCTGTGTTATAACAGTAATAAATTAATACCAAAAGAGTGGATGCTGACAGTGCAAAAGAAAGGTGCCTTCAAACAAACATGAGCTTTGTCTTTTGATACGGTATTACAAAACCTATAGAAAAATTACAACCTGGTGGCAGTTTTCCAGGGGGAAGGGGATTGCCCTGGAGGGTAACTGTCCTGGATGGGTAGTTGTCCAGTGGGTATTTATCTGGGGGTAGTTGTTCTGGGGGGAATTGTCCCGAGGGTGATTGCCCTAGAAGGGTAGTTGTCCAGGGAGCAGTTGTCCCACTAGGGGGCAATTGCCCTGGAGGATAATGGGGGGGGGGCAGTTGCCCTAAGGGGCATAGAATAGCCCTGGGGCAATTATCTGTATTTTGCACAAATAATAGGGCATAATTTGTCTTCCTGCCAAACTTTAATTTTTCTCATGGTGTCGACTACTAAAAGTTAGTCCCACGCGTGTGGCTATATAAATTTACAGAAGACTTTTACATTAAACTAGACCACTGTTACAGTACACAGCTATTCCAAAGACTTTAGAGGGAGCAAAAATGTTCCACTTTTATCCATACTGCAAACTACTTTTAGCTTTAGACTCACCCAGTCAAATACACAGAGGTCACAGTTAAGTGTGGAAAAAAAACCCAAAAAAACATTGTGTAATACAGTGAAGTGTGTAGTTATACTTAGGCCAAGTGAAAAAAGAAAGAAGTTTCTTGATGTCGCACGCATCCGATTTTGGCACCCTTTAAATTTTTTACTATTTACTATTTTTCAAGATTGCGATGAAAGTATAAAAAATTTGTGTTTCACATCACCATCCGTTCGCATCTTCTTTGAGTTGCCACATCAACTTTTTTGACATTTACTACTTTTGGGCAGCCAAAAAAAAAAAAAAATCAGAAACTCACCTACCAGTACCACAGTTCCCTGTGTGATTTCAAGAACGTATTACATTACAATCTCTGATAGTATGTATTCACTGTCGTACCACCAGCCAAAAATCCTATAAACTTGCCGCTACGGACTGTGGGCTTGGACGGCACACTGTTCAGAACATCGACTGAGCATACCTTGTGAGTTAAGTCTCCACAAACATTCATACTCATGAATGCATATCATTGCCATGGCTTGGTTTCAAACAGCGATTATAGTAAACCAAGTTGCCCATAATTCGACCAATGAACGTCAGACGTCCCAAATTTTTTACTTGTGTGCTGCTGTCTCGTTAGCAAGCATAAAGTCTGGTACCCTAACCACCCTAGGCTAGGGCCTAGGTCATGGGGCCTGGCACATATCTACAAAAATCAACCGATGACATGGGCAAAATCTCCCCAAAAAGTGAAATATTCTCACCTAAATGACATCTCGCATTCAAAATTTCATTTTCAGTACTTCTTAACATAACAGTTAAGGAACAAGGGGTCTAAGAAACTTGATTTTTTCGTCATTTTCCCGATGTTCATGGATTTTGAATACATATCCTCACATAGAAATAGAACTTTCGCAAGCCGATGTGGGCGGCCATTTTTTTCCGGAAGTGGATGTTACGATCGAAAAAATACAAAAAAACATTAAAAAGACAAAAAAACATTAAAAAGACAACAGTAACACCGCCACAACTGCAATCCCTGTTCGTCATCAGTGCACGCGCGCCAGCCCTTTTCACATGCTTTCGCAATGGAACTTGGTGCTTACGCAACATTCGCGAGCCAAATGAAGGCGTTCAGCAGAAAATCGCGGAGCACAAGTGTATCGCATACAAGTTGTACCTAGGAATTGTACATCAGGCCGCGATCCAAGCTACCACTGTACCGGGTCGCAGCCGTGGTCTTTTTTTTACTATCGCGCTGGACATTGGTTTTGCGGTGGTGACAATAATGTGAATTGGTAAGTGGTCAACCTCCACAACAAATGTCTTTTATGATATAACCTGGGTTAATTTAAAGCAATTTGCAAGTTTGCGTTTCAGAGTGGAAAAACCCTTGGGCCTTATACGGCCGCAAACTCAGACACTTACTCTATTCCTAATTAGTAATATAAATTTAAGCTTTTCACGAAAAACTGTTCGGTTTTCATCACAGTTTGCTTGGTTGTGGTTGTAATACCTACATGGTAACCCTGCAAAGTTTCAAGTGTACTGAACACAGTGCCGGGCATAAATTTTTGTTCAGTGCCCTCGTAACAATTTTAAAGGTGCATGGTCCCGGTGTTTTAGTCAAATGCGTAACGGGCACACGGCGCAAGTTTCCTATAATAACCTACGCTATCGACTCCTCTTTGGCACTTACGCTGTGGCCCACTTCCCCGAGTCCGAAGAAGTCCCATTCACTGTAGTCAGTGGTCCGGTCATTGTCATTTATCTTAATGAAATTTCTTCCAATATTTGTTAACGTATCGACAGAATTTTGGTCTGCTGATATTTTGAGGCCTGAAACACGATTCTACCGCTGTTTCTCCTTAAAATGAAGAAAATGAAAAGAAGGCAAATTTAGGGTTTACTTGCTGCTGGTCTAGCTGCTTAGAGTAAAAGCCCCAATTTTCGGACACTTAAGCTTTTTTGCAATATTTATTCAACTCAAATAATTTTCCACAAAATGAAATTTATAATAATGTTTGTTACATATATCAAACTAATTTTTCTTAATATTGATTTTCTCAAACCGATCATAAAATTTAACAAAATCACCAAATATTATCACCTTGTCAATTCCCCAAAATTCGGACAGCGTCTCCAAAATCCGGACACGCGTGCAATGTCAGTACGCATACAAGGTCGCTGAAAAATCCGCGCGCGCCATACCTTCTTGACGCAAGGTCGCATTGGGGATGTTGCGGCGCCCGTTCGTGTCCGAATTTTGGGGACTCTGCACTTGCATTCAGCCCCTGTACATTTATTCACTGCATCGGCACGTACGGAGATTTTGTTTTTCTTTTGTGTTTTCGAGGATACCATCACACTCTGAGCTTGCGATAAGCGAAAAATCTCGCAACAGAACGGCGTAATTTTTCAATTTTTAGCGCTTTTTCGGCGACCCCGATTCTTTACACGGGCCCTAATTTGCGCGCGCTTTGGAAAAGTCGCGGCGATTCCGCGATTTTGATGGCAAAATTTGGGATTTTAGATGGATTTTTGGAGGTGACTCAGGCATTTTCGCGTGGTGAACGAGTGTGCTAGTGTGTGAAACGATGTGATATGCTTGTGCTGTGACAGTCGACTTTGCTGCCTTGTGATAAGTGGTAAGTGTCCGGATATTGGAGGCCGGCCGAAAATTGGGGTTCTTACTCTATGTGGTAAGAAGCTCACGATATAAAATGGCCGCCGTTGGGCTCCATACACGGGGCTCCATGGCGTACTACACCCGTTTGCGTGCGAAATCACGAGAGTATACGAGAGTATACCCTCTTAGCGTAGCTTCTATACTCTTTGGACTTTTGGTATTCGGGCCCCGGCCCCGACCATGCTGACGAGGTGCACCTCACTTTAACTAGCTAACAAGTTAGGGTACATCTCGGGCATTTGTCTATATCCTGGGCTCGGTGGGGGCATTTCACAAAGCATTTTGGTCAGATATTTTTCTGACAAGCTGTTACACGCTACTAAATCCTTGCATCTGATTGGCTGAGAGCAAATTTGTTCGACAACTTTGTCGGACAAAATGCTTCATGAAAAGCCCCCCTGCCGCCCTGGCCCTGCGCAGCAGGTCAGTCCCCACTCCATGCCATTCACCAGGGAGCCCGGGAGGTGACCTCCTGCATTCACCGCCATTCATCCCGTGGCTGCTATCCACCTCCATAGACTTTGCACATAGTGAAGACGCACACGCAAAACAAGTGGGGACCGATATCACGATTTAGCCACATCTCAGGCATGTTAACAAGCCATAATCCACAATGCTGATACCAGACATATCACAAGAATATCTATACTCAATCATTCTAGCAACAAAGAATTAGTAAGGTCTGTAATTAACATATTTTCTTTGACTTTGTCTCACCCTTTTTCGCCGGTAGGTACGCTTTTGGACAGACAGCAAGTTGTTAAGTTGGCAACATCGCATTATTACGTACGTACCTGAAGGTTTAAATGATATAGAAATTTAAAGCATCATAAATTTGATTTAAATTTTATGCACCATAATCTTTTTTGTATTTTTTACTTATTTTTACCCATTTGACAGTGTAGTATTGTCGAGTAAGATGAATGATGTTTTAATTAAAAAGTCTGTTGCCAATTTGTAATCGATAATTTCAACATGATGAAGAATCGATAACTGTAGCTGTAGAAGAGTTCAGTGTGAGCAGCATAACACACGTGTGTCGAGTGCGTGGTTTACATGCATGGTAAGTGCGGCGTGCGCCTCTCATCAGAGCTGTATGGACTACTAGTATGTAAAGAGGTGACTGCTATATGCTATCTGCTTTTGCGGGAAATCTGCGCATTGTGAGTAAATTTTGATTGCGTATGTACTACATGTAGTGTTGTTGACATTGTATGAAATACATGAGTAAATTTCATATTATATTCTGCTAGGTGCGACTGATTTTGATGGCTAGAACTTAAGCACTTGTTTAATTTTAGTGCTCATCCTAGCCTGACCAGACACTGTGCTGCGCACAGGGTCTGACATGTGTTAGTGTTTCAACGTTGTAAACGACCGTCACTATTGACGGCAAAATCACATAAAATACCTTTTATTTTGTATGATTTTAAGAGTAATATAATTTGCAACACTTACCTACAGCGTATTTTCCTGATGGTTGAGTTGAATTCGGCGCTTTGTTGGTATCCAGACCTTATTGTTGAATTTTTCGGAGTAGATCGTGCGGTGGCATCTTTTCCTTCGAGAGCTTCACAAAAGCAACAAACTACTACGCATGCGCATTCAGAAGTGGTTGCTTTTTACGTACGCCCGTGCGCCCGTGCGTTTCATGTGTTACGTAAAGCTTGTAGTAGATCCGCGCGTGCTGCACCGGCAATGATTTGAACTTTTTTAGTCGGGGTCATCCGACTATCTCATCACTTCCGCCCCGACTACCTACGTTGTAGTATACGAGAGTGAATGCCATTCATATAACACGCAGATGAGGAGTGAAGCAGTAAGGACGTTTACAGACCTGATTTCAGCCATAGATTTCGGTAAGTTTTAGACGTAATTAAACAAAAAATCGCATACCGGTTATTGAATGATGGTCATAGATTACGATAATTCCTTATATTTTAGTTTTCCACGATTAATAAAGATATTCATGAAGGAAACAGTGAACGATAACAACGTCCGCGAAGGAAAAGAGGTGCAGCGCTGTCGCCAGCGCTGCGTGTAGTTATGCTCATCCATACTATCGAGGACAGTATATTCTAGTAGACCGAGATTCTTCAGTCCCATATTATCCTATCTTGTGTAGGTAATTTTAATGTGATCGGATGATAACCTGTCAGTGTCAGATTTCAGACATTGCATCGTTATGTGATTCATATCATCGACACTATTAATCAGCTTTCCTCATGCGAGAGTGTTACAAGTATATACATCGTCATAGAGTATTTTTGTGTTTAACATGCTGACATCTTTAATATCTTGGAAAATGGTTAAAAGGGGCATGAAAACAACACCAAGAACTTGAGAAGTTATTCTGTGAAATAATGTAATGATTCTAGTCTAGAAAGAAATCCAAAATCTACCCGATTCATTAGTTTGTTGTGTTTATGTCATCTACACAGTTACTGATTTACCCGCGCAATCAGCCCCTACCAGACGCCGTGTTAATCACGCACTTGTGTACAGCAACAGGGCTGTGTTTTATCACACACAACGTAATAGGACTACAGTGTAGGTGTATGGTGTGGTGCATTTTTTCAGCGGCCTTCTAAGCGCATTAACATTGAATTGCGCGTCCGAATTCTGGAGAGGCCAGATGGATTCTGGTTGATTATCAAGGTGATAATATTTTCGGTTTTTGTGAAATTTTGTGATGTACCGGGTATTTAAAAATCAATAGAAAGTACCTGGTAGTTTGATATATCTAACATACATTGTTGTAGATATAATTTTGTATGTATTATTTGAGTTGAACAAATATTGCAGAAAAGTGTCCGAAAACTGGTGGTTTTACTCTAATCATCCCTGTTTGCAACAGATGGACAGGGTGCCATGCCAGTGCCGAATAAATTCCGCCAGAGGCTGTTACATTCTTCTTCTTATTAAAGGGGATGGCTAGTAACCGATCAGTGGGAATCAGTGGGAATGCTGAGGGATGATTGTTCCAATCCTTGTGGGATTCATTTAAGAGTACATTATATATCTACTGTTGTGTGAAAATTATTTGCTTCAGAACGGTCTCATATTCAAGTAATGTGCAGATTAATGCCCCGTCACTGACCAGGGACGCTTACCTGGAAGCATTAAACTGCACATTACTTGAATATGAGACCATTCTGAAGCAAATAATTTTCACACAAGAATAGATATATAATGTACTCTTAAATGAATCCCACAAGGATTGGAACAATCATCCCTCAGCATTCTCACTGATTCCACTGATCAGTTACTAGCCATCCCAGGCCTCGAATTAACCGACAGCCACCGACGGCCATGGCCGTCGGTGCCCCTCTCGTTGGCCGCAATGCCTTTTGTTTTTTTATCAAAGTTACGGCCAAAAAAAAATGTGCCCTTTTTCTTGGGGCCGTGGTGCCCTTTTAGAATGAAAGTTATTATTTATGACGTATGATATGCCCTTTCTCAAAGTCTCTTTAATAAGCTTGAACAACTTTCCTGATCTCAAATATCATACCTTCAGTTCACTTGCGTCCCGATATATCTGATTCAAACTCAAAGTATCTTTCCGAGATACGAGACGACGTGTACCTACATGTACGCCCGACCGGCTTTTACCGTCCCGACTGCCTCCGCAGCGCAGCGGCCGCGAGTATGTACTAGCTAGGCAGCGCATATTCAGATAGAGTAGTGAAGAGTGAACTCCAAGTTCACCAAGAAAAAAAGAAAAATCCCACGATGCCAAGGTATGCCAGACTGGGGAATGGGGAGGGGTGGAGAGAGAGAGAGACCAATCAACAGAAGAAACCGCGCGTACTGGCACATTCTTGGAGGTCATGAACTGTCTGTCACAGACTAATCATAGCAATCTACACACGCACGCAAATTCCTTTGCCTTGTGGTTTTGCCAGCCAGCTGTCGGAATGTGCTTTGAAGTTTCATGGCAGCCTGGCTGGCCTGAAAGGGTGTCGAGTTTCAATCAATACCTACTGTTGTTTTATTCCTGTTTAAAAAAATGTTGTTTCACTTATAGAAACGCGGAGATATGGAATGTGTTACAGCTGTAGGGAAGAGGTTTTTGTTGTGTTTTGCACTTTGTGTGTGTGTGTGTGTGTGTGTGTGTTTGTTTGTTTTTCTCGGTTTGTTTTTCTTCTTTCATTTTTCATAAACACCAAACATGCCTTTTCCAAAGTGGCCTTGGTGCCCCTCTGACTGACTTAAGTGCCCTGGCCTCTTGGAAAAAGCGCCCTTTTCTAAATGGCCGTGCCCCTCCAAAATCCTATTTCGAGGCCTGCCATCCCCTTTAAGGAAGGGGTAGTGCACAATATTGCTCTGTTATTCCTTGTAGCTTGAATCTTGGTTACGGATAAAGTTGGTCATGTTAGTAGATGAAAAGGCCCAATCAGGTGTGAGATCCCTCACTTCCCATTCACTGAACAGTAACTCCCCCTTTTTGTTCTAAAGTGAGACTAAGCCTCCTTGACGCTCTTAGTACAAAAAGCTGTTATAAAATAGCAATAGATAAAACTGCCCCTATTGCAAATGGGGATAATCTTCTAGAGTATAAAAGCTGACCAGAATTCGGCCATTTATGCTTTTCTTATTAACTAAGATTATTCATACAAAATCATATCTGCAACAATGTATGTTAGATATTAACTATACACAATCCTGTCACTGTACACAAGTGTCGCAACAGGGCTGTAATGCAAACCGCCCATGATTCGACCATAACGCTGTCCAAAATTTGACCGCCTGCTACATGTAGAAACTCACTCTATTATCTGCTTTGCACACGGTCGAACCTTGGTGCAGGTGCCAATACCATTTCAGATCCGAAACCACACTATATTCCGACCGACAATATGGATTTTGAATTCAATACACTGTACGTGATGTTTGTTACTTAGACCTATTTTTGCTATCTTGATCAATTTAGCTTGCCATTTTTAGTGTCAATATTGACATACACAATTTACAACTTACCGAAAACAAAGATTTAAATGTTGTATGCACACTGAATTCCCATTTCTCCACAAGGTGTAGATCACATTTTCTTTGCACTTCTGTTGTCGGCCCTGTCTCTCAATTCTCATTTCGAAGAGATTCCTTCAGTTGCAATTGGAAGGATTGTCAAATATGGTTGCTATGCGCTCAGCTGTACAAGCTCTTATCTCTACGGAATACTGTAAAAGTGGAAATTTTCGCGCATTTCGCGCAACCAGAAACTAGCGCGAAAATAAAAGCACGCGAATATTTTTGCTTGCCATATGTTCCTGTGCGTGATGTCTTGATTCCGCGGAATTTAAAGCATGCGAAACTCTTCTTACCCGGCGAAGCGCGAAAATATCCACTTTTACAGTAGTGTATACAAGGTTTGCGCAACTCTTTCAATGCACATGCTGCGCTCTCATTATATACTGAGCACTTCCATTTAAAGCAAGTGTCTTTGGTCAAAGCTGTTACAGCATATCTTGAATAAACACTGCGATGGTCAGGCTGTACTCTTAGGAATTGAAATTTTGCTCCATGGATATCACGCAAATATACATGTATTTATGCCATGCTCTAATTCCATGTGAGTATACATAGTAGAATTTGTGCTAGAATGTAAAAATTTCAACACTTCAGACGGGAACTATACATGTTCAATGTCAAAACACGTTCAGGGTCGCTGAAAAATGCGCCACAGCATGCCTTGTTGGCGCAAGGTTGCATTGGGGACGTTGCAGTGCCTTGATGGAGGAATTACGCAAATCGACACATGCATTTAACCCTTGTACTTATACCGTAGTTATTGCATTGGCCCGTATTGAGGTTTTGCATTTTTGCCAATACCATCACACTCTGAGCTTGCGACAAGACTCACACCAGAGCAAGTTGTTTTGAGTGACAACATGGAAGAGACATAGATACCAACAATTCCCAATGACCTATTTGGTTCAGATTTATTTGAGTGATTGGAAATAAACATATCCAGTGACTTTGGTGCAATCTGGGTATCCAGAATTCTAGATATCTAAAAGTATATGGATACAAAAGAAATTGTACATTGGCACCATGTAGATGTGAGGTGCATTGTCATGACATCATCAGTACATTATTGCTACAAGTGTACTTTCATATTACTTAAGTAAGTTTCCCTAAAATTGCACCCAGTAACCACCATATTCATCACTGCATTGAGGAATCGATGGTACCTGCACTCCCTTTTATAGTCAGTTTTGCTTTTTACTAGTATAAAATGAATTGTGTGCGCATTAATATCTAATGTCACAAAATTTTATTCTGTATTGTCTGTGCTTTGTCCAGTCTCCAGATCACAGAGCTGGAGAAAACACCCAATGTATGCGTAAGCTGCTGCCAAGTCACTTGATATTCATTGGCTCAAAGATATTCAGTGATGGAGGAAGACTTTCCTAGGGGTACTCCTGCCAGGCCAGCTGGCCCAAAGGTCTTGGTGAAGGACAAAGTGAAACTCTCTGCAAAACAAGCTGTGAAGAGACCTGCCAGGGATGTCTTGTTTCAGGTACCAGTAATCTTTTCCTTTTTCCTATTAGATTTGCATCCTTTCCCCACTTTTGCCTTACCTTTTATCTTGAAAATGATTTCCTCCTGTTCTCGTTCATTTTAAACTGCTCTTGAAGCAAGATGTTTGCATGATGTCTGCTTTTTTGTCTGTCTGTCTGTCTGCCTGTCAGTCACATGTGTTGATTATATTGTCCCCTTGATTGAGTTCTTATTGTCTGTATGAACATGTTTATTGAGGTGTGATTTTTCTCTATTTGTCTCTCTCTGCAAATGACATTTGTAAGATCACAACTGCTGATCTGTAATTTAACAAACGTGTCGAAAAAAATGAACCTGGGACTCGAACGTGTCATCTACTGCTTTCCTTGTTGGTTAAATTACAGATCAGGAGTTGCGATCTTACAAATTTCATTTGTAGAGGGAGACAAAGTGAAGAAATTTCACACCTCAACCTTCACCCCTCTGATTAATATTCTCTTGCTTTCATCATGTTTATTCTCTGTCTTTAGGAATCAGGAGAAGAAACCTCAAGTAAAGTCAAGAAGAAGAAAAAGAAAATAAAAAAGGATGAAGAGACAGCAGCAGAAGCTGAGCTTGAGTCTGTGGTTGTGACTGAGATGGAAAAATTCACTCCCAGAATTTTCTCTCAAAAGGTAGAGATATATGCTATTTCAGAATGTAATTATCAGGAAAAAGCAGAGAAATAAACAATACATGATGCAACATCAGTTTGTTGTACTGGTTTTTGCAGCTCCTGTCAAACAAATAACAAATTTGTATTGCCAAAAGTATCATGGAGCTATGTGAAACAAACATGACATTACAATGAACTGATATTAGCAATTCCAAACACATCTTGTGGTAGATCCGACAATGCAAACTGCAGATATAGATACATAATCTTTACATCAATAAAAGTTTATTTGAGTAACAATGTTGATATGATCAGGATCTGTTCAGATTTTTAGATTTGGATGGAGATGCTCTGAACAGAACACTTTGGAGGTGAAAGGTACATTACTGGTGATAGGCTATATGTAATTTGTGAAGATTGTGTACAATGTGCAGGGAGCCGACTGGCAAACTGAGCCAAGTAGTAAAAACTCATGCCACTGAATCTTATGCAGACAATCTCTGAGGGCATGTTGGTACTGGCAGCGGTCAAGGAGGTCCACGAGTATGAAGTCGTGCTCAGCCTGCCCAATTGTCTAAAGGGGTTTGTACAGATCACAGATATCTCGGCCGCTTTCACACAGAAGCTGCAGGAAATTAATGTGGAGGAAGGAGCTGATGAGGAGGTTTGTTCACATTTGAAACCTACTTTACACATTGTGAAGTTATGCTCAAGGTAACATAGCTGTCAGTCAATTTGATTTTCGTTTTTGTTCATTATGATTCATCCTAAAACCTTGTACTACTTTCTTTAATTTACAATATCAGTTTTATCAGTGCTTTTTTACAGAACTTAAAGGGATGGTACAGTATTGGTACACGTGAGAATTGGGCTTTTAACTTTTTGCGAGATATCAAGAAACCGTTTGTAAAATAGTACAGAGCGTACCTTTCTAAGAGGAATTCAAAGTTTATTTGATGAAAATTGGTTTTGGAATGGCTGAGACATCCAAAAATAAAGTAAAACAAACCGATCGTAATGAAAGCTGGGTCCCACAATTTTTAGAATTGCTGTGTTTTGGGTATCTCAGCCATTTCAAAACCAATTTTCATCAAATAAACGTTGAATTCTTTTTGGAATTACATGCTCTTTCATATTTCATAAGAGGTTTCTCATAATCTCACCCCAAAATGCTAAAAACTCGAAGTTAGATCTCAACCAAAACTATATGATCCCTTTAACATCTTACATGAACTCTTGTTGGCCATTTTAATTGGCAACTTATTTTATTGTTTAAATGAAGCAGTTGGTGCAACCTAACTAACATTTTGACAATTTGATATTGTAAAAGTTTAAGAGAGATAATCAAATGCTACATTTCAGTTTGTAGGACTGTACTAAGAAATTACATTAATTCATTGTAGTCACGCTGAAAAGAATGGGGATGGGAAGAATTCTGGTGTATGCTATGTCATGTAAATCTTTTGTGTATGCCATGCTATACTTTGGAAGATCTAAATATCACATCAGAAATTATCCACACATTCCATACTTTCAATGATGTGTGCAAAACATACAAAAAGTAATATACTGGCAAAATGCACTAATGCTATTGATTGTTTTATTTCACGTGAGCTCTATTTTTTTACTATTATTCTAGAGTCTGCCTAGCATCGGTGCCCTGTACTCCATCGGGGACCTGGTGCAGTGCAAGATCAAGTCACTAAGCTCATCCAAGAATGGTCACCGCCGAATCCAAGCCTCACTGGACTACACTGAGATCAATGCCGATCTGAACTCTTCCTCAGTGAAAGCTGGAATGGTAAATTGTGCTGTTCTCAAATGTGTCTTCACCATTTTGCATTCTTGGAGAATGTCATCCATTTTTAATGAAAGTTCTTGGTCCAAGTATCTGCTTGTTCTGTATGTTTTGTTTGTTTTGTTTAGATATTTTCATGGGCAATGTTATTACCTTTTACCTAAATACACATTAATCCATATCCGCTGATCTACGGGATATCCCGTAGTTCGCGCAAATGCTGCGAAATGCTGACCTACGGGATAATCTGTACTAGAAATGGCTTATTTTTCATAAGTGTTGGTGACATCACCTTGAATTTGAGGCGGCACAGTTTTTTGAACATATGTGAAATAGCCTCCAGCAGCAACAGCCTTTAAACTGCATTACAAGACCAGCGGATATGGGTTAAATGAATTCTTGCTTTATAGCCACTATACACATCCAGATGTGTTAGGTACATCATGTAAGAAGACAACATCTTCAAACTATGTCATCTTGTAGTAGTTGGCTTTGAAACAAAAATGCATGGCTGTTAAATCCATTATTTAATTTTTTTACCCCATCATTGTGGTTCTCCTTGTGACTAATATGCAGGTCATCAATGGGTGCGTGACAAGCATCGAGGACCATGGCTACACTGTTGATCTGGGAGTGCGTGGAACAAAGGCTTTCCTTAGCAAGCAAGATGCCAAGAAGCTTGTGAAGGTCAGGCAGCACAACTTGCAGACCGGTCAGCCAGTGACTTGTGTGGTCAAGGAGGTCAAGGCCAAAGGACGCTCTGTTCTCTTAAATGCGGACCCAGCAACAGTGAAAAAAGCCAAAGCCACCGTCTATTCTCACACTACATTATCTACTCTGTTGCCAGGAACAAAGGTTGATGCCACAGTAACAAAGGTCAGTGACCAGTTACAGCTTGCCTTAAGTATGTAATTGAATATGTTTTGATTTTATAACCAAGTGTATGTAGATGTAACTTTTTGGAGTGCAAGTTACTCCGAAGAATATTGCTCTTACTTCTGAGGAATATTATCCCGGAAATGTGATAATTAGGGTCTTGCTTGTGTGCCCTTCAAGAACATCTAAATTGCCATTATGAGATTATGATTATTTTCTTGCTCTTTGGCACAAGTAGTGTAAGTTTATTTCATGTGCTAACATTTGCATCAGTGCTTTTTGGGATTACCGTAAAAGTGGATATTTTTGCGCTACCAATTTTTTTGCACTCGGCTGGGTAAGAAGAGTTTCGCGTGTTTTTAATTCCGCAGAATCAAAACATCATTTACTGGAACATATGGCAAGGAAAAATATTCACACACTATTATTTTTGTGCTTGCTTCTGGTTGTGCGAAATGCGCGAAAATTTCAACACCACAAAAATGTCCACTTTTACAGTATGCAAAACTGGCAGCAGTAACCCAGTTGTGACCCTGCACCACAAAGCCAGCAAGAAGTTGCCAGGCATGGATTTTTAGTTAAGTGCAGATTCTGAAAGAGCAAACTCTAAGCTTTAAAATGATGTATAACTCAACTCAAATGGACTCTCTTAACCTATCTAAATATTGGAAAGAAAGCACACACTCTGGAAAAGTGTGAACTAAGAAAAGAGGCTCTGAAGTACAGGAGCTATTCAAGCGCTTAGTCTTTGCCAAGCCATGCTACCTGTGAGATGAATAGGACAAAAACAGGATGTAAACGACTGTAGCAACAACAATGAAGGGATTATCAGATTAAGCTGAAATTCAGCATGCTCTATTAACACATTCTGTCCATGACTAATGATAACTTTCAAAGCAGTAGCATTATCAACCCCCCTTGACATTTTTCCACAATTTTTGCATGCTTCTTTTGTTCTACTTCCTTTACACCCAATTGTGCATTCTTATCTGAAGCTGCTACATCATCATCCTCATTCATTGGGACTTGTTATGAATTTTGAAAACAGTTTTATTCCTCATTGCAGGTGCTATAAACTATGAAACTCTGAACCCAGTCTAACCATTTTAACCCGTTGAGGACAATCCAGAGTATACTCGGGCAAGCGTCCATGGGAAATACATATTGTAGCAAAATCAAATCATCCTCAACGGGTTAAAGATGTTCAAGCGAAAAGATCTGAAAATCATCTAGCAGTCTCCTTTTAGTGGGAGCCCTGTTTAAACAAGAGGAAAGCTTTTCTCCTGACCTCTTCTAATTGAGCAGGGGCCACTTTACCAAGAAAGAACAATTCACCATTACCATATATTTCCCAGCACCATGTTTAAACCACATCCTGCATGTTAATGACACCTCCCTCTCCCCCTCTCTCTCACTCACTCTCGCTGTTTCCATCAGATTCTTCCAAATTGTTTGGCAGTGGAAATCCTTGGGCTGTACAAAGGCTGTGTGGATGTCATCCACGTGAAAGACAAATCTGAGGATCTTGACACTTACAGGATTGGCCAAATGGTAAGACTTCATGGATGATCCACACTTGTGTTAGGTTATCAATCACCAGTGTTTTTTGTTCAATGATTCTTACAGATCGTGGTAATGTTTCTATTTTGATGTACATCATGTGTAGGTAGATGTTGCTGAATTGTTGATTGCCCATGGGAAGAATTATAACAAAGATTGAAATGAAAACTGGCTGTGAATGAAATGATTGACAACCTAGGGAGCACATACTCGTGAAAATTGACTGCATGACTGTGATTGTAAAGAAAGTCCAGTGATCTTAAATGTGGCTTATCATGCCTACGTAGATTAAAACATAACACCCAACTGAAGTTACTGTCTGATGAAAATGATATTTGCATGATTATGGCAGCACTATTATTGTCAAGGTCATCGACGTTGATGAAAGTGATGGTGAAAACGATAATTCCATTAATAATGGCAATGAAGATGGTATGAGTGGCCATTATGATGAAGGGATGATACTGATTGTAATATTTTGACTATCTTGTTGGTTTTGTTTACTTTCATCTATTGAGGTTTCGCAAAAATTTGTGAGTCAAGCACTTATTGTGAATTTTAAAATGTGCTAAAAAATTAACTGTGATCCTGACATGAATGTGATGTGCACATGTTGTTCGACATTTCCTTATCCATTATTGTACTCCACAACTGTGAATTTAACCATTTCTGAAATTGTTAGCAAGTTCCAAGTCACAAAAAAAAATAGACTCACTGAATATATAATGTATACAATATTTTGTGATGTGTTTTCTCAGCTAACAGGTGTCGTTCTCTACAACTGCCCCACCACAAAATCTCTTGGACTGAGTCTGACTGCCGTCCATCAGAAGTCGACCTGCGACCCTGACGGGAGGCTTTTTGCTGATGTAGCACCTGGAGATATTTTCAAAGAGGCCACCATTGTGAGAGTGTTTGGGAAGATCAGCGTGTTGGTGCAGCTCACACCTGAGACAAGAGGAATCGTCTATGTGAGTGGATTTGAATGAAATACAACATGTTAATGTGTGTAGACATGTGATTTCAAAAGATTAGAACTCAGTTTAGATCAAGCTGCCATCCCTTATAAGGAGGTGAAATTAAGTGACGCATTGTAGGATATTGTCATTGGAGGTAAATCTTGTCAAGTACGGGTATACTGTTTGTTGATATTGGTGACCCACTATTTACACTGGGAGGATGCCCATACTTTTCAGTTCTTTTACCTTAACATGCTGTACATAACTTTGACATTTCTTTCACCATGCTCCCTTTTCCCAATCCTGATATTATATATATGAACAGATTTAAACGTACAAGTCAAAGGACCGAGTGATCACATGATGCAGTCAAACAAATCTGGATTGATTGTTGTTGTTTTTTTTGTTTTTGTTTTTTGTTGGTCATTCCATATGGTTGGATCCATCCAGGATTTTAATGCTGTTCATGGTGATAAAACCATATCCTAAAAACTTAGATTTTTCTTTAGTTATTGTTTTATCGCGTATGTCTTGTATTTTTGTTGTCAAAGTTGTGACATGATTTTCTTGAACGTTTACAATGTGATTTGGAAATCTATGTCCACTCTATGTAAATGTTTTATACTCAAAATTAGATAATAGGGACACTGTAAAATGGGTTTGCATGAGGCAGCTTAAAGATTCAATGAACAGATTTAATGCAAAAATCAAGAGAAGAGGGTAGTAAAGATTAGTAATAACTTGTTTGATTCTTTTTAAGATGTAAGGGTCTTACTCTCCTTTTCATTAAGTAAAGGCTGCCTCCAAGACCTGTCGTGTGAAACGGAAACTTTCACACAAAATTTAGGTATGATTTTTTTTTCTACTTTGACCAACCTCACTTGTTCATAATTTTATTCATGCAAGGACTCATCTACAAAAAAAAAAAAAAACAAAGTTCCTTGTTCGAATTTTTCAATAGTTGGTTGTACATAAATCTTAATGAGATTTCAGCACTGAAGCATTCCTAATATACAATATTGTTTCACATACTTTGTTGTTTCATCCAGCAAACACACCTTTGTGATGACAAGCAAGAAAGACACTCAGCCAGGAGTCTAGGGGATAAGGTCCAGTGTAGAGTCCTGGACGTTGGCTACTTTGACCGGCTGGCCATTGTCTCCATGAGACAGAGTGTACTGGACAAGCCATTTCTGGGCGTCAAGGACATCAAACCAGGCATGCTGACTAAGGTATGATCTGGTCTTTCCCATAACTTCCTCTCAACCTCTCTTTCTCTCTTCAGATCTCTTTTTTATTTGTCTTGCATGGAAGTCAACATTTAATGTGAATTCCCCTTACTGCCAAAAGTTCTGATATTTTGGCTCATTGGATTTCAGTGTAATAGTTCTTCTGTATCTATGAATCACTGATAAAGGTCATGTTGTATTCTGGCTTGATGGTATGACTTCTAGCTGTTTGTCCAATGAGTAGCTGAGCCTTATTCTCCCGCTTCTATTCATGTCATCCCCCTGTCCTTTCCTCTGCTTGAATGTCTTCATACATTGTATGTTCTGCTATACATTTATATCTCTCTTGCTGCCAGGGTGTGGTAGAGATGGTGACCCCAAGGGGTGTGGCAGTCAAGATCCAGGACAGGGTGCATGGCTTTGTCCCACGGACCCATCTTGGTGATGTGCCAATTCAAAAGCCACACGAGCGGTTCACCGTGGGATCAGAAATTGAACTGAGGGTAAAAGAATTGTCAACAGTGAATGTTTTGGTAGTGTTTGTAATGCAATTTCAGTTGGATGCAACATGTAAAATGGTTGGGGTAGATGCTGCTTAGATGTCTGTGATGTTTGATCAGTAGAAGATATATTTCAGAAGCATTCATTCTTAGTCAATGTATTCATATATTTCTGGTATTTATGACTTCTTTAGGCTTTCTAAAGTCTGATTTAACACATGAAACTGACAAACAACAAATGGTTGTAGAATCACTCGTAATGAGTTGGAACTGCTGTCAAGTACCAGTGGAGGTGACTAGCTATTTGTTAGTGTTCTTGCTATCACTGTGTCATGATGCCATAGGGTAGCCTGTCATGCTTTTGAAATGCAGTTCTCAGTGTAGTGTGATTTACTTATTCACTGTTTGTCCAAAAGGATATGTCCATTAGCCTCAAGTATGATTGATGAAATTCTATACAAATGCAATTCTACACAGATTGATGGAACCTCAGTGCTGTATAGCAGTCAAATACCAATGTCCCTATAAGGAAATAGGGATTGTGGCTGATCCATGGGCACGCAACGTGTTTAGAATGTACATAGGTAGCCAGGAAGTGGCCAAAAATTCATGAAATTGATGACAGTAACGCCTCCTACCTCTCCATAACACTGCCTAGATTATGCATTCTCAGAGAATCATTGATCTGATGATCATTTCTCATATCCCAACCAGGTCATAGTGGTGGAGCCAGCCAAGAGACGTGTCCTTCTCACCCACAAGAAGACGATGGTGAAATCCACCTTGCCCGTTCTCACATCTTATGTTCAGGCAACAATGGGAATGTGGATCCATGGCTGTGTGGTGGCTGTGAAAGATTTCGGGCTGATTGTAAACTTCTACAACAATGTCAAAGGTACAGACAGAGCAGAGAACTGATATGGCTTTTACCATCATGGCATCAAGCTTTATTTTTTTGTCCAAAAGCTTTTTAGCATGCCTGATATTTCCAATTTCTCAACTTGAAAACCCATTTTTTTTCTTTGGGCCTCAATATGATTTTATCGTATTTCATTATTTGTAATGTGCTTTGATTTAGGTGTGCACGGTTTGGCAAAATATTAGTCATTATTTTCTAACATGTTTTTATTATGACTCCACAGCATGGTCAAAATCTTGTCTGATACTGTTTTGAATTTTTCCCCTTTAAGGTATCGTTCCAAGAGTAGAGCTAGGAATCAGGCAGGAGGCCTCCCCAGCAGAAAACTTCTACGTGGGCCAAGCACTGAAATGTCGTGTCTTCAGGGTTGACCCAGAGAACGAGAAACTCGCCCTATCACTGAGGAAGGATGATTCGGCAGCAGAGAAGACCAAGAGGTTTGAGTGTCTTAAGGTACGTTGTAACATTCAGGCTACAATTCAACAAGGTAGCCGTAATCTAGTCCGTGGATATAGGTATTTTAATCACTAAAAGGCATTTGACACATAGCATATGCCGACGGACATCCATGTATTAATACATGCTGACACGGGGCATGTGCAAGGTATGCCTACTTCACGCGTACTAAGCCAATGGAGTGAATTTCAAACTATGGATTGGATTAGACTACCTGGTATGTTTTTTAATTCAGGCCTCAATATTCTGATCTGTGGCATGTGGTGGGGGATTAAGGAAGAGGGGAGGGTAGGGGAGGGGCAGAAAGATGAGAGCACATTTCTATTCCTTTAGTGGGTGAAGTCTCTATTGTGAAGTAGAACGTTTGAATAATTGCATACCTTTGCAGTCAATTTATTTCAATTTTGATCATCTTAGATGCATTGTCTGAATGAAATTTTGCAACTTTCATTGTCTTTCCAGTCATCAGCTTCCAAATCATCTTCAGAATCTCCTCCAGAAAAATTCATCACCTGATGTGATTTTTTTTCCTCCTGCATCGTATCGTCATGAAAACTTGGGGCACGTTTCTTTAAAGCCGTAAAATTACCAACCTGGTCTGTTGTGGGGTAGATTTGGTAAGTTTGATTATTCTGTTAAATATGAATATACACATGAGTACATGGAGTAAAACCTTTACATCTTTGACATGTGCAGATGGTCAAAGTGAAGGTGACCAAGGTCCAGCCAGAGGGTCTCTCTGTCACCCTGTTGCCCAACGGCCAGTCTGCTTTCATTCACAAGACGCACCTGTCAGATCATGTGGAGAACTGTGAGGCTTTGATGGCTAGCTATGCTGTGGGCGATGTGATAGACCAGGCAATGACGTGGTCCCACAATGCTAAGACCAGGATGACTGTATCCTTCTTCTTTTTGGTTCATATTGACTCTAAGCTTATGCATTTCACATTTAAAAGGGATGGCTAGTAACTGATCAGTGGGAATAAGTGAGAATGCTGGGGGATGATTGTTCCAATTCTTGTGGGATTCATTTAAGAGTACATTATATATCTATTGTTGCGTGAAACTTATTTGCTTCAGAACGGTCTCATAGTCAAGTAGTGTGCAGTTTAATGCCCCGTCACTGTACAGGCATACTGACCTGGAAACATTAAACTGCACATTACTTGAATATGAGACCATTCTGAAGCAAACAATTTTCACACAACAATAGATATGTAATGTACTCTTAAATGAATCCCACAAGGATTGGAACAATCATCCCCCAGCATTCCCACTGATTCCCACTGATCAGTTACTAGCCATCCCCTTTAAGATAAAAATAGTGTTGTATGATAGTGTAGAACAAACAGTACTATTGCAGAACAGCAACAATGTTAAAAGTTGTCTAATTAAAAATGTCTTTGGAGACAAACAAGTAAAGATGCAAGGCTCTATGAAAGTCACCACCCAGAGTTAACAAAAGCATAATTCTCAGTAATGATTTGGAGCATATTGTATGTACTAGTTTAGGATAATTACTTTGTCATCATTTCTGAAATATGTTGAAATATGATACTGACAGAAAAATTATATGGTTGATATGAAGAACAGTAATTTCATTACGACACATTGCATCTCATTTTTTTCTTGATGTGACATAAAAGCATCATTATGGCCTATTCTGTAAATTGATTATTAGTTGTATTTTGTGTAGCTCATAGCCATGTAAGTCTGTGACTCTGTTTTGGAAATCCATCATGATATAAACTAGAGTTGTTTAAGCAACAAACCTATGACCCATCTTAAATTTGGTAGATTAAAAAAAAAATAGTGTGCTGTTTATGTTTTTGAAGTTGTTAATTTCTTAACTAACCACCACTTGTTACTTAGTTTGTGACATGCAAGCCCATTTTGATCATGGCCTCTCGTAACAACACTGAGATTGTGAGGAACTTTGAGGAGTTGCAGGCTGGCATGGACTTGGTCGGTGTGATGCGTCATGCAATGTCATTTGGGGTCTTCGTCGAGTTTCCCAACAAAATTGTTGGTTTGGCTCCTAAAGCTGTAAGTGTTGACCCAACAGTGTATGCTTTACACATAGTTGGATTTTAGCTCTCGAAGCTTAGCTTCCCCAGGTGCCAGTATGCCACCTGTTCACCTGTAATCATTTGAATGTGTTGAAAAAAAATGGAGATGGCGATATAAGATATATAAGAAAGATGCTTGAATGCTGCCCTAGGTACATGTATGAATACCTGGTAACTGTGTATGCCCCATCGACAGAGAAATGAGGGGCAACTTCAAAATATTTGCCAGGATGAATGTAACAAGTTATCAAATTATTCAGTTTGTGCATCATAGATATAAATCAAGCTTGGGCACCATAGATGTGGACTTACCCTACTCCAGAACCTCTAATGTGAATGTCGTGCGGTGGATATTCACTTTGGATAAAATTGTGTGAGATGTGTATTTGACTTTAAAATGTCATCTTTACTCTGAGTTTGCCTTACTAAACTTCTCACAGAGCACTACATTTATTACAGCCTCTTTGGATTGCAGTAGCCATTACTGCTCATAAATTTCACAGATTTTCATATTTTTGGAGGAAGTAGTGTTGGGCTGATGCTGGCTGAAATGGCAGATTATATCACAGTAAAGTGTTACACAACTGCGTGAGACATAGACTGTGTGTACAAGTTAAAGTGTGAGCTTATAAACCAGTAGACACAGAGAGACATGGTGCTGCCATGTTATTGAAATAATTCAGATATTTCGAATGTTACATCAAATATCTCGATGTGCCCTACATGTGCAGTTGTCTGAAGAATAACAAGTAGGTGCATCTTTGTTATAAAATGGAATTGCTTTGTTCGTTGTCAGGCCATGGCTGATGAATATGTCTCCGAAGCATCCAAGATCTTCCAAGTTGGTCAGACACTGAGGGCAAAGGTCACTGAGGTGGATTTGGAGAGGAAACGCTTTCTGGTGTCTCTCAGGGTGTCTGAGTGTCACCATGGCGACGACCTGTCTGGCGGGTCTTTGACTCGTCTGGAGACATACTTTACAGAGAGAGACCGTGTGGGGTTGATTCTCAGAGAAAAGAAAGGTGAAAACAGATGTTCTACAGAAACGATAAGATAGAAGAAACATGTTTTGTTTTTAAAGTGTGAAAGTCTGGTACTTTGGATTGATGTGTGTGATTATCTTACAATAATGATGTCAGTTGTATGGCAGTCCATAATTATTTAATCTACAGTGTCACAATTCTTGCACAAAGACAGAATGATGTTATTTTCAGTTATATGCAAGGTTATATAATGATTTTTAGAGCTTCTCAACCATAAAAAGAGTACCCCCTAAAAAAAAACTCTTTTAGTTCTCTTATTTCAATGCAATCTGTCTGCAGACATCAACTTCTGCATTGTTAACATAACATAACATTTAACACAAAAGCTCTATGAACACTGAAATATATGTGTAAGTGATCATACATCTGAAGTATTATTTGAAGTAAAGATACAGAAAAATTATCCTCCCATGATGTACTGTCTTTTGTGCCAGTTGGAAAGTGAAGCATATTCTAAGCACATTGTTTTCAATGTTTACATTTTTATGCCTCCGCAACGAAGTGGCCGGAGGCATTATGTTTTCGGGTCGTCCGTCCGTCCGTCCGTACGTCCGTACGTCCGTCCGTACGTCCGTCCGTACGTCCGTCCGTCCCGTTTTGTTTTTGTCGATATCTCAAGAACCGTGTGGTGGTTTTACATCAAACTTGGTATGAGGGTATATCCTTGGGGGATAATACTTTGTGTGGATTTTAGGGTCACAGGGTCAAAGGTCAAAGGTCACAGGTCATTTTGTGAAAAAAAATTGAAATTTCATGTTTTTCTCCATATCTCGCAAATGGTTCAAGGTATCTTCATGGAACTTAGTATATATGCTTGTACCGATGGGCAGTGATTATCTAGGGAAGTTTGGGGTCATGGGTCAAAGGTCAGGGGGTCAAAGGTCAAGGTCAACTCCTCAAAATATCACTATCCTTAAAATGCAATATGCCTGAAGGGTGTTTTTTTTTTAAACTTGATGTATGGCATGTATTACCTAATATATATTTTTGGGGAAGTTTCTTGCCCAAAGGTCAAAAGGTCAAAGGTCAAGTGAAAGTGCTAAATTGCACTTTTTCCTCCATATCTCGAAAGTAGATCAAGGTATCATCATGAAACTTACATATTTATACATGTTCTACCTAACAGTGATTCTCTGTGGAACTGTGAGGTCAAAGGTCAAACGAAAGATTTAGATAATGCTATTTTCCCATTTGATACTGAAATTATACTTTTTCTCAATACCTTGAAAATTACTTAATGCATAAACTTATAAAAGGGTCAAAAGTCAAGTAAAAATCATCAGTTCCCCAAATACCTGCACTCTGACATTTTAATCATTCATCCAATTGAACCTAGTTCTAGGAAAGTGAACATTCAGCACATTTGTGTCAAACCTGTCATTTTAATATTTTGCCAATTGTGTGAAACTGTCATCACACATTGTCAAGACATTGTACTATACACCTATTAGGAGAACCATGCATTATGGCGGAGGCATATCAGTCGCCATAGCGATATATCTAGTTTATGCCTCTGCCACGAAGTGGTGCCGGAGGCATTATGTTTTCGGGTTGTCCGTCCGTCCGTGCGCTTTCGATTACGCGATAACTTGAGTAATATTTACTGGAATTTTACCAAACTTGGTCCAAGTATGAAGTATGATGGGGCAATTATTTGATTAGATTTTGGGTGAAATTGGCTAAAGGTCAAAGGTCAAGGCCAAATCATGAAATTGTATGTGTTTACGCGATAACTCAAGACTGGATGGAGCAAATTTCACCAAACTTTGTTGGAAGATGATGTATGATGGGACAATTACTTGATTAGTTTTTCAGTGAAATCGGACAGAGGTCAAAGATCAAGGTCAAATCCTAAAATTTGTCTGTTTACGTGATAACTCAAAACTGGATGAAGCAGCTTTCACCAAACTTGGTCCAAGGAGGATGTATGATGGAACAATTAGTTGAGTAGATTTTAGTGGCATTGGCAAGAGGTCAAAGGTCAAAAGGTCAAGGTCAAATGCTACAAATGTTGCAATTTCCCCCATATCTATGCAATACCCAAAGGTATTTTCTTGAAACTTGATGTGGACATGTACTACTGCGTAAAGATTCTCCAGAGAGAGTTTCATGTCATAAAGTCAAAGGTTAAAAGGTCAAAGGTTAGGTGAAAATGTTGCAATATCACTTTTCTCGCAAATGGTTCAATGTATCTTCGTGGAACTTGGTACATACGCATGTACTGACTGGCAGGGATTATCTAGGGAATTGAGGGGTCATGAGTCAATAGTCAGGGGGTCAAAGGTCAAGGTCAACTCCTCAAAATTTTACTATTTTCCTCATATACTAGTATATGCAATGCTTGCATTATTAGTTTCAAAACTTAATACATGCATTACCTAATGGAGATTCTCCAGGAAATTTCTAGCCTGAAGGTCAAAAATCAGAGGTTAAGGGTCAAAGGCCAGGTTTTAATGCCCCCCCCCAAAAAAAAAAAAAAAAAAAAAAAATCTATTTTGTACCGTCATTACACTCTTTCTTCATACCTTGGAAATTACTCAATGCATAAACTTATAAAAAGGTCCACCAGAATTCAAGTAAAAATTCTCAATTCCCCAAATATGTGTACCTGCACCCTTAGAAAATTATAGCAAACCCAGTTCAACACATTTCTGACAAACCTGTCATTTCAATATTTTGCCAGTTATGTGAAACTGTCATGGATCACACATTGTGAAGACATTGTACTATACGCCTATTGGGAGAATCATGCATTATGGCAGAGGCATCATTCGCCATAGCGACATTTCTAGTTGTAAATTTGTTTTAATATTTTTTTACATCTGTTCAACATGATGCTATGAGACATGTTGGAAGGACATAAATTTGTTACATTACCATCCAAAGCAGTTTGCGATTTACTTTGTCCAGAAGTTTATTTCTTGTTACCAAAGTGAAAATGATATCAGTCTTTATATGTTTGCTCTGCAAATTCAAACAAGTTTAGTCTCATCAGAAAAGTGCAGCAGAGTGTATCGCACAATATTTCCCTTTTGTTCATCATCTGATGCTGAGGTATGGATATAGAGGTGTCTAAAGTCCACATTTGTGTCCTCTTAACTCTTCCTCATCTCCTCCCCAGAATTCAAGCATCTCATCTCGCTTACCGTTGGCTCAGTTGTCCACGCGACAGTCAGGCACACCCAGGGACAGGGGCTCGTCTGCTCCCTTCCCCATGGTGTGGATGCGGTCATTTCTCAGCACCATATGACAGGTAGGATGACTTTGACATGATCAAAAGGTCAAGAGATGCTGAAAGGGTCAGCTGATGTCAGTTAGGTTGACCTGTTTGTGTAAGCTTAAACATGCAACAGTATGGGCTTCTTTTTTTTTTTTTCATTTCAATTTCATGAGGATAAGACATACAGCTGTATAGTGGAATTCCTTTTGAAGTGTGTGCAATTTCTTAACAGTTAAATAAAAAATTCTTTTGACATTCATTCATATCCGCAAGGCATGCTATGTCAAAGCCATCTAATATTATATTTAATCGAATGATGAGTCCATTTCTTACAATCATAGTAAATATCAAATTAGGTCATTTTAAGACAAAACATTCGGTATCATGAACTTTGTGTTTATTAAATTTGACATTATGGCATGGGATAGCTAATGTAATATGACTGAAGTGTAAAGCCTGTGTCATTTTCTTTTTAAATACATTCCGTCCATGTCTGCATTAGACCTTCAATATGTGTACTACTACATGTGAAGTTATTGATTGTCTGTGTTTATATTTACCAGGGGTCAGAGATTCCACTAGCCTTTGGCTCTGTCATTATCATTGCACTAAGTATTACATAGGCGTATTCAACAATATTTTGGTATGTACATAATCCTCACACATGGGTGCAGAGTATGATATTGTTCTGGCTTTCAAAAGACTTATAAAGATATCATCAGTCCTTGTTATTTTCTTGTTATCTCAAAGGGAAGGCAAAACCAAATGTTGGGGATACCTTAGAGGCCTGTGTACTCAATGTGGACCTGACCAATAGAGTTGCTGAACTCTCCATCAAGGAAACACTTGTTGCAGAATGCAAGAAACGGGCAAAATCAAAAAGCAAAAAGGTGAATTCTGCACTTCTCCTGTGACTGTTGTGTTGTGCTTACACCCTTTTTACTTCAGATTACTTTGTAAATAGTAAGATGCATAAATATCATCCTCTTCCTGTTTGTGTGTGTGCATTTGTGTTAGTGTTTGTTTTAGTATGCATTTGTTTGTATGTAATCTTTCTCTCTTTCTGCAAGCAATCCACATGTTACTACATAGTTTAAATCAGGGATTTATACTAGTCTTGCACTTGTGTATACTTCTTTGTTTTGAGTGTTTGTTTGTTTGTTTGTTTGCTTGTCTCAGATGTGTCAGTATCTTTAACATTTCCATCATCTTTGTGTACATGTGTTGTGTGCCTAAATGTATGCATGACTGCCCAGACCATCCCCTTGCATAATGCTGATTTGACCAATAAAGAACTATCTATGTGGACTAGTTGAGAATACAGGGGACTTTAAGGGGCATTATGCACTTGTCCATTGTAATCTTGACCCCTGGGTACCCGCAGATGGCATGCTGTTGCATTTTTAGGATGTTACACTAGTATGCAAAGTCCTGGTTAAGTCCCTGACAAGCCGCGCAATAGTTGCATAGAAATCTCATGCCAAGTCTCCGACAGGCTGGGCAGTATTTGGAGCACTCAGAAATATTTCTCAAAGTAAATGTGTGTTCTCAAACCTCAGTATATTCCCAGCCCACCTGGGCAAAATGGTGAATTTCTTGCAAAAAACTTTTGCATATTCCCTACCCACCTGGAAAAAAATAAACAAATTTTTAAAAAAATGCGAAAGTCTCTTGCCAACTTGGAGGCAAGTCCCGGCAATCACCTTGTAGGCAGGGGGTAGGACTACAGTTGAAAAGTGAACATCACAGTGATCAACATCAATGTGTAATAAAACACGTGAAACCTCAAAGTTCTGTAACTTTCTTTTGATACATCTTGCATTCTGTTTGTCTGATTTCACTTAATTGATCAAAGTCAACATACAACTGTCCATTACAGTGACCACTTACACTATTACTGTTTCATGAAAACACATAGAATTTCAAAATTCTAATGTTCAGTTTGTCAGACATGGCTGCATCATGTGGGACGGCGTGATGTGCTTTGACGGTAGTGTAAAGTTATGTGTAAAATGGCAGTGTTTTAATTTTGATTCATACACTGCTCTGTAATGTACTCCTTTCAGAGCAGACTTTGCACATGTTTCTTATTCTGTGCATGTAAAAGGTGCAACTTTAATACTTATGAAATACAATGAATATTATGGCATATCTGAGACTGCCAACAGGAAACAAAGTGTTTCTTCCTATTCAGGCAAAGAAAAAATTGGAAAATCTCACCACAGGAGACAGTGTTACAGTCCTGCTAGTCAAAGATGACTTTGCTTTGGTCCAGACTGCATCTGGCGTCTTTGTGTACGTGCCAGCAAAAGAGGTAAGTTACATCATGTTCTACCATCTCTTTTGCTCTATTTCACACTCTCGGGTTAATAGCAGATATCCTGTAGTTTAATAAGTGCACAGATTTTGGCTCTTAATGTAGAGTCTTGTGTCAAGGTCAGCTTTGTGGTCCAAAAGTGAAAGCATGTTTGCATGAATTACAATATACTGGTAGTCATAATGAAATGTTTGATAAAATGTGGCCATAATGATCTGTTGTGTTAATGTATTTGGATAGCTTGTAAGTATGTTTGAATTTTAATCAGAACAATTTTCCTGCCAAATTTTATGTAAATCCTCCCCTCCTCCATTCCAAGAGCCCCCCCCCCCCCAAAAAAAAAAAAAAAAAAAAGAAGAAAGAAAGAAAGAAAGAAATGTTCAACATAAAGGAACAAAGACCTCCAAATGTAGACATTGTCAGTCAAGATGATAATTTGTATTTCCAAAAGTGTGCTAGGGCCGTAGTGAAAATTTGAATATAAAAGTCTTTTCTGTATAGGAAGAGCTGGCATGTGTATACATATAATGGATTATTTTGTGAATTATTGCATAACTGCATCCTAATTCCATTGTCTTCACATCTTTATCCTAAATTGTGTAGCATCTGAACTCGACACCGTCAGACCGGGATGAAATAACAGTTGGGCAGTCTGTCATACTGGGTGAAACCAGGTCAGTTGAGAAGAGGGATACTCAAAGAAAACAGAGTTGCCAGACAATGTCCACATACCTTCTTGTCACAAAATCATAATATACTCTTGTGATAACATTTGCTCTCAGTAATACTTGATGTGCAACAGGCTTACAATGTATAGTAATACAATTTCCTTAACTTTATGCAGACATGGTGACATTATCAATGGAGAGATCGCAGAATGTTTATGGAGAGAAAGTGGGTTGTGCAAGAACATTCTTTACTGTACAAATATTTTTAATGTAGAGCCTAAGTTCTTGTTAGTGATATGACCGTATGATTCATGCCTTTTGCTGGTTCACACATTGCCTCTCTATTCACCACACACTATTTGCACTGATTTGCAAGTTGTATTGAAATTATGCGAACAAGCAGCTTATCAAACAGAAAATAAGTTGATGTATTTACATCACTGTTCTTCTTTTTTGCTTTCTCTTCATCCTTTTTTGTACTTTTATCATTACTTTTTTGCTGTTGTGATGATTATGTTGATTGTGATAATGATGATCATAATAATGGTAATAATGATATTAAGAAAAACAATAATTGTGACCATTTTATGTTTTCATCATAGGTACTACCTATCCTCATTCTTGTTATTGTTAGTATTTGAAGTATTAATAATATCACGCTTTGTTAGTATTATCTCAAAGATTGTCATTACCATCATTATATTCATCATCATCATTATCATTTTGTATTATCATCTGCTTTGATTAATTGCTGTCATTCTCTACTGAAATCTGTCCAGGCAAGTTGATGGTCGTATCCTTGCCCCTCTGAGTGAGAGCAGTCGTGGGAGAAAGGCAAACAGGTCCAGGAAGGGAGATGGTAAACCAAAGAAGGCCACAGCCCCCACTGTACCCTCCGAGGTGTCTTCTCCTCCCATTGGACAGATCATCAATGCAGTGTATGTATTAACCCTCTGATGGTTGTGTTTTCTGGTGATCCTTTATGCCTGACAGGAGGGCATTAGGTGATGATGATAACAAAAATATAACTGTCTTGTATGTACTTTGTAATTTGAAGTTGCCTGACCCAAAGGCTAAAATGAGCTATTGTGAGCATTCACCATCCGATGTGTGTCACCCATCGTCCATCATCCAACACAAAGTTTTAACATTCCGATCTTCTTCTTAAAAACCCATAACAGATTTTTACCAAACTTTGTGGCGAATCTGGGGGTGCCCCCCTTGGGACCCAGTTCCAAATTAAAATTGGGGTCCTTATTTAACATTTTTATCTTCTTGAAAACGCATTTTGAAATTTTCACCAAACTTGGCAGGCATTATCAATAGCTTCATAGAATTTGTATCTGTACAAATTGGCACAATTCCCCATTTGGGCCCCAGGGGCACAAGGGGGGGGGGGGGGGGGGGGTGGGAACAGAGCCGCCGTATTCAGGAATCTTTACGAATCTTCTCTCAAACCTTTTATGAGCTAAGTAGGCTACGAGTTAGTAAATTGGTGACTGTAGTTTCAAGTTTGTTCATGGCAGGTCAGGGGATGGGCGGGCAAATTGGGGCCCAATAATTGGGGCCCAATTTTCACACTTATATCTTCTTCAAACTAAATCCGATGCTGCGTCCACCCACACCATTGTTCAATTCCCTACTGGGTATCCATATGTACTGTATAACTGGATACAGTGGAGTATTGTGAACTCAAATTAATACAGTGCACTCCCATTATAACAAAGTCCTTGGGACAGGCTGTTTTCTTTCATTATGTTGAAATTTAAGTATACAATGATATATGGATGACAATTTGGGGACCTGAATTTTTACTTTGTTTTTAAATATTTTAATGTGTTTGTTGTAGTGGGAGTGCACTGTATGTCTTTCTGATTGGCAGTATGTTCTGTAGTAGATCACATGCCTCCAATACTGACCGAGACTCATCGTCGTCTTGTCTTTATCTCACCAGGATAAAGTCTGTCAAAGGAACACAGATCAATGTGGAAGTGGAAGGAGGTACCTTTGGGAGAATCCATGCCACTGAGGTCACAGATGACTTGCAGACGGTAACAATTCTTGACAGTTGTGTGCCCCATGTGTTAGAAGATTGCCATGTTGTAGTAGAAAAAAAAGTTTCCTTTTTTATTACAACTGTCTTTCACAAAACAGTGCCATCTTTGTAAAATAATTTTCTAGCTGACTATGGAATCTGACAAATATAACCAAGAAAATTATGGAAGTCAGAAAGCAACGGGACCAAGAAGAATTTGTAACTCCTTTAGGAAAGAAAGAGTTCAATTTGTTTTCTCCAGTGTTAAGCATGTTCATGTGTTTACTTACCACAGTTGCTTGGGTGACAAGATCTTGTATCTCAAATTTTTGTGAAAATCACTTTTTCAGAGTAATTGTCACATGAAATCAGTTGAGTGATGCCCTGTCCGAATCTTAGCTGTCTTACTCCAAAAATAAAGCCACAATGGCATGTGAAAGGAAAGATGATCCTATTTGCTGTGGGTACTTTGGCTGCAATGTTGGTGTTTATGCTCTCCTGAACATTTGACATTTTTCAGATACTAGGTTTTGTCGCCCCAACAGTGATGTTACCACCATTCATTTCTTCCGTGTTCTCCTCCAACTTGTTACCCACAGGGTCAGTACCCACTAGAGGCACTTACCATTGGCAAGAAGGTCAGGACAAAGGTCATTGGTTACCGTTTTGGCAAGAGGCAGCAGCACTTGGCTGTGTCTCATAGCCACTGTGGAGTTCACCTGCTGGAGCTGAGTATGAGACCAAGGCAAGTACCTGGTACATGTTTCTTCAAACTCTTAGAGAAAGTCATCTATGCAAATGAGTTCTTCATGTGCATGTCGGTCAAGCACTGAGATGAAAGAAACAAATCTATGAAAATTTGAGCAGAATCAGATTGATGACAAAAGTGATATATATTCATGATTTCAAGTCAAGTAGTACAGCGACCATCCAAAAGTATTGCTTATCCTTTTTTTAATGACAAATTGTTAACAATGACAGGTAAACATGAAAGAGAACTTGTCAAAACTTTTCCAAGAATGGATATCATGGACTGCTCTTTGATGCCATAAGACATTGCATAAAGATTATTGCATGGTGTGTTTCTCCAGGCTAAGTTAAGAAAAATATGTATATATAATAATATATATATATATTAAAGTACTATGTAGTTATTGAGTGATCTCTGCTGAATACCCTTTACAGTTTGCTGGAGTCAAGTGATCCACCTGGAGAGATGGATGCAGAGGAAGAGCTGAAGGGATTCAAGCCAGGACAGAGTGTCAACTGCATCGTCAACATGGTAGCAATAATTCATCGCTTTAGTTGATGTTTCAAATGACATTATTTGATTTACAGACCTTCTATATTCATTAGGTCTTGATTTTGAGATATTTCATTTGGATATTTTTAGAAAATATGCAAGTTCACGATAGTCGGTTGCAATCATTTGTCAGTCCACCTCTGTGGATGCAAGTGGTAGTAGTGGTCCTTGAGGCCATGCTGCCCTATCTCACATTTTGTTTATGATACTGAAAGTGGTGAAAGAAATGTAGTACCACCCATTTATACTACATTGTAACCGTATTATGGTTGAACTGTGTGTTATGTGATAGTACATTTAGTCAGTTACAACTTTCTATCGTGTCAAGCTTCATGCATTTACTTTGAGGTGTCTGTCATTAAGAAATGTGATTTATACCAGGTCACCTTTCAATTATCATATGACAAACACTATCACATATATAATACAATGTATTTGTTTATCTTTTAGCTTCATTCTTGCCAGGATCTATTATGACTAAATGATGTGTTAATGATGTGAAGGTATGCTCCACTTAACACGTAGCGGTTCATATTTGCTTATTTTAAGTATGTATTTTAAGTTTCCAGTGCAATCTAGAGTTTGTGTTCACTTGTCATATATCAACTGACTCCCTATGCATAAAATACTGTTTTCTTCATCAGTACGATGACCAAAATGACCTCCTGTGGGTCCATGTCTCCCGGTCAATCGAGGGAAAAGTCCACTGCCTGAATCTGTCCAAGCACGTCTACACACTGGAGCACCCGGGCTCCTTCTTCAAGCAGGGGGAGGTCCACAGGGCCAAAGTTGTTCGCCTTGACTTCAAGCACAAGCTACTGGAGCTTAGCATGACTGGTAGGCACACATATCAATGTCACTCAAATATCACTCATGTAGAGTATTGAGACAAAGTCTGGTGGGAGAGAGTACTGTATACACCTTTATGCCTCAGCATTATAGTTTGCAGATTTGATCACAGGTGTTTGAGGGATAAGTAAGCTTCTTTCAAAGAATCGATGTCAGTGATTTCCCACATTGGAGCTGATGTATATTGCACTTGTGTTTAATTAGGCAATGTTGAGCTGTATTGTTTTTATGGATATCAGATGACCCATGAAATTCACAAAATTTAAAACTGCTGAAAAATATATGGCATATGCATTATATATGCTATATATTCTGCAGCACATGTGAAACTGCTTTGAACTATTTTTAGGGCTCATTTGAAGAATTAGATGCCAATATGTTTACACTGCCCACACATCCATTCAAGAATTTCCCGTAGATTTTTTTTATGCAGCCACTCGGATAAATCACTCGTGCCAGTTAGGCCTATATTTCATTTGTTTGAAAATTAAACAGCATAGTGTGTTATTTGCAATGCTATTGTGAGAATTGCTTTGTGCTTTTATAAACCTTGCCTTCAAAGACTCAAACCACCTCTAAAACTATTCCTCATAGAAGATTTGAAAACATTCTGAGAGGATTGTGAATATTCTTATCAGTGAACAGACTGTGAAAAATTTAAAAGAATGTTATATGACTTCATCCATGTAGGAAACATGTCGGAAGATATTTCAGCTGGGATGACCCTCAACTGTAAGGTGACACAGCTCCAGAAAGACACAGCTCTTCTGCAATTGCCATTTGGTTGCCATGGCAGCGTCTTCCTGACAGACGTAAATGACAAACTTGTCGAGAAGCCACTTGAAGTGCTGAAAGCGGGCCAGTTTCACAGGTAAAGACTTTCACGAGATGTCATCTTTCTTTCTTATCATGTAGGCTGCTGAAATCATTCATATGAAAGAGATCAAACTTGACATTTCTTTTTCTTGTTAAGCATTGAATAGAATTGTATCTTGTTCTCCACAATTGTTAATTGTTAATTAGAATACCCTCACTCTTCTCATGCATTTCAACACATTTGATCAGCAAGTCGGCTTCATTTACATTATTTACTGAAGTGATGGTATTGGAAAAAGTTTTGAAACATTCACTAGTATGTTCTGTTTGTATGTGTGTTTGTGTATGTGTTTGTGTGTGTACCCTGTATTGCCAATATTTTCCAAGATTACTTTTGTAATAAACAAACAAACAAAGGTAATGTGTACGCGTTTTTGCCATTGTTCAACAGATGCCGTATCCTAGAGAAAAGAAAGGATGGCAAGTTCTCTGTCTCTCTCAGGAATTCACGAGTCAAGAATGTCCCAGTCCCCCTCGGCAGTGACCGGGACGTACAGGTGCTGGAAGACCTGGTAGTTGGGCAGAATATCCGTGGCTATGTCAGACACTGCTCCTCCAAAGGCATCTTTGTCAGGTGACCAAATTATCAGAGCTACCAACTAGTATGTCTTGAGGAAATTCCATGTGTTCTTTCTGCATAAAAGTTCGGAAGTATAGATTTTGGATGAATAAAAAAAAAACTGTATTTGTCTTCTCTCTTTTTTTTCCCCCTTTTTTTTGGGTGAATTTTCCCATCTTCATTCGAAATGTGATTCTAATTTTCAAAATATACTTATTGTCTGTGTATCAGTATTTTCTGTAGTCTACAGAAGTTTGCAGCTTGGACTATGTATAAAGTTCTGTTTCTGTCAGGTTTATGAGACTGTTAGCACCTACCTCCCAAGTATTGTGGGAATGGAAAAGGAGTATGGGGGGGGGGGGGAGGGTCAGAGAAATCTCAACTTCAACTTCCTCTGAAAAGACAACATGCAAGTTTAAAGGAGTATCAGTGAATACAATGCAATGAACATTTTGGTCTCATAAAATTCAGTGTGGGTATGTAGTGATACTGAATTTTAGTCAGTCCTTTTTGTTGTGAATATTCTTTTTGTTTGTCGTGCATGCAGCACAGTCCCCCAAGTAATGTTAGCAATTGGCTCTTCCATTCAGTTTCTTTGCATTGTTATTTTTTTCTGAATTAGAATTGGTTTGGTTTTTTTCAAGAGATCGGGGTCAATGGCTACGACACAATTCTGTCAACATCTCCTGCAGTTTTGTTCCCATAAGATGTGTGATTGCCCCTATTGTATGCTGAAACTTGAAATCTAACTCTTATACACTGTATTTGCCCTGTGTTTCTGTGTAGTCTTTCACGAAACATTCATGGACGGATACTCCTTAAGAATTTGTCCAACTCCTTCGTGGAGGATCCTGCCAATGTCTTCCCTGTCGGGAGGTTGATCACTACTAAGATATTGAGGTAAGTGAGCCACATTATTTACACCTTTAATTATTTCCATCTTCATCTGCTTTTAGTGATAAGGAGTCATCGGAGTCATTGATATGTTTAGGTGGATGAGTCTACGGGTCAAGTGCCTGACTTTTAGCATTAGGTCGCAAGTTCAAATGTGGTTGATGAGGCGTACACTGTGATGACTTCTGCCTGATGCCACGCCACACTTCACCTCTTCTGTTGGGGCGACAGGAAGAATTATTTTGGCTAGTCCCAACTAAGCTTTGATCAGCAAACAACAAGCTCTCCCTATCCCTAAAACCTACCTTGGGAGCCAACTCAAAATACATATGTTATGTGATTGTAGTGTGCATTCATGAATGTATGCAATCATCAAGGATGATTGCAGGGTTGCAGATGAGTACATACAGGTGCTGGAAAGGTGTTGTGATAGACGTATGTTGACTACTTGGGAGAAGAATATCACAATGTTACTCATGAGGGAATGCAAACATTGCTGTCAAGGATATACAGTAAATTTTGTGCCAGTGTGGTGTGCATGCCTCTTCTTTATTAGCATGCGATATTAGGCCAGAATGTGACTTTGTCTGTCCAATGCAGCTGATGTTTGCGAGCAACCCTGTGATATTATCCAATTACTCTTCTCTTTCTCTCCATGTTTAACAAATTTTAGTGTCGATGCAAAAACAAAGCAAGTGGAACTGTCTTCTTCTGGGAAAGATACCGGCCTACAAGACCCTGTGCCAGCGAATATGAGAGGTAAAGATCATTCACCACAGCTAACATTCTTTTGTTTCTTATTCAAGGCTACTTAAGGAAAAGCTCAACAGTGTGAACATAGATTAGCTCCTTGCATTGACTACAAACACAAACAAACATGATTTTGTTATGATTTCATTCAATTATTTGCACAAAAGCAACTGAAGAATTGTATTACTTTAATATTTTATTATAAAGGTGTCATTATTAGTGAACTTAAAGAAAAACACTCAAAGAAAAAGACAACTGTAATTACCATGTGGTGATCCTTTATACAAAAAGAGTGAGAAAAAAAATGAAAACTGTTTTGCTTGTTTTTCCAGGCAAGAAAAAGAAGAAAGGGAAAGGTCAAAGGTCAGCTGATGATGGAAATGACAGTGGCCTAGGGGAAGTGGACACTTTGAGTGACACTGAAGCAGAGGTAAGGTTGATTCTTGTTCACAGCTAGTACATTGTCTGAATTCCTCCAAATACTACTCTGTGTGGTGAATTCATAGATGTGATTGTCAAGTTTTGGTGAATAGTAACTCATGTTTCATAATTTAAGTATGGATATATCATGTGTTTCTAATTATACTATGATCACATGTCATTTATTCCTGCTGTAAAACTTTTGTTTAATGTGCTGTTATCAGATGGTTGATAATTTGTTGTTTGCTTGGTATATTTATGAGTGAAATATATTTTTTTTGTTCTTAGGTTATTGAACTAAACAATATTTATTAAGCATTTCATTTTCTACTTAGGATGAGGGAATGGACAATGTTCATTGCTGTTTTCGTCATTTCGTACTTGTCTTTCCTTCTGAGTGAAAATGTCACTGATGTATGATTCTGTTACATAGTGTATTTTGATCTGTTTGTATGCACTTTCTTTCTGTAAGATTATCACTGTGACCAAGACATCAAAGAACGAGGCCCCGCGTCTTCAGCTGGCGGCCGGCTTCAGCTGGGAGGAGTCCTCTGCCAAGCCTGCAACGTCAGGGAAACGGTCGGCATCATCCAGGATGGCTGAAGACAGTGATGAGGAGGAGGAGGAAGAGGATGAAGAGGCAGAGAACATGGGAGGAAAGAAACGGGATGAGGTAGGCAATGAGAAGGAACATATGAAATCATTTAATTTTGAGTGTTGTGTTGACAAGAATGCGGTTCATTGAAACTACTGAGGTGGGAAAGAGGGAAAGTATGACGGTGAGAGTAAGTTGTGTCCTCTTCTTTCGGCTTCCTTGTCGGTAGCACTTATTTTTCAGCCAGTCTTGGTCATGTAAGCTCCCTTGTGACTGAATTTGTATTAATCTTCTTGAAGAAAGAAAACTTGCTTATCATTCTTATTGACTGATGCTGAATTCTTCTACCATTGTACCTACCTGAAAATATTCATGAATCAGAAATATGATGACAACTTCTACCTAGGCTGATTCTATGGTAAAGAAGCATTGGAGTCACTGGAATGCTAAGTACATTGTAACATTTCAGGATTTGTCTTGATAACATGCGTACCTGAACAGATTCCCCTCTACGCTAAAGTAACATGATATGGAGTCTGAAGCGTTCCTGGCTGAATGTTCCTGAAATGAGTCAGAGTACTGCAGTTGTATGAAAAACATTACTAATTTTGTGTACTTTCTATACCTTTTTTGCAACCCGCATTGTTCCCAAGCCACCCTCAAAGAAAAGTAAGAAGGAGAAGGCTGAGGATGACAAAGCAGAAGAAGAATATCTCTACAAGGTTAGTTTGATTTGATTTTAGAGTTAAGGTTAGTACCATGTGTTTAAAGATGTATCAAAGATTTTCCTGATTTTCATTTCACAGTTAGGTTACACAGGCCACTGAATTCTTCATATATGATGAGATATAAATCATGTGTAGTTGTGCATGCAGAGAATATGTTCATTATATTAATTGATCTGTAGATTTGCACCAAACTTGTGACATTATGAATTATACATGCATCCTGAATAGCTATGGGCAAATTGTTCGAATTTTACCCATATTGCCCGCAACTATATACATCAGGGTCAGAATACTGCTTATGCACCTCATTCATATTGTGATATCTAGTAGAGGATTCCATGACATTTGCTCCTGCGACAATTGCTCCCGTGAAATATTTGTATGCTAAGCCAAACATAAATTCTACCCTAAACATAACCCTGACTTTAATCCTAATCCTCACATCAAACTAAACCTAAAACCCTATCACAACCCTTACCCTAAGTGCTTGGAGAAAACAAGACTTGACCAATTGTCTAGGAGCAAATGTCATGTCACCGTAGTAGAGATGTGATGATGTTTTTGCTTTAAGGAACTGACAAAATGGCACATTTATAAAAATACATGTCATGTAGTCAATAGTAGTGAAAAGGTTGGAATTCATGACTTCATGGCAAATGCATTTCATGTCTGATGACATGACAGAGCATGGACCCTCTGAGATTTTAATGTTTGTATATTGCATCCACAATTCAAAAGACATGTATACAAGAAAAAGGTATGTATAGATCTACATTTCCCTGCTGGTGTAGGCTCAGAATCAAAGGGATGTAATGTGAGAAGAGTGGGATGAAAGTGAAATTGTCTTGAAATATTCTCTCCAGACCGAGCGTGCCTTGATGGATGCAGAGCGAACCCCAGAAACCATGGATGACTTTGATCGCCTGGTTGCTAGCTCCCCGAACAGCTCCCTCGCCTGGGTACGGTACATGGCGTTCCACCTGCATTCTGTAGACATCGAGAAAGCAAGAGCTGTGGCAGAGCGTGCATTGAAGACTATCAATTTCAGGTAGCACTCGGATGATTTCATTCTTTTACTCTGATAGATAATAAATGTCCAGCCTGAATGACAATCGTTTAATTCACTGGTGTAAAAACATGTGAAATGTAGAACCTTTATTTTGCCCACTTTAATATTTCTCTTTCCTTGCTGTTTACAAGACCGATTACCCAAAGGAGCTGGTAATCTTTTAGTCCAAAATGATAGTGCTATCATCAACAAAACAAAACATTGTCGCCCGTGTATATTTTTGTGTTTAAGCTAGTTTGTAGTTTTGGGAAGCCTTGGAAAAACAGCATAATGTTTAAGTATGTGGAAATATAGTTTAGAGGAGATCTCACTCTCAAATCATGACATAGGAATGACTGACACATCTCCAATGAGATATATTGGTCCTTCAAATTCTTATCCCAGTTGGTCATTATTAGCACAAGTATTAATTTGTGGCAAGCTGCATTTTTATAGCTTTATTTTCATGAGCTGGTTGCCGTGACTAGCATGTCTTATTAATTTAATCAGTAACCTCAAATAAACTTGTTATATCATGCTTTACCTTGGCCTAGTATCGGGCATGAAGCTGCTAAGCAGCTGTGGATAATCTAATGTCTCAGAAATGGTCAAGTCAGTTGTTACAGCCAGTTATAACTCTAGAAAAAAATTAATTGTGTTGAAAGGAGAGACTTCGGGCCCCACTAATGAGAGCTACTTTAATCATGATTGGTTTAGAGAGGAGCAGGAAAAGCTGAATGTGTGGGTGGCATACCTGAACCTTGAAAACCTGTACGGGACAGAGGAGGATGTCATGTCTGTCTTCCAGAGGGGGCTGCAGCAGTGTGAAGCCATCAAAGTCTTCCAGCAGCTTGTCAGTATATTCATTAGGACTAACAAAATGGAGGTATGTATGTGGTTTGGACACCAGAGTTTTGCTGTGTAGGGTCAAGTGTTTTTTTAGTAGTAGATGAATGGAGTGCACTGTGAATACAATAAAACTCACAGAAGTTGACATACAAAGAATCAGAGAAATCAACTCATGTTACATGCAATTTATTGAATTGCCAGTGTTTTTAGTGACCTTTAGCTGTTGATTAATACATGTGTGGTTATAGAATGATATGATCTTTGGATTAGGCAGAACCACAAGTTGTGACAAGTCAAGTAATATATTCACAGGTTGAGACACATCCTACGTCAGCTCTGGAGACATCCTCTCCTGAAGATGTGATCCAAGTTGACATTGATATAGCTGCACTGTTTCCTATGCATTTCTCATAAGAAATAAGATAAGCCAAAATTGGGACTTTTTGATTGTGCTTGAGAGGGATGTCATTCGATTTTCTTCAAGTTTGTAATGTGGGGTTTGTCATGTCTCAAATTTCATCAAGAAAGAGTATGAAATCATTTTTTGTCTGTTGAGATTATATGCTTCTAACATGATGATTTTGCTCTGAATCACTTGTAGCAAGCAGAGCAGCTGTACGAATCCATGATCAAGCGATTCAAGTTCAACCCTGATGTCTGGACTGGGTTCGGTACTTTCCTGATGAAGAATGGTCGTCATGAACAGGCCAGGCGTCTCATGCAGAGGAGCTTTAAGAGTCTTGTCCAGAAAGATCGTAAGAAAAAAGAAAAATAGTTATTTACGTCTTTCTTTTTCCTTTTTTTTTTTTTTTTTTGGTTATTGTTTATTCCACATTTGATTGTCTGTTTCTAGATCAGGATTCTGTTGATGATGCAGAACTGATATTGAGTTTTAAGTTTAATGATATGATGCTCCAGCCCTACAGGTGTCACATCCCCTATGAGGGAGCTGTTGATTTTGCTTTCTGTATTTTTTGAGCGAGGTCATTTCTTTGATGATACTTTAGAGATGCAAAATCACTGGTGAATCTGGCTAAATGTGGAACTGAATACTTTGTTATGTAGGAGATGTTGTAATGCATAAATGTTTTTCTTCATATAGAGCAGGGCTGTTGGACTTGCAGGATTAGCAACGGTCTTTATTTTTTTAATGCATAAACTATCCAGTCATGAATTATGTAGCCGAATACTGTTCTTGAAATGATTTTCTTGGTTTGGGGGTTTAAAATATTACTTTGGATAAATTTACCTAATAGTAATAGCGATTGTTACTGACATTTTCATGCCTTTAGAGATTACAGGTTCGAATCAATTCAGTATACAGTTCAAGGTGTCATTCATTTCTAATAATGCAACAAGTACATTAGATGTGGTGTTTGTTATTACTGCAGTCCGTCAAGAATTCTCTTTCATTCACTGTGCTGTCTTTGGTGGGGAACCAATTATTTCAGACATTGGCGTCATTGTAAAGTTTGCGCAGCTGGAATACCGCCACGCTGAGCCAGAGAGGGGAAAGACGATGTTTGAAAATGTCTTGAGCAACTACCCAAAGAGGACAGACATCTGGTCAATCTACCTGGACATGACCATTAGGCAGGGAGATGTAGAGCCTTGCAGGTAAGGTCACTATTATTCTTGTAATTGTTGTTGTTATTATTATTACCTCCGCCAAGGTAGGAGGTTATGTTTTCGTTACCGTTGGTTTGTTTGTTAGTTCGTTAGTTAGTTAGTTTGTCTGTGTGCAAAATAACTCAAAAAGTAGTGAACGGATTGGGATGAAACTTGCAGGAAAGGTTGAGAATGACACAATTAACAAATGATTAACTTTTTTTAGTGATCCGAGAATTTTTGGGGAATTTATGAAGGATTTTTGATATTTTGGCAGATAGAGTCAATGAACTTGGAAGTTCAGGCTGTGCGTATTTGAAGTTTGCATGCGCGCACTAAAGCGCATGCTCTAGTTTCTGCTAGGGCGAGGTGCGCAGCTGTGCAGCTGAGGGTTTATGATGTAACAAAGGTTTCTATATTGGGAAATCGGGCGGCTTTCAGCACACAATGCAGTACGTATGGGTGGAAAATACTGATCTCTGTGGAAGAACAAGATCAGTGCGGGTGGAAATGGGCTGCATGCTTGGCGGAGGTCTGCACTTTCAGAGTGCTTCTCTAGTTACTGTTGTTATTATTGTTAGTATTATTATTGTTGTTGTTACTGTTTTAGTTCGATCTAGTTATCAGTGTGATAGTACAGTGTTGTTGCTCCATTTTACTTTTCCTTTTTCCTTGCTCAACAGCTTCTATTCCTGTTTCTTTTGCTGTCGTCAGCATAAAAATTTAGAAGAACAAACTTTAATATATTTTGAAAGACTTTTTAATGAAACCATTAAGCTTTTTCTGCTTGTTTGCAGTGCTGCAGTGGCGTATCTAGGGGGGGGGGGGGGGGCAAGGGGGGCACGTGCCCCGGGCGCCACTCCTTGGGGGCGCAAAAAACGAAAAAAAAAGCGAAGAAAAGAAGAAAAAAAAAAACGAAGAAGAAGAAGAAGAAGAAGAAGAAAAAAAAAAACTCGCCCGGAAAGGGGGGGGCAGAAAACCAAATCAAACAAGATAAAAACAAAACATGATGATGACGCGGACAAAATGACAATGTTTATTGTGTTCACACAAGAATTCCATGTTCCGTAAGCTGAAATACAAAAATTTTCGGCGCGCTCGCTGCGCTCGCTCGCCAAATATATATAAAAAAGAAGGTAAGAACAAAACTTGATGATGACGCGGACAAAATGACAATGTCTATTGTGTTCACACATGTCATTTAATATTTAGCAGGCAAAATGTTTCACTGAGCAGCGGCTGCAATTTCTTTCGTTCTGAAACGATCACCAATTGGATCAAAAGGCGCCAACGGTTTCGAACATACGGGGGGGGGGGGGGGGGGGGCGCAAAAAAAACCCCAAATCAAACAAGATAAGAACAAAACGCAATGATGACGCGGAAATATACAAATTTCGGCTCACTCGCTCATACTAATTTAGAGTATTTTTTCAAGTCCTCAGTTTGGTGGTATAAATCGTTATCTATAAGGCCGTCACTATATCTTCGTTAGAATTGTAAGATTTAATAGCAAAAAATGACAAGAGTTCCATGTTTAGTAAGCTGAAATATAAAAATTTTCGGCTCGCTCGCTGCGCTCACTCGCCAAAATTTATCAAAAAAAGGAAGAAGAAGATAAGAACAAAACGTGACGACGCGGACAAAATGACAACGTCTATTGTGTTCGCACATGTCATTTAATATTTAGCAGGCAAAATGTTTCACTGAGCAGCGGCTGCAATTTCTTTTGTTCTGAAGGCGATCGCCGATTGGATCAAAAGAGGACGCCAACGGTTTCGAACATACGGGGGGGGGGGAGGCGCAAAAAAAATCAAAAAAGATAAGAACAAAACGTAATGATGACGCGGAAATATACAAATTTCGGCTTCAGTTTGTTGGTATAAATCGTTATCTATAAGGTCGTCACTATATCTTGATTAGAATTGTAAGATTTAATAAGCAAAAAATGACAAAAATTCCATATTTTGTAAGCTGAAACACAAAAATTTTCAGCTCGCTCGCTGCGCTCGCTCGCCAAAATTTATATATATTATTTTTAAAAAAGAGAGATAAGAACAAAACGTGATGATGACGCAGAAATATACAAATTTCGGCTCACTCGCGCGCACTAATTTAGAGTATTTTTTAAAAGTCCTCACTTTGTTGGTATAAATTGTTATCTATAAGGCCGTCACTATATCTTGATTAGAATTGTAAGATTTAATAAGCAAAAAATGACAAGAATTCCATGTTTTGTAAGCTGAAATACAAAAATTTTCGGCTCGCTCGCTGCGCTCGCTCGCCAAAACTTATATATATATATATATATATATATATATATATAAAAGAGAGATAAGAACAAAACGTGATGATGACGCAGAAATATACAAATTTCGGCTCACTCGCGCGCACTAGTTTAGAGTATTTTTTTAAAGTCCTCAGTTTGTTGGTATAAATCGTTATCTATAAGGCCGTCACTATATCTTGATTAGAATTGTAAGATTGGCAAGAATTCCATGTTTTGTAAGCTGAAATACAAAAATTTTTGGCTCGCTCGCTGCGTTCGCTCGCCAAAGTTTATCAAAATTCGCTACATTTAAATCACCCTCAAAAGACCCCTTTTAAGTGCTTGAAAAAAAGCATATCATGTAGACTTTGTTTAAAGTCCCTACCGGGATGGGGTTGGGGTTGAACACTTTTTCAGAAATTAGGGGCGCAATTTTCGCGCTTGCCCCGGGCGCCGTTTCCCCTAGATACGCCACTGCAGTGCTGTGTTAAAGAAACTCAGAGGTCTTGTCTAATTTTTACAAATTTACATGCTGTCTTAAGTAGCCTCCTTAGGCTACACATAATTCTTCAAGATTTTCAATTAACTACAGTTCCTGTAAGAAATAGGAAACACAAGTCAGGTTACTTATTATGCTTTGTTTTTTGTGTCCAATGACAGACATCTGTTTGAGCGGGGTGATCCACCTCAACCTGTCGGCCAAGAAGATCAAATTTTTCTTCAAGCGCTACCTCGATTTTGAGAAGAAATACGGCAGTGAGACCAGCATGAACGCTGTCAAGCAGAAGGCAGTGGAATACGTAGAGTCCAAGACAGCAGTCATGGGCAGTGACTTATAGCATAGAGAATGTTGACTGCTGTGGGGACCGATATTCAAGCTATAGCCCACTCTCATTTTAGAGCAGCACAGTGAATGCACTGTGATGCAGTCTGTAATGTAGTTATCTGAGCAACTGATCAAATAAAAATGTGAAATAATGGATATGTTTCATGGTTGGCATAGTCACGATGAGAAATGTTGGCAACCTTGTAGTTAATGTTATTGACAGTCGTCACATTGACATCTGAAAATCATCCTGGTAGATAATCAAGGGTTAGATTACAACATGGGTCTGAAGTCGTTACCACACTGGGTGATTTCAAGTTTGGTGTTTTTTATAATGCTAGTGTGAGTGCTAGTGCTATCTCAGCACTAGCACTGGCAATAAAACCGAACTTGAAATCAGTCGGTGTTGGGAGGTTGACCTCAAAATTATGATGAGTTCTGGTTGCTGGTGCTGGGCCAGGTGTTGAATGTTGTCTGCTGAACCGTTAGCAATTTCCATGGGGTTTTTTTTTTCATTGGCTAACACTAGCCTCTAGGGATTATCATCTTTGTCATTTCAAATTCGGTGCTGGTGTTAGCATTGCCATGCGAGACCCACACTCACTTCCATAATAGATGCACGTTTTACATTCAAAGTCTATATGTGACCCTGCACCTCAAAACAAACAAAAAGTCGCCAGACATGAATTTTTAGTTAAGACCATATTCTGAAAGAGCATACTTTAAGCTTTTAAATGATGTATAACTCAAATCAAATGGACTCTCCTAACCTATCTAAATATTGGAAAGAAAGCACAAACTCAGGAAAAGTGTGAACTGAGAAAAGAGGCTCTGAAGTACAGTGTATTTTCAAGCACTTAATCTTTACCAAACCGTACTGGCTGTGCGATGAATGGGACAAAAAACAGGAAGTAAACCATCAGAGTAACAACAATGAAGGGATTATCAGATTAAACTGAAATTAAGCATGCCTCATTAACACATTCTGTTCATAATTAATGCCAACTTTCAAAGCAGTAGCACAATCTTTTCAAAAGTTATTAGAGTTGAAAGTGAAGAGTGTGGACAGGGTTTTTCAGACATGAAAAAGGGATTCTAAAGACACACCTAATCACACTATTCTACCAAAAATGTTCGAGATAAACTGCTAAAAAAGCACACTTTCCTGCCCGTTTTATGATACCAAATTTTAGCATAATGTTAAAGAAAACCCGCTCTTTCAGAAAATATGAAAAAGTCAAGTTCAGCTAGGTTGACCCATTTCACTTAATTTCAGTCCTCACGCAAAATCAGTGTGTGTGACTTAATGTTCGTTTTGAGGTGCACGGTCACATATGCTAATGCAATGGTGGCCCACGTACATATAACGTACATGAATACTCTAGACCTGGCTACATAAATCTGAGCCTGGGAGCAAAATTAAATTGTTGTACTGCAAAAAAAGCATGGCTGCATCTGTTAGTATTTGACTGTAATCATGTGCGTTCACATTTTATCGCGGTGCTGTGATTCCAACACCTAGTGCTGGGGATCGATAATTTTGATCAGTAACGTTGCATTTATCTGACTGTCGGTGTTGGAGCTCGATTCAAGGCACTTGGATGGGAGCTAGCACTAGCACCGAATTTGAAATCACCCACTGTATGGTCAAAGTCTCTGTCATGTGTGTAATGCTGAGTGATAGTCGGAAGAGACCAACAAGGGATATATTTTAGCACCATCTGCTGGCCAGGGGTAGAATTGCTGAAAAGGTATGGTGGGCATTGTTGTTTTCACTTTTAATGATGGCTATTGATGTAGGGTTTAGCTTGGGTACCAATACCAGTATCTCAAGTGTGATACAAGATGGATTCAGTGGTAGATATAACTATAAGTTCAGCTCAAGCTACTTTGAGCAACCACTGATAGCAGGGAAAATATTTGTTATGTGCATTTCTGCAGTTACATAAGATGTCTGTCTCTTAATAAAATGATCCTATAAACTCCTAAAGAGAGGCAAGGTTACTGGAGGAGAATTTTGTGACAACTCACTCATTGACTCCTGGAGCTTTGCTTTCAATAACTGGAATTTACAGAAGAAAAGATATTAGCATTCTCCATCATGCAGAATATCCTAAACTCAAAGTTACACAAAAACCTTATACTCCTGATACCTATGTAAGTATGCTTTATGATAATATTATATTAGTGTACATTTTGTAATATTTGTCAAGTGAAGCCATGTCTACCAACCCAAATTTCTGAAGAAACTGTAAAATGCCATTTACACAATGGAACCTCATGGCCAGAAAGACCTTTGGACCATGATTATTACCATTTAATATGAGGTTTCTTGTTATGTCAGGGTAAACAAAAACAACAATGACAACAACATACAGAGTTGGAAGCTGCAAAGGGATTTTGTTATTACAGGCTTTTGTAATATCAGACGGTTACACTATGGTGCTTTTTGTTCCACTGAATTTGTACAGTGTATTACTGCAGGCTTCCAATTGAATGCAGATTGTGATTGATTGATATTCTTGTTATTATGTATGAAAGAACCATGTCAGAAAACATTTTGCCAAGAAATTTTATTGAATTGTGATTAAAAATATCATCATGCTTGTATCTACATTTTTTTCTCTAGGTCAAAACTCTTCATATATTTCTCAATTTATTGCCAGACAACTCTTGGTGGTCTATGTCTTGTGATGGGTTGTATCAAGGTACATATGGTGTATGATTGGATATTGCTTGAATGGTGTGTAAGGTTGATAAGGATCAATAGTCCCTTCATTCCTATGCATCAAGTTCTATGCATATGAATGTGATTAAGTAAATATCTTATGAAACAGTTCATGTACAGTTAAGGGCATTATTTATCATTTGCAGATGAAACAAAATCCAGCATTAGTGTGTCAAAATAGTTCTAAATTGTGAGTTAGGGATAGAAACAACAATGTAAAAATTTGAGTCAGTACAGTCAGTGTTAAGTATTGTTTAATATACAAAATGTAAACAATAGTTAGAATATGATAAAAATGTTTCTAGAGTAAACCATCTACAGTTATGGTTTAAAGAGAAAATAGTGATATCTGCTCATATTTTAGGATTTATTGCAAAATTTTGCATGGTAGGATGTTTTGTGATACAACTGATCTACACATATGCATCAAATATATTACCCTGAACATTTTTATAATCACTGCTCCTAATGGTAAACAGGACCTTTAAAGCAAGCCTCATATATTTGCTTCTTTCTCAGACTGGTATTGACAGAGAGGGCTTGACACTTTCTTCCTCCCCACCCCCTTTGTATCTTTCCATCTGGAAAAAACGAAAGCATATTTAAAAGCATGCATGTATCTCCTATGACACACATTAAATAGCAGAAATACAGGGTGATCTCTTGCGATGACAGTGTATTTATGGTGGTTTTGTTGTTTTGTTTTTTTTTGCTACTTGTGGAGAATGTTATATAACAACAACAAATCAAACAGTACTGAAAGCTAGATTGTCATTGCATAAGTGTACCAGTTCCTTTCATTTAAATGATACACATCTATATGTATATTTTTCTTCAATATTTTTTGCTATCAAACACTTGTTTACTGTCCGTAGGCAGTTTTGGGATGTGTGCGTACATGCTAGCTTACGTTCTCACTTTCTAAATGCAAAACACTGGACATCCTTGGTTAGTAATAATTTTTGACATGTAGCAGTTTTTTCTTTTCTTTTAGTGGATTCTATTACAGAAAGTTTTTTTTTTTTTTTTACCGCAGGCATTGAATGGAAAGGTTTGTGATGGCTGTGAACCTTGTGTGTGTGTGTGTGTGTGTGTGTGAGTGTGTGTATCAAATAAATGAGGAATAGAACCCAACACCAGTCGTGGAAAAGAGGAAACAAAAACAAAAACAAAGATACAGTTTACAATCTCAAGTGATACAAAAAAGAAAAAGAAAAGGGTGCTTAATCATCAGAGCAGTAAAAATTCGGTGGACAATCATACTTTTACTTAAATTGAACTGGCATGATGTTTATTCTACCGATATTTGGATATTCTTACTCATTGTTGTTAAGAATTTTTTGTTTTTTTTGGAACAACCGAAAATAGTGTGTTGCCTCCCACCATTCTACCACTACCACATTCAGCGGCCCCTGCACTGTATTCTTTGAAATTACATAAGGAGTGCTTATAAAATGCTAGGATGCTAATACCATTCATTGCACTGGGTACAAGGAACCTATCGAGCATGCAATACAATGACTACGCCATGTTTCACCCCCCCCCCCCCCCAAAAAAAAAAAAAAAACAACAAAAAAAAAACACCAAAAAACAAGAGAAACTTTGTTTTATAAGCTGCGAACTACTGACAAAAGCTAAGTGTTCCTTGCGGCTGAGGGAAAAGAGAGATACCGTCAAATACATACAAACAGCAACGGATTGAAAAATTGCCCTTCATTGACGTGAATTAACATCGATTATTCAGTGTTTTGAGAAGTAGCCATGATGAAAAATCCTGGGCCATACATACAAGGATGGGATTCGAACCCAAGACCTCCTGATTGCTAGACAGGCGCCATATCTACGAGACTATATACCGAGCTTTCGCCCGATAGCCAGTGACGGTTATATTCCGAGTTCTAATGCAAAGACTGCTTTCGACGAACACGGCGCCTTTTGTCATTCCCATCACACACTGGTTGAATTTGTTTCTTCTTTTGTTCGCTTGTTTGTCCACTTCCCGGGACTCGGAGCTTGCGATTGCAGTTTGCGCATTAGCGGGGTGTCTTGCCCAAATGCCCCATGTGAAAACCAACTGATCACCAAAAGGAGACATAACATAGAACTCTCTCTGTCATTATATGCAGAGTACATACCGCCCCGTGCAGAGGATTGCGGTGTTCACAAATAGTGCTGGTAAAGACGAAACGATTAAATCTATACTAAATCCACAGGCGACTGTACTTCATTGAAACATTAGATGACAGTGGTGTTTTTGAAGCGTTGGTCCTGAAAGGTTTAAATGAACCCTGAAAATACATGTTATACTGTAAGAAACCTTACCTTTTCATTTGTCGAGTGTTTATTTGCGTTTCAGGATCTTCTTAAGACGTGTTCAGACTTTAAATTCAACCATACCCTCCGTCCCATGTTACATGTGTACTTTATTCTTTAATTCGTATTCATGCAATGTGTTTATACCACCTGGGAAGGAAAAGTTCGTGACGTGATATGACCAAAGGGATTCTAGACATGAAGTCATAATACTCTTCCCTTTGAAAGACAATTGTCGGGCGACAATATTCATGTCTGATTTTATAATGACCTGCCACTCTTTAAGGAAGATATCTCTTTATCATGGTAATTACATTCGCCATCCCTACTTCTAAAAGATGAGCGCTACATACAATAACGGTAAAGATCCGGGGATGCGCGAATGGGGATTGCGCAAAGATTGATGAAATGAAAAATGGAAATAGTCGACTGGATATGTCCGGACACTAGTCTCACACACAAGAACTTCTTGAAGATTGTGCCATGTCAGTTTTATTTACCGAAATTAATCGGAAAAGTGCTCAGATCGGCTTTCCAGGAGAGTATAGTATCAAACACTTTCACAACATGCGTGCAGGTATCTCAAAGTTAAGTTTTTGCACATATTTCTGGAATGGATTGACTTCTGTTTTATGTGTTTTATCATCAGGGCAATTTCATTTCATAAACAAGCAAAATATACCCGACATTACTATGTTTTCGTTCACATGAATGAATTTTCAGATTGCCCAGAAAGATGGCGGCATAGAAACACAGAGGACAAACGCACAAATTCACTTGTGGACGAGAATTCTATTGTGCATCCCTAATACTTATAGCTTTTTCAGTGATTATAGCCAATACGAATTCCGTCTGGAACCTCCTTGGTATGACACGTATTGATGATAATTATGTTGAGATTGTGATACCTAATGAAAGGTAACTAGAGACATGGGGGACAGCAGTTTGAAATCAGTTATATATCAACAGAGACAGCTTAAAACGGCAGCAGTGAGTACAAATTAATTTTTAATCAGTTTGATACGTTAAAAGACCTTTACATGGATTTTCGCACTGAATTACCCTTCATATGCGAATTCGACATGCAGTGGAAAGTAATAAAATGTTAATGAGATTCAATCACACTGATGTTGAACACTTCTTTCTACGCAATCATTCACATCACACGAGTACTGTTCACGGATATATGCAGTCATGTAGCTTATTTGAATTTTTGCCATCCTGATTACATGTGCTGAGCATGTATGCAAAACGTATATCGCTGAAAGACTTATTTAGTCCTGAGGGTTATGCCATGAGTTTTAGTGCAATTAATTGCAACGCCATCATAGATCCACTAAAATATTTATTTCCCATTCAGCCTTAAAAGCAAATAATACAACAAAAAATAATTGAGATTTGAATCAATCTATACGGTTGACAGGTCGCATGCGTTTATGTAATTATATAAACAAATCTATTTCACGGACACAACATAAGATAACTTTAGTTGATTAGGTAGTAGAAAAGGAAAGGAAAGGCAGTCTAATGATAAAGAAAAACTGTAATACTAGTAGATGCAAAGGGGGATGAACTTACGAACATTTGAAAGCGACAATACATGTTTGAACAATGCACCCTTAGGCCCGTATTCTACTGTAGACCAAGGTTTAAACCCATTTTAGACTCACCTATGGTTTAGCTAGACCCGAGGTTTAATTTTGTATTCTGCTAGCGAGGTTTAGTTAAACCCAAGTCTATTTCGGGTTTAAATTAAACCCGAAATAGTCTTGGATCAAGCCACCATGGTGCCCTCTAAGGAAGAAGAAATTCTCCCTCTCTGAGTACTTTTCTCTCCGCAAATCCACTTAAATTTATTATTGGCAGTGTATCAGCCACACGAGCGTGAATTTCTTGGATTTTGAATAGTTTTTACGGGTATTTATGTCGAATAAGGGCATGCTGTATTTTTGCTTGCGACGACTCGTGAAGCACTGTACATTACTGTACAGTTTGTGTACGTGTGCGACGCACATCACAGGATACATGGTAAGCGTACTAGTATATAGCGTAGCGCTATTTATATTCCTGGCCTGGCTAGCTAGCTTTGAATGGTCAGTAGTACCAGCAGAGCCGCCGCGCCGGCCGGCGGCACGGTTGCTGTGTGCGCTGGATGGGACATGGCTTTTTATGTCGATTGAATCGTGAGTTCGGAATGGATTGGCGATTGATCAAACCAGGACTTTGAGGTAGGAAATTGAATAAAAGCTTTTCTCTTAAGATTGTCAGTTTATAAAAATGGAAACCATTCTAAAATGTAGAAATAGATAGCAATATCTAGGCCTATATCAACCCTGTCTCGATATACATACCGTACTACACTAACCTTAAACTTTTAATAGATCTAACGTTAGTCCTAACGTTATAATAATGTACTCTAGCTATTCGAATAGGTTCTACTAACGTTAGTAGGACCCTACTCCTAGTCCTAACGTTAGTCCTACGATCTAGGTTCTCACTGTTTATTATAGTCTATCTATGCCAAATCGACCTCGGCCATCAGGCTCGTTACACTCTAGTCCTACATTGAGTTCTTGGTCTAGTCTTCAGGTTATTTTCATCGTAAAGTTTAGACTAACTACAGGTAGTAGTATTTCTAACATATACATTGTAGATCTCGAGTCTCTTCTACGGTGTATAAGTGTACAAGTACTAGATCTAGTACGTAGTAGGCGTATCTCGTGTGTACACGCGTGTGGCCAGCAAGCTAGCTGCTGTACGTATCCAGCCAGCCACTCGTTTTGTGCCATTGGCATTGATCTGTGTGCTGGTACCCTTACCAGTCATCGTTAGACTCGATTTAAACTCGAAATAAACCTCCTCCTGGGTAGGTTTAATTTAAACCCAATTTAGACCACAGCTGGACTTAGTAGAATACAAATTAAACCTGGGTTTAAACCTGGGTCTAAACTGGTGGTTTAAACCCAGGTTTAAACCCCAAAAACCCACTTTAGACCCAGGCGTGGGTTTAAACTCGGGTCTAAGTTTTTAGCAGAATACGGGCCCATGTGTTCAAAACGTAGACACGAGTGTCACTTTACGCAAAACGCCTTCAGTGTTCACAAACATTGTGTAGGCCTATCATGTGAGAGAGTTAAAATGCAGTCGTTACTCAGTTCAGTATCCCATTGAATCAGTAACAACGCCTAATATACATCTTTTGATTGTTTGAGTGAATTGAGTCACTCATATTCAATGATCCGTTAATGTATTAACTTATTTCTCATTCTTTCGATTCATAAGTTCGACTTGTTTAAGGTTGGCCTAACACACTGATGGACACAAACATAAAAGCACACACCTACGCAGACACACAATTTTTATACAGTATACATTTTTGTTAATGGATGTAGGAGGTATATAGTTGTTGTTTTTTTCTATCTCTCTACTTATACTCTACATTGTGATAAAATCTTTAGTGTATAGTACGTGAGACAAAATGACATAGTGTAATTTTACATTCAATTATTTATCTTTTGATCATTTCCTCATTTTCAAGCAGGATAAAACTGATACATTATTTTGTGATTTGCACAACGTGAGGTATATAAATCATGTTTAATACAATATTTTTCATTTCAGTTTTATGATACAAAGAAAAGACATCTAGACAATAACATTGGCTCTCCTGCCACCGCCCAATAGTTACATACATTGTACTTCTGTTACTAAGTATTATCTTCGTTCTGAGTGTACTCGCATCAGGGAGGTGGAAAGAGAACCACCTCCCTGACCGTATCATTCCTATGTGCGTAATGCGTCTGCTTTTTAGTCAGAGTATTAAAGAGAATATCCACCCCAAAAATAAATAAACTCCAAAAGAAAGGGAAAAATCCGTATAAGAACGTTCCAAACGTGACAGAAACTGGATGAGAAATAAGGGAGATATGCCATTTTGAAATTTCAGATATTTTCGGAAAACATTTCTTGACCAGTCCTTATGAATATTCAAATGAGCGAGTTGATGATGTCATGCCCTCACACTTTTTCATGTATGTTATATATAGAATTCTGAAAATTGTTATTTTCAGCTTATGCAGGTAAAAGCATATTCTCTTACCAAAATATATAAGAGGTAACATTTGTTCTTTTTTTATTATCATTTGGGTCGTTTTAAGGCAAGTTTTATATCTATACAGCTGACGTGTGAGATTTTGTCATTTCTGTATATGAAATGAATAAGAAATTGTGAGAGCATGATAATCAACTTGCTGATTTGAATATTCATAAGGACTGGTGAAGAAGTGTTTTAAAAAATTAAATTTTAGAACGTCATGACTTCCTTATTTCTTATCCTATTTTGATCATTTTTGCACGGTTCTGTGGGTTTTTTTTTTCTCTATCTTATGACATTTATAAAATTTTGAATTGATTTTTTTTTTCTTTAATCGTGAGAGGGTCTACAGAGAATGGCGTCGATTGGAGGACACTGTCGAGAAGGCTCAGTTGCTCTCGAAGGCTGGGTTGGTGTACTGCTCTGTCTCTTCCTCGCTCTTCTCTTTCCGCTTCTCTTTCATCTCCTCTGGGGCATACACCTCCTTCATCTTCTCATCCTTGATCGTCTTCTTCTCGTCATCGCCCTCATCGCCGTCGTCCTTCTTGAAGAATTTCTTGTAGGGCAGGTAGATGGCCGCGATAGCGATGCCCTCGAAGAGCGTCATGAGAAAGATGAGGAATGGGACGCGGGCCGCCAACTCGGCCTCGGGATGTGGGTAGAAGAGCGAGATGATGCTCGTAGCCATCAGCGCGTTTTGCACACCTTCACAGCAACACAAGGATGCAATCATTCAGGACAAAATGACATTTTTGCTGTTTAGTGTGTTTTGTCATAACTATGCGATAAGGGAGGAACCAGAAAGTGTGATGAACGACCAGATAAATTTTACTGATCCTTTAATTTCGAGTATGAGTAGACTTGATAACTTGTGCCCGCTATTCCGTAACTATTTGTTTTATTCGCCCAGTCGACAAAATGAGATATGGATGGAAACGGGTGACAAAAAGTCAAGAATTGGCACAAATCTGTCATGGTCTACACATTACGTATATTGTCATTTCGCTGCTTGAGAAGGATTTGCCTTACTTTCAGAGAGTACAAATACCTTTTGATTTCGCTTTGAACATATTATATATCTTATATTCCCTCTAAAATCCTGAGGCCGTATTGCCAAAAACTCTACTTGCCATTGGATTTAGTTTGACTCGTTTGTGGATATCGAATATTATTAAAGATCTAATCAAAATTTCAATTCACACAGATAATACTATGTGCAAGAAACTTGGCTTTCGAGAAACCGCATTCATACAAAGAAATGATATGTATAGTAACGTACGTCCTGCACATGAGGAAAGAAAACACACAAATTCTCTCTCAAGTACTTTCACTAATTCGGATAAAAAGTGAATTTACATCAAATTGTTTAGTTCGTCGCTTCGTGACACTACTGAAGTAAAGCCCGTCCCTGTCAAACTCACCTGTTTCCAAGGAGATGGTGACGATGGCGGCATTTGGCTTGATGCACGTGATCTTGGAAATGACGCTCCCACAAAAGGCGCCGCAGAGAGGCAGAAGGAATGCAGCCACGTAGACGTTCCAGGGAGCAGCGAAAATGTAGAGCTGGAAGGGAAGACTGGTTGCCAGGGTGATGGCTAGAACAATGGTGGACACTGGTTTCAGAAGTTTCATGGCCTTGTCCTTGATCGAGGGCCACTTATATCTGATGATGATGATGATTATAATGAAACAGCATTTATATAGCGCTATATAGTTATCTGTGGAAATATTCAAAGGCGCCCGGCTTCCACAATGCGTCACACAGCATACACAAAGTGAAATACACATTCGAACGAGTAGTATATTTTGTTTTATTCGTTTGGTTGTTTTTTTTAAGAAAACCCCCCAATTACTGGCAGTAACAATAACTTATGGGAGTTTTCTCAGTAACAACCCAAATACTCTTCTGGTAAATCAGTTGTATTCATTGTAAAACGATTAATTTCAACTATGCGGTTTTTGTAATGCTTCTTTTGAGCAAAGGAATTGAATGATGACAGTGATTTTTTTTTATTTCACCCGAGTTTCATTCATGTGTCTATAATGTGATCTAAAGAATTGTACATGAAAAGTTTAAAACATAAATGATTATTTTGGTGATACCACAGAGAAAGGACTCCACAAAGCAGTTTGCAGACAGGGACTAACGTGGCAACATACCAGGAAAGGGGATAGGTTTAAGTATTACATTTTACATTTACAATATGATTTTGAAATGTATACTTTGTATCATCATTATCTTTCGTTGGTTGGAAATATAGTGAATCGAGTTGAAATGAACTGAACTGTTTATAATTATTTTACTATTATAAATACATTTCCTAATTGGGAGCAGGTGGCAAAATCAAAACCGATAGCTGAAGCTCCTATTATCTGAAAACAAGACAACAGAATTTCGGCCCTTTCAGTTTATATTAAAGCAATATGATAAATTGATTTTTGTGTGCGAGATCAGGGGATTGGTGAGACCATGACGATGTCACAACATTTACTTTGTATAAAAATGTGTCTGACTTATGAATTGTATTTGCTTTGAAAACTTGAAAATATGAAACTTTTCGATGTTATTTTGTTCTCAAACTCTCGTTTCAGTATTCGCTGTTCTGTTTATACGCATTTTATTAAGACATTAAAGTCAGTATAGAGTGTATTTTGTGGAACCTTTTGGTTGTTGTTGTGTTTCTTTTATTTCCTTTCTTTATCAGGGGTCAAGAGACATCAATTCTCTGAGAATGGAACGAGCACTCAATGCCTCAATCTCTGGGATAAACAAGCTTTACGCCGGTTCATCGTGCTGGGTCGTGGTGGGACATTTATCTGCTTATTGTGTATTGCGTGCAAAGATATAGGTCGAAACAGTGTTGGCGTTCGAAGTTTGAATCAGTGTAGCCATTGATCTGTAGTCTCACTGCTAGTATAATATCACCTGAGGCTGGTTATGGCAAGAGACGCAATTATTTTTAAGAGGTATACGCAAAAACAAACACATAATACAGTAACCATAATAGACTAAAAGAAGACAGGAAAGAAATAATACCATGCATGAAAATCATTATAGGCCTACCTTTGCGAAACTGTACCAGTCGCAGCCTTACGTGGAGTTTTAGATTATGGGATGACGTCACTGCCTTTCAAGGTTTCCATTGATAACGTTTGGATATTAACAACTAAACATCAACACTTCAGCATGTCACAGGTTGAATTGCCAAAATTCATGAAAAAACTGGCACATGGATACGCCAGAGACTGTAACCATGGTAACCACCTACCGGATGATCATGCCGAGACCAATGGGAATGATGAGGATGATAAGTTGGATGGCGATCTCGACGAAGGGTGTGTCCAGCGACTCGTTGTCGTCGGTCAATCGTGTAGTGTAGATAAAGAGGTTGAGGGGCATCATGCCCATGGCCAGGACATTAGAACAGAAGGTCATCGTCAGACTAAGTACGTAGTCCGCATCGAGAATCACGCTAAGTGTGTTGCTCAAGTACCCACCTGAGAAGAAAAACGAAGACATTAACAAAAGTGGAATATATAAATACAGTATGATATATAAAATATCAGCAAGGACCAATCAACACCCCTCTCAGCACCCCAGCCATATCTAAACTTTACTTGCCTTTCGTGAGTGACAAATCAGTTCTGATTCGTCAACATGGCTTTCTCGACGGTTTTCATGCCTTCAAGCTTTGCCTTTATAACATCCTAGTGACTTCTTTTAGTAACCATTCACTTTAATCGAAAATAACAACGTGATGCACGTTTAGAGTGGCATGTTAAAAAAATGATTTCTTAGTATGTTTTTCACTACATTGTGACAAAAAAAAGAACAAATAGAATTTTAAAAAATGAATAACGACTGTAAGAGTGTCATGTCTTATCAGTCACTGTAAAGGCAGCATCTTATTTTGAAGAAAAAAAAATCAAATCAAAACTTTGTTTTCATTTTCCGAAAAAAAAATCGTTAATGGTGAATATACATTTCACTCTTTACGTACCAAAAACGAAGAATGTGGATACTTTGTTAAATGAACACAGTATACATTAGCGAAACATTGCAATAGCAATAGATAATAACTCATTAAGCGAACAATACGTAATGTACTTGAATAGAAGGGACCTATAAAAAGGCAATGCTTCTGAAGAAGGAAATCAGTACAGAAATATATAGGTTCGGAAGCCCACTGAAGAGACACGGAGTGTGACAACAGACACAAGAAGAACAACAACAAGAAAAACATGAGGCACGACAACACAACTACTTGAGACAAGACTAACATGACAGCAAGGCAACATACAGACAAGTAACTACGGCTGAGACAACGACCTGCACAAGTAGGATCTACTGAGAAATAATTGTACAACATGAAAAGTAATACATGGAAGGAATAGATTTGAAATCTTTATGCAGGAAGTTCTGAAAACATCGACCAGAATAAGTAATACGTAAGTAATACGTAATAAGTAATAAAACTGTTGATATTTGGGAAACATGATTACAATCGAAAATTGACGGAAGTTAATTAACATAATGCATATCCGAGTACATGATTGTCTTTATAATTTTTGAACAGCTAGAAGCAAACCATATATTTGTATGAGAACGTATGAGAAAAGTGCAAATGGTATAGAAACCTTTCCATCTCCATAATAACACTAGAGTCTGAATTTGGTGATTATTGCCTCCTGCTAAAATTACAGGATTACATAAGAGATCAGGAAATATCAAGCATGACAATATCGTAAGTACTCATTTTTTAGGAACATGAAATTTTGATCTCTTAATCACGTCTACCTTAAGCGAAATAGTCTGGCAAATAAAATCAAATGTACTTTTCAAGAAGGTTTATTGCCTACAATAATTCCAAGTAATTTGAAATGTGATACACTTTCTAAACAGTCTCTGTTCACAGCCTTATTTGGAGTGTTGGAACTGAAAAGTTTTGAAAACTTTTGACTCATGAATACCAACACAGGAATGTGACAGTTGTGTAGGTGTTATGACGAAGAGCAACAAGGAATTCAACAACAACAAAAATGGCCTACTGATGGTTATGTTTCTAAACATGGCGACGGGAGCAAAAATATTTGAAACCTGCATGGCTAACATCGAAATCATGTATAGTTCAAATGTATAATGTAATAGGAAAAGCCAGGTAAAGCCCTGCACCAAACTCCCTTTCCCTAAGCCATGTGTTGTTCTTTCACGAAATGCGATGAAACAAAAAAAAAATACTGTTTTTATTCCGTTACATGGGTTTCTAAACGATCTTCGTGACTTCAAACTTTGCTTGTATACAGCCCGTTGGCTTCTTTCATTCTCTTTAGATTTGTTAATTGTTGATTTGCATTCGTTGCATTCTGGCATAGATAAATCATTGTAAAACAAGGTTAATTTTATGCTATTGATACAGAAAAGAGTCATACAGGTATAAGGTAGATATTCAGACGACTGAAAAAAAAAAACTTCCGAAGGACCCAATATTTTGAATGATCTGGACAGATAAATAATTTAATCACCACCTCTTTACTCAGTTAAGAATAGAATCATTTTTCCCCTCTTAAGTCATATCGGGTGCAATTTTCTTTACCATGCTGGGCTTGCTATGTATGCACTTTGCATTTTCTCCATCGCATTGGTCTCATCCCCTTCTCGCAAATGATCACGCCGCTCTTTTGTAGGTTAATGTAACGGACAACCATTTTTTTTTCATATTGTTTTCTTTTTATTTCTTTGACTTAGGCATTTACCCACTTCATAATTTGCCACTCTGTACCACTGTTAATTTCACGTAAGAATTCGCTCTACATTAGTTTCTGGGAATGTACGTCATAAACAAGCATAGCTTCTGCGGAACTTCTTCATATTTCACATAAAACATTAAATTCTCTTATTTGTTGCATTCGACAATTCACTCATTCAATTTCATGTTATCTTTACGGTTACTCGTGAAATGTGGAACATGGAACAGAAAATTGTAATAAGTGAAAATGAGAATTACATAATGCATGATTTACGAGCTATCGTTGGCATGCGATGAAATATGTCCTTCCTCAGTTTTGTTCTTTGCTGTGCGATCTCTTTTTGAAACCCCGAAAAAAAAAAAATAAGAGTGGTTCGAACCAGGTGGTGTCATGCGTTATCAGTCACTGCAAGAGAATATCTTATTTTCAAACAGACTTTATGCACATCCTTATTTGGAGTGTATAGGCACACGTCTGTGCGCCATTGAAGAGTTTTGAAAACTACGCCTTACATTGTCAACATGCGTGTTTTGACGTATAGCACAGAGGTGAAAAAAAAGAGAAGTATATCTTTTGCATTGCTCAGATAACTGTTTATTAAAACAAGGCGGAATGCGCGCTCTGTCAATGGGACAAATACTGGCATGCGCCTAGAGATATGAGACAGGAGAAAGGTGGTGCATGAATTTTAAATGAATACGATTTAGAAAAGAAAATCAAAATATAGGCAATGACAAAGAGAGTTTCATGGCAATCAGAGAAGAAACGATAAACTTTGTTGAAATTCAAAGTTAAAAAGGAATTACGGAGAAAATATCAGTGCTGAAACACATCGTTCCACTGTGCCAATGTGACGTCACGTCCTGTTGACCTCCTATTTAAGACATACTCACTGACAAACGTTTTTCAACAATTTTCTCTGACTGCTGTGACAAATGGTGTGAAATGGATGAAATGTAGTCCTCTAGATACATAGTCCCAGAAGTATGAATCTCATGCATTTTTTTAAACCTAATGTCGTCAACGCAAATAGCTACCTTTAAATATATATATATATATATATATATATATATATATATATATATATATATTTATTTATTTATTTATTTATATCGTATTCCCTACGGATCGGCTCAACTCTCAAGTTGTCTTTCGCTCTCAAAACCATTTCCCATGAGATAGATCACGTCTCTGGTGCATGCTAGCCTTTGAGTTCCACAAAGATAATATTATACCAAATTGCTGTGGTTTTTTTCCTCCCTCGGTATATCCCTGTTCGTTTTATCTCTCTGGCTGTCCAAGGAGGTACTGCTCGCCTAGTACCACCTTGGGCTTTTCAACTTTGGCCGCAACTTTCATTCAGCTTCTTTAGTGAATTAATTTTCACTCATTTTCCAAGAGCGTTGAACATGTCCAAGCTCGCAGACTTCTATATAACAATCGAATACGACTGAGACGCTGCCAATCTACAATACTAATACAGTTTCACTATTAAGGCCTCCGGGGCACCAGACACTGGCATATGTGCATGTATTTTATGAATTTTCCACATTCTGTTCATGAGCAAACTAACTCCCAACATCCACAAACAAAACGAAGCACAGCAAAGTCGTAACTCGACAAATTTATATTCAGAATACTGATTTTCCCTGGTTAAGTCGCCATTAAATTTTGTATGGCACGTCGGTACCTTTCTTTGATTTGTCATAGAAATAGATAAAGAAAACCAGGCCTTCCTTCGGTCAGAGCCCCCCCCCCCCCCCCCCCATTTTTTCTCATTTTAATGCCAACTTATAACCCCCACATTGATATCAAAATCCAAGGTATGATATCCTGGCCATTTACGACAGAAAAAATATATGTCCCTTTTCTTCGTCCGATAAGTCTCTCCGCGTTTCAGACTCTTGACTTTTCACCCTGTGGTTCGATGTCTATCAGTTTCCATGCAACTATCTTTATCGTGTTATATGATAAAACCTTCTAAGTGCAAGGAAATGAGAAGGGACGGACGAGATGAGAGAGTGAGGAAAGAGCGAGAGGAGAGAAGGAAAGAGGCAAAGAAGATAATTATAAAAGAGAGAGGAAGAGGGTCAGCCGAGAGGGAGGGGGAGGGCAACAAACAGACACACAGACAGACAGACAGAGAAAATGGAGGTGTTACCCGGACACGACCCGTCGAGGACAAGGCCGATAGCTGAGGCGCTGTCGAGACTGAAGGCCTTGGCCAAGCCGAAAGCGAGGGCAGGCATGATGAAGAACTGACACAGCATGCCGATGAGCACGGCCCAGGGACGCCGCAGTCTCTCCCAAATGAGCTTCAAGTCGATAGTCATCCCCATGGTAACGAAACTGAGGATGATGATGCCTAGAGTGACGTAGTTGACGATGACGTAGACCGGATTGGGAACAAGATTCGTCTGACAAATACAAATGCATAATTACACAGGTCAATCCTTTGTACTGATCACACATTCCTTCATTTTGTCAATTGGTTGAATAATCTTGTCTATCAGATTTTGATCTGTACTGATTTTTTCCTTGTGTTAACTCTAACTTTAAACAAAGAGACAAGCAAAAACTCAAACAAGTGGTTGCGGTGACTTTGATTCTAGCATTCTAACATGTTGAGTTCTACTGAGGGAAAAGGTGCAACTTTTGAAACACGGTTATACTGCGGAATTGTGGAGAATAAGGAGGAGGAGGATTATGAATTAGAGGCGGACAGTAATGGGCAAATGTTTGGAGAAGAAAGATTTTGACAAGGCAAGAATAGCATACTTTTGTAGAGGTCCAAATGGGTTTTAGCCTGTTTTTTATGTGTTTTGTTTTGTCTTGTCTTGGTCTTGGGGGTACTTGTACTTCACCCTAAAGGTCAGCTTACATTAACGCCAGTCTTGCCAGTCTCATACGAGTTTGTTGCCAATCTTTGTATTCATATGAAGCAAAATAACTTGTAATTTCAACGATCGTCTAAAGTTTCGCTGTTATCGCTCCCCCATCACTCCAAGTCATGTTAACGGTGTGTAACCGAAACCTTATCTGAACAAATAGCCACGATCTGATCGTTGCAAGTTAGTGAAGCTGAAGACGGTGTATGCATTCTCTAACTTTCTGCAATGTAGTATAATTCCTGATTACCCTGTTTTTCCCACGATTTAAGATCTAAGTCAATTGGAAACGTGATAGCAAAGCAGCTCGACCCCTCGTCTGTGCCTATGCATATGTGTGTGTTACTTTATACTGTTTGTTATTTTGATGCTAACCCCGTTACCCCCTGACGACAACCGAGACAAAGGTTTGCAGACCAACATGACAATGCTTGAGGGTAAAGTCAAACTCCTATGTGGGCGGTTTTCACTTCGTGAGAGGGGGAATAAGAGGACATAGGAAGAGGAGGAGGAGGGGGAGGAGGAGAGGAGGAGAGGATGGAGGGAGAGAGAATGTGTAGAGGGGAGGGGCTGATTAGAGGTGGACAAACTGGACTTTTAGTTGTTTTTATTTCATACACCTATTATTTAAGAATGGGCAAGTTCTAAAACAAAGGGAACATGAGGGACAGGAAGAAGTAGGAAAGAAGATGAACGAAGAGATGAAAATTAAAGGAAAATATGATGAAGGAGTAGGAGAACAAACAAATAAGGAAAGGGAAAACAAAAACAGTAAATGATAAAAAATAAGATTACGACGACGAAGAAGAAGAAGAAAAAAAAATAAGAGAAGATAAGAATTCGTTCTTTCCGCACTATTGAGGATCAATACACTGGTATAGGAGAAGGGGGAGGGGAGGAAAGGATTTAACATGCAGGGGACGCGGAACCGCAGCCTGCACCTCCCCCCCCCCCCCACACACTTTTTGGCTGGTCAAAAATAGGGGAACAATAGGGAAAAAATCACAACATGCATGAATTTCTATAGGTTCCGTCCTAAAATTCTTCCCATGTAAGCGGGGCCCCGGGGGGCTCCTGACATTTACAATTTTCACTGGTCATAATGGCTAATAAACAGTTCGGGTATATTATTAACTATTTCAGATAATCCCTGTTCTCTCCCTTCCCCCTAGAGATTTAGATTCTGAATCGAACAGCATTTTGCCCTCCTCATTTTGACGCGTTGTTGCTTGCAATTGCCATACCGCCATGTCCTACTGGGATAGAAGATGGGATCAGATATCTGAAAAATGATTATTCTTAAAATGTAAGAGTCGCTTTACATTAGATACCAGTGATTTTTTTTCTTTTTTTCCCCTGTTTTGCCTCTGCCCGACAATCGGTTAAAACGAGGATGATGCATGCGACTACAAGTGTGTACGTCGTGATGTCAAGACGGAGGTTTGGACCTTTGTGCGAAGTACGTGACCCATTTTCTCTCAGGAGAGCAAATGCCACTCCTGATTTCAGAACATTTGACGAAGCTTATCGCCTGTCTGTATTCAATTATTACTGCTCATACTGAACTTTACAGGTAAAGAAAGCTTAGTGCAGCTCCTGTCACAATATGGAGCTGTAAGTCCACTTGCAATGACATGTAATATATGCCGCGCGCAAAATATTAATAATATAACTAATAAAAAAAAAACGGTTCCCAGTTGAAGGTGGTTAAATGTTTCATGTAGTTGTATCGATTTGAATAAAGCACAGTGTGTGTCTGTGATCTTATAGCAAATTAAATGGCTGAGATGGACAAAGGAAACGTGTTTAGATATGGGAGTCTATAGTTGTTCACGAACACAGTGCAGAGGATGAAAGGAAATATTAGAGCGAAACATCTTTTTTTCCCCTGCAACACTATCGATGGACTAATCAAAATTGTTGGTATCTGCCTCCCTAAAACATGTCATAAACCAATACGAGATCACTCTCCCCCGTAAAGTCATTCTGCCCTTGATTGTGCTGGTGCACTTCGCAGCTCAATTGAGCGTCTTCGAGAAGAAGATGACTTACTGTAATAGACTGGAAATGTATCAATTAAACATCTTTCAAGTCTGTGCAATGTCACGAGGAATTGTGGGGATGGTATATTTTTGGTTGTGATCGGGTTTAGAAACCACTTATGAAATAAGAAAGAGCATACAATTCTAAGAGGAATTCAAAGTTCATTTGATTAAAATCGGTTCTGAAATGGCTGAGTTATCAAAAACAAAACAAAACAGAGTAACAAAGTAAAACAAAGGTAACCTTATAAAAGGTGGGTCCCACCTTTTATTAGGGTTGCTTTATTTTGGATATCTCAGCCATTCTAAAACCAATTTTCATCAAATAAACTTTTAATTCCTCTTAGTATTCTATACTCTTTCATATTTCACAAGAGGCTTCTCATTATCTAAAAAAAAAAAAAAATGCAGCCCCATTTCAACTGAAATCATACAAGCCGGCCTTTTAATGTTGATTGTTAGTCTTGACCTTACGCCAGCTGTAAGATGTCTTAAAGCAAACTGTACTCTAAACTCTTAAAATGCAATAAAGTGCACACCGTATTCAAGTTGACATTGGTGAAAAGAATAAGACCAGAACAACAGAATGGTTAACACTTCGGAAGCTAGACTAGATTTAGGAAAGTTATGAAATTTGCAAGTTACACTGGCTTCTCTTAAACGAAAAGCAATTTCGATCGCAAACACGCATGCAAATTAGCTTGGTTGATCACACCATCAACTATTAAACAGCAGACCCATTGGTATGTTATTCAATTCAATTCAATTCAAATGAATTTATTTGGAATTTTCTGCATTGAATATATATTACAAATGAAATACAGTCATTTCTTTTTATTTTCATGACAATAAAACATACAGTGTGTAGGCCCTACATCCGAACATAACTGAGATATACGTGTTCACATTGAAGAAAAGAATAAGAGAACACGTCAATTGGGAACCACTCGATAAGGGCTTTTTACACTTGCAAATTTTTGCTTAGTCCCGTACCAACGGTGGGGCTAAGGGGGGCCTTAGCCTCACCGTTGGTACCGGACTTTCCTTAGCCTACTTTCTGTTTACACTTGTTTTTGCCGAAGTGGGCTAGCCCCACCGATAGTCCCGTACTATTTGGCTCTGCAAAAAAGCAGGGTTAGCACCGCAATTGCGGTGTCAAGCAAGCGAGTGTAAACAGAACGAAGAAACAATCCGGGGCTTAAGCGACGGAGACGAAGTCCGACCCCCACTGACCGATCAGAAACGAGGTAATCAAGTGCTGCCGGTGCGTGCGTGTACTTGTACAGTGCACAGTGTAATCATGAATATTTATGTGGTTTGGAAAGTACGGGACTAAGAAATACGAGTGTAAAAAGGTCAGTTTTCTCTTTAGCCCAGGACAAGAGCTTAGTACGGGATTTATTGGCGAGTGTAAAAAGCTGAAAAAAATGATACGATATTAACGATAGTCCTGGGTCAGAGAAAGTACGGGGTTAAGAAACACAAGTGCAAAAAGGGCTGACTGAATTATGGCGCATGTATTGGGAGTTTGAATGCAGAAAACTTAGTCAAATAAGCATATAACTTGAATATACGACATCCTTAAAAGAGAAGAAAAAAAAGAAAATGGGCAAAAAACATCATGTATACTTATCGAAAACAAAAGAAAAGAACCAAAAAAAAAAAAACCCAGAGTCATTGGTATGTTATTAATCAAGATATTGACCCCCAAAAAAATGATCTGTCAACTACACTCTTTTCCCAATGTCAACAATGGAAGGTTCTTTTAAACAACAACAAAATGTTGATGCAACGAGATATCTTATTTTTTTTTCTTGTCGACACATAAAAGTATAACACAAGAGATCTGTGTATATACGTCAATGGGACACCTGTGTGAGGCCATCATTTCACCGTCTCATTAGCTTTCCGAGAAGTAACTGCAGTGTTTCGTAAAAACATCTTGAATTTTAATGTGACACTTTTACAATGTTGTTTGTTTGATTCTACTCTGATTATCAAAACCAACCTATAATTGCTTTTTATCAAACGTACAATAGTGCTAGCAAGAGGGGTGGTCTGTGTATACATTCTCTCCATATTAGTTTATTTCCACTTTTAGTGAAACACCCAATTAACGAAGAAAACAAAATATCTAGGATGTAAATGAAATGAGAAACCGTGACATTTAACAGGAAATAAGATATTCTACTCAGAATTTTGTACAATGATAGCAATATCTGATTGACAAATTTGATTGACGTACTTATTTACGTCGATGTAGGGCAATTTGTCAATCAGTTGCAATGAAAACTTTTATAGTTTAGGTCCCATAAAAGAACTCTCAGGCAAATCTTAATATGGAAAATTAAAAAAAAATCTACAACAACAGCGAGCAAGCAGTGAAGACAAACAAAAATATACTAGAAGAGGCAGAAGGGAAAAGAAGTAACTTACTTTAGATAATGTCTTTTAGTCAAAAAAAAATCCTTCGTACCTTAACCGTGGTCGTACTGATCTCGAAGACGGACTCTCCCATTGACATCAGCACGGACAACTCTGAAATCGAAATGTGATTTCCGCGTAACGTCACCTGCATTGTCTTTGGGTAATCGTCGGCTGGAGAAATCGCGATCGTAGCATCGGAAGCGTTAACCACCTTGAAAGCAAAGTCGCTGGCGCTCAGGAAAGCAATCGTTGCATTTTCGGTGTCGAGGTAATGAAGAATCGTGAAATTAAATGTTTCCTCGCGACCTGTACGACCAATTACGGGTGTGTGAGATCAGAATTTTAAAAAAAAGATAAACTGATATGAAATTATGTTCATTAACTCTGTCTTACATAGATAATGTATCATAATAATGTAGTTTTAATAGCGATGCTAAAATTCACAATGAATTCCATCAGTGGCGTGATATACCCGTTTCGTCTCAGATGAACTCTTTAAGCGATTTCCTACGTGTCGGGCTTGATACATGTTGATTTTCTACTTCAGAAAATTAACATTTAGGACGTCATGCACGTCACTTTCATTGACACAGGGTTCGTTGCTAGCTCTCACCCACAATCAAATAGATCTTTGGAATTAATATCCAGAGTTCTAGGCCTTACCAATCGCAACTTATGCGTAAGCGGTTCATTCTTTTAGTTGTGAGTGTCGTTTTATCCCTTTTTAAATCTCAATTCACATCAAGTTACAAACAATAAGATTGATTAAATTGCTATGCCAAGAGGGATACCTGACATTTCATGTGTTACTCGTCTTTAAATGACCTTACATCAAAATGTGCAGAGAGCCGCCTTTCAGGTTATACTACTTTCGCTTAGATAAAGGAGACCTCCGAATGATTTTCAGATTTTTACATTTGAACAACTATAAATAAGTTGTACTGAGGACAGAGTTTAAGAATTTGTAATAATTGGGATGAAGAATAAGAATATTTTCAAAATTTAGAACAAATTGCAATGATCAAGGATGATGACATGGCCGAGTCACCACAAGAATGCATGAGTTGGGGCTCAAGGAAGCAGAACAAAAGAAGAAGGCATGCATAGATTATACACAGGTGAACTCGCAAGGCAGCGGTTTTGTAATGAAATTACACTGTTACATTTCTGAAATATGTGAACCTCCTATGTCATCATCCTTGTTCAGTGTAATTTGTTTGAAGTTTTTCAAAGTATTGTTTCTCCGCTCAAGAACCACAATAAATGCCACAAATCTATACATGGAGTTGTTGATTTATGTAATACATGATGTGAAATTATGAAAATCGTCTGGAATGTCTCTTTGAGCAGCAACTACACAACTTCTTTGATGTTGAAGGTGAAGCAGAAGTGTTTTGTCACACTCGCTTTCTACGTTACCCTCCTATACTCACCCTCAGTCAAGTAAAGTACTTCCGTATCAAAGGTGACATTTATGAGAGCCAGCTGTTGTTCCGATGCCTCAGTTGCGTCAACAGCCGAGACTTTAACAGGAATTAAAATCACAAGGAGCGAGAGAAGGACACCGACAAGAACTGGAATGCGTGAAATGGGATTCATCGTGGAGGACGCACTGGATGCAGTTGCCATAGTAACGAATCCTACCTGTGAAACAAAGTGAAACAAATATCAAACCCGTGATGATATGAAGATATTGGTTGGCAATAACAGTAGCATTTCGCATTTACTGTCTGTTTATATCAGAGAATCTCATGTTTCTAGTTTTCCAAAGTAATCATGGTAATCTTGCAAAATGTAATCGAAAGGACAACTTCGACATCCTTTACACATTCTCGTTCGAAGTCGAATCGTCCTTGTGTTTTCCCCATCGTTCGAGGTTCACTCGATTCTGATTATAATGGCCTTTTCCTCACGAAACCATGTTATCTGCCATATGTCATAACCGCATCTGTCAGCAGAATGTAACCCTACTTAACATGCATTATTTTCGTCTTGAAAACAACGATAATAATAAGAACGATATATCGTCATTATCATCATTGTCACAGTGATCACCATGTAAACTCACATTACAATAATAACTGGTGTTGTTGTTCTTATCAATTTAAATGTCACCATCATCATCATCATCATCATCATCATTATCATCATCATCATTATCATCATCATTATCATCATCATTTCCTTGTGTATTGGTCCGTCTTAGACGTTATTGATGATTCGCATGCTGTCTCGCTTGTGATAAAATGCAAGAACTGAAAATTTTAATAGGACCTACTATTCCGTGGCCATGCCTTTGCCCCGCCAAAAACCGCCAAATTACTACGTCATCGTCAATGACTATGGGACTTAATGCCCACACCCCACCCTTGGAAAATTGAATATCCCTTGAAGAAGCAGATAATTAACCTATATATTCGTCACTCAAACAAATATCACATACCCTGAAAAGGGTACGTACAACTTTTTACAAACACAGTCGGGTTTGTTTGTTTGTTTGTTTGTTTGTTTGTTTGTTTGGTTTTTTTTTTTGGCCTCTACTGTATCAATGTTAACATTCATTTTGGAATCCTCGGAAAGATATAACATAGGAAAAGAAACCCTCACAAAAGTGAAACTATTATAAAGCAGTTTCTTTTAAGTAATCATCGAGAACGTAATTAATCGTAATCATTGAAAACAGTTGATGAACATACGCACACACACACACACCTATTCACACAGATATATGTGGGTATATATGTATATATATATATATATATATATGTATATATATATATATATATATATGTATATATATATATATATATGTATATATATATATATTTATATATTACTATATAGAGTATATGTTCTTAAGTTTTTCATCTTTTCCCTCAACCCCATTAGGTTTGTTGGGTTTTTTCCCTGTATGTGACAAAGCCAGAGCACACTTTTTTATGAGTAGCAAGGGTTGCTTAGATTTTTGTTTTTCGAGATGGGGGCTGAAATATAAGCCTATTAGTAGCAATCCCCACCATTTTCAACCTGCTACCTACTAATCCATTGTTTCATTATACAACGTTGATTGATTCCACGGACATAATTTCGATTTCACTATTTTTATCATGCAAATGTTCATATCCAGATGTAAACATTTAAAGTAGCGTGAATATTTGAACCAAGTTGTGTTTATGATTGTATGTGATTCTGTTGGAAATGAAAAAAAAAATGAAATGAAAAGAAATAGAATTTAAGCGAAATGGACTAATATTTCGAGAGCTATTAATGAATGATGAAGACATCAAGGCTCTCGTAAAGTGCTCATCTAAGTAATAATGGTAATTTGCCTGTGATGTTACTTAACTAAATTCTTTCAAAGTTTCAGTAATCAATGTCTTCCTGGTCTATGATATACATTTTTATTTCCAAGAAAGTCAGACTTTCTTCCTAACTGGTAACTTTGGATCATGGCTGACTTGTCCTTGTCCTTGACATGACACACCCTTGCTTACATGAAAATTGTTAGTTTGCACTTTGATTCAGGAAAATCATTTCACCTTCCTGGTCATCCTTTGTCTGTTATGTGAAGAAGAGAAAGACAGGCAACAGAGAGTGAGAGAGAAAGAGGGAAGGAGAGAGAGAGTGTGTGTGTGCGCGTGTGTGTGCTGAAAACGAAATGGAATGAGACACTTTTTTTTTTCAATGAAAATAATGTGTATAGAATATCCGCTTACATCAGTATTTCTAACTGCTTAAAGCTACTGGGAGGCTTGACTTTGGCTTTGACACAGGCTTATCTAATTCCAGCGACATCTTCAAAATAAAACTGATTGACTTGCCACTCGCGGAACATAACAAAAAAACGAATAAAAAATAGTTCCTCGCATAGACGCAGTTTAAGGATCTTAAGGAGATACCACACACGGAGCTTCAATGCCAACCACACTTTGGACGAGAATAACAAGTAAAACCATGTTTATAAAGACTTGTAAAATTTATTCAGAAGGACTTTCATAACTAAATTTCAGAATACATCACTGACATTATTTGACAAATTACTAGTATTCACAATTACCTCAAGGAATAATTGGCAAGTAGCATCGAAGTGATTTGCATCACTTTCTTTTTTATTCCAGCAGTTCACAACGCAGCATTCAAATGTCACAAGGTAATTGATGTCGATACATGCACGAAGATCGAGTACTTTATCAATAGTGACTGCGTTTTGCTCATTGATGAAAAGTGCATACGATTATTTACACCCTAGCTATATTCACAAATTGTGGGGACTTGTACATCTGCAAGTGAATGAATAAATGTGCACCGTAGATATCGTACAAAGAATTGTATTACTCCCTCTGAGGTCTTATAACGTTGACCAGAGTAGCCTAAAGGTAGTTCCTAAATAAAATCAAAATGGTACTACATCGATGACGTCACTGTGTTATGAGATCAACTTTACTTGTAGATGACGCGTCATCCTTACAACTTTACCAAGACAACTCTTGGCGATGTCTTCTTCTTTTTTTTCATCCATGATCACTTAGTTCTAGCGCTTTAATTTTCAATGCAAATGGATTTGATCTACTAACAACATTGTTGCTGTTTATTTTTGTGCTTTGGCGGTATTCAGTTATTCAGAAATTTAACTATTGCTTATACGCAGTGTTTGAGATTTTATGCCACGGTTGATTACGGCATGTTTTGAAATTCTGTTTTGCTTTTTCTGGTGAGTTTGCTCCTTTCTTCTTCTTTTCTTCTTTATGTGTGTCTCTTTCAGCTTATTTTACTTCTGTGAATTGAAATTTTCTTTATGTGTGTCTCTTTCAGCTTATTTTACTTCTGTGAATTGAAATTTTCCTTTAGACCACACAGACGAATGACATGTTATTGCCTATCTAAAACATTCTGTGGATACGTGCACAAAATCTGATCTCAGTCATCCATGATTCATTGTAAGGCAACAAATGATCTCTTTGTCAGTGAATATCATACATAATTATGTAGAGAAGTTCATACAGTGGACGAGAAGGCAACGTAGGCACTCCGCTTAGGACGTTGAGACGAATGGGCGATTTCCTATAACTCACCAAGTCACCATGGCGACTTGTTAAATTCGCCTAGTTTTCTGTACGACAACAAAGCTCGTCTTTCAAAACCCGCTTTATATTTGGGCAGGTGGAGAAGGTCAGAAATTTCTTTTTAAGACCGTACACTTTGTTACAAACTGACAGGCGAGAATGCAAGAAGGCGACTTCTCAAACTCTCCTAAGCGTCTTGGATCAGGAAGAGAAAGGGCGAAGACTACTCGTTAAAACTCACTAAGTTGCCTTGTGCAAGACAAGAAGGCAAGAAGACGACTTGCACAAACTCACTTAGGTCCCTCCATTCTTTGAGACAAGATGGCACCTTGCCCTCTTGACGGATTTTGATAAGTCATCTTTACACCTTCTCGTCCTAAAGATGAAGCCTTGGCGAGTTTCTACAAGCCGCCTTCTCGCAGCAAGTTAAACTTCCGTATATTTGAGATCAAAATTATGTCACAATAACGGTCACTTGTTTGATTCACATGACGAATCTTTACAGAACCGTAAAACATGGTAGAACACCGGTTTGTCTTGACTCAATAAAACAGTTTTCTCGTCGTCAGATTTGTTGGAAAACATAGATTAAGTTGAAATCAAGATGGCGTAGACAGGTGTAAAAAGCAACCAGTGTGGTAAAGACTCAACCTTACAATTACTACACAAGTAGTTATTCGTTTAAAGGCATTGCGAAAGAGATCTTTTTGCATATCATGGGAAAGTATGCTAGAAGTTTCTCATATTACTCTGCAATACTGTGCAAAGATGGTCTGTTGAGCGCTCCACTAGCTCCCGTTTCCTTGATCTTCTACCCTTTTATTTGAATATCAACGTAATTACGTAAATCAAACTAACACAGATAAAGCACACCGATACAAAATCAATGGAAGATGATATAACAAGTAAAACAACTAGGACACTCACATTCTTGCAACCTTTGTCACAACAGACTTAGCAGTGATATGTCCGCCCTTCACACAATCTGCATGTAATGTTCCGTAGTCAGTACATTATATTTTGATACTAGTGGAATACTTTACACCATTCCTTTTAAATTACAAACAAAAAACATTGAATTATCGGCAACGAAACATCGTCACTAGGTTAGTATCAAACATCTTGTTTGAAATGAGGGCAGTGAAATTTGCACGAGTGTCCTATCATGTAATTTATACAAGCTTAAAGACAGTCAATCCCTTTTACATGCAAATTTTTGAAAAATTGGTGAGAAAACTTAGGTATTGAAGAAAACATTATTTGGAAACCTCCTGTAAATTTTTAACTCAAGAGGGTCTTTATTTGTTTAGTAAATTGACCGTTAGAATTTGAATATTTTTTTGTACTACGAAAAATTACAAATCTAAACTACTAGTCTAGTTTTACAGACCCGTGTGATGCACTTAGTTGCACGTGTAGTTCATGTAATTGGTGTGTTGTTATTTGCTATCGACAACAAAGTAAGAAAAGTTAGTGAATTCTTCATTTCTAGCTGACAGCTTTAACATGCATATCTTTTGTTCGAAGTATAAGTATAATTATTACAACCACACGAGGATTAATGTATGCAGCTGTGTCTAGTACACAGAATACGTTACGGTGAGCGTTTGGTGCATTATTTGAATTTTAACGGCTAACAACCTTCTAATATCACATAAATGTTATAGATTTATAATAGTCTTGTCGTTCTAATAAAATATATCATGTTCAGTACAATTTGGGAAGGAATGTAAAAGGGAAGGGCTATCTTTAAAGTGTTAAAGAAATTTCAATGGAATAAATGTATAAGCAGCAAACGAGAGTACAGACGGTGCGATGAAGGAACAATGTAACATTATGTCATCTTTATTGCAATTGGTTGACAAATTGTCCTACATCGACGTAAAGGAGCACTGAAGTGATCCGTGTTTTAGTGGTAGTCATGACAAAAGAAATCATGGGCGTAGAATAACTTCATCAATTCGAATTATTTCATCTTAACTGAACAAGGAAACAATCACAGATTACAAAATAAGTGAATTACATAATGGTATAGCATAAGTAATGCAAAGGTACTAATTTGGGGTTATTGAAACGTCTTTGCGATATACAGTACTTCATAAGAATACACATTACTGAATTCGTTAATCACGTCTGTCTATACTACGATCACATCAATCCATTGTCAAACATTTTCGTAATGGAATGCAAAGAAGAAAAGCACATTCTTTTTGTTTCACATATTGGTCTATGTTATTTTCAATTGACAAATGCTAGGTTTGGAACTCCCAAGTCTCCAAAATCCGTTTGGCAGGCGCACTGAAGCTCGGTCTTCTTCTTCTGAATGTCGACGTCTATTTCGTTTTCGTTCACTTCTCTGATCACACCATTCTTTATCATTTCCGTCACAGCCTGCTGACTCTTTTCTGCCTGGCCATCGTCTTTCTTCGATACGATGGCCTCTTCGTCTTCTCTGGGCTTCCATAAGAACTTCTTCACAAGCATATAGCCGAGGACCAGAACAATTCCCTGGCAGACTGTCATGAGGAAGATGAGATAAGGAGCTCGGGATGCGATCTCGGCCTCCGGATGCGGGTAGAAGAAGGTGATGATAGTCGTGGCGAGGAGGGCGTTTTGGACGCCCGTCTCAAGGGCGACAGTCAGTGTGGATTTGAAAGGAAGACACGCTGCCTTCGAGATCAAGAAACCAAGGAGGCTGCCGCACAGGGGCAAGAGAATAGCACCAATGTAGGTCGACGTCGGAGCAGCGAAGATGAAGAGTTGAAACGGGAGACTTGTTGCGAGGACGAGAACGAGAAGCACGGTGGAGAGCGGCTTGAGGAGCTTGGTGCAAATGCGGTTGACACGTGGAGATTTATACTTGAAGAAGATGCCGATGGATATTGGAATAAACATGAGCACAAGCTGCAGACCTATCTCTGTGAAGGGGGTCTCGAGCTGCTTGTTGCCAGCCGTCAGCGGTGGAGTGTAAATGAAAAGATTAAGTGGCATCATGCCCATGGCTAGTATATTGGAGCAGAACGTCATCGTGAGACTGAGCACGTAGTCGACGTCGAGCATGACGCTGAGGATATTGCTCAGGTACCCGCCGGGGCACGAACCGTCAAGCACGAGTCCGATGGCCGATGGCGAATCCAACTTCAGGGCTTTTGCCAGGCCGAAAGCGAGGGGCGGCATGATCATGAATTGGCAAACCATCCCTATAACCACACCCCATGGCCGTCGCAGATTATTCCATACCAAACCGAGGTCGATGGTTCCTCCCATGTTGACGAACCCGATGATTACAAAGACAAGCATAACGTACTTGACTACGACCATAATCTTCTTCGGTTGGAGGTTCACTTTCACGGCTATTCTTTCTACAACTTCTACAGGATCGGTTCCTCCTACTTTACGAGCAACCACTAGAAGGTCTTCGATACCGAGGGCGATACCACGGATATGAAGGGTCTTATGTTGTGGGAAGTCGTTGACTTTGGATATTGTCATATTCGTTGAACTTTGGTTGACGATTTGGAACACCCTTTCATCCGTTGCATTGAACTGAATGAAGACGTCTGTTTTCCCATCGTACGAAAACACTGTCACATTGACACTTCTCTCAGCTCCTTCGAATGTGTACAGTGCTGACAGACCATCGAATGTGATGTTGATCTGATCACTCATCTCCGTGTTTGTTTCAGTCACTGTCGCATCAGCAAGTGTTACCATGACGACGGTAAGGATGAACAGTAGCACACCAAACTTACTTTCCATGATGAAACTTTTTGGTTGACGTTCTCTTTACTGCTGACAAGAGATGATGTCAGGCGCTTATTCTGTAGAGACGAAATCGAAAGTTTGATTACAGGAGATTTTCAAAGCTATAAGCGATTATTCATCGTGAAAGTATAGATTGTTCTTAAGACCATTGTAGTCATGTCAACATCGCAACAGTTTTCTTTCTCAGCTTAACTATTTCACGGCTCATTTTTATCATAATATATTCCAAAGGGATAAGAGTTAAACTGTTTGAAAATAAAGGGATGTATATAAAGAAAAACCAGAAAAATGTGCAAATGCCTTACAGATTACAAAAGAAATTATGTAGAAAATAATTGCCAAGTATAAGTTAAACGACAATAGTTTACTCTAGAAACTTACTGTTTTACTACCGTCGATCGGGCGTGAAGCTTGAGGTGACTTGAGCTGAACCAGGTTTCTTCTCCCAGCTAACCACGATGACTTATTGTGCCGAACAATGCAACTTCGCTTCATTTTAACAGGTAGCGAAATTGGGTTTTTTTTTTTCTCACTCACTCACAACAAGTAGAAATATATTAGCGTGAGGAGCGCCCGACTCGTATTGGAATATTTTGCCTAGTCTAAAGGAAAGCCGGATTACGACTGTCTTAAAGTTCATAATTCATGTATTATGAACTTGTACGCCGCCGTGTCAGATAAAATGATGCACTAACGATATGAGACAGTTGACTCAACTTTTCGCTTGCAAATGAAGAGTCAACTGATCATTTTCTTGAAATTTGTAAAATCTTCGAGACAGCACTTGGTCTGAGGTATTAGACTAAAACATGGTGGTGACTTTGCAAACTGGGAAATCTTTTGACCAATCAACGCTCTTCCTGACATCGTGTAGGGGCGGGACATCATCTTGCGTGTACTGCCGCTATCAACGGCACTTCACGTCAGAAGTTTTGACTAGCCGCGCATATCGTTTTTGTGTTTGTCTACAAATCCCTAATCCCACTACGTAGAGTCACTTACATTAAACGTATATGGTTACATTTGCCTTTGTGTTTGTAGATGATGATAGACAAAAATGTGCCGTATAATATAATTCCCACAAAAAGTGTATTCTAATTAAAATGTCATTAACCGCAAAACTCATACAAATGTTCACGAAGACTCCATTGTAATCGCAATAGCGTAATGTACCACATGAAAAAAAAACCGACGATTTCCCACATTCCAAATTATACCTTAATGTTATTTGATGGACCGCAATTCAAGCTTTAAACGTCACAATTTAGATGTGCATCCTGAAGTTTCTTTAGATAGAATATGTTTTGTGACAAATATTATCATATACATCAAGATGACCGCAATTAACGTCTTATTATCAAATGATAATAACTCCACGTACTTTGATCCAGAACAAAGGAAGCCGCTGTTCTACGTTCATAATAATTATTTTATAGAGTGTCAATGAGTGTGAACACCGAGTAATTTAGTTATAAAGATACTTTACCGCGTACGGCAATAGGATTCTGACGCCATGTTTTAAATCTCTTGTAGGCTGCGCAGCAGTATTATTTCAAATCCAATATCTGTGGCACGAGGTCTTGCAAAATAATAACTAATAAGCAGTATTAGTAGGGCCTAAGTGAATTTTGCTCGCCTCTTTCTAAAGGAGTTTGCTACGCACCAAAGCCCCTTGTCCTCATCTTTTTTTTTCTTTTGTGAGCGGCCCTACGTATTTACATGTATACGCAGTGTGTGACTGCATGTGTGCGTGTGTTATCACGTGTGTGTTGATATCGTACAAAGTCGTAGAAAATTCACCTCCGGGTCACGTGGGAGTTGACCCTTCCGGGTCAGAATGCTATAGATCATTCCCCAAGAGATGAAGCCAGGTTCACTAGGGAAATGCGACAAGGAGCATTTTTGCGTTGTCTCCCGCACAGCCTTCACCTATTTCTCACTTTGTGCACTCTCTTCTGCATAATCTCAAACACACTGCTTATTTTATCCCATTTTAGAGTAATGTCCCAGAAAATCTGGACATGTTTTGAGTTATTCCATATTACTAAGTACTCGACCGCAGAGTCATCGTCAGTCATAATCACACCATTTTTTTTTGGCTGCATTATAGACCACTTGATATTTTTGTCATTTGATGATGTAAGTGTAATCTGCTGTGGTGTCGTAGGGTGATTATGTCATTCACCCAGCACGTTTCTCTCTTCCTTTTAATAATTTGCACATGTGACCAATATTGCTGTTTTTAGTTGTGCAACAACAACAACCTAAAAAACCTTCAAAATTACCCAATTTCCCTTTGTGCCGATTATGATGAAACTTCTGCCAGTCTGTGTATTATTTTTTTCAGTTTCATAATCACACACATATCTTTTTTTTTAAATGTTCAAAATGAACAATGAACTTTGCTTCGACCATCAAGAGCAATGCTAGGAACACGGTGCGTCGATTCGAGCGAATGATTTCACGTTGCTTGTGCAAGCCGGCGGCAAGCCGTCTGTCCATCAGCAGCCTACATTTAGACAGGGAATCGTCCTGCAGGCTCGTACTAGAGGGCGACATTGCTAGCAAACAACTCGTAAATTTAACCTTGTCACCCTTTGAACTCGTGCGACAGTAGTGACACGCGGCGAGCAGATTATTGATAACTCTGCTCATCTTTTGTCAACGGTGTGATGCACCTCCCAGTTCACCGATCTTCATCATCCTCTGGAATATTTTCTTTTTCTTCTTCTGATGTTCTTCTCTCTCTCTCTTCTCTCTCTCTCTCTCTCTCTCTTCTCTTCTCTTTTTTAAAGGTCATTTCCTTGCGTCTGCTACAATTACTGTTGCTTTTCCTGAAAATAAAACCATTCTTTGTCTTCTTTCTGTATTAGGTTAGTCCAATCATTCATTCGCCTCTTACCATTATTACCTCTACCATTACTATTTCTACTGCCGCTACCTCTTCAATCCTCCCATTTTTTTTTGTTCGATCTCATCTAGCGTCCCGATGCCACATTCTCAATCTCGAGCTGCAATGACGTTCTGCAGGTCATCACTGCATCAAACATGGCTTTGTGATAGTTGGGGTGAAATGTCAAGCACCATGTTTTTCATTCCTGAGCGTAACATGTCGATAACGAAGAGAAAATGTTGACTATATGGATGTTTCCATAATATGAAATGTAAATAGTTACATATGAACACACACACACACACACACACACACACACACACACACACACAAGCTTCTTTTGCTATGGATTTAAAAAAAGTTGATTCTCATGTCTACGACTTGACATTTATACTCACTATATAAAAAATAATAATAATATTTACGAGAGTGCTATATTCTTCCAAACATGTGGACTGTCATCTGATGCTTTTTAAAAAATTGTCATTATCTTTTTATTACTGATTTTAATTTGATGTGATCTGATTTGATCTGTTGGTTTCTGCATCATCATCTTGCTCGCATGAGTCAAGCTAAGCATTATGTGTTTGTTCGCAGGAAGTACAACCCCTTTTGTGTACGGACACATGCAATAAGTATAATAATGCATAAGCAAGTCCAACTAAGTCATAATATTATAAGTGCGTTCAAGAAAAGAAAAGAAAAGAAAAGAAGAAAGAGAGAAAATAGAAGGTTGCAAATATACATACGTGAATAAAATCATGTTAAGAGAACTTCGGAGTTTAGCGTCTGGTTCAGAGTACGTAATTATGTATCATAACTCTCAAAGCGATATTGTTCACAACGCAGCTTTCCTGTACATGAATACATTAATATCAAAATTCTGTTGCCAGCAGGCAAAAACTACAAGAGGTCAGGACCTATATTAGTTCAAAGCGGTTTCATGTTTTTGAATTAAAGTAAAGTTTGTCGAATTTGCTTTGTGAAAGCGTGACACCAACGGTATGGGCAAATGACCATTATGTAAACCAAACATAAAGAGCGCGTTCAGTATAAGAAATGAATATCTGTCACTACTACCACATGATGTGAAATTATATAAATCGTCTGGAATGTCCTTTAATTTTCCCATTAGTATATCCATCTCCTCCAGAAACGCCCTCTATATTTTAAATGTGCCTTCTCCTGGCAGGTATCATGCAGTTGTCTGGTCCTTCCTCTGCACACACCTCAGAGATGTCGACGAAAAATAGACCACATTATCATCACAATGAAACAGTTTATATGCCGATCGTGGCTTCAAAATTTTGTTCCGTGCAAGCATATCCTGCGTGTGAATTGCAAAAGGCCGTGTCTCACCTTTCCGGGCAAGCCTTGCGTGCGACTTGCGAAAAACAAGTTTTACTACCCGGAGGTCCCCGCAGATGACCCGCACATGACAGTACCTAGCACGTATCTCACCCGTAGTCGCCCGGAGGTGCGCGCACAGACGATCGGCAATAGGATAACACGCAGTGCAATGGGACTAAAATAACCAATGCACACGTGACTCATTTCAGCGCTTCCTATTGGCTACATTCTTGAACCCATTTTATAATAGCAACTACTGCATGCCGTCGTCAGTTTGAATACTGACACGTATTCAACACTGGGACGCGGTTTCACTGAGTAAAGTATAAAAGGGCTGTCGGGTGATAACAGCACAAAATCTGAATATATTGAATTGGTTAACTTGCCGTTGTGTGATTTTTAAACATGTCATCATCATTACCCTGGCGAGCGTTAAATCGTCTGCTTATTTTGATTTTGACTCGATTTTATGCCTCTCAATAGCTACATTAAAACAGACCTGTGTACCTTCACAAACCAAAGAGAATTATGGAATTTGACAGAAATTATTCCGATGTCGGCACCCATTTGCGTTTCGCTTATTACGCTAATCTTGCAGCTTGGTTTGATAATAAATAGATGCACAAGTTCGAATATTCCTTCTTGGGTTCACTTTAAACAATGAACTTTAAAACAGACCAGTGTGTGAGCCAAAGGAATCGACGTCGTCAATTCATCTCATGCTCATACCTGGCCGGCTGAAGCTGATATTGCTGCTTGTATAGTAAGGACATGTAAATCTATGTTCTCCATTCCATAACAGAACGCTGACACTTTTAACCCACCACGTCTCTTTCTTTTCCCCGCATATTTGTGTATGATTTTACATATTCAGCGTTAGTGTTACAAAACGATGTACAAAAATCTATTCCATTGAACTCTTGGTTGTTCATACATGATATAATTTCCTTCTGTTGCAAACTTCATAAATGCCTCGTAATTATTAGATCTGTAATTAATCCTTAAATTGGCAACATACTTAAATGGTTAGAGAAAGTGTTTCTTTCTGATATTGAAAAATGTAGTATACCTTTTTCCAGTTTTTGTGCATATTTGATGAATTTAACCGTTGTCTGTAGTTTTTCTCCAATACAAGACATGCAGTGAAAGTCAGTGGTACCAATCGAAGATGACAAGCTGATAATCTCCTGCAGCAAAAATTCATCTGTGATGACTTGATCGGTTGAACTGTTACTATTCCACGGGAAACCTTCCCGTCAAAAAGTGTCACCAAATTTCCGAGCTGGTGGTCCTTCGGAGGTTTATTGACCTCTCAAGTACATGTAGAATTTATTAGCAAAGAAGAGTACTTCGTGTGGGTCCTATTTGGGCCGAGAACAGTTGTGCCGGTACACAAGAGGCCATACTACTTAAGCTCTGTTTGTTGAGCAGAAGTCACTCGTACCCGAAATTAACGTTTCTCTACAGATGAAAGAGAAGGTTTTTAGTGTCAATGTTTTGAAGCTGTGCACTTCACATTTGACGGCACACCGTGACCCAGTGACATTGAACACGTTCTCTGTTACTCTGCATGGAGACATAGTTTCGCTCCGAACCCAGATGTAATCGTTATATCGTATTCGTATGTCAATTTCAAATGAATACCCGTATGACACAATGCCTAAGAACTTTCAAGTTTGTCAAGAAATAAAAAATCAACATCTTTTTATTTCTGCTATGCTATTAATTTTCAAGACTGGTACGGTAACATCATCAACGCCCCTCAAGATATTCCCTATGAAAAGTTGAACCATAAAAATAGTCTCTTGTTTTGCGTGATCTTTCAATGAGGATATGAAACCGCATATTTCCTATCGGATAGCTAGGCACAACTGCTGCAGCCATAGGACCTTGAAACTAGGACCTAGCGATCGATAAATGCGTAATGCTATCTCTGAGCCACTTTAGCCCCTCCAAAATAGAATGGGAATAAAATAGAATTGAGTCAGTTAAGATTGCAGGCATTAATGAGTTCATTTATAATGATTCCAAAAATGGAATGTTTTTGCAGATGAACGTCATCATCTGGCTACGTTCTTCTTCACCTTCCTCGTTTTCATTTCACTTCGGATCCCCGCCCGTTAAGCCAACAAACTTACAAACGTGTGCATATATTAATGACGAGAGAATAGACCTTATTGAAACTACAGTTGACCTAAAGGATTCGGCAAGTTTGCCGTTCGAGCGGACCAACAGCAAATCGAAAGGAACAAAGTTTACGGAAGAGAGCGATCCCGCGAAAGGCTTATCCTGAATGAAAGAAGGTAAAAAGAAAAAAAAAAACTATACCCTCATAATGATAGACGACTAATGGCATGCAAGTGGCGAAGGCTCAATAACTCCGATCCGTATTTCCACTAGCTGCCAAAATTCTCCTCTATTATATAGATTTAGGGATGTTTTAAACATGTAGCATAGAGTTAAGGATACAAAAACTGTGTAGGATGTCCCGTTATCGATTTCACAAACTTACATGCTCTGAGGCAACTTTTAAAACAGGCAATCTATTGCCGTTTAGTGCAATAGATAGGGCGAGTTCTACTGCTCTGTGGCACATCTTGAGAAAACGAAAATGAGAGAGTTATTATTGTGTGTGTTCCAAAACTAAGACAGAAATTATGCATTGCAAAGTAGGTTATGTGCTACACATGAAAAACAAATTGAAAATGGGTAGCTTTGTATGGAAACTGGAATTTGATGTTGATGTCATATAAAAACACACGACGTTTTTTCCATTGAATTAAAAATCATCACAATTGCGAAAGATTGCAAAGTCGCGAACTTAAAGCCACTATTGACCATTTGAAGATGAAAAGAAAAGAGCTTTAGTTCTTCAAAATAATTCCAAATATAAGTTGGATACAATCAGTGCAAAAATGTTAATCAGTACAATTCATGCTAAGTATTGTTACATATACACAATTTGAACAATAGTTTTACTAAAATCGTTTCTAGAATTAACCATCTGCAAAACTTTTACATGGGAGGATATTTTGTGATACAACTGAACTATACATCTGCATTAAATGTGATAACTCGAGCATTATCATTAAGCACTGCTCCCAATGTTAAACAGTAGCGTTCACCTTTGCGATCTTTTACCAGTGGGTTTTTTTTTTTGTTGTTGTTGTTGTTGATAATTTTTTATTCGAATTTCGTTCAATTTTATATCATAGAACAAAAACGTTCACAGAAACAAAACAAAACTTCATACAAAGACAAACTGCATTATACACAAACATTGTACACAATAACGTCAATCTTACACTTTATAAGGACAAAATGCAGTAACACCAACATTGTGCAAACTAATGTCAAACTTACATTGCAACTCTTTTAAACAAGGAAACGAAATCCGCTTTTTGTTTTTTTTACACGTATTTAACACAAAAAGCCCGTAAAACGGGAACATAATAGATAATTTACTTAAAACACAAAACGGGGCATATTTCACTACTTCTCTAAAGAAAAAAAAAAGAACAAAACAAACGAGGCCATTCGTGAGAATACATACACACACGCACACACACATCCCCACACAACGCCAACATGCACCCCTCCCCCCCCCCCCCCCCCCCCCGTGCCTTCAGCCCTCAGGTTTCAGTTTTATTCACACTTGAATAACTTTGCAGTGTAAATTGCCATTTTGTTTCTCATACAATAGAATACTTCCTAATCATAATGTGGAAGTGATGTGGAAATGGTAGAAGTAATAAAGATGAAGAAGAAAAGCAAAAACAAAACAAAAAACGACAACAATATAACGATAACTCGCAGATACATGTACAGCAAATTCAAAACAGAAAAAGATAATCACATAGGATTATCACCCTCGGTATACCTCATATATTCCCACTTTGACAAATGTATTCATTCATTCATTCGTTCATTTCCTTTATTTCATTCTTTCTCTCTTTTTCGGCAAACATAACACGAAATGAGTCAGAAGATATAACATAGGCATGTATTCGACTTTACACGGTAGGTAATAGTTAACAAATACAAAATTATACATGCATACCGACAAAATACAAAGTTATGTCTGGAGAAGAAAAAAAAAGAACGAATTGAGAGGTCCACTGAAAAGCATGCTTGTAAATTGTGGACCACTCAAAGGATTCTTCATGTGAACATATTTGTTTACAAAAACAGGATAGAACAAGACAGGAGAAACACACGACATTACATGACTTGACAGAAGGGCATACCATTGAAAGTAATAAAGCACAAAAGAATAATGGAAAGAAAGGAAAGAAAGAAAAGGAAACATGAAAGGAAAAGCCTACACGCTGAACATGGGGATCGAAAGAGGGAATTGAGGTGCTTCAGAGCTCGAGCAGCTGAGCAAAGTTTGTACAAATAAGATAATGTAAAAAAAATACACAATGATGAATTAAATGATTGACGAATTAAATGATTGACGATGAACCCTTAGGTTGTAGAGACCAGCTAAGAAATGAATAGTATGTTATCTTAGTATGAATTCATCAAAAAAAGTTTCAACTTACGCTTAAACGAATTCAAAGATAAAGAGTTTTTTATATCACAACTTAAAGAATTCCAGAATCTAGGGCTAGTGTAAATAAATGTATTTTGCGCCAATAAGGTTCTCAGAAGGGGTAAATGAAACTCATTAGATCGCCTGGTGGGATAACTATGAAAAAATTGATTTCTTGGAAACATTGAATTAAAGATGCTGGGAAGTGCATTTGTGTTATAATCAAACATAAACTGACCCAGCTGAAAGAAAAACAAATCTTTAATTCTTAAAATCTTATACTAGTATTTCAGAAATAATGGATCTGCATGAGAACGTGGTGAAACGCCACAAATAATACGAAGTGCCTTTTTTTTTGTAATAACAATAGTTTATCTAATAAAGTTTGATGGGCACCACCCCATGCTAAAATTCCATAATTATGATAAGGTGATATTAATGAAAAATACAACGTCAACAAAGAAGACAACGGGATATGAGATTTAAGTCTATCAATAATACCAATATTACGCAAAATTATTTTACTAATATAATATGAGGCTTCCACGAAAGTTTATCGTCCACTTTAATACCGAGAAACTTTATGTGAGATACACGTTCTAAATGAACGTCATCAAAAATGATATCTGTGCCTAAAACTTCTATAGACTTACTAAATAACATATACTTGGTTTTCTGAAGATCTAGTGATAATTTATTGGCTCTTATCCATTGAGTCACTTTTTTAATTCAGAATTGACAGTATGGACAAGGGTAAATGGATTTTGGAGGGAGAAAAAAAATATTTGAATCATCGGCAAAAAGTATAAAAGAAAGTGTGTCCGATGATCTGCAAAAATCATTAATGTAAATGATGAAAAGTAAAGGCCCTAATATACTACCCTGAGGGACGCCACATTTAATGACTTCAAGACTAGAGCTGTGCTCGTTCAAAGATAGATATTGTTTTCGGTTTTGCAGGTAACTCCTGAACCACTCCAAGGCCCTCCCTCGTATACCATAATGAGACAATTTATGAAGTAAAATTTTGTGATTAATGGTATCGAAGGCCTTGGAGAAGTCCAGGAAGATACCAACAAGATGAGAATGGTTATCAATAGTGTGTGCGGCGTTATCAATAAACTTCAAAAGAGCATGAATAGTGCTGTGTTTCTGACGAAAACCAAATTGGGAATTTGTAAAAACATTATGATAATTAAGAAATTTAATCGTTCTTGTAAATATCAATTTTTACAAAATTTTAAAAAGGGATGAAAGTAAAGAAATAGGTCTATAATTACTTATATCAAAACTGTCTCCTTTTTTAAATAAAGGAAAAACCTTAGCAATTTTCATACAATCAGGAAAAACACCATATAATATGGATTTATTAAAAATATGAGAAAGTGGATCAGCAATAGAAAATATAATTCCCTTTATAATAAAATTACTTATATCATCATAACCGGCACTTCGATTATTATTCATTGCAGTAACAACGTCTATTATATCATATTTCGTAACTGGAGCAAAGAAAATAGGATTGGGATTGGATTGACCTAAAAATTTTGCAAAATGCGTATCAGACTGTGGTACTTCTTTTGTCAGATTCTCTCAAATCATTGTAAACTCTCCAATCATTGTGTTGGAATCATATTCCAACTGTTCCTCTTTTACTCGCTATCTTATTTTCTTCTTCTTTGCACATCTTGAAATACTTCATAACATCATTAAAATTTGGTACCCCCTTCTAATCTCGCTAAATATGCAATATTTTTGTGACCGCTGCTATTGTCACACACACACACACACACATAATATTATATAAGATAAATGTATCATTCTACCGTATGCAAGACAGTGAAGTTATGAAGTTTGTCATGAAATAAAAAAGGAGGAGAAGAAGAAGGAGAAGACAAAGAAAAAGAAAAAGAATGCTTGGTCAGTGAAAACACTTTAGAGCGTTGACGGAAATCGTGATCAAAATAAAAATATGTATAAAAAAAAGAAAAATGTCCTTTACCTATCCCATCCCGAGGAACCTCTGTAGAAGTCAGGAGTGATTTATTAGTCCGAAATGGGCTGTTGTTTTCATAATCGCGATAAATGGCCAGTAGTTTTCTATTTATTTACATTAAAAGGTGATCTATGGAATATTTCCACTTGAGAACCTATGTGGATCCTTTTCTGAACTTTTGAAGCTATAATTTACGTCTTCCACGGCTGCATTTAATCCTTGATTTATTTGATCATCGAGATGGATTTTTTTCTTGCTGCAGAGCAAAAAGAAGACTCCGATTAACAAAGAAAGAAATACAGACATTCAACGTGAAGTCAGTAAATTTGTCAGCATCCGCTCGACACCGAATCAACTGGTGGTCAAAATCTATCTATTTCTGTACATATATTTCTATTTTTGTACATGTTTGCATGTCCAGTCTTTACTGACGTTACTTTATTTACATGTTGTTTAATTTTCAAATGTTTTACATTATTGCACCCCAAATATCGAGAACTTGATTTTGATTTTTTTTTTAAAGTTTCAGTATTGTTTTTCCGAAAATAAAGAAAAAAAGAGTCTTGCTTAATAGCTTTGTTACATCACATGGCATCAAATCAATTCATATTCATCTTTTCATCTTTAACTCTTGCTACCAGAGCATATATTAGCAACATATATACATTACAAGCCTTTAAAATTATTCCGAATTTTATTAGTGATTTTTTTTTAATCTATGTAATTGTTTTGCACTGATGTCAACTTGACTTTAAAAGAAAGGAAAACAAAGTACGAGGAAAATGTTAGATATTTTACGAAAAACAAAAGAGAAAACAAGAATTGGGCCTGGCATCAGCATCAAAGAGGAACCTAAGCTGTTCGTAATATGTTTGTATGTATATAACGTATAAAATATTTCGTGAAGAACGCACACTATCTTGCGTCAGGTATCTGAGAAAGACGTTGAATTCAGGTTTGGAATACACTGAATCAACACTTGCATCCAGCACGTCAACCAATGGGTTGAACTCTTTCAAAAGGAAACAGATCACGATGTCATCAAAAACAAGTCTACCTCGAGCTCGTTATGCGCCAATGTTTTCATATCTTTCCCTCACATAGCTATGCACACTCCAGACAACAGCACATTACTTGTAAGACATCATACATAATAATAGCAAAACACACAGACAGGCAAGGCGTAATTTTGTTGTGACGTTCGAATCCCTTTAGACAGACATACAACATTTTGTTTTAAAACCGTGTCCTGGAACCGTTCTTCAGGGGATTCAAGGGAGTGGTAAAGTCCCCCCCCCCCCCATAGATCCAAAGGCTTTCAGTAAATGTTTGACCTTCAACCTGTGTTTCCATCTTAACCTGTACTCTTTACACCAAAAGATACCAGGGACACACAGTCTTTAACCATGGATTAACCCTTATAAGCAAAGGATGTCATTGTTATATTACCAAGAGTTATCAGTGGCACTTACGGCAGATGGGTCCACACAGTTAAAGAAGTGTCAAACGCGCTGCTGCTTTCCAGTGCCTTGGAGTAGCGATTAGGATGAATGTTGCTAAAGACTTTTCTCCTCCAATTACTGCAGTCTCGAATGAATGTAAATCACGATGAACCTACTCCTAAACTATCACTTCTCATCAGGTGTGGGTAAGCCTCTCGCGTCCCAGCACAGGCAAACAAGGGGATTTCTATTCAAACTTCAGAGGGGCATTGATACCCAAATTCAAGAATAAACAAAACGTTAGAGCAAATTGGTATTGTCCGTCTTTAGCCTTTAGCCTTCTTACAGGAGGTTGGTATATGTAAGCATGTAGAATGATGACATGTTATTTGTTGAAACTGACTGCACAGAACCAGTTTGGCCCTGTGATCGCATTGTTTTGGTTAATAATCTCCTCGTCATCCTGTCGTCATTCGTGCACCGTCTATTTCTGTCTTATGCAGTTATTTTTTGTCAAGCTTTTATTTTCTTTCTTTTTTTATATATAAACAATATACAAATTAATTCATGAGAAAACAACACATATTTCATTATGACTACATAAATTCCACATTGTCAATATTGAGAATGAAAAAGAGAGAATTTTGTATGTAAAAAAAAAAAAAAAGGAAAAGAAACAAATACATCAAACAGAAGGGAACAAGACACCCCCAACCTAATATCCGGTGAACCCGCTCACAATCTCACTTACTCAAATGCTTAAACTACAAAATTACAGTTAAGCAGAAGACGAATCCAAGTTTTCACACACACCTACCCACACATACACACGCACACACACACACACACACACACACACAATCATCTGTGAAATTGTACATATTAAGATTTGATCATCAGTTGGTCTGTCTGTCCGAGGTGTGCTAGTTATATGTGATATCTTTCTGATGGCTTCCTATCTATTATCTATCTATCCAAGCATAGTATTTCTTTGACAAAAAAACAGATGCCTTTCAATGTGTAAATCTCGGAGGTGTGCTTTTTACCTGTTCATACTTATGGTTTTGTTTCTGTCAAGTTTGGATGAAATCGGTCTTTGTTTTGAGCATCCGACACGGTTTGTGTATTTGATGATGATAATGATGATGATAATGATGATGATGATGATGATGATGATGATGATGATTATCATATCGTCATCATCATCGTTATCATTATCATTTTGTCTTCGCTTTTAGAGAAGTTCTGTTTACAAACCGTGTAAAATTCCACTTTTCGAATGCAATTAACGCTTATCGATAAGAGAAAAACGTTTATTTCAATCGATACGTGGCTTTGTGCAATCCATATTTAAAAGGTTATAACTCGCGAGTAAATTTTGCGGAGGCTCTCGCAATGTTTCTCCGTAGATGGCAGCAAAGCGCACAGCTCACACAGCGATGTTGAGTTCGATGGTAGCAGTGGCCCATGCATTGAAAGCTACTGATGGTATCGCCGACATTATAATACAGTACATTAATGTATGCATGTTCTTGCGTATACATATCATGTAGGGCCATGTTTTCAACAATTCAAATCATTGGGAAAAGAAGGGAGCGTTGTTCATTGACTTCGTAAGAGAGATCAAGAAAGACTGTCTCATGACGTCTTCCCCCCACCCACCCCCCCCCCCCCCCCGTCTTTTGTTGCATCTTTACTACCGTTAAAGTATGAATCATACGGGTCTTTTAATGCCTTCCTGCAAAAAATACGATAGCAAACTTTTGATTCCTCAATAACAGAATATGTCAACTTGATGGTTTAACATTGGAAAACAGTACGGAGGGAAAGTGGAAGGGGAAGGGAGACTGAGTGTCAAAATCAAACGAATAAGATTTCCCCTTCTCTGTTATCCTTGTACTGACTTTTAATCTTTATTCTGTATCGATTTACAGTAATCGGTTTTCCACACAGTGATCGCCACCATACACCATTCAAGCGAAAGCGAACGGGCCATCGAGGATAGATCAACCACACACCTTCACACACATACCCCAAACAACAACAAGAACAAGAACAACAAGAACAACAACAACAACAACAACAACCAACCAACCAACCAACCAACCAACCAACCAACCAACCAACCAACAACGGCAACAACAAAAGCAACAACAAAGTCCCGCGGCCCTTGACAGGTTATATGGTTATGGTTGTGTATATGATTTAATCTTTTCAAACTGCTGCTCTAGAAGTTCTATGCGGAGTTGGAACAGTCATAAAGAAAGGAGATACATGTACAACAAATAGGCTTGACTCTTTACTTTTACATGAATGAGCGAACGTAATTCTGTGTGCTACGCAGTCTTCATTCTACACTTGAGATAGGGTTGACTAACAAAGATCCTAATTCCTTTGCTTTAAGTTTAGTGTTTTCATTTGACTTTGTTATTCTGTTAGACAGAAATGAATAGCTTGTTCATTTTATATAAGTCACCTTTCAAATTTGAACTTATTGATGAATAAAACGAATCAAGTATTCACTACCAGACTTGTAACCGTGTGGTTATTTTCCTAACCCTCGTAATAAGTTTCGTAATTCCGCAGGTTCGTTAGTACGTACCGTCTTTACATTTTCGGATTAACAAATCTTCGGAACAACGAATCTTATCTCATTGTTCCGAATTACGAACCTTCGGAATAAGGCACTTACAGAGTAACAACACAAATATTTTGATTTACGAACCTCTATAGGTATAGGGAATTTGTGTGTTTCGGAAAGCGAACATTCGGAATAACGAACCTCGGATTCACGAATCTTTGGAATAACGAACCTTCGGAAAAACGTCACGTATGTTTCAATTAACGAACCCTTTATCGTTTTTGGATTAACGAATCATTCATAGGTGAAGGAAATTTGTGTATTTCGGTATGACGAACCTTATTTCATTTTCGAATTAACGAACCTTCGGACTAGCGAACATCACCCATTTTTGTATGTGATAACTGGATACAGGACTGAAAGGTGCGCCGATACTTGCCACCCGGTTGCCACTGTAATATTTCTCAATAGGGGATATATTTCATTTAATTATTCTTATTTCAACATTATCAACTATCAAAGCATGTGTAAGCTATTCGATATTCCGAAGGTTCGTTATTCCGAAGGTTAGCTTTCCGAAACACACAAATTCCCTATAACCATAGAGGTTCGTTAATCAGAATATTTGTGTTGATCCTCTGTATAAAAGTACTTTATTCCGAAGGTTCGTAATTCCGAATAATTATGAGATAAGATCGTTGTTCCGAAGGTTTGTTAATCCGAAAATGTAAAGACGGTATAATCACACTAACGAACCTTCGGAATTACGAAACTTATTACGATGGATTGGGAAAATAACCAAACGGTTTCAAGTCTGGTATCTAGTGAATACTTGATTCGCTTTGTTCATCAATAAGTTCAAATTTGAATAGTTATATAAATATTAACTGTCAACGTCTTCTCACTGGTCATTAGGGAGATCGTCGAAAAAAAAATCAATAAACGATTTTGAACTCCGAAAGCAGTTGTTCTGCCACAAAATAGCAGCAATAAGGTCTTCAAAAATTCTTCCCCTGACTTAGATGAAAAATGATTGAAACATCATTGCAATAAGCACACACAATGGAAAGACGCACACACATTATAACGCGCACACACACAAACACACAAACTGTGTACCTTCGAATTGCGATACTGTATTCCAATCACAAACAGAGAGTATTCATTAAAAAAAATCGAGAAGGGAAAATAAGATATCAAAGCGCCTACAAAATGAATTGTTTGCAAGGAGTGTTTTGAAAGAAAATATCCTTTGATGCTGCAGACAGACATAAACCTTCAGGAGAGAGGAAGGTCGAAGAATATTGCAAAACATCACAACCTTGGATCAAATATCTTTACAAACTTTATAAACATTTTTAAGTATATTTCTTAAATGTCTTTTACTGATATAAATATCTGAATGTTTTCTCCATCTCTAAACAACCTTCCTCTGTAAGGTCTTTCACTGAGTATTCATCAATGGACCTTGAAAGGTAGAAGGTCGCATTTTCTATTCTTTACGCCTAGAAAACGAGTATGTAAGTTATCCTATTTCGACCTCTAATTTTCATCTTTGATGTTCAAGTGATGGAACGCTTATTGGAGCTCCACCACTGAATTAAAGGGGCATTCCAGACGATTTTCATAATCCCACATCATGTAGTACATATAAATCGACAGCATCATGTATAGATAATTATGTGGAATTCATTGTGATCCTTGAGCGGAGAAACCAATACTCTGGAAAATCTGAAACAAGTTACACTGAACAGTATTGATGACATAGGAGCCTCACATATTTCAGAAATGTAGCAGTGTAATTCCCATTACAATACCGCTCGCTTAACAAGTTCACCTGTGTAGAATCTATGCATGCCTTCTTCTTTTGTTCTGCTTCCTTGATCCCCAGCTCATGCATTCTTCTCGTGAGGCTGCTATGTCATAATCCATGTTCATTGCAATTTGTTATAAATTTTGAAAACATTCCTATTCCTCATCCCATTACTATTAAATCAGAAACTCTGTACTTAGTGTTACTAATTCATAATTGTTCAAATGTAAAAGTCTGAAAATCATCCGAAGGTCTCCTTTAATGACGCCTGGAGCATGTGCAATGCATGCTTAGTTCACGAGCATTGAGAAAGAGCTACCTACTGAGGCCTGTCTGTGAACACTACAACGGAACGAGAGCTAATAATACCGTATGTCCAAAAAAAAAAATCACAACGGGACCCTCCGCAGTGATATCTTTAAAGATATTGAATCAATCTAAATACAAATTCAATTCAATGTTGGCAGGAAGGCAAATTAGCATTTAGACAATTTAATCATATTGGGTGTTATCAATGCGAAAATCTGATTGTATTTTTTTTTGTGTGTGGACATATTGCAGTATGGACCCAAAAAATTAAAATCAAATTTTCGAATCGATAACACTAAATATGATTGACCTGTCTACGTGCTACTTCAGGGTCTTAAAATGTAACATCTTAGCTCTATTTTGCAGAAAACCCCATTCAATTTGGTTAAGCTGTCACAGAGAAATGTGGATTGTTGTAAAGCATGTCATGAGTCTGATTCCTCCAAGTTTAGCACTTCGATGATCTTGTGTGTGAATACAATTGACAGAACTTGGAGGGAAGAGATTCCCGACATCCTCTACAAAATTTCTCATTTCTCTTTGACCACTGAAGCAAATCGAATGGGGTTTTCTGTAAGATGTGGGCAATGAGTTATAGTTTCATACCCTGAATTTGTATTTAGATTGATTCAATATTTCCAAAGATATCATTGCGGAGGGTCCCGTTGTAATTTTTTTTTGGACATACTGTATATTGCGTTCTATAAATTTGCCTATTGCACATTATTACTTTAATATATTTTATGCACTTCTTTATTTTAGCAATCTATATTCATACGTTTCTGACGGAGACGGAGAATAAATGAATATACGTATGAATGAACAATAATGGGTAATATCGATTCCCTCAATTGTCACAGAAATTCTTCAAAGAAAAGACTATGTGATTCATCGATACGACAATGTACCATATTTCACAAATAAACAAATAAATATGATAAATCTGAAAAAAAATTTTACGATGAAACGAGAAGAAACATAATAATGGAGATTCAAACACATCAGATTGAGTATAGCCATTTACTGGTGGCACAACGCTGAAGTCGGTGAATAATATAAGACCTCACATTTGTGAATAAGGAAAAAATTTTCAATTTAATTTACAAAAACATATCACAAGAATGGTAAGAATATGATGCCACTAGCAATAACAACAAAAAAATGGTTTCGAGAAAATTGTCTGTCATTTGGCATTTTAACAAAAAAAGGGTAAGAAAAAGTGGCATGTTGCAGAAAACCAGAAATAATTGAATGCAAGACATGCTGAGACCTTAAGATCCGCAGAAATGTAATGCATTAAATTCTTTGTCTTTTTAGCAAGTGTCAGAATTCTGATAAATTCCTCATGTCTCTTTTTTGCGTGTTGATAGTTTAAGGTTGTTGTTGGGTGTTGTTGTTGTTGTTGTTTTTTTGTTGTTTTGTTGTTTTTTTTGTTTGCTGTTGTTGTTGTTGTTTGTTTGTTTGTTTTTTTTTTTGGGGGGGGGGAGCGCTGTGGCATAGTGGATAAAACTCTCGACTACCAATCGGAGGACCCCGAGTTCGATTCCAGCCAAGTGCTTACGTCCTTGGACAAGATGTTTTCACCCACCACGTCCCTCTCGACCCAGGTGTATAAATGGGTACCTGGCAACGCTGGGGTAATGATAATAGCAGGACCCTCTGGTAGAGCATGCAGTGCAACACTAAAGGGGCTACCCTGAATATATAAGACCTTTTTTATTATCATTATTCCATTTAGTTTTGACAATTTATTGATATCTGATTAGATGATATTAATGTATTGATATGTTTCAGTGTATTGATATTGATATTGTAAATACAGATACTCAATATTTTGATGAAAGTCTTTAATCCTTGGGATACAAACATTCGTAGAGATTATGCTTTGAATGTCTATAGTGCAAGGTAATCCGTAAACTAAAACGAAATAAAATCCTTTTCGATTCTCTGAACTGTGAGGCTATTATTCCTAGCACCACTTTTGTATGATTTGACATGTACATCAAAATAAGTATATAAATATTTTTTTTTTCCAAATAGGGCGGAATTTGATCCATAAAGTTAAACCTTTATGAATATCGTACCAAATTCCACTTCTTTTCAACGTTTGCCCTTGGGTTGTCTGACGATGGTTTTACCCATCTACTTCCAGCCAGTGCATTCAAATTTAGCCATGATTTGGCGAAACACTTACAATATATATTTGCGACTATATATATATATATATATATATATATATATATATATATATATACACACACACACACACACACACATATATAGTCTTATCTTATGTGAGGGAAACAAGAGGCGTGGCCTAGTGACATGGGTATCTCTGATGTTCTGACATCAATCCTCTGTCATCGATCAAATATAGCACAATAAGTTCCAACAACATACAAAACAAAACAAAACTAAACACCTCGACGGAAGAATTTCATGAATTTGAATACTTACGCAGTACCCGCTGCATGCTATAAGGATTAGAACCAACACTTGCTGTCGGGCGAAAGCTCGGTGGTCTAGTGGAGATGACGCCTGTCCGGTGATGAGGAGGTCGTAGGTTCGAATCCTGCTCGAGTATGTACGCCCATGATTTTGTATCATGGCTACTACTAAAACACTGATCAATTCAGTCCTTATTTACGTCGATGTAGGGCAATTTGTCAATCAGTTGCAATGAAAACAAAACTAAACACAAAAAACACACAAAACAAGATGCCAAACCAACAAACAAAATAAAAACAAAAACATAACCAAACCAATCAACCAATCAACAACTTAACACACACACACAAACACACACAGATACACACACAACAACCAACAAACAAACAAAACAAAAACAAGCAGAATATGGAAACTGAGCCTGTCAGCCCAATTTACTCAGAATAGAGAGGAAAATCTTCGTAACAGGCCTTAATTGTAATCTACTAGGGCTGCGACAAAAACCTGTAACAATTTAAACCTTTGGAGCCCTGGAATTCACCGTAAACGTGTTATTTCTACGATATTACTATCAATGTAAGAAGGCACTACAAGTACATTGTACCTACAAGTAACATTTTATGTTTTTCAGTCGTATATCTGTTCTCATTAGTGTCATGATTATAATACTACTTTGACTGTTGACTATCTATATTTGTACCGTACTATAACTCTACTACTACTACTACTACTACTACTATTACAGTTATTGTAATTTTTGCTTTGAATTGTAGAGATGGAAAGGGAAAACACAAAACTTAATGAAAACAAAATAAAATACTGCATTATAACATACACCCGCAAAAGTTAGGATTTTAAGGCCTCTTCAGGTCTATGTCGTTTGTTTTTTGTCAAAGGCAACTACAAGATAAATTAGATTAAGATTCCAAAGTTTACATATTTACAGAGAATCAATCAAAAAAGAGAACAAAACAGGAAAAAAATCTTTGAAAATGAATTCCTACGACTTCGTACCACTTTCTTACTCCATGAAACAGTCGTAAATGTCAGAAGGAAAAGAAAAGTGCTCGTGAAAAGAAAGGTGATTGTATTTCAGTGAGTGGCGATATGATATTCCATGTCCCAGGGCTGCATCGGCATAACAAAAAAGGTACTCTTTTGGAGATTCCAGATTCCCTAGCGAGAAGGACCCGTACAGGTAGTTTCAAGGCTGCCGTATAGTTAGTCCATTGCCTGGACTGTTTTGTGTGATCATTTACCGCGCGCACACACCGCTACAGCACGCGTATGTCCCACCGTACGCTCGTGTATTATTTGCCACGCACGCACGCATCTCGACCTCCAAAACAGTCCAGTCTGGTTTGCCAAGTCTCCCCGAAATATTTCGGAAAAAATTGGCCCCACCCCCACCCGCTCATTCATTTCGAGCATCCTGATTGGTCGATGAGATCGCGTCCAGCAGGCAATTTGCGGGATCGAAAAAAGTCGATCGATCTCTAATCTTGTAGTCTTATTGCAAACAGGTACATTGCATTTAGCAATATAACATACGTATTTTACGCCAATATTGGTATTAATCTCAACATATATTATTGGCATTTCAAAATTATTTTTCTTTTTATTAAAAATTGCTCAAATAGTATATCTTAGAGATCATAAGAGGAGAATGAAATTAGAACGTACATAAACCGTGCGTAAGATTAAGACTAACTTCTCGTTTCCATAACTGTTATAAATTGAATTATAAATATCACAATTATCAACATTTTGGATCTATTTTTCGACAAAAAAATAATGATTTAAAAAAGTAATAATTAAAAATTGATAAATACGTATAGAAAAAATATTTGCCCATTTAGAGAATCGTGACCTATCATACATGTCAATTTCGAGGTGGCTTTTACTTCTCGATCGGGGATCCCCCGGATCGCGTGTACAGCATACAGCTTGTGCAATGTGCTTTTCGTATTGATTCCGAGTCTTGCGTTTTCCGACCAAAATCTGTGCAGCATTTCAAGTATTTCCTCCAAATCTTGTTTACATGATCAATGGATGTCAACATCAGCGTCTCTGCGTCGCTTTTCTGACAGTGATAATGAGAAGAGCATTCAATGCAATGTGCTACTGAGAAGCTTGGATTCGTTGACGGTTTTGTATGGGGAGCAGCAGCAGAACTAACCCCGTCGCGGGGCGCTGTAACACAGTACGTATTTGTAATGAAAATTGTTTTTTAGAGAATTCATATGATTGTTTTAAAACAAGAATCCACTGTGGGTGTTTTTCCTCCTTAAGGTTTGTAATGGTGAGTGGTTGGTACATTGGTTTCTGGTCCACCTAAATTTTTGCAATTCCATGCTACATATACAATAATTTTCTTTTTATCACTGCAATTACTGTACCTTGCTCTTATTCATAGAAGCAAATGCAATGTACATTTGTACACACCTACCTTTCATACTGTACTTTGTTTTTTAGGCATGAATATTTTCATTTCATTGGATATTTTGATGGGTACATATCGTAATTACAAGTGATAAGATTATGGAAAAGTTGAAATATTTTAGTTCAAGGTTGTGTTTTTGTGATGTAGTGGACTACATGTATGTACATGTATGTACATACAGACCATGCCAAGTGGGGATGGGCTGTGTGTTTTGGGTGTTTGGTTGGGTGTTTGAAAATTGAACTGTTATGCCGTTTGTCTGCACACGTAATTGTACATCGCATATTCATCTATGCATACATGTACATACAAGTGTACACATGTGTACGGTATGTTTTTGAGTTGTACAACTACCAAGAACTTGTTTACATATACTTTCTTTACATACAAAATCATTCATGAGCAGTACAGTATGTTCTTTGGCCCATTTTGATAAAAATAAAACTAGTTCTGTTAATGCACATGAACATTTGTACCTGTAGTTTGAACTGTGTAGCAATGAATTTATTTTCTTTTTTTGGAACTTCGAAGCAATTTTTTTTTTTTACCAAGAATTGTTGTAAAACACAACAAATGAAAAAACAAAATCTACAGTGGGACCAGGAAGATTTCTTTGTCATAACTTGTAACCAGTTTGTGTTAATCCTGTGTTTTTGATGTGTAATGAGAGTCTACTACACATGGTAATCAGACTGAAATGTGACATATCATATTATTTCTCTGACATCAAAATTCAGAGTCAAACAGTTTACAATGTATTTGTTTGAAATAATGCACTGTTATTGAACAATGATCATGAACTATCATGAATATACAGTAAATGTATTGTATATTACAGTACTTGTACATGTACATATACAAATGAAAGTGTATAATGAAGGAATTTCAAGAGCATGGAGAAACTATAGAACATTTAATTTCAGTTCCTTATGAGTACTTGGTGGCACAGAATATCCAACTTTAAAGGCACTTATACACCTGAGGAATTATTTTGAACATCCTTCCCAGAGTGACAACTTTTTGAACTCATTATTGGCAGTTGGGAGTGGGATGCTAGCTTTGAAACTTCCTTGGTAGTTGGTACAACATTAACAGTTTTACCATCATGGCCAAATTTTTATAATGAAGGCTTAAGAAGTAATGTGATTAAAAAATGTACAAATTATATGTTCAAATTACACTACTTGTAGTCCATTTGTTTTCACTTTGCTGTCTGCTCTTACTGGACATGAAATGATGAAGACTACACAGTGTATTTAACAGAACATATATTGCACATGTACAATGTACATGTACACTGTACATTGTACATTTCAGAGTACAACAGTGATAAATTGACGTATTTCCTGACCACGCCTCAACACTGAAAAAAAAAATCTTAACTTATTTACCAATAATCAGCCGCCATAAACGTGGAAAAAAAGTAAAGTCTACTACATTGTAATTACGGTGACACGACATTTGCTCCTGCGACAATTGCTTCGGTCTTATATTCTCCAAAGACTTAGGGTTAGGGTTAGAGTTGTGATAGGGTTTTAAGTTTAGTTTGACGTGAGGATGAGGATTATGGACAGGGTTATGTCTGTGGCTACAATTTATGTTTGGCTTAGTGTACAAATATTTCATGGGAGCAATTGTCGCAGGAGCAAATGTCATGGAACCTGTAATTACAGCTGTATGTACAAAGTATATGTACAATGTTTTAATTTGGATGTGAATTGTAATAGGGGTTTAATCAAATTGCTAACATGTGAGTGTGTGTGTGTGTGTGTGTGCACATGCGTGTATGCGTTTGTGTGTGTTGTGTGCATGGCCCACACATTTCCCAAGCATAATTTCATGCTGATATCCCCCTTAAATGTTTGTGAATTAGAAACAAACAAGTTGCTCTGTCATACAGTCTTTTGATATGAATAGGCCTACTTATCTAATAATGTATATATACATGGAGCTACTATTTTGAGCAAATACAGGTATGGTTTGCAAAAAAAAAAGGAAGATATGATTGGATATATATATATATATATATATATATATATATATATATAATATATGCATATGCAGAAGGGCAGTTCAACCAAACTGTTCACTTCTGTAATTGCAGAGACCCCTCTGTAGCAAAAATGCCCTTAAGCCTCTTCATCTTGCTTTACTAAATTTAGCTTTATTATCATGAAGACTAACAAACAAAAGACTGAGTGACGGGGTATTCTTACAACAGGGATATTAGTCTGATTGTCTCTGTTACAGAAAATTATCAAAGCAAATAGTTTCGGTCTAACTGCCAAGTAGGCCCTACATGAAGTGGTGATAAAATGATAAAAGTTTTACAAACTTAGCGTAATTCTTTAAATTTAGACTGCTCTCTACTAACATTTGGGGAAAAGAACAAACAAAAAAGGCATTTTCTGGTTCCTTACATGTACTTCAAAACTTTGCACTACAAATTGTGTAATGTATCCCCTTCACCTTCTCCACCCCTGAATATGCTTGATATCTTGTATACCATAGCTAAGTACGGTTCATAGAACCCACATCTCACAGCCCTGAGCTTACATTCCAAAATTACATTGTTACTTAGTGGGCCAGATAATATTGAAAACAGGTGCATACAAGTGCCTATGTCAATTAAAGAATTTCTTTTATTTCTTTTATTTCATCATACAATATTATTAATGAAGAATAATTAATGACAAAATTATTTCCTTTAATGAACATGATTGGCACAATCCCCCCCCCCCCAAAAAAAAAAAAACACATTGATCCCCTTTACCAACAATAACATCGCCAAACAAATCTTCCAACTTTTCTTGAGGTCCACATCTCACGACCTTCACAGAGTTCTTTGCAGTTTTATGTAGTGTTTGGACGTTAGAAGTGGCACATCACAAATCATACATCGGCGAGCTGGCGATTTGTAGCTAGCCATTTCCAATCTCAAGAATGATATTCAAGTCATCATCGAATCTGGGCACAACAAAGTCCAAAACACAACGTGAAAGTAGGTCCTAGATGACTGCAACCATAACTTTCAGCCAGTCAAAAACGTTGCACGAATCAGCTGTGCAACAATGCATGGTACGGGTCACTGAAGTACTGAGTTTCGCATTGCATTGTGATCAAAGAGTTGGCTCTTTGATTGTGATAATGTGTGTTGTGCAAAAATGCAGGCATCTCTGTGCACATAATTAGTACTGTTGCAGATCGCACTGTATTCACGGTGCAATGCACACAGCTGGCTGCAGATCGATCGATCCCACAAAACTCTTTTCTGTGATCGATCCCTTAGTTTTCATGCATACGCAATGAGCTTGCGAGAAATAGGGCATTACGTCAGCATACCTAATACAGTGTATAAACTTTTGACCCTACCCACTGTCAAACCATTCTGGACGTTTTTTTTTCGGACAGGTTTGTTGGCGCCCTCATCGATATCGAGCGGTTACAGGGGATAGCGCGATAAGCTGTGGAGCGCGCGTGGATGCGTAATGATAAAAAAACGTCCAGAATCTGGACTACCGTATAGTCCGCTGACCGATATGCAAGACAAAGCAAAGCTGTCTATAGATGTTTGCAAGACCCGATTATCGGAATTACACAAGCTCTACCGTCCAAAGTTCAAATGGAAAACATCAAACAAACAAACAAACAAACAAACAAACAAACAAACAAACAAACAAACAAAACAAACCCAGATCATGATGAAATTCAGGCTGGTCCTTTCATAATTACGGCCAGTCTTAAATACCGGTATTAATGACTGTCGGTGTTTTGGTAGGGCATATGGGTTATAGTCGTCACACGGCTGGTTGTTTATCTCACATTCAAGCACAATTTGATTAAAGTGAAGGCCACAGACTTTTTTAAACTCAGAGTTCTTCTTTTTGTTACTTGTGATATGCGATCTTTTTCTCCCTACCTCCCTACTACTTTAAGTATGTCTTCAACCACAGAGTTGTCAGCAGCAAAATAAACCTATGCCGTATAGTTCTTCTCATGACGAAAACAAAGGTGATGTTTACTAATATGTAACATGACTGAGACATTGTAACCAATGTTTTCATTTCATTTCATTTCATTTCATTTCATTTCATTTCATTTCATTTCATGGATTTCCCCTTTAAAATACATACAACAAGGGTGACATTTGAATAGTATGAGAGTGTAGTGGACCATCTGACACCGATTTGTGTAAAATGCTCCAAATGACATAATACATGATAGTCAGAGATAAAATATTGTGTACACAATGAACATAAGATACATAACGATAGAAAGAGACAAAAGAGAATAAAGTATAGAGAGCTGCTTGGTTTAAAAATTTAATGATAAATCGAATTTGCGACAGTAATTTAACTTGTTTGTTTGACTAAATCGTTTTAACATTTTGACATTTTTCAAATTATCCGAAAATGATTCTAAATCAATGGCCCTTAATAGAATATCATGAATTTGAATATTTCAGTTCGTAGCAAGGGTGGGTGATTGTCATTCCTATTTCTTGTATTATACAATGTATATAACAGAAGAATTTGAGATGAAATTGGTATAATCATAGTAAAATTTATATCTAAAAATGTCTGTTAATAGAATGATATTACTTTGAATCGACAGTACCTTCATTGGTGAAAACAATGGTACTGATGGTGGCACATTAATGTGAATGGGTTATTAAACGTAATGCTCCTCAAATGATATCAAAGTGTAGTCAAATAACTTAAGCATAGTCACAGGCAAAAACTAAAATCTTGTGAGTATATTATGCCAATAGTTCTTCATATCGTATGGCACAACTGGCCTATATCAAAATTCAATGACGGTTTTGACTTTTTATACCGAAGCAGTTTGTTGAATATATTGGTGTCCAATGAATATGAATGTCTAAATGGAACATATTGCTGGCGGCTTGAGGAGATGTGCAATTTGTCCATAGGGTAGAATGGTGATACGTACATAGGTTTAACAAAGCACGCGCAGGAACTCTTTGCAACAAAAATTATGAAGGCAGTTCAGCATGTTGCTGAACTTGGCCGGTTGATGAACTTGAATAAAAATGATAATACTTTCTCACTTTTTGAATAGCAATTTTATCTACACCTGTATATCCTTCTTCTCCCCCCCCCCTTATTCTCTGTTGTTGTTGTTGTTGTTGTTGTTGTTGTTGTTGTTGTTTTCCTTTTCCTGTTGGAACATGTCTAGGCATCATTGCCTTCCGCGTTGCTACATGACAGGTCACATACACACACACACACACACTCACAAATATTTTTAAAAATGTGCCATATCCTTGTGTCTGCGTGGATGATCGGATATTATAGTCTGAAAACAAAGCCATTGAAAAAAAAAGACAGAAAGGTAAAACATAATACTTTTTCGTTAAAAAAAAGACAAAAAAGTCACAAACAGGAATGGCCTATCACCGGGTGGGTGAGGTTCCCAGCGGTACTTGACGTGGCGTCGCGTCGTAATGACCCTGATCCCATTCAGCTTTCACTTGCTGTTTTCTAGTTTCTGGTAGCTTTACTTCTGGTTGACATTCTGGCTGATTTTATACTGCTGGAATTTGGGTCTAACTACTGGGTTAGACAGCTTGTATTTGTCTGTAGTACAGATAAAGTCTACATTACGATCTACTGGAGGACTGGCAAAACTTGCTAATTGACATGTGAGGAACACTACATGATAACGTTGCTCACGCAAAAGCAGTTGAGCTATCATTGATGAAAACTGAATGGAATATTTATTTGCATTGTATTCAATAGGAAGATTTGTCTTGATTGACAAACGGAATATTGATAAAAGTGATGTAAAATATTCATCTATTCAGGTTTTTCTCAATTTCAGTAATTACTCCTTTAAATCTCTGACTTAAATGTGTTTTATTACTCTTTTGTGTGCCTTATGGTGATGTTATTCTGGATCTGCAACAACAACAAAACAGAAATAAGGATAATAAGTAAATTCTATGCATGCCCGTAATAGTTGTTTACAGAAAAAGATAACAAGAATATCCATTCTATTACAATTCAGGTGTGTGCTAAAGATGCAACTCAATTCTGTGATCGAAGGGACTTGAATAAAGAGTATGATTGTTAAATCAAGCAGAAAGTGGAGAGAAAAAATAAAGCAATTCATTCAAAAAGTTTTTTTAATATGTTTTATGAAACATTATTATTCTTAACAATCACTTATGAAATAAGAAAAGTTGATGGCATCGCTTTTTTAGCCTTCCACTGACCTTCACTTGTTTTCTTTTTCATAAACAGTATCTGAAGGAGAAGACAAAGAAAGTGAAAAGAGCACATCTGTATCTCATATTTGTAAATAAATGTGAAAGACTTACGCTTTTGAAAGAAAATGTGGTATGTAAATTGGCGTCAGATTGTCGCGTTGCTTCTTAACTCCAACGACTTGTTGTTTATGTGTGCACCGCCTCCATTCATCAAACTCACCTTGGTGCAAATAAAATGAATAATCAGCGACCGATAGATATGTATGTTTGTCATCATTATTTTGAGATGAAAACGGTAAATAATACTCGTTTAAATATATATCAAAATATTGTCCCTGGTGAAACGATTTCAAGGTTTTGTTTTTGGCTGGCCATATTTTTCTTTTTCTTTAACATAGACAGGCGCGATTTTGCGTGGGCTTTTTCATTCATACCATGTTTACCTTCAACAATCGATGAATGACCCCACCCCCTCCACCTCAACAGCATTCGTCTAAGCTTTAGTCCTTGCAACGTATACTGGAGAAATTAAAAAAAAATGATATGAGAACATTCAGAGACGATATGAAGGGGTATATAGAAGGTGTGTCTGTCTTACTTGGTGCATTCAGTCATCTGCCATATCTTTGATCAGGACGCCACTTGGAGACAAATCTTTAGTTCGGTCAGAGGGGACCAACCATGAAGACGACAGGTGTGTGGGTAATGCTTACCCTGCTTGGGTTAGCCTATGGTAAGTAGATTATCTTCATCACCGAGCAAAGTCTCGATGAAAATTTGAGGGGAAATTTTATTTTGTGGTTTTTGCTGTGTTCTCTGAGCTATTGTTTTAATAGTTTGGTAATCAAATAGATGAAAAGTACAACTCAAGATTAAGCATGAATCACTAATTGAATAGCTAAATTGGATGGATCTGAAAGTTGTCATAAGAATGATGCTGTGCTTTCACTGTAGAACTTGAGAAAGATGATGTGTGATTTCTGTCATAATTATTAATACACATATTCTGACCGTGGCCATAATTAAGAAGGTCAGCGTGATAATTATAATAAATCTGTATGTATATATATATATATATATATATATATATATATACATGTGTGTGTGTGTGTGTGTGTTGTATGGGTCATTGGCAAAACTGAAGAATATGCATGTATTAAGTACATATTGTAAAGAAGAAAAGAAATCTCCCTCAGAAGAAATAAATTTGGTTTACATTTGTTGAATTGGGCGTGTTTTGAACGTTACAAACAATTTCCATCCCCCGTAGGTGCTTTCGTGTGTGTGTGTGTGTGTGTGTTCACCTTTTCTTTTATCATAACAACGGCGATACCTGATATCTCTTTCTGACAGGTAGGTTTGTAAGTGGTTTTATAATTTCTCTTTTTATCAAAACAATGGCGATATCTCAGTGGTTAAATAGTAAAATTGTAGCGAGTAGGGTGGGAAGGAAAGGATGGGTAATTATGTAAGGACGGAGAGGGATTTCCCTTTATTTATTTTTTTTTTTGCTCTCTCTCTCACTCTCTTTTTGGAGGGGGGGGGTAGTGTATAGAAAAGTATAGTATATTATTTGTTTAAGAATGGTAGTGAGGTGAGTGATTATGGGGGAGTGCGTTTTATTTAGATGTAATGTACTTCCATTTTTCCTTCTGCCATTGCTGTACTATTGCCATTTTATTCGTCATATTGCAAAATGAAAATGTATAATCATTTCAGTTACGTTGATAAGTATTATTCACTTATGTCTTTACAGTAATACCAAAGAGGATTGATGTATTGTATTGTTTGATTAGAAGTGACTAGATATTATATTTAAAAAAAAATGTTTGTGGGTGTGTGCGCGTGTATCAAAGGTATCAAGTTGTCAACATATCATTTTTTAATATTGTTGTCGGTCTCTTCTAGGCAGCGGTCAACCAATTAAAATGTTGGGTATGAAGGATGGCCGCATCACTAAGGAACAACTTACTGCAAGCTCCTGTTGGCACAAATTCTACTGCGTCGATCGGGCGCGACTTGATCAACCTAGAGGTAAAGATAACAGTTCAGTCGTGGGTTTAGTCGAAATATTTCGTGTCATATTCTCAAGTACTAAACAAGTGATTTTTTACTGACGTTCAAAAACTTGTGATATGAATTATTGTGATTATTGCTGAAGATCATCAAATTTCAAAATACAATTACACTGTATTTGTGAAAATTGTGAAGAAGGATATGTTTTTATGGTTATAAGCAAAGTTTCATTATTCTTGTGGCAATTCCTAGTGTATAAATGTTTTGTGTGAGGTGTTTGTCATCATACGTTAATTAAATTGCAGAAAATTGATGTATTTGAAAAAATGGCACTGAGAGAATAAATCAAATCAAATCAAATCAAATCAAATCAAATCAAATCAAATCATATCACAAGTTTTTGAACTACAACATTGTAAATCATTACGGTATTCGTGGAAAGGCCTTGGAGTGGTTCAGAAGTTATCTTAGCGGTCGATCTCAATTTGTTTCCGTAAATAATCATGAATCTGATATAAACTCGATTTGTTGTGGTGTTCCACAGGGCTCCCTCTTAGGTCCTCTTTTATTCATGTTATACATCAATGACTTCCGTAACTCATCCTCTCTGCTGTCTTTTCTTCTGTTCGCAGATGATACAAGTCTCTTTTATTTTCACTCAGATCCTTATGTTTTGCTCGATTCTCTGAATAATGAACTTAAGTTGGTGTTTGAGTGGATTCAGGCAAATAAATTGTCGCTTAACATAAATAAGACCAATTATATGGTTTTCAGTAACACAATAAAATTTCTTCCAGGTTTAGTTTTAATGAACGGTTTACAGTTAAATCAAATAGATTCAACAAAATTTTTAGGTATTTATATTGACAGTAACCTTTCATGGAAGGTACATGTTGATTATTTATGTAAATTGTTGTGCAAGAATGTTGGAATTATTCACAAACTGAAATATCTCTTCCCAAAGCCAATATTGCATTCTCTTTATACATCTTTATTATTACCTTACTTGAATTACGGAATATTAGCCTGGGGGAATTGCTCAAAGACTAAAATTGATTCGTTATTTTTGGTTCAGAAAAAGGCCTTGCGGATTATAAATCGAGCACAATTTTTTGATCATACTGATGAATTGTTTGTTTCAAGTAAATTGTTAAAAATTTATGATTTGTATTTATATCATGTTGGAATTTTCATGTATAAGTTGAATACTGGTGACCTTCCCAGTATATTTTCCTCAATGTTTGTGAAAAACAGTGATATTCATACTTACCCTACAAGACACAGTGAATCCTATCATTTTTCCCCTGTTCGTACAGTTTTAGCCCTTAAGACAATTACATCTACCGGCCCTTCTTTCTGGAATGAGTTAGATTCGGTTCGGTTGCACTCAAGTTCTTTAAGCTCCTTTTTTAAGAAAAATCTCAAAGCCAATTTTCTAAAATCCTATGTGTAATTATTTTGCCGTAATCGCTTAAATTTTTTTGTGTGTGCATATACTTAAATGATGCCTCGCTCGGATGACCTCACCAGTTTGATTAACTTGCTACTTTTTTAAGCATTTATACCATAAGTTAATCATAAAACATTATATACTATACTTTGTACATCCCGTAAACATTGTAATATTCTCGATATTTTGAATTTTGCATGTTACGTCACTTCTGACTTTGATATACTGTACTAAAACCCTATGTTATATTTTTGGAACCTACATCCTACAAGCTTTGCTTTTTAGTGGGTTCCTCATTATTACACGTTAATTATATGTCCTTATACATTTGTGCATTATTGGTTCAAACTGACCATTGTGTGAAAAACATTTCTGCTTCAAATCAAATGGAATATAAAACTTGTACGAAATGTGGAATATGGAACGTGAATGAAAAAAAAAATCAAATCAAATCAAACCACGTGTTCACTGATAGAGTCGCGCTCCTGAGCTTATGATGACAGTGAATGAAATCCTTTGATTAATTCTTTAACTGCAATAAGATTGAAATTATACTTGAAATCATTACTTCAAAAATGTATATTCAAACCATTCATTCATTCATTCATTCATTCATTCATTCTTTCATTCATGTTTTATTTCCATTTCTAAACAATATACGTGGTTATATGATGGTATAGTATGGTATCATGGTATTTTATGATGGTATAATTATTCTTGAAGAGGAGAAATACATCTTGTTTCATTAATGACTTGATGGAAATGAAAATTGAGGAGCTGAAAAAGCGAACTTCCCCTCACTTACTTACGTTACATTACTACAATAAACCTGTAAAAACAGCCTTGTAATTTGGTAATCATATGGTTATCTTGATTTGAAAATTGATTAGAGACACTTTACATGTCATTATATAATTATGAACCATGGTATGAAAGCCGATTTTGCTACAACACGCATTTTCCATAGACACTTGCCCGAGTAGGCTCTGGACTCGTCCTCAACGGGTTAACAATTATGGTTAAGACACGCAATAAATATGTCTGTATATAGAGACTGGATAATAACATTATTGGCTGAGGCTTTCTATGAGTTCGCACTAAACCACAATGATCTATGATGGTAGAACTATTTTGGCGTTCTTTTATTTCACGAATTGTTTCATATATCTTAGATATACCCATATCTATATATTCAAACGTCCCTGCGTTTTTGTTTTTGTTTTGTTTTGGTTTTTTTTTTTTTTTTTGGGGGGGGGTTCTAAGGGTAGTGTAATTGCAGTAGTGAAATTTTCATCAATCTTGTAATTTTGCTGTATTTCCCACTTCATTCTCATTCACACGTGGGAAAGAGTTTTACGCAAATGAAAGGGAAGTTCACATAACTTTCAACTCGACATAAATCAAGAAAGAAAAGAAAAAAAGAAGGAGAAAATGTAACGCAACTGAATGTTGCTTCACATATTATTATGCATATTTGGTTGTTTTACGTGATAACATATATCTAGCCGATTGTTTTGCCAATGAAGGTTACGAATTTCTTGGTGTGACACATGGAAGTAACTGCAAGCATTTAGGCACTTGCTATATAATAGGTTCATATTCTATAAAAATGATTCATCCTATTGTATATAATATATAATATATATATATATATATATATATATATATATATATATATTATATTTCAAAGTGAATTCTGACAAGGTTTCGAGCAAATCGGGTTTCTTAAGCGATTACATCAATTTAATGAGATTTGTATGTGAGGTAACGATGCACTATTTCCGTTTGGTAAAACATCTGAAGCATTTCATGTATTTGTACGAATAACTAGAGTGAATTCAAATTAGCAGATTAGCAGAGTATTAAAGAAATTCTAACGGAGAAAATATTGGGGGTTTTAATTAGAATCAGGTAGGGCCTACTTTCATAAAACAATGATTCTGCCCAAGACCACAGACGCACATCGGCTGAGGCGATGACCTCATTACATCACAAGTATCATTCTGGCGAACACACAAATATTCACTTTATGCTCTTGTTTGGATTTTTTTTTTTCACGACATGAAATCATCCCTGAGTATAAAAGGGAATTCATAAAAGAGACGTCTGGTTACAGGCATTTATTCCGAAGATTCCTTATTCCGAATATTCATTATTCCGAAGATTTGCTATATCAGAAATAAAAATACGGTTTGGAAGATTTGTTAGTATGGACCGGCGCGGCGTTTCATTTTCGGATTAACGAACCTTCGGAATAACGAGTCTTATTTCATTTTCGAATTAACAAATCTTCGGAACAACAAATATTAGTACATCACCTGAAAATATAGTTGAATCTCTCTTAATATTACAGGTCAAGTTGCGGTAAATACCAGTATTTTTACATGAGATATAACGTGTTTGTTGCACGTCCGATATCATTGAAAACCTGTACCATCATGGTTGTACAATGTTACTTCATTGATTGAACTCAACTCGAACAGTAGATGGAATGTCATTACACGTTGAAAGATTCTTGAGTAATTGAACCTTTAATCTTTGTACTTCACGAACATGTAGTGGGACCTCGGGCGGGTGCATGGAGCACGAAGCAGAAAGACGATCATCAATACATCCAGATCGACCTCTTGACCTTGCACCAAGTCACTGGTATCATTACGCAGGGCAGACAAGATGCCAACCAGTGGGTGACGTCATTCAAAGTTTTTCACAGCATAGACGGGGTTACATTCACTCCTGTCATCAGTCCTTCTGGGACTGGAGATGAGGTAAGATGTAGGTAGTATCATTCATAGCATTGATTGTTATTGCTATGCATATACCATTGTACCTTAGAAAGAAACGGTATGAATAAAGGGTCTACCTTAATGGAGGGGACGTTGCGACCGCCGAGACTCATCAAGTCGCGGCTACTCGTAAAGAGTGACAAAATCAATGGGATGCGCTGAGCTCTCACCTAAAAGGCGTCTCCATGCAGGGCGAGGTCCGAAACGTCTCCACACAAGATTAAACCTCTTTCTACTTCTAGTACTTGCATTTATAGTTTTCGTTCGATTTTCTTTTAACTGTTGCAAAGACCCGGCTAGTCACCAGAATGCGTCCAGCAGACTCGAATCGCACAGGCTAATGAGAGACCTATGTAAGAACATCATTCCGACTGTCTTTTATTTTATACTCATCCACGAAATGTTGTCTGGGTATTCTAGGCATTCATTTATTTCGTGACGGGGGTGAGAGGCCCCTAGTGTTGTATGCAAGCACAAGTACATGTACTTAGTATTGCGAATGTGTGAAAACTACCCAGTATTAATTATTTTCCCTCTTTTTGAATGCAGGTGTTCCACGGAAACCGTGATCGTAACACGCACAACACCAACGTTTTCTCCGTTCCCGTAACTGCGAGATTCATCCGAATTATGCCCGTGTCTTGGCACGCTCATATTTCCATGCGATTTGAGCTGCTCGGAAGAGTTATGCTAAGTGAGTTCGAAATATTTTCCTTTTTTTTTCACCTGCCACGCAATGTCCCATCGGCACTTGTTTGATGCAACTACGAACAGGATAAACACGCAAGATGTTCTTAAAACAAAATGTTACTATACGATATTCCTGTAGTTTTTTGGGGAGCGAATAGTTCATATCGATTCGGATCTCATTGCTTCCATCGCATGTGTTCAGCTTGTTAAGCCTTGAATACATCGTTGTGTATTCTGCTGTCAACATCAACCACTATGTCTTTGAGTTTGACAACTTTGACAGCCACTAAAAGAATGGCAGAAAGTCTTCACTACCCACATACGAAACGTAAAAGGTAACAGAGAACCGGCATATATACTTTGATGCTATGCTTATGCTTAGGAGATTTGTGGTTTACATATACAAACCTCTCCACGTATCGTATGTCATGACCCAAGGTCACATATTTTGCAATGACATAAATTTGCATCTTATACTATGTTTACATATTGTTCAGCAGAGCAATTAAACTTTAACTCTGCAGTTATTATGATTTCGTGTGATGTTTGATATGTGTCCCAAGGATGAAACAAGCGACCTTTTGACAAATAATCAGCCATAGTTCACATTATCATGTAATTAACTTTGCTATTTTTTTCTTCAAATGAACAGTGCAGGAAGCCGGAGAACATCACTTGGGACTAGAGAGCGGGGCCATCCCCGATAGCGCCTTCAGTGCCTCCAGCATGTATAACTATGGCCACAGACCGGCAAATGCTCGCCTCAACTTCCACAAGGGTAACTATAAATTAAATGATATTCTTCGAGGATAAAAGGACGAAAACAAGCGCGTAACAACAAGTAGGGAGATTTGCCGCTTTAAGAACGCATGCATTCTCTATTATCATCAACAAAAACTCATAATCACTTTCTGCAGAGTTCTTCGGTTTCATCTTGTCTAAAGGAACTAAAGAAATGAGAAGGTGGTACGAAGCAAATGCGAATTATTCATTTACAAAAAATATCTTTATTACGACAAGTATTATAATAACGCACATAAGATATTGTTGGAGAAGTGTTACTAAAATGAACATGATAATAAGATGTGTACCATCTATGTTCATTTCACAATCACCACTGCCCTTGGGCTTTGGGAAAATACAAGACACTTGCACTGATTTCTCCAGTTTTCAGAGTCTACCAAAACATGTGTGACGCGGAGAAAAATCTCGGTTATAAATCAAATATGACCACCTACCTTGTATCTTACCTCTTGATAAAGCGGTATCTTGATATATTTCTACAGAAGATATATTCTTTCGACATATACAATAGATGTTATTTGTATATCGTACTATTATAAAATCATCCAAACAACTACAAGCACTTTAATTCAGACCTGCCAATTTAAGGTTACTTAGAAGGAAGAAAGAGAGAGAGAGAGAGAGAGAGAGAGAGCTACAAGCGTCAAAACCCCTTTCATGCTTTATTTACGTTCAACAACTTTTTTAAATGAAAGAGATTTAAGCGTAAAAGCAACCATGTCAGAAAGTTGAGTGAATATAACACTTTAATTTCTGACACGAGTCATCTCAATTATCCGTACGTGATACGGCGTCCTTCCAAAGCCATGGTCCTTTAATTATCACCAATAATGCCGTGAAACCATCAGTGGAATCGAATTTACACCTTCTCTTTGAATGCTCATGCAGGGCACAATTCACTAAACTATAACACCTCCGCAAATTACCATCTTTGTATACCTTGTGTCTACTTACACATCGAGGTAGGAAATATCATGTAAACCTTTCAAAACTACACCAGCAACATAATCCCTGATAGAATTTGTGCACCCCCCGCAATAATAGTAATGCTGACATATACATAATCATCTACCTCTCTGACTAAAATATCCCCATTGAATATATTGTAAACCAACGTGAAAATGAACATAAGGAAAGCAAATGAAATGTTCGTTTTAGCATACTTTCTCTCCCTTTCTCTCTATGTCTTCTCTCCATTATATTTCACAAATAGGTAGGGGAAGAACAGGGGGATGGTCATCTCGGAAAAATGATGCGAACCAATACATCGAGGTGGATCTAATGGGCTTTTATATTGTAAGCGGGGTGATCATCCAAGGACGGGAGGACTACTCGCAGTGGGTGACGACGTTCAAAGTCTCCTACAGCAGGGACGACAAGCGTTTCTCGTTCGTTCCAGGCTGCGATGGTAACCCGATGGTCAGTAGGTTTTTTGTTTTGATTAAAAACTTCATGAACTCTAGAAAATAAATATCAGTACTGGGTATCTCTAAGCCGACGGGCTTTAGGCTTTTATGCTATACAGGGTTTTTACTCATGCTGTCGCAGCACGTAAAGGCAACTATTTGTATTTTCAGCATATTCATTGGGCCTTTAAAATATATATCTTTACATACATCGGCAAATATTACTATTTCGATGATGTAGTTAAAGTGCCTTGGACTTGATAGCAAGGCTAACGATCAGGAAATAAAAACAAGTGATTTTCATGGAGAGAAAACACAAGGGATTTGCCCTCTAGTCATTGTGATTTCCGAGATGGAAACAAAATTCCTCTCCATGCATTTGTCTTCCTGATTACTGAAATCAATAACATCTCGTAAATTGATGGTGGATGTGGAGTAATGAAGTTTTTTAAGATGTATATCGGAGCTGTTCAACGTATTTTGCGATATAGGGGTATTTCATTACTCGATGATATCGCTTTAACTTTTTTTCCATAATACGTAAGTCATAATGTTGAAGAATCTATATGCGTATCACTGAAGAGTAGAGCATAGGAAAATCAATGACCGATATTGTAACTTCAAACACGTTCAAAACAAAATTCATTGAATTATCATTACCGGTATATCTGATTTTGAAAGACATTTAAAGTAATCCCGCTTTCTTCTCGTGAATTGTTGAAATAGGCCTAAGGAAGACTTTTTCGTTTGTTCTTTATCTTAACCCACTTTTTCAAGGTTTTCACGGGAAACAAAGACCGGAACACGCCAGTAACAGCCAAATTTCTCAGGTCTGTCACCGCTCGCTACATCCGCATTCATCCAGTAACTTGGCATAGTCACATCAGTATGAGATTCGATGTTATCGGCACAGGACCAGTGGTTGGTAAGATCATTCTAAGATGAAAATCAAATTTCAGTGTTCGAAGTAGCATTTATATCCTTTAGTGCCAAATCATACCCATGAAAAGTAATGTACGATGACAGTTTATGTATATAAAAGATATCGATTAATTTCAGAGGATACGCTTTATATCCGGTCGTAACTTCTGTCGTTGACCGCAGTATGACCTGATGAATATGATTGTGTTTTCAATGCCATCATACTTTTGTAGACGGGAATAAATGGACTATACGCTGTAAATTACTCTTTGCGCATGATGTTGCTTAACTTGCCTTGCCTCAACTTCGAATAAAAACAAACAAACAAAAAACATACAAACTTGCCTGTAATATACCAGGAATCCTCATTTTACTGTACTAGACTGAAATGCTTCTTCTTATTTGGCTTCACTATCCTTGACTATTACACGTGGGGAAGAAATCAAATGACGGTTATCCTGATGATGTTACGAGCATCCCATTGCCGTCTGTCAAATATTCACCGCTTAGCTTTGTTTGAATGAATCCCACAAAGAAGATGGGATTGAAAGATAGAACTATTACGTTCTTATTGGATTATGCTCGAGACTTTGCGATCGCATCGTGGTAACAGTCCACAAGTAGATGTCGTGATTGCAACATTTTTGTTTGCGACGACGACATAATATGATTTGCAAGCGTGGGTATGACCATCATAACTTTGTATTTCGTCAAATCTTCACGTGGCGTCTCATTTGTTCTACACTATTTTTTTTTTTTTTGGTCAAAGTCAAGTTCCTATTTCAGAGCACATTTCTGTGGGTTCAGTAGTAAATTTTCTTGTGAAGTTACTTGCTCCTTTCCTTAATCCTTCACGTGTGACATGTATGACTGATGACTGCCCAGCTTGATCTTAAGTTGGTGTTAATTGATGATGAGACATCAGACAAAGATTCAGCGATGTTATTACAAGAATCTCAGCTTGATTATGCTAATTCAGTATCATAATTCATCTTGTATATACACACTTACTCACCCCCACGCACAAATACACATACACACACATATTGAGAGGGATATACGTATGTCGACTGATTTTATTGTTTGACACGAATTGTTGTATTTAATGTAGTACTGTTATATTTTGGTAACGTCTCTGTTTGACTTATGTGCCGGAATAATACTTTACTATCAGAGATTCGTCGGGTCATCCTGTCTCATAGAAGGCATGACCTTTCATCCATCAATCTTTTCATTCATTTTGTTGCAATAGGTCAAGAGCCACAGGAGAAGAGACTTGGGGTTGAAGATGGTAGGATCAAAAAGGAACAACTATCGGCCAGCTCTTGCTATAGCGCTCGTTACTGCGTCGACCAGGGAAGACTGAACATGAAGAGTGGTAAGTAGGTGTAAGGTTATCCTAAAAGCGTGTAAATTAAGTTTGCTCGACTGAAATTACTTGTTAAAGTGGCTGAGAGAACAATTTCGTGACTCGACATCTTTAGCTCTGACTGGCTGGCGAGCATTCACCCGTGATTGATGAAAGGGCGATGTTACCCCGGCGATGTTATTTCCTTTATTGTCTGTAACACATAGAGGAATTTTCCAGATCACCGACTTGTATGTTGGTCAAAAGTTGTGTTGGAGTCCCCCTAGCTCCCCTGTTCTTTATGTGATTTTCACATGTAAGTCCAGTCCAGCATATCTGATTTACACGCTCTTATCATTCTTCTTGGGGGGATCGAAATCTACATCGATATACTGTTATTCTAAGTTTGCTAATCATAAATGAAAAGCCCTTGCCGTACAGAAGGGATTTGTAATTAGAGTAAGTTGTACATTAAAAGAAGAGGATTGGTGTATTGATTTGACAATCTAGATGAACCAGTTTATTAGGCGGGATGTAGATATACGTAGTTCATTCAGAGTTGCATTTACATGAATGCATGTGTATTCTGCTTGGGGCGTGTCTGAACACGTTTCGTCTGTGTCAACGAGATTATTACATAAGACTGATGTTATTTGTCACTATTGGGAAAATGAATGATAAGCAATTACATGTATATTAAATCTAGTCTTTGGTGTTTTGCTTTTACTTCATATTTTTATACTTCGCATAAGGCGTTGAATGATATTTTTATATATGGAATCCCACCCCCTCACCAAATCGCTATAATCGATGTGTACATTGATTGCAAACATTCTTCATAATTATTCTTGTTTCTACGCAAACGTAACTACGGCGTCTTTCTGTCAGTTGGCGGAGCCTGGATAGCCAAACGGAATGACCACTCACAGTGGATTCAGGTGGACCTGAAGACCGATTATCTAATCCAAGGTGTCTTGACCCAAGGTCGATCCACCGCAGATCAATGGGTCCTGACCTATAAGGTCATGTTCAAAGCTAACAGTGATAGCGAGTGGCAAAACGTCGTAAGTCAGACTGGGCAAACTAAGGTATGTACTCGCTAAAACTTAGTGAAAGTCATGACACATCGTCAGCATATTGGAAATATCGCCAAAAATCATCACCGTTTTGCATGCATGGTATTTAAGAATTTCTGACTAGGAAGTCTTCAATTTTTGTGTCCATTCAATTTAAAGTTTTAAATTTTATAACATATCGCTTTGTTATTATCTTAATTGTTTGTCATGATGGTAGAGCCCCCCCCCCCCGAGAACATTTTTCGTTGAGAAAGGAAAATGAAAGATTTCACAAGATACTCAAACGTGTTATGACGACTATTGTAATTATTCCATACTGCATAACTGATCGTTAGGGATTTATGGAGGAGCATTGGTGGCTTTGGGGGATAGCAATGAAATGCTCAAGTAAAGAATTTCTCAAATAAATTGTGAGTGTGTTACGACCAAAAAAAGAAAAAGAAAAAAAAGCTGCCCTCGTTCCGTCGCCCTTGATTTGCGCAACCTACGATAAACAAGGATATTCAATTTAAAAAAATGTGATTTTACATTTGTGACAGAAAGTTTTCTTACAACAAAATGATAATTCCGTCACTTTGCTCCATATAGAAGTACAAGTCACCAGTTTGGTTCATTTTGATTTTTCGGTCCTTTCATTTCAGTTCTCGCCTCTTACATCTCACTTTTCATCCTCTCAAATGAGATGAACTCACACGTCGACTATATGATCTGTATGCATGAACCTGACCTCCCTCTCAATTTTCAAATTTGAAACTACACTAGATCTTCACCGGAAATACCGATAGGAATGGTGTGGTGAGAAATCTACTCCCGAGTCCTGTGAGGGCACGCTTCGTTCGAATCGTGCCAGTCACGTGGAAGAGTCGCATTAGCATGAGGTTCGAACTCTTGGGAGACGGACCCGTAACACGTAAGCGCTGTCATCAAAATAATGTTAAATAGTGCAATTGTTTACAAGAGATTAGATTTTTTTTTTTGTAAGGACGTACACAGTTATAACAATGTATAATCAAATAATCATACTTTGTGTATGTGTGTGTGTTCGCGTGCGTGTGCGTGTGTTATGAATGTAATGGATAGGAAAGGTTTACGTTCACGGAACAATGAAATTTGTTATCAGTTGCATGCTCATCAAAGTACACCAGGGACTAGTAGTTGAGAGGTTATGAAACATTTTTTAGCAAGGGCTTCAACAGTGACTTACACTGTTTAATTGACAGAAAAAGAGAGAAGCAATAACGTATGGCTAAGAATCTTCTCTACTATACAATATTTAAGTTACTTAACAAGACAAAGACTAAGTTCAAGTTCCAGTTCAAGTTCAATGACATTTATTTCCATGAAATATGAATATATAGAAATACAAGTAACATGCGGCCAATTTAAAAATACAATATAAGCAATCAAAAATTGAAGTGAAAAATTGAACATGAAGTATTCAACGTGAGTTTTATCGTGCTGCATATAGGAAGGGCATGTTGATTTACCGAGCATGTTAGATAATGTCAGGGCTTGTAAAGTACACGTTTCAGAATATGCAAAGAGATAATATGCTACTGGCCACTAGTTTGGTAGCTTAGATATATTCGGAAGAGCGAACGCCTTTAGTGATAACAAAAGACAAACACATCTTAATTAACGCTGAGTTATGGACGAAACTATTTATGCATAGAAATAGCCCTGTCAGATCTATGTACCTAGAGGCTATTTATGATGTCACCCTTTGGCTATGAGGGTTTTCAGGTTACTGTTAGTCATCACTATCACGATGATGACGATTGTTTTTATGAGTATAGTATCATATATTATTATTGATATTGAATGTTATCACTATTGTTTTTATAACCATTGAATTCAAGGATTGAAATGTTTGAGAAAGTTGTTTTTTGTAATCATATTATTGAAGTATTTATGAGTGAAGTTTCTTATGTTTCGGTTGTTATAAAACGATGATGATAATAATGACACACGCCTTCACTTCATAAGATCAAATACCCTTTCTTTTTTGAAATAATGAAATGACCATTGCTTCTTGAAAAATTTTGTAGCAGTCACAGATTGAGAAAAGTAGCAAATTTACATGTAACTTATCGCCACTTTTGCTTTGCTTATTCCAGCGGACATGAGGATTCATAGACTTGGTATCGAAGACAAATCGGTTCCTGACTTTAGTCTCTCAGCATCATCTTGCTATCGAGGTAGTACTCGATACTGTGCGCCGAGGGCACGACTTAATATGAATCAAAAGAGCTATTACGGTGGTGGTTGGAGAGCAGCGGTGAGTGGAAGTAAACGTAACCAAAAAGAGAAATAAAGTATCAAACAACAGCAAAACAAAAATCCATTCTTTAGAATGTGTGGCAACCGACAATCCTCGTCTGCAAAAATGTTCTTTCTTGTCATACATTTTGTCTTTTCAAAGGCATAATGATTTTATTGTTGCTTTCGTTACTTTACAAACTCTTCAAAATAGGTAACAATAATAACAAAAACAAATATGATGAAAAGGAGTTGTGCTGTGATGTCTCTTGATTGTGTGAAGTAGTGTAGACGTTAGAAGGTGATGGTACTTATGATGAGAGGACAGAAGATACTAACATGGTCTTATCAAACAGGGATAATGGCTTTTTCAATGAATAAATCCACTTCCAAATTTTATCAATTTCATTAGAACAAGGAAAATTCCCCTGCATGCCAGTGCAAAAATGATCAAAATCAGATAAGAATAAGGAAGTTGTAACATTTTGACATTTTGAAGTTTCTCGGAAAATACTTCTCGATAAGTCTTTATGAAATTCAAATCAGCAAGTTGATGATGTCATGCTCTCACAATTCATTAATTTGATATACAGAAATGATAACAAAATCTCGTATTTTAGCTGTATTTATATAAAACTTACCCTAAAACTACCCAAAAAAGACAAAATGGTAACTCTGATATACTTAGATATGGGAATATATGATTTTACCCGTATTTTGCCAAAATTAACATTTTTCCGAATTTCATGTATAACAAACGTGAACAATAATGTGAGGACATGACATCGTCAATTCGTTCATTTTAGTATTCATGGTGACTGGCTAAGAAATGCTTTCGGAAGAAAAGTGAAATATCATAATGTCATATATTTCTCTTCCGATTTTTGTCGATTTTGGAACATTCTATAGGGATTTTTTTTCTCTCTTTAAGAGTTGATTTATTTATCTTTTTTTGTGGATTTCCTCTTTGATATCATGACAGTTCTACCAGTCTGCCTTGTCATTAGTAATACAATACCCAAGCATTGCCATGTATTAGTATAGATCTTGGTCATGAGGGGCACTTAGAATCTCAGCTCAGGTCCTGCAATGAAATTTCAGTATCTCATCAGTTATCCCAAATTGTAGGAGATGTTTTGAAGAAAAAAAAATATTTATGTAAATCTTACCCACTCTAGAGTACATAATTCATCAATTATCACCTTTAAATCAAAAGCTGATAAAACTGAAACTGTTTTCTTTCATCTTTTGTTCAAACGATGGATCTTCTTATTCAAACTCCACTCCTTTGTCAAACAGAAAAGTAATCCTAACCAGTGGATCAAGGTCGATCTCGGAGCGGTGTACGAAGTCACTGGGGTGATCACGCAGGGCAGGCAAGAAATTCGCCCGAGACTCAACCAGTGGGTGACAACCTTCAAACTCTCTTACAGCTTGAATGGCAAGGACTGGCTCTTCGCTGCGGCTTGCGAAAATGGCGACAAGGTGATTGGAACATGATTTTGAAAGAGCCACTAGCTTACTACATTCTTTTTTTTTCTTTTATTTTTCTTTCATTTTCATATAAACAATATAGGACTACAAATTAATTCATGACAAGATAACACAAATTTCATTATGACAACATAAATTCCACATTGTCAATATTACGAATGAAAAAGAAAGAATTTTGTATACAAAACAGGGAAAAGAACAAACAAAGAAAAAAATGTAGTACACACACACACACACACACACGCACACACACATGGATACTCAGATTACGCGTGAAATTAATACGTAGGCTTGGATGCATGTCTGTGTACGAACCCGTATAATTCACTGCAAGGTGAAAACATACGTGACATGCACTCATACACACGCACATTCATGGTTTATCTGCGAATGCTATATTCATAAATATACTAAATCTCTTTAATTCAATAGTACCCCAAATTGATAATATACACAGAGAGGCTATAATTGAAATGATAGATTCCAAGATGGCATATAGGACTAGCATGACTTCCTAAGGGGCACACCTCCGGAAAAAAAATCGTGATATTTCCATGCCACCCATGCACGAATCCTCCGTTTTACTATACAGGCTTGAAATAGTGAATGGGGTATTATATTAATTTTGTCTAATATTCCTCCAATGATAAACATGCATATTGTGTTTAAAGACTAAGAAATAAATCTAAGAAATAAAATATGTTTTCATTCACCATAACATCCAATCCTGGTGGCATTGTATCTTTGACGACGTTCATGGTATATTTATTTCATTTATTTATTCATTTATTTATTTATTCATTTCAACATATTTTGACAAGACAACAAGATCAGCAGGTGAGTGCTGTTTTACATCAAGGTCATGTACAATCCAACTAGATATAAAATCATGTTGCATAAATATAGTTACAAAAAAAACCCACCACAAATAAACGATCAAAATTAAAAGGAGCAAAACATCTAGTTAAAATCCGTAATAACAGGATCAATGTACGATATATAACAAAACAATGTAATGAAAAAGAAATGTTATTAAAACAGCGATTAAAATTTCACTCGCTGTTTTAATTTGATTGTGTAAGATTATGTACAATCAAACCATTGGTGTACAAAATAAGTTTAAAAACTCTTCCAGCAGGAGCTTGAATTCACAAGCCCGCAATCATAAAAAGGCAAAAAAGATGCCTATGTAAAAGTCTACACCCATTACCCATTAAACCCAAACAGTAAAAAGCTTGTATACCCATATATGAACTTGCAAAAGTGTTAACTTTCTTTTCATTTTTTGCTGAGTGTAGATATGCGATGACAGTCTATAAGTAGCCCAAGTGCAGTTTTGTTTAACAGTGGCTTTAGATCCCCTTTCGATCAGTAAAACATGCATGAAGACTGATAAAGGTTGTTGGGAAGAGGGAGGGGTGAGCAATCATTGACCCCCACCAGGTGAATGAAAGTAATGTAATTTACGACATAAACTTTGTGATACTAACTCATGGCGTTCACTAAAAAAAAAATGTTATGGAGCACATAGGATTTAGCATTTAAGGGACCCTGGTGCTCTGGCTGCAGGTCGGAGTCTGTTCTCCTCCTGCAGTGAAACAGTTTTTTTTTCTTTTTGTTACTACACCAATCAGTGTATATACGTGCTGAATACATGGATGGGATGTAAAAAGTTCTAAATTATTGCATTCCTACGCATAAAAAGTCCAAAACTCAAGTGAATCTTTATCAATCAAAAATCCCCGTTTAAAATGAAGAGTAAGATTCTCAAGAAATGCCAACTCTCGCTAAAAAAACCACCCCAAAACAAAAAACACATCCAGGGTAAATGAGACAAAGTTTTAACTAATTCCTTGTCTGTTTTTCTTCATCATTTCTGTTCTCATGTTACTTTGGTGACGTTTTCGCTTACTGTTCAACCAAAGATTTTCGTCGGCAACAATGATCGTGACGGCGAGATGGTAAACGACATCAACCCGCCACTCATGGCTCGATTTGTCCGTATCCATCCCCTAACATGGCACAACGCTATCAGTTTGCGATGGGAGTTGAGTGGGCGTGGACCTTTCATTGGAATGAGTACTACTAGTATGTTGTCTTTTCCATTACCTTCGTTATTCTTTATTCATGTAGGCATCATGTTTACAGGACAGTGAGTTGGCTCAGGTAGCGCGTCCTGCCTCCAGATCCAAAGGACCCGGGTTCGATTCCCGAGTCTCACTGAGCAATGTTGTGTGTAATCATATCGTCCCCTCTAGTAAGAGGCAAAACACTCTGTCCCTCGGATAGGACATAAAATGGAGGTCCCGTGTGTGAGAGAGTCACACCTCATGCACGTTTTCAAATGATGATCAAATCTATGTTTTCACACACTTCTTCTTATTTAGGGGTAATGCTTATTAATTTTGTCCGTTTGCAGCAAATGCATATCAACAAACTTCAATACCAAATGCAAGTTTGTTAATTCTAAGTAGGCCTATTTAGCATTGAAGTAAAGCAGTTTACCTGGGACAGAATGCGTACAACAGTACAAAAGAATTGCGTGTAACGCTGTAGATGTAACGAGGCAAAAATAATGTTACACAGAATTTAATCCTTAAATCTTTCTTGTAAAGTAAATAAAAAGTCTTGTCATGTCCCTGTAAACGTATTTAAGAAGGCGCATACGCATTATTGTACAGTGAGTATAAAAAAAGTTATCCAACTTTGGAATGCTACTACTTCAGCTATTTGTCAGTTATGAAGAGCGCAATGTGGGTTGTGAGGAAAGGAGAACTCTTCCTCTTTCCATTGATACCTGATTATATTGACATAATAGTATGTCATGCATAACTGAACTCATAAACTTTAAAGATAGCCATGACAAATTACACTTTTTCTCAGTTTGAGTGCCACATGAAGGCACAATGAATGTCTCACTGAATCGATGAAATCTGTCAATGAAAGTGGCCAAAGAGGACAGCTTGTAGAAGCAGGTTTGTTTTGGGGGTTTGTGTTTAGGGTTTCTTTAACATTTTATGGTCCATAACCTTTAACATGGCCATCTGTCCGATAACTTTGTTACTCCCACAAAGGCAAACCCACATGGTCCATTTTTCTCTGTTCATATTCAACACAGCTTGCTGCAACAAACCATGTCTTGAATATGAAAAGAGAAAAATGGATAATGGGTTAGCATTGTGGCAGTAAGCAAGCTATCGACAGCCATAAAGGGTTAAGAAACTCTAAATACAAACCTGCAGGTCATGCAGGCTGGCCTCTCAGTCTGACCACTTTCATTGACAGATCTCATTCATTCAGTGAGGCATTCATTGTTCCTTCACGATAACACTCAAACTTGTGCAATTTGTCATTGTTGTCTTTAAAGTTCATGTGCTCAGTCATGCATGATGTTTGTCAACATTACAGGTATCAATGGAAAGAGGAAGAATACCTCTTCCCGCGCAATCAACATTACGCTCTCCGTAGCTGACAATCATGAAACAGTAGCCCTACAAAATAATTTGATTGCTTTTTTATATACACACTGTATATCTTGATTTTACGAGATCTGAATTGACGTATTGGGGACGTTCGTCACAATATCTTGTGATAAAAGTGAATGAGCATTTTCTTCTTAAGATTATGCATTCATGTTGTTTCGAACCTGCTGACGGCTTTTCACCTGAATGACATACCTATACACAGCCCATTTAAAGAATCATCCCGTATGGTGTACCATTAGAGGAAATGAAAAGAAAATACATGCATTTCATCACTGTTTTGGTCGTGTACTTGCAGCAATGAAGCAAAAGGTGAGCTTATCAGCTCGACGCATTGTCGGCTCGGTGTTCAGCGCCTCCTCTCAATGGAATGCGAGGTACTCGGCCAGTAAGGCTCATGCAAGCTCCCGAAGAAGCGGGGGCTGGATCGCCAAGACGAATGATATGAACCAGTGGCTCCAAATCAAATTGCCGCAGATGTACACAATAACTGGAGTGATCACCCAGGGTCAAAGCCGCTTCTGCCAGTGGGTCGAGGCCTTCAAGGTGATGTACGGAAATGACGGCAAGAACTGGAAAACGATCACTCAGACGGGGAGCTCGAATCCAGAGGTAGGAGTTATTTTCAACTTGGGTTCAAAGAGAGGGGAAAATTCGTCACAGTCTGTTTGCAATTGACTTTATTCATTTCAAAGAAAAAATTCCACCCCAAAAATAAATAAACCTCGAAAGAAAGAGAAAAACATTCCCTACAGAACGATTAAAAAATGACAAAAATCGGATATGAAATGAGGAAGTGATGACCGTGGATTGTTAGCAGTGTCACTACGTGTAGCTTTTCTCTGTAAGTCTGCGGAACCCACATCATTTTTGCTATATCAGTGTGGACATCACAAGTGTATCCTCCCATACTATCAGCGTTGGCTCGCTCAAAAGTACTGTTAGTACCAGGAAACTTGGGCATGTCACTGTTTTGTAAGTGCAAACAGCACATCTTCACTTTAATGGAAAAAAAAAAACCTCTTGACGGACAGTCGAGATGACTAGAGATTGCAGCTATCAGTTAACCTGAAAAGAGGTGAATGAAATAGTTTTATCTGGTATACTTCATCTTATCGGCAGTCTTTTAATGTTCTTTCTGTAAAGTATAATAAGACTTGGTGAATAATCTTTAAACCGAGATGAAGCTGTCTAGAAAATGTCTAAAATAATTCTTTGCTCCTAATTCTTTTATTGTTGAAAACTGTTTGAACTTTGACATCTATCCCTCACAAACATGTTGTGTGTGTGTGTTTTTTTTTTTAAATCTACAGAACGAACTCTCCTTCAAGGTAAAAAGAAAAAAAGAACCCACATATTACCGTCTACCTGTTTCATGAAGACTTTTAATCATGCATAATAACCTTAAATGTTCAACTCCCTTGGAATTACAGATATTCATTGCCAACGACGATCGGCGCACGAAGAAAACAAATATGTTTGTCCCACCAATCACTGCCTCATACGTGCGCATTGTCCCTACTGACTGGGCTGGTCACGTCAGCATGCGCGCGGAACTTCTAGGGTCTCCCCTAGCCCCGGGTAAGTCCCCTAAGTTGTATTTATAGCTTTGTGTTTGCGCATTTTACCCATTGCTGCAAAGAAAATTCACCTGTGTATTTTTCGGTCTCTTTCACTCTCCCTCGTGGGTTGAAATTACTAGGTAAGACTTTATGAGTTTCATTAAATTTGTTGAAGTTTTCGAAGTTGACATTTCGCTTTTTCTTACGACTGTAATCTTAACTGACTGCGTCAACACTGCTGTATATAATGTATCGGCACCGGTCACATATGGGCGAAGACCGATAACCAACCGTTTTTATACCTCGGATACCACTGGTCGGATGTTGGTATAGTCAAAAGTGGTGGCTAGTGGTTTTCAGTGCAATCTTAAAAACTTTATATCGGTATATTGAAGGCTTTTGGTCATTAGTTGACTTTAAAAATGGTGAGTATAAACCTGTCGCTGACTAAAGTCGCCGAATGGTTGCCAAGCCTTTACGGTCAGGGCCCTGTTGCATAAAACCCTTACCGCTGGACTTACCGCTCCTTTCTAGCGGTAAGTCTTCAAATTTGCGGTAAATTTTATAATCCTTGATGCTGATTGGCTGTGACGCCTAATTTTGACGGTAGTTACCATTGAAATTCAACGGTAAGTTTTATGCAACGGGCCACTGGTCTTCAGTTACTGCTAGCTTTTGACGAGTAGATGAAAAGAATTATAACATAGTGAAGCCAATGGTCATTAATCACTGATTAACCGACCGCCGATCAGAATAACACAACCATTATTTCTAGTATGGTATTGTAAATAGTATCTGGACCCCATGGAAGACCGGCTTAACGTAGCTGAATATGGGTTATCCATCTCAGATGGAAATGGACAAACAAACAGACAAGCAATCCAGATGCCAAAACAGAATTGATGTTTTGTGAATTTCATTATTATCAGTTCTCCCTTTCCTAATCAAGCCAAACAATCCACACCTAACCTCAAACTGCCAAACTTGTCTTTGACAAAGATCTTCAAATTTCGTAAAGAGAGGTTGATAAGAATTATGATGTTTACACACTCTTCAATGCCAAATGACAGCATGGGCTCTCAGAGCCATGGGGGTCGCTCTCAAAAGATTGCGCTATACTAGTACCTCCCCATATTGCGAGAGAACAGGTACCAGTGCATTGAAGCATATAGGCCACATACCTACAATCAAGGAGGCTCATGCAGTACGTACATCATGTATATAATATGCAGTATAGAGAATACATATACATATATATATATACATATATATATAATTATGTATTTATATAATTCCTTCAAATGCATGTCGAATTTATACTTTTTGTACATTCTGTTGAAAGAAGTGAAAATAAAACCTTTGAATTGAATTGAATCCTGGTAATGGAACGAACGATTCTGAATGGGGGAACATCAGTTAGAAGATGGGCATGACAGGTCATCAAACATCAAACAAGCATTATTTAAGGGGATATAAATCAATATAAGGATTTCACTTCCCTGGATGTTGATGATATATTTTGCTAATCACCACCCTAAAATGTTGATAAAGAAGGAAAAGTCTCCCCTTGTTCGACTTTACAGCTCTCTCATGAAATTCATAATCCCAAAACAGCATCCTCTTTGCGATTTGGACTGACCCACTTCTTTCCCGTGCTTCTACTTTTTTTTTCTGTAAGCGAAGAGATAGTGTAGTAGTTTTTTTCGCTTCCTGTAATACGTAACAACGTATCGTTGGTTTTTTTAGGGTTGTTTTTGTAGGAATAGCGGAACTATGCTGACTTCTTTCCTTATCAACCGCTTATGGAGCACAGGTGCATCAGTCATACGTGTCTGATACCTGTGGTCAGGTGCATCAGTCATGTGTCTGATACCTGTGGTCAGGTGCATCAGTCATGTGTCTGATACCTGTGGTCAGGTGCATCAGTCATGTGTCTGATACCTGTGGTCAGGTGCATCAGTCATGTGTCTGATACCTGTGGTCAGGTGCATCAGTCATGTGTCTGATACCTGTGGTCAGGTGCATCAGTCATGTGTCTGATACCTGTGGTCATCTATGATGTGAGTACGAACGTCAGCAATCAATCACTAGTGGTCTTCATTATCATATGTAGGCGAAAACTTCCAAAATATTTGAAAAACTTTCGGATAGCAGTCGTCAATTTATCATCAGCTTTTCAGCTCACACTGTATGATGAGCTGTATGTCTCAAGTGGTACATTGCGATTGTTCATTTTTTTTCCGGCGTCCGTTGTGCGTAAACTATTTTCTCTTTTTCGTTACAACTTCATCTTTCTGAAAACTAATAGACGGATTTTAACCAAATTTGGCAGGAATGATCAATGGGGGAAGGGACCACAATATGTGGAAATTTTGGCGGTGCCCCAGGGGTTCCACGGTACCAAGGGACGGTGGCCAGCCTTTGCGTACGTGTGATGTTTGTTTTTTTCGTGCAGCTTATATTACAAACCTTGCACAGCAGATTACCGAAAGGATTCCATTACATTTGCTCCTAAGACAATTGCTACCATGAAATATCTGCGCGCAAAGCCTAACATAAATTCTACCCACAAACATAACCCTAACACTCATCCTAATCCTCACATCTAAACTAAACCTCAAACCCGATCACAACCCTAACAAAAAAGTCCTGTGGTACTCCCTGTGGTACTTGTCGGTACCACACAATGTACCACACACTTGTAATGTTACCACAGGAACTGTGTGGTACTGTACCACAGGCTTGTAGGGTACTCCCTGTAGTACTTGTCAGTACCACACAATGTACCACATAAATAAATGTTACCACAGGAACTGTGTGGTACTGTTTTACAGGCTCATGTGGTAATCCCTGTGGTACTGGTTGGTACCACACAATGTACCACACAAATATATGTTAACACAGAAACTGTGTGGTACTGTGTCACAGGCTCGTGTGGTACTCTGGGATGTACCACAGGGCAGTACCACAGGAAAGTACCACAGGAAAGTACCACAGGACAGTATACACACAAATTGTCCTGTGGTATTTTGGGGCGTATACCACAGGACAGTACCACATGAATTGTCCTGTGGTATTTTGGGACGTACCACAGGAGAGTACAACAGGAAAGTACCACAGGATAGTTCCACAGGACAGTACCACACGACTTGTTCTGTGGTATTTTGGGACGTACCACAGGACACTACCATAGGGCAGTACCACAGGACAGTATCACAGGATAGTACCACAGGACAGTACCACAGGAATTGTCCTGTGGTATTTTGGGACGTACCACAGGACAGTACCACAGGACAGTACCACAGGACAGTACCACAGGAAAGTACCACAGGATAGTACCACAGGACAGTACCACACGACTTGTCCTGTGGTATTTTGGGAAGTACCACAGGGTAGTACCACAGGACAGTACCACAGGAAAGTACCACAGGATAGTACCACAGGACAGTACCACACGACTTGTCCTGTGGTATTTTGGGACGTACCACAGGACAGTACCACACGAATTGTCCTGTGGTATTTTGGGACGTACCACAGGACAGTACCACAGGGCAGTACCACAGGATAGTACCACAGGACAGTACCACACGACTTGTCCTGTGGTATTTTGGGACGTACCACAGGACAGTACCACAAAACTTGTCCTGTGGTATTTTGGGACATACCACAGGACAGTACCACAGGACAGTACCACAGGAATTGTCCTGTGGTATTTTGGGACGTACCACAGGGCAGTACCACAGGACAGTACCACAGGATAGTACCACAGGACAGTACCACAGGGCAGTACCACAGGATAGTACCACAGGACAGTACCACACGACTTGTCCTGTGGTATTTTGGGACGTACCACAGGGCAGTACCACAGGACAGAACCACAGGACAGTACCACACGACTTGTCCTGTGGTATTTTGGGACATACCACAGGACAGTACCATAGGAATTGTCCTGTGGTATTTTGGGACGTACCACAGGGCAGTACCACAGGACAGTACCACAGGATAGTACCACAGGACAGTACCACACGACTTGTCCTGTGGTATTTTGGGACGTACCACAGGACAGTACTACAGTACTACAGGGCAGTACCACAGGACAGTACCACAGGAAAGTACCACAGGATAGTACCACAGGACTACTGTCCTGTGGTATTTTGTCCTTGTCCTGTGGTATTTTGGGACATACCACAGGACAGTACCACAGGAATTGTCCTGTGGTATTTTGGGACGTACCACAGGGCAGTACCACAGGACAGTACCACAGGATAGTACCACAGGACAGTACACACGACTTGTCCTGTGGTATTTTGGGACGTACCACAGGACAGTACCACATGACAGTACCACAGGAAAGTACCACAGGATAGTACCACAGGACTACTGTCCTGTGGTATTTTGTCCTTGTCCTGTGGTATTTTGGGACGTACCACAGGACAGTACCACACGAATTGTCCTGTGGAATTTTGGGACGTACCACAGGACAGTACGACAGGAATTCCTGTGGTAATTTTCAATATATACCACAGGAGAGTACCACCTAACCCTAAGCCCTAAGTCCTTGGAGAAAATAAAACCTGAACAATATTATCGCAGGAGCAAATGTCGTGACACCATAGAAAGAAGACCGACAATGTAAAGTGGCTTGTGTACCTCACGACGCTTTGTTTTCATTTTTCTTGATAGGTCTGCCTCCAAATGTGCCTGCCTCGAATCTGTACAACATCGTGCCACTTGGCATGGACAGTGGAGTCATTCCAAACTCACGCCTATCGGCATCCACACAGTATAACCGATATCACGGCCCCACCCGCGGTCGTCTCCACACGGTAAAACATGGAGCCTACAGAGGAGGGTGGTGCGCCCGTGTCAACGATGTACATCAGTACATTCAGGTATGGCGGCAAGGGTCTGGCAAGAGTCTTGCACACAGGTTATTACCTCCGCCAAGGGAGGAGGTTATGTATTCGTTACCGTTGGTTTGTTCGTTAGTTTGTCCATGTGCAAAATAATTCAACTACTTAAGTAGTTACGGATTGGGATGAAACTTGCAGGAAAGGTTGAGAATGACACAAGTAACAAACGATTAACTTTTGGTAGTGATCCGATAATTTTGGGGGAATTTATAAAGGATTTTTGGTATTTTGGCAGGTAGGGTCAATGAACTTGGGAGTTCAGGCTTCGCGTGTTTGAGGTTTGCATGCGCGCACCAAAGTGCGTGCTTTATATAGTTTCTGCTAGGGCGAGGCGCGCCGTGCAGCTGAGGGTTTATGACGTAACAAAGGCTTCTGTATTGGGTAGATGAAAAGAATTATAACATAAAGTGAAGCCAATGGTTATTAATCACTGATTAACCGACCGCCGATCAGAATAACACAACCACTATTTCTAGTATGGTATTGTATAATTATGGCGTCTGGACCCCATGGAAGACCGGCTTAACGTAGCTGAATATGGGTTATCCAGCCATCTTCTCAGATGGAAATGGACAAACGAACAAACAAGCAATCCAGATGCCCAAACAGAATTGATGTTTTGTGAATTTCATTATTATCAGTTCTCCCTTTCCTAATCAAGCCAAACAATCCACACCTAACCTCAAACTGCCAAACTTGTCTTTGACAAAGATCTTCAAATTTCGTAAAGAGAGGTTGATAAGAATTATGATTTTTACACACTCTTCCATGCCAAATGACAGCATGGGCTCTCAGAGCCACGGGGTCGCTCTCAAATGCCTGGAAACTTGTGGTCGGTATTTCTCATGATTATCGATATCGCTAAACGATAATTAAGTGGCGGCCGCCAGTTAGCTCCACTGAAATTGTTATCCTTGCGTGGCACGAAACGGATTGGGATGAAACTTGCAGGAAAGGTTGAGAATGACACAAGTAACAAACGATTAACTTTTTGTAGTAATCCGAGATTTTTTTTTGGGAATTTATACCAGAGTGCGTGCTCTAGTTGCTGGTGGGGCGAGGCGCGCCATGCATGCATCTCAGGGTTTATGACGTAACAAAGGCTTCTATATTGGGAAATCGGGCGACTTATGATAGCACACAATGCTATCTGCGCTCTCAGAGTGCTTTTCTAGTTAATTAGTTAGTTCGTTCATTTGTCCGTGTGCAAAATAACTCAAAAAGTAGTTAACGGATTGGGACGAAACTTGCTGGAAAGATTGAGAATGACACAAGCAACAACCGATTAACTTTTGGTGGTGATCCGAGAATTTTTAAGGAATTTATGAAGGATTTTTTTGATATTTTGGCAGGTAGGGTCAATGAACTTGGGAGTTCAGGCTGCGCGTATTTGAGGTTTGCACGCGCGCACTAAAGTGCGTGCTCTAGTTTCTGCTAGGTGCGCCGTGCAGCTGAGGGTTTATGACGTAACAAAGGCTTCTATAATGGGAAATCGGGCGACTTATGATAGCACACAATGCTATATGTACGTATGGGTGGAAATCAATGATACCTCTATGGAAAAAAAAAAACAAGATCCAGTGGTTGAAAACGTAACAAAGGCTTCTATATTTAGAAATCGGGCGACTTTCAGCACACAATGCTTACGTACGGATGGAAATCACTGATATCTCTATGGAAGAACAAGATCAGTGGTGGAAATGAGCTGCATTCTTGGCGGAGGTCTGCGCTCTCAGAGTGCTTTTCTAGTTGTGTCTGAAATACTCCTAAGTTAGGCAAAGACGGGTTTATATTGAATCTCAAACGTATCATACAGTGGGAAGGGAAGACAGGCGAGAACTTGCATTAGTGCCGAGTTTAAGGCCGTGTCACCTTGCTCTACATGCTCTACATGCTCTAAGAATAAGTGCACTCACGACGGCGCCAGGGCACTTTCTTGTACTTAGGTGCTTAAAAAGACATCTTACTTCTGTTTTACTTTATGTCCGTTGCTGCCGAGAGGTCCCTTACTATTTTTACTCATTCCATTATTCATTATTATTATTATTATTATTATTATTATTATTTTATTATCATTATCATTTTATTTTAATTTCATTTTATTATTATTATTTTAGCTAAGACAAACGCGATGTTTTTAAAAAAAAATGCTTACTTCATTTGGTGGAGCAGTCAAACTTCTTCATCCTTTCCGGCGCCCATACAACAAAATGGAAGGATTGAAATAGCTTCACCATTCAAAAATCACATTCTTTCCTCCCCCTTCTCTCACGTTCTTCTCATAACCGTTGTCACCATGGCAACAGGGCAACGACCGATCATTTGCAAACATGAACATTTCGGCTGAGGTAGCCATGCCACGATTGCAAGCTTCAATATTCGGTATATGGCTGTTTTGCTTTTAAAATTTGATGAATTCACCATCATGATGTTTCCATTTCAAATATGAATGATTTTTGTTTTGACACTTTCATGTGTGTTATACAAGCTTGACTTTTTTGAGAAAGAGTTTTTGTTTTAGTTTACCTATCTTATCTGATCTGTTCTCTGTGATTTGATATAGTTTCGATCCTTTGACTTAAATAGATGTCTTGCAAATTAGACATTACCATAGACGCCAGGGCTGTTTAGCGTTGCATTATGTAAGTGTTTGCAGACTCTTTTGTCACAACTACAGAAGTTACATTTTCATATACGACAGCCGCGTCTCGAAATCAAACAATAGGGAGCTTTAGATTTTAGACGCGCGGACGTTCAGAGGGAAAAAAAAACATGTTCTGAGCGTCGCCTGAGTTTTTCACTACGCGTACTGGGCTATTTTTACGTCCGCACAGTTTGCAACGTAGAGAACTACTTCATGCACTGATCATGGGGGCGCGATTTCATTTTTTTATACGTTGCGTCCCAGCGTAATCTAAAGCTACTTTTCAGCACGACGCAGGGGAGGGGAGAACGTTCAGTCCACTCGTCGTCTCAAACGTCCGCGCATCAAAATCTAAAGCTCCCTAATAATGGTTAAGCATGAAAACGGATATGAACAGACGGTCAAAAAAGTCGTGGTTGCATTTGTTGAATATTCATAGGTGGATCTCCAGTACCCCTACATCATACACGCTGTGGCAACCCAAGGACGTCAAGACTACGCCAAGTGGGTGACTGCGTATAAGGTTGCTTGCAGCTTGGACGGGAAAACATTCCAAGTTGTACAGACGGTCTGCCAAAATGCTGGTCACGACAAGGTAAATGTCACTTCAAGTTTAAACAAGTGTATGTCAAACCTTAGCCTTAACAGTAGTTCATCACGAAATACTCGTAGTGTTTATCTGGGTCTCATGTTTGAACGAGTAATTTGAGAAACTTCATGCCGTCAATCCCCACTTCCACGAAGCTGATGGGGTGCTATACCTCGCTAAAGATTTTTCGTTTGGGAGTTGGGAGTCGAAGTATTTGTCCATTGCAAATTAACTTTCTGCTCAGGCGTGACAAACCTGGAGGCCAAGCCAGGGTTTAATGACTCCAGCAGCTGTCGTATTACGTAAGAGCATGATAAGGATATCTGCCTGTGGCAGACCATTCAAAGTAAACTCAATTTTCTCTATGCTTTCTAAAGTTTTCAATTTTATATTCTATTCAGAAATTCTATGGTCATCCATTTTACATTTCGAACGAAAAAAATTGACCCGTAAATAACGAAAATACAGGAATAAGAAGGAGCTACACAGCCCATGCCAAAACCAAAACAATCTCCTCCTCTCGCGGTGCCCCCCCCCCCCCCCCCCCCCCCCCCTGTGGCGCTGTGGCGATGACTGATGCTTAGATTAGGCCAGGGTCAAGAAACAGGTGTTTTATATCTTTGGTTTTTAAGTCATTGATTGCCAAGATATACACTGGCATTATTTACGGGGGTGTAGCCTCTTCAAACGAGAGATTTGCGTCATGGTCAGAAAACAACAACACTATTTGCTTTGTAGACTGCAATCCGAAGAAGTGAAATAGACACTAGACTGAATTACGTTCACGTATATAATAGCAGTGAATGGTAATGTCAGTACAGTTGTAGATGAGAGATTATATCCCACATAAGTATGTTTGACCAATGGGATTACTTGATTTGGAACACGTGACCGAGAGATGTTTTTCTCCCAACACCAATACTGTGGTATTATCACATGTGTTATATACTTTTTCGTTAGAACTTTTTAATCATACCTGACATTTCAATCAACTAACTTCTAGTGGCACACTTCCGTGCACATCCTATACACAGACACACACACAGACACACAAACACACACACACACCAAAAGAATACCAATACGTCAACATCGCTTGTTATCGTTTTAGCTCTAACGTTAGCCTCATTCATTTGACTGTTGCCTATCGCATTACCTCCTGTGTTGTGATATTCAGTATCATAAAATGATATCTTCGTGGATGATGGAATACATTCTTATCAAATCTCAAGTTTGTAAAGCGATGAAGGATATAAAGCAAATAATCATCTCCGATTCCTCGGCAATGGATACAATCTAATAGCCCTTGCAGTCGATGATTATTTTGTGCCAAGTGCCAAGTCTATGGGAGTGAAACGAGTTAGGGGGGGGGGGGGGGGGAGAGGGGTCATACCATTGCACACAGGTTTTTTTTTTTTTTTTGTCCATTTTATAGAATTGAAATACCACGATCTGGTGTTCACTCTTAATGGAATATTTGCATAATGATAATAAAAAAGTTAAATGTGAAAATTTGAATGGCTTTAATCGCAATCTGTCACCTCTTGTGTCTTCTTTGTGTACTGTAAAGTCTGTGTAGATGAAAAATGGAGAGCACTAGTAAATAGGAGTGATGATCGATAGATACCATGTCGATACTACGCGTGTTCTCACACTAGGTTAACGAGAAATTCAATTAGCAGACAAAAGAAAAACGGCAAACATTAAACTAGATTCTTTAATTGTTGTGCAATCTTCTCATTTACTGATCAAATCATTTGAAAATCCAATATCTGAGTCTACAAAGGAGGGAGAATGAAAATTTTGGGGAGACAACTGCCCTTACTTTACAGTATGATATACCATAATTTACTATCTGTCTAATCTGCCTCCCGTCCCAGATCTTCAAAGCCAATTCGGATCAAAACACTGTGGTGACAAACCGGCTCTTCTATCCACAAACATGCCGATACGTGCGAATCATGCCAACCTCGTGGAATCGCGGTATTTGTATGCGCCTGGAGCTCTATGGGGAAGGCCCCGTATCAGGTATGAAAAAGTAAAACATAAAACTGATGATATGATAGACGTCTCAAAGGGAATGGTTGTGTAGTTCGGATCTTTGGTTTAGATTTCCTTCTCTTGGTTACGGCAAATTTTACCGACGTTATTATTTTCCTGTTTTATCTCGAGGAATATTGACTCAGTATACCAGGGTCATACACGTAACATGAAATATTCTAATGATAAGTATTTCCAAGCAGTAAGTTTCGTATTTCTAATTCCTTTTGTGTCTTTCCATATTGTATTCAAACGGGAACATACCATTTTCACTTGTAATCTGAAATTGAATCGTTCCACGAATCATAATGGCATTTGTATAATCAATTCTGGGGCTTCCTAGTTCCTAGAGATGTACATGATGTAAGCATAGTGAGCTTTAGATCTGCGACGCGTAACACTATCAGGTGACGCCCCCTCCAGGGTTGGACAATGAAAGCAATTGTCTCGGGCATGTACAAAACATCATTTTCCCCTTGTTTTTTTGCTTGCTTTTGTTCGTTTGCCCTAAAGTCTCTCGACTCGCCGATCTGAACTTGTATATTGCTCTCACATATTCTTTTCACAGGATAAGTGTACCTGAGACTATATTCAAGAATTTCCAGTTCAACATCCGATGGCAAGCACCGCTGCTTTGTCTACATTGAACTGCTCTCTCTAATCGACTGCGGTATTTTTTTTTAATGGGTGTGTTTTGTTTATCCTCTGATAGTAAAGTGAACAGATCATAAATTTTCAGTCACATTATATCTACATTTATATAGTCATGTATTTGCACTTTAGCATAGAAATTGGTGACAGAAAGCAGTACTTAATCTCGTTCCATATAGATTATATCCAACAATACTTCTTGTAAGGTAAAAACAGAAACAGTGGCAAAAAAGAAATAAAGGAGCTTGCATTTGAATTTTCGTGAATGTGGTGTTTTTTGATGAGGGATGAGAACATGTTATGGGTTATATGATATCGTTATTCAGCTTAGGGTCCAGCTTGTCAGGCATTGCGTAAAATTTATCTTACCTTCGACTTTAACATCGCCATTAAAATCTTAAATAGGTGTTTGCTGTCCTTTTTTCCTTGAAATAATCAAATTTGACACATTTTCGCTTTCACGAGTATACAAATATGTAAGCATTGTGTTAGTGAGATGATGGAAGAGTTTCCATTATGTATTTCTTCGATAACTTTACTCGAGTCTGTTTAATGATGCTCTATAGGAAAACAAGAACTGTTTCATAATTGTCAGTGGTTATAACAACACTTAAAGTATACGCCAAGGGCCTCGGTACTCTAAGAACTTCATGAAAATAAGTGTTCGCAAATCACGTTTTGAGGTAATTAAAGTAACTTTCAGAAAAAAAAAACCCTGCCTGATATCCGAGTGTGACAAACGTTTCGATTTGATTGTCATAATCCCTAATGGCTTTCGGCAATAAAGATCTTCATATCAATTATCTTTCTTCTTGTCAAATCAGTGGCTCGAGTTCTCTGTGCATACTAGTATTACTTTTTTATTCCTCTCTTCTGCCACTTGTCTTTGTTTATCTGTTTTTAATTCGTTGTAAACGATGCATCTCACGCAAATTACTGCATGGTAAAATAAAGTGTGAGCATTATTGTGACTATTTTCTCCGAGCAGCGTTTGGAATAGAAGGTTAGAAATTATTAGTTACAAATGGATAATATTACATTGACACTTGCATTACAGTACGTACTGTATACCGTAACATATACGTTTGAATTGAACTACAGTGTACACTGTTGTAGGTCCATGCTCTGGTCGGAATAACACAAGCAGATTACACACAAAACCTCTATTTCTGTATCATCCAAAGGAGTAATAGTATATGATAACCAACAACACTGACACATTTATGAGCATGCCAAAATCTATACATGGAACTGTCAATTTATGTATTACATGATGTGAAAAAAAAAAACCGTCTGAAATTCCCTTTTGGAAATAAAACGAACGAAGGGTCCCCGAAAACAATATAGGTGTATGCATTGATGCACATTGCTGCGATTTTACAGCCCTTTAGACACCTTTAATATACAAATGATGCACAGGATAGAGTGCGTTAGTGGAGGCGTATAGTGCACTCGAGGGTATTTACAATTGTGAAACATGCACGAGGCGAAGCCGAGTGCATGTTGCACTACATTGTAAATACCCTAGAGTGAGCTACGCCTCCACTAACGCCACGAAATAATCCTGTGCATCATTTGTTTTATAAAATGGGTCGAAAATTCGAAAAACTAACAGCATTTTTCAGCGTTTTTCAAGTCCGAAGATGTTCGTCCCAAACATTTACGCACGTCGCACTTGGAAATCCCGCACATACAGTATAAGTATGATGGGGGTTGGGTTTCCGGACACTTAAGTTCCCGCATGAAAACTTACTTATTTTACATAGAATATGCACCCTTTACCTCAAAGACTTGAAATAGACTCCTCATATAGGCCTAATAGACAACATACTCTGAAAACGGCGTGAGAATTAACCTGCTAAATCGTTGGATTTGCCCTTCAAAGTGACTCCATGTACGCGTCCGATCCCACAACGCTTGGTCTACTGTACTGTACAAAGTGTACGTATATAAGAGTATACGTATAACGCTATACATGTTATGCACAAGGGAAGAGGCCGGTGTAGCGGCAGATAGCGTTCCGCGGCGTTTTTTGTTCTAAAACAGTATCCGCCGGCAGATCGTGTCCTAACACTGGCGGATACTGTTCTGAAGCGCAGGTATCGTTAATATCGTTGCTTCTCACTGTGGTTTCTTCTTTTCGCTGCTTCTGCCAATGCGCCCCTGCTTGTTCGCTGCTTCCATTTCGAGTTTCACGTACAATACCTCTATATTTGCTGCTTCCGCCCCTCGCTGCTGCTGTTTCGCTGCCTCCACTTACACTCCAGACCGGTATTCCGTGGTTGATGTGGAGCAGCTAGCTCTGGTCCGCACGTATCTTTTTTTTTTTCGTAGCCATGCGAGAAATTATCTTATAAATATTCATTACGCAAGCAGGAAAAGCCTCGATTTTCGTCGAATACGTCTAGTTCTGCGCCATATCCCTGTGTGTGTGTGTGTGTGTGTGTGTACGCGTGTACAAATCATTTGGCACTGTAGCTGTCTGCACCAACCGCGATCTGTTTTCTGGAAGTAAGAGTTCTCTTCCGCGGTTTGGGCAATGATGATTGTACCTCCATGGTAGAGCGATGGAGCTTCATACACGTGATACTGATATACGGGTGTGAAGTATAAGGCTATGAAGATATTGCTAAATTTGAAAATTTTCACTGACACGTTTAATAGAGGATTATAAATGTACTCCAGGGGGGGGGGGGGCATTTCATCAACGAGTTCGTCGGAGTTTTCACCGACAAATTTGCTATCAGCCAATCAGAGGCAAGGATTTCATTAGCTTTTAACAGTTGTCAGATGTAAATGACAGGATATTGGCTCAGAACTGTGAAAGGTCAGGAGGGCAACACATTTTATTGATTTATCGTTGTTTTATTTTTGATATGCACAAAGATCAAAATATGTAGTTCACGTCAAAATGATGGATGAGTTAAATATGCCTTAAGATACTAGGGAAAGCAGCTTTGAATTTTCTTTTAAAGGATACATGAAAACAAGATTGGCATGCAGCAACATGTTCAAATCGTCTTTGTTCGAATTATAAGATGATTTGTATTGACAAGATTCTGTTAGTGTCCTATGTATTTTTGCCTTTCATTTTTGTTTTTCTTTATTTTGGTCCTACGTTGCATCCGTGCTCCAGGCTTTACACCGTTCAGAATTTGGGATCTACGTGTAGGTTCCATCATATTTCTTATAGCGTTATACGTCATAGAACCAAACGCACAATGATTGACCGCTATGTTTTACATGCTTACATTAATTTACTGTGCTTCAAAGCCCGATTTTATGATTCACTATGTTTTTATTAGTGATGTACATTTCTTCATTGAGAAATATGAAAATAAATTGAATTGAATTGAATTGAATTGAATTAATCAAAAATTACTTGGCATTTGAGACGTAATTCCAGTTTTTAAGTCATACTGATCGATGCAACTATACAATGTGTAAAATTCAAATGCACGTCTAATAGGTTACCCTTCACTAACAATCGATTTCTGGAGTTTAGTGAATGCCGGAAGATTTAATGAAGAGTAGAGTTCCATTATTCATTTGTGTGCTCTTTCTTTACTAGAAAAAGACAGTCGCTGTACATTATACCAACCGGAATATTTCATCTAACCTTCTAGCTTATATCAAATGGATAGATTGCTTTGCGTGGCGATAAAAGGTGCAATAAACAAAAGTGAGATTCACTACAATAAATGTTGTAGTCTTTAAATCGGGGATGAGAGTATTCCTTTTATTTTTTAATGATAATAATACAACAGTTATTACACTGGTGAGCGGCAGCGTGGTTAAACAACCAGTGCGTTTACAATGTAATTTTGCTAAACACAGCAATTGTTATAGCTCCAGGGTTTTTTTTTTAAATTATATCTTCATTTTTAGGAGATATTCATTATGTGAAAATATGCTCATTAATATACACTTATTCATTATTGTAAATGTTTTTGTTGAGACTGTCATACTCCCGATCGGGCGTCGGCAGAGTTTAATAACATCTTACAAATCTTACAACACTTCATAGTGGAACTGAGGATTAACAACTGGACTCACTTTCATGTGCACGTAATGATTTTGATGCAGCATTTTGCTTACTAAAATGGCTGCCGTAAAGCTCGCGCAACTATTGGTAGCAATCATAGAGATGGTAGCAATACAGTAGCCACTTGGAACCTAATCCGCGCAGCGCGGAACTCTTTTGACAGTCCCTGACGAAGATCACGTGCACGCGGCAGGTTAAGCAACGCTATTACAACGTAGTAGCCTGTACGTACAAAATCCGCCGCTGTACAGTATCTGCCGTAACTAATCGCGGCAGATTTCAGCCCATGTCGGAACGATAACTGCCGATTGAAACGATAACTGCCGGCGGATACTGTTTTAGAACAAAAAACGCCGCGGAACGCTATCTGCCGCTACACCGGCCGGCCGGCAGCCCGAACTAGAAGTTATTTACAGGATTGACAGCGCGTATGCATGCAAGTCAAAGGAGCCGCCGCGTACACAGACGATCGGCAATAGGATTTAACACGCAGTGCAATGGGACTAGAATAAAGGAAGCACACGTGACTCATTTCAGCGCTTCCTATTGGCTACATTCTTGAACCCATTTTATAATAAAAATCATTGCACGCTGATAGCATGCAATAGGAATGTAGAAATTCTCATGTACGATCATGGGTTAACAATGCAGAAAGAACCTCATTTACATGCACACACACACACATTTGTATATATATTATAATAATGTACATAAATATATATATGATTACGTATATAATGTATATATATATATATATATATATACATAGTGTATTGATTATATATATATATATATTGGTATTTTTCAAAAATTCAAATTTTGGGGGGCCTCCTCTTCGTCAGGGATGAAAATGCTACAATTTATCTTCACAGTCATCTTCTGTGAAGACATGGTGAATAAGATTACTTAACAATTTCATCCCAGACGAAGGAAGAGGCCCTCAAAATGTTGGATTTTGTTTTTTAGAAATACCAATTGGCAGTTACATGTACTGCATTTCTATATCGTGTCCGTCCTTCTACTACTAATACTGCCAATACGTGGATCATTCATGTAGCACTCTTACACAGTCAATGACTGGTTTCACATTACTTCACAATAAAATCTAGTCACAGATTGGCATTAAAAAGAAAAGTCTTAAAATTCTTCTTGAAGACATCAAGGGATGGGGAATTAATTAAATGCGGACGAACCGTCGGTGGTAGATCGTTCACAATCGAGGTGTAGCCGTCACAGACTTGACAGAAGCTATCTGCACCTGAACATAGTCCAGGACCCCGTTTCATAAGACTTGTTATCAGTGACAACTGCCACATTTCTGTGACAAATTTGCTCCCAACCAATCAAATGCAAGATTTCAGTAACTTGTACCAATTATCACAACTTGCCACTGATAACAAGTTTTATGAAACGGGTCCCAGGTCGAGCATACACACACACATAAATATATATATATATATATATATATATATATATATATATATATATACATATATATATATATATATATATATATATATATATACATATATATATATATATATATATATGAGATTAAAACCTAAAATGGCATTAAAACGCTTAATCCTGGCGAGGAAAGCGCATGTTTTAGAAACAAGACACCAAACAGGTTAGTCATCGCATTCTTCATCAGCGACCAGGATGCGATGTGATGTTAGATTAAAATCCGTTTCTGAAGCAGAACGTACACACAAGGGTATACGTATATATATATATATATATATATATATATGTAGCAGACAGAAGTATTGGAACAAGTTCACTCGGTTGACATTAGGTTCATCCGTATTTTATTGCTACTCGGAGTTTCATGCCACCTCCATGAGGGGCATATATATGTATATATATGTATATATATATATATATATATACATATATATATACGCAATATAACAATATACATATATATACGCATATATATATGTATATATATATACATATATATATATATATATATATATATATATATATATATCTGTAACATCGAAGGCCAATCACGTATAATTTTCCCATGACTACTTTTCGCATTGTCCTTTACAGTTGAGATCGACAGAAATGCTTTTCACTGGAATAACAAAGCGGCTAACATCGGGAGACAAGATGGAGGAAAAAGCGAGAGTAAATGCATGTAATAATGTTTATGCTGGCGATTTAATGTGTGAACGCTTTGTCAACTTCTACCGTAAGTGAAGAGCTATCTGGGAAAAAAAAATATGAAAGTTTGAAAGAGCAGCAGAGGCCTTTCTTTACTAATGCTTAGGAATTTATCCAACTTCATTACCTACTTGATAATACATTTACATGACCGATTTACCACACAGACCATTACTACAATTAATGTTTAGGAGATTCCTTGCGGATAGTCCGTGGTTACTAAGTACTTAAGGACTAGGTACATCTTTACATTGTGTATGATAATTATCTTGTGGGGAGAATTGCAAAACAGCGTAAAGCTAACTTACTTGTATATAATAATTATATATGATAAGAATACTCTGTTGAGAATGTACCGAAATATCATCTAGTCAGGGTTCTAATCTAATGTACGAAACAGAGGAGAGGACCTAAACTTCATTTTACAATAGTATTTTTTTAAGGTGATTCAACGTTAACAAATTGGCAGTTTTATCGTATTCATTGTCCAAAATGAAATTTAAATGGTTTTACGTTTTAGTTCTACGGAAAACAGGATTGAACTACAGTGAAGTGGTGTTAGCAGGTAGGCAGGTACAGAACCACTGTACCAGGACTAAAACGAATTGATTTCACAGGAGTTGTCATTGAACGAAAATTTGTTGATATAACCACAGCGAGCAAAGTGGTTGCCAGTAGAGTATGGTTTGGTACCACCTGCCGAACCTCCACAACTGGATTGCGAGCGGTCTGATTCCCAACCTTCTCCTCCGTCGACAAAACCTTTGAGCTCGAACCAACCGTCCTCAGTCTGACTGCAGTCCATGTCGACATCCAGCATCCAGTAGTGGTCTCCCCATTGGTTCATGGGGCTGTATCCGTATCCTTCATTGTCGCAAGAGCTGCCGTGGGATGGGTTGTTGGTTGTCCACACCAGTGGAGTACCAGTAGCATCATTTGTCTGGTCACTTTCCGAGCCATACCAGTCCAAGTAATCGTCGCCCTGCCTAAGAGTATTGAGCCTGGTGTCAGTACCTCCGGTCCTGTGGACGATTGGGATGGCGCATGGGCTTGTATCTGCGTTTTCTGTGCAACCAGACCTCCTATTGTGGTCAATGCCACCGCGGATGAACATGTCTTGTCCCGTGGAAGTCTCCTTGTAGATGAAGATTAGTGTACGAGCATAGCCAGTTGGTGAAGTGTGGTCGCCACCTGTGGGTTGTGTCACTGGATTACCACCATCACTGTCTGCCTTTGCTCCGACATGTATAGCAACCATGGAATCTTCTCCAGATGGTACAGTGATATGAGCGTATCCACCAGATACGTAGACAGTTGTACCAGTGCAGCCACCGTACCCATTGGGATCACCGCTGATGACATCACAGTAAGCGCCATCTGGCAACCCAGTGTAGAAGTCCCTTGACATTTCTTCTTGGCAGGTCATAGCAAAGAATGCTTGGCTACCTCTAGAAAAGGCGATCTGGTGGTAGCCGTTATCCCACCAGTTCGAGACGGGTTCCCAGCCTGCATAAGCGCTGAAAGTGACCATGTTGCGGATCTGGCGCCAGCGATGCTCACACACCCACCCGCCACCGCAAGTACTATCGGCATTTATTGGGATGCTTCCGCCGGGCGGACCTTGATCAGTGTCGCTGAAGCTATAACTGCTCATGATCCTCTTGGTGCCATAATTCCAGGCCAGCATGAAGGCTATGGCCCTCTTGTAGGAGGCAGGATCTGTGTGCGTCACTATGTCTCCGCCACCGCCGTGATTTCGCTGATTGTCGTGATTGTCCACAAACACTACGGCACACACACTGGGCAGGAAACCCCATGCCTCTCCGAAGTTTGAGAAGTATGCGAGATTACTTTCACATCGACCAAGCCTGCTAATATCGACGGAATGCCGAAATTCAGTGACGTCACCTATATGTGTGTACTGGCTCCATGTGATAGGCTCCCCTGTGTTCATGTCGATAACCTCCTGAAAAACGTATGGCTTTCCACCCCACCAGACATCCTGAAGTTGGCCTACAATAGCTTCGAGGTCACCTGGCCACATGTGCTTGGCAGCGTCAACGCGGAACCCAGCAACCCCATATGATACGTACTTGTTAAGAAAGGCAACAATTTTACCTGTAATGAAAGAAAATGAATACCTAATCTTATCTTATATTCTCTTAATATTTTTCATCTGACTACACAACAACACAATATTCTATTATCTTTTCTGGTTCATGTTTTTGAAGTCATTGAGGTAATGGGTTATTAGTAAAACGTTTGCTTCGAATAATCTTATACCTCATTAATGCGAAAGTTAAATCTGAAAAAAAAAACAACAAACAAACACGCTGAGAACTTATCGCAATAACGTATACAAGGAAGCAGTGAAGCCCTATCGGAAATACTAAAGTAACGTGACTGACTGAAACTTGATACGCATCGGGTAAAAAATCATTTTGATATGGCTCATTTCTGGTACTCCGACAAATTTGCACAACACAACTGCACCTTGATAACTGACTTGATTAAATGGTGATTGCTTGAATATTGTGTGGCTGTGACTTATACCAAAGAGCTGTAAAGTTTTCGCATCTCTTCAAAAATATGTGAATAAATTCGTAGTACATCAGACTTACCTCGTACGTAGTCGGAGCCCACGAAGAGGTCATTCAACCCAACTAAATTGCAATTTCGTACTTCGTTCACATCGTAGTAGTTGTTTATTTCATTGTTGTAAGTACCACAATATCCGAGAGGAACATTGAAATCATACGTGCCGTAGGGTACACCCGGAAAATAATAGTCCCCTGCAATTATGGATAGATGCAGAAAAAAGACATCCATAACTACTGAAACTTCAGAATAAGTAGGGGGGGGGGGCGACAAATGCAAAATCTATATACGCAACACACGGTAACATACGCCTTTACACATTTTCCAAAGTTTCGCCCACATAGAATGTAACTAAATACTCATAAATGTTAGCTAAGTGCTAATAAATTTGAAGACCTAATCAAATGGTTCCGAAGTATGTGCTTTCCCCAATAATCTGATCATGTGAAGAGTTCATTCCTGAGCAATTTTAATTTTGCTTTTCGGACTTTTGCACTATTTTGAATTTGTTAATCAATAACTTAGAAGTAATTTCCTCGATTTCGGGAAAAATACTTATACTTTCACCACCTGTGGCGCACTTTCACAAATAATTTGTGAGGCCAAACTTGTTAGTACAAAGTCGAAATCAGCTCAGCGTCTGCTAGCGATTCAACCAAGGAGGTACTTGCCTAGTACCTCCTTGATTCAACCAAGCTCTCGGAGAAGGCAGCTGCAGCCCAAGCAGTTATGTATGCGGCCCTCCTGCTGCTCGGCGGCAACCGGTGGCAACCACACGTTCGCACGAAACGAAAATTGCTCAGGAATGAAAACATAGATTAGAAACACACACACAAATCGGTAATCAAATATTTTCCCCCTAGAGACTCACCGAACTCCCCCCCCCCCCCCATCCACTTCGTAATTTGCGTATGACTGTACGTTTATATCTATTCAAATGCATATATATATATATATATATATGTATATGTATATATATATATATATATATATATATATATGTATAATGAAATACCAAAACATTGGCCAAAATAAATGGCGACACCCCGACAGGAGTTAGCCAAAAAACAACTGAAATTGAAAAACAGGTTAGTCCCAAAAACACCGCTCTCTCTCTCTCTCTCTCTATATATATATATATATAAACCTATATGTGCATGTGTGTGCGTGTGTTTTTGCATGCAGAGAAAATAAGAGAGATATTCTGTTGTTCGCAGTCGACTTGCGCACTGTATTGAAAAATGCAGATTTTTACTTTAGTAATTTTGCTTGCAGCCGGAGGAGCAATCTGCCTCTGGTGAACTTTACATTTCTGCTCCGTATTAAACCAAAGAGTCTTCTGATAATAAACTTGAATACCAGATTCAATACGTATTCATGTTGAGAGAAATGGATAGAGGATGTCACCAAATGTCCTGTTCATTATTGATGAGAGCTGTTTCATTCAAGTGGATTCAGTATTGCACAGCGTTTGTCCCATTATATAAATAGTTTAGTTTGATAAGAATGAACAAATTTCTTATAACTATGAAGTTTAATAACTTAAATGTGGACAAAAGCCATACACTTACATGCAGCCATGTGATTGATGACAACGTCAACATAAATGTTAACGCCAACTGCATTGCAGCGCTCTACCATACTCTGGAACTCCCATTCAGAACCGCTTCGACTATTGAGGTTGTACGAGACAGGTTGGTATCGGGTCCACCACTGACTGCCATCAATATGTTCGTTTGCCGGAGAGACTTGGACGCCTCCAAAGCCGTACGGTCCAAGGAATCTGTGGTGTATTATGTTAAAGCCAGCTTTCCGTTACAGCATCCAGAACATGACTTCAGTGAAGTTTGCATCCTTTGAACATAACTTTGCTGGTGGTCGTACAAAGAATAATTAATGTAGCCCACTATTTTTAATGTCATGACAAGCATTTAGGCTGCAGTGCCATCTATACAACAACATTCCCTGTGGTTCCACATTCAGAGGGATACCAGATATCTTACGCTAGGTTTCTGTTCTGCTTGCTTAAAAACCAGTAATTAAATTCCTATATTGTTTAAGAATACTACAGAACAGCTAGAAACAAAACAAAAAAAAAATGTCCGCACGGGTTTCTACTATTTTACTTAATATATAGGGGCCATAACTTTTTCTTCAAATAACCATAGCTGCATTGGCTAAGTGTTGGTTACTTTGATTCTCAAAGCAAGTAATGTTTTACCCTCGTTAGTTATGCTGCAGCTGATGATTCATTGGCACTTTCTTAGTCTTTACCTTTCACATTCTTCTGCGATGTCGTTCCATGGCCATTCGAAGAGGTGAACAATGACGTTTCCGTTTCGGAAGTTTGCGTCAAACTGTGCAACGGCGCCGGCCACGAAGGCCAAGAGTAACAGGGAGATTTGCATCTCTTTTAAACAACTCTGGATCCTATATAAGCTGCTGGAGAATTCACTGAAATTAGATAACAAACCAACAAGGACATGTTTACAGAAACCAACTTGCAACACATGTATTTTAATTCCTGATAGCTAATTCTTCCGTAGGTGAAATGTCATAGAAAATCTTCAATTCAATTCAATTAGATTAAATTAAATTAAATTCAATTCAATTCTATTTCATTTTTCGACAAAAAAAAAACAAGCAAAAACAATTAAACGTATAAACATCACCTTTTGTAACAGAAAGTAAGGTTCAAAACATTATGTAAGATGAAAACAGCGTACAATAAATGCAGAACTTTATGATAATTAAACATTGTCATAAGACTCAGGTGATCAGAGGTAGGTCAACAATATGCAAAATTCGAAAAAGAAATGGAGGGATCCACTAAAAACAAAGCTTGTAGGATGTGGGCCCCTCAGAAGAAAAAAAATCTTATGGGGCATCATTGTTTATCATTAAAAGAAAATCCTTCCAAACCCGTTCAGGAGATAATTCGCATATACCTCACGCAATTTGACACTGTGCGTATGCGCATAATTTTATGTGCATACAAAAGCCAACGTCAGGAACTTTTGCAAGTTAAGAATACAAAAGAAACAGTGATGGGGACTCACCGATCAACCAAGAAAGGTGGTAGAGCACTTGATAGATGGAAAGTGACTGAATGCAATGGCCTTGGAGATGAACATGATATAAAGATATTAGCCGAAGTCAGTTAAAATCATTCACGACAGTTTTCGGCTCCGCCTTTTCTTTGTGCATAATGATTACCAAGGGCGTACCGAGGGGGGGTGTTTTGGGTGTTCAAACACCCCCCTTTGCCAAAAGGGGGGTGTTTTGGGTGTTCAAACACCCCCCTTTGCCAAAAGGGGGGTGTTTTGGGTGTTCAAACACCCCCCTTTGCCAAAATGGGGGTGTTTGAGGTGTTCAAATACCTCCCTTGGGCAAAAGGGAGGTGTTTGAGCTATTCAACACCACTCTTCAGCAATGTTTAGATGTTGACATATTGAAACAAAAGCTGTCTTTACCGCTTTTATTTCCGTTTTGAATTCCGCCTTTCCTTTCTTTTGCGTTCATTTTCTCTCTCTCTTCCTTGTTTTATCTTAATGTTTGTGTGGATGATGATACATTATGGAGTTACATAATATTATACGCACTAAAGAACTCGTGTACAGTACGTGTTAATACTACGTTACTGCACCGCGCGCGAAGCTGACGCGCAAACAGTTGACATTCCCGATCCCTGCTTTGCTTTCTGGCCGAATCGCGAAGATACATTGCGCATAATGTTCACCGTTTACCGTACGCGGTATACCGTAAATTGAGTATGATGCATAATATTATATGTGTACAATGCATGCTGCGCTGCAGCCTATTATAGGCACATTGCATGCTAAGTTACTAGTAGTAGTATCAACTACCAACAGCGGCGTATCTGGGGGGGGGGGGGGCAAGAGGGGCACGTGAAAAAAAAACGAGAAGAAAAAAGAAGAAAAAAAAAAACCGACGAAGAAAAAGAAGAAAAAGAAGAAGAAGAAGAAGAAGAAACCCTCGCCCGGACGGGGGGAAGGAGAATGGGGGGGGGGGGGGGGGGGGGGGGCAGCAAACCAAATCAAACAAGATAAAAACAAAACATGAATTCCATGTTTTGTAACGCTGAAATATAAAAATTTTCGGCTCGCTCGCTGCGCCCGCTCGCCGCTCGCCAAGATTTATCCTCCCCCCCCAAAAAAAAAATAAGAAGAACAAAACGTAATGATGACGTGGAAATATAAAAATTTCGGCTCAATCACTCGTAGTAATTTAAAGTATTTTTCCAAGTCCTTAGTTTGTTGGCATAAATCGTTATCTATGAAGCCGTCACTATATCTTGATTAGAATTGTAAGATTTAATAACCAAACAAATGACAAGAATTCCATGTTTTGCAAGGTGAAATACAAAAATTGTCGGCTCGCTCGCTGCGCTCGCTCGCCAAAATTTATCCAAATTTATCAGATTTTATATCACCCTCAAAAAAAACCTTTTAAGTGCTCGAAAAAGCATATCAAGTGGACTTTTTTTTAAGTCCCTACCGGGATGGGATTGGGGTTGAACACTGTTGGTATAAATCGTTATCTATAAGACCGTCACTATATCTTGATTAGAATTGTCATTCGAAGATTTAATAACCAAAAATGACAAGAATTCCATGTTTTGTAAGCTGAAATACAAAAATTTTCGGCTCGCTCGCTGCACTCGCTCGCCAAAATTCTTCAATATCTATTACATTTAAATCACCCTCAAAAGACCCCTTCTAAGTGCTTGAAAAAGCATATCATGTGGACTTTTTTAAGTCCCTACCGGGATGGGGCTGGACACTGTTGGTATAAATCGTTATCTATAAGGCCGTCACTATATATTGATTAGAATTGTAATTCGAAGATTTAATAACCGAAAATGACAAGAATTCCATGTTATGTATAAAGCTGAAATATAAAAATTTTCGGCTCGCTCGCTGCGCTCGCTCGCCAAAGTATATCAAAATTTAGGGTTGCCTATTACATTTAAATTACCCTCAAAAGACCCCTCTTAAGTGCTTCAAAAAGCATATCATGAGGACTTCTTTAAAGTCCATACCGGGATGGGGTTGGGGTTGAACACTTTTTCAGAAATTAGGGGCGCAATTTTCGCGCTTGCCCCGGGCGCCGTTTTCCCTATACGCCACTGACAGTGGCGTAACTACGGGGGGCATGGGGGGCACGTGCCCCCCCCCCCCAATCCGCTGGTAAAAAAAAGAAGAAAAAAAAAGAAAAAAAAACCTACGAAAATGGTAATTCAAGGGTTAGTAAATTGCTTTTGAAATTGACATGAAAGGATGATCAAGAAAAAAAGATATTTTTCTAAGATTTCTTTTAACCATATAATTAAAGAGGTATAACATTGTTCAAAAAGCCCGGAGACGACAAAAGATTGTGATTCAGCGTGATTCCTGGTTGGCATTTTGAATACAAGCAGGATGTGCGCAGTGTACTCAGAATATCGGAATGGCAAAAAGAGTCGCTGCAATGTTGCGCAATGTGATGTTTGATAGGTTGTACACATTTGCTATCAAAGCTTGATCATTGATTTTGCAGTGTTGCTTTACATACTAGTCGATATCAAAATGCCTTGCATTGCCAATAATAAGACTTGACCTTGGCTATTTCCTAACTTTTCCATCTATTTGAAACACACACACTCACAAACACAAACAAATTAGAGGATGCTCTATATAAAGTGCAGATTTTGGACATCCTTCTCCCGCTTGGTCACTCCGACGCCCCCTCGCTGGTCATACCTCCCCCAATCATGAACATAAACCGACACCCTTGACTACCAGTGGCGGATCCAGGGGCGCACCGGGCGCCCCCTCCCTCCAATGCGAAAAAAAAATATACATGTAGCTACAAACGACAGCTTTTGGACGGTAAAATGTCAAAATTTTCAAGCTCTCTCGCTTCGCTCGCTCGCATTTAATCGTTATGCAATTCTCCTGATGTTGCTGTCATTAATTGCCAGCAGTTGCGCCCGGTGCGCCCCCTCCCCTTAATTTCTAAAGCGAAAAAATATAGCTACAAACGGCAGTTTGGGGACTGTAAAATGTCAACATTTTCAAGCTCGCTCGCATTTAATCGTTATGCAATTCTCCTGATGTTGCTGTCATTAATTGTCAGCAGTTGCGCCCGGTGCGCCCCCTCCCCTTAATTTCTAAAGCGAAAAAATATAGCTACAAACGGCAGTTTGGGGACTGTAAAATGTCAACATTTTCAAGCTCGCTCGCTTCGCTCGCTCGCATTTAATCGTTATGCAATTCTCCTGTGTTGCTGTCATTAATTGCCAGCAGTTGCGCCCGGTGCGCCCCTCCCCTTAATTTCTAAAGCGAAAAAATATAGCTACAAACGGCAGTTTGGAGACTGTAAAATGTCAACATTTTCAAGCTCGCTCGCTTCGCTCGCTCGCATTTAATCGTTATGCAAATCTCCTGATGTTGCTGTCAGTAATTGCCAGCAGTTGCGCCCGGTGCGCCCCCTCCCCTTAATTTCTAAAGCGAAAAAATATAGCTACAAACGGCAGTTTGGGGACTGTTAATGTCAACATTTTCAAGCTCGCTCGCTTCGCTCGCTCGCATTTAATCGTTATGCCATTCTCCTGATGTTACTGCCAGCAACTGCCAGCAGTTGCATCCGGTGCAACCCCCTTAATTTCCAAAGGAAATATATATATATACATATATATATATATATATATATATATATATATATATATATAAACATAAACATATATTATTATATATAGCTACAAACGGCAGTTTGGGGACTGTAAAATGTCAAAATTTTCAAGCTCGCTCGTTCCGCTCGCTCGCATTTAATTGTACAGTTATGCAATTCTGATGTTGCTTCCATGAGGTGCCCCCCCCCCCCAATGTCTTGACCCACGGTACGCCACTGAACACCCCCCTCTAAAAAATCCTGGGTACGCCTATGATGATTACACACATCTAATTGCGTTTTGCGAAACTCATACATATTCATCCATCAAATTGATAACTATCTCAACGGGGAGGAGACAAAAATGACGACTAACCAACCAGCGGAAGGAGACGGGGCCCCATTTCTTATCGGTTGTTGAATCCTCTAGAGTACATGATACGGTGAGACTTGAACATGTGGTATCTTGAGATTAGGAGTATGTTGTTGCCGTGTCTGGTAGAGTTTGATGGAAAATTAGAGCAGCAAATACATGTTTATCAAAAGCGATTAGATACTTGATTCGCCCCTGCACAAGTTGTATGAAACATCTTCAGGATTGAAACAAACACATCACACCTTGAAGAAGAAGAAGAAGAAGAAGAAGAAGAAGAAGAAGAAGAAGAAGGAGGCAGAGGAGGAGAAAGAAGAGGAGAAGGAGGTTGAGAAGAAGAAGAAGAAGAGTATTTTATGTATAAATGGCTAATTAGTATGAAAAAATTTAAGCTACATCTCAGAATATGTACTTGGGATTTATGGTTCTAACTGGCATCACAAAGGTTGCATGTGTGTGTGTGTGTGTGTGTGTTTTATAATTAGCTATGCCTGACGAATATGACAGTAAACTGTCGAAAGTTACAAAAAGTCAGTGAACTTTGATTGCCTTTTTCTCAGAATCATGTTATGCTACTTAATGTCTTATGTTATGTCAAAATTCCTTCAAATTTGGACAGTAAGTAGCTCGTACGTATGATAGGCAATCATTGCAATGGAAAATAGAGTATATTATACTTTTAAAGTAACGTGTATTTTGAAACAGAGAGATCAATAAGCAATATAATTCAATTATTGAATATCAATCAAAAACATTTGTCCTAAAGGTATCAACAAATGGCTAGTACAGTGTGTAGAGCATCTCATATTCATTAAAAATCCACAATATGAGACAAATTGAGCTATCCAACAATATGTTATGACAGAAGAGTAGATTCCTTTTGTTTTTCTTTATCTTGGCCTTTAACCTAATGTCGAATTTTATACTTATCTTCTCAAAACAGACTATCAATATTAAAAATCTTAAGCTGACTTGGGTTCAAATTACAGAAAAACATTCTCAACCTTAGAGTTCAGCCATGCATGCATGTACATTAGGCAGGAAGAATGAGGTTCATCAAAATATAAATGAAAGGGCCATTTTCTCATGACAGATTATGTTATTATGAGAGAAGCAGAAGCATCCTAGTTGAGTAGTGCGTAGAAGTCGAATTCCTGATTTACTTCATTTTGGTTGCCCTCAGGAGGGTTCATTCTTGGGTTAAGGTTCAAACAGTCTTGCATAATTGATATGATTACAAAACATAGGAGAAAACTAGCAGTCGTGTGAAATATATGAAACATTCACTTCATTTGAAACATAGCATCCACGCAACTGTCTACCCGGTTGAGTTCAACCCAAAAATGTTCAACAAATAGTCCAGGGTGCACAGATACCACTTTGAGGCCTTAGAGCAAAAAAGGTGTGTCTGTGTATTGTCGGCATATTTGTCTTTGCGGGAGAGGGAGCAGAGATTAGAGAAATGAGAATGAAAAGTACAGTCTAAATATCCTTTTGATGTTTCAGAATAAAAACATCCGCACAAAAAACACTCCATATTTCTGCTTGGATCTTTTGAACAAGTACATATAATAAAAACCTAAGATGAATGAAACTCCGTGAGAGATAGAATGCCTTAACTTCGCCTAGGCCAATATAGGAAAAAATTCATTACTTCTCTCATGGAGGTTTCATTCACCTTAGTCTCTACCCATACACAGATTAAAAGATACATGTAGATTTTTTCAGTGTGCTCCGAACGCATTCATATCGGGAAGTCTTAGTGCATACAACACACAAACATCCTCACCCGAGGTCTCATCATCATTTTGGCGGCAAAATATTTGCCTGGAGAAAATGACAACGTGCAATGTCGCTGCGTGGAATTCCGTCTGCTGCGGCGGAGAATTTGAATGTTTGTCTAAATAAGAAAATAACTTTAGTGAACGATTGCAAATAAATCAGACTATGGTGCTCGTCTTAACTGTAGCAGAAGAATAAATTGATAAAAAACACAATAATCAAAATTCGGGTTGCCTTACAAGTTGACCAAGTCCACCAGAGTATGGATATCATCACCCAGATGGTAGGTCCTATATTTTTTGTGGTGAATGAAACCAAACTATTCGAAGGCGACTGAGAAATGTCCCACAATGTAAAGAAAATAAAACAAAGATCGAGACGTTCGATAACTTGCTTTTAAGACTGTTCTGATCGAAGGTAATGTCCAATATGCATCCATTTTTTGATACAAACTTTGGCTAAATTGTAGGTGTCTAAGGGCTTAAAGATATAAGATGAGAAAAAGCCATTGTTGTCGAAGAGCATCTAAACTATGGATTAATATACTTTCAGAACTATTTCACTTTTACTTTAATTGTCAAGCTTGTTCATAAACAAGCTTGAATCCCCCCCCCCCCCGCCAACCTTTTATACAAAGATAATTACGCGAATCCATAAAGGGATTTTAAAAACACAATGGTATTGTGCGCCCCTCGGATATTCGGGGTCATCCCACAAGCTCGAAACCCACGAGTCAAAGGGCCTACAACCTATAGACATTGAAGAAAGGTCCATGAATCATACACCCATGAGTCGTATACAAGCTAGTAGGAGTTAAGAAGTTAGTATAAAATACAATAGGCCTACGAGCTATACACAGTCTAGGAGCTAGACCCTACAGACCAATAAAGCCCTGAGTTCGACACTAGGCAAAAAAGGTCCACGAGCTCGCCACTAGGCAAAAAAGGTCACAAGCTCGACACCATGTAAATGAAGCCCCTTGATGTATATAATGTCGAGCCCATAAGGACCTTATCTTTGCCTAGATTCCAGCTCGTGAACTGCGATTGTAGCCCTTTTGCTTGATATCGAGCTCATGGGCTTTATAACTCGTGAACTGTAATACTCGTGGGCTGTATGCCTCGTGGACAGTGTGATTCGTGACCGAATCACACTCGTAGGTGACTCGTGGGTGTCGAGCATGTGACGTGCACCCGATAATTCACCTGCCCGTCAAGTGATTAAAGGAAATCTTTCTACACCTTGTACAATTACTAACCCTGGCCTGTAGCCAGATTTAGAAGGTCCACACACTGATAGACTATGAAAAGCAACCCCCAAGGTGATCCAGAAATGATTTTGAATAGTATAATTGTATTATCTTACTGGTAATGCCTATGGGAAGGGATAGACTGTGTATTAATGCTACCGGAAAATGTATCGTTTCATAGACAGCAGGTTCCTGTAAGAAGCACGTAATTGTGGCTTAATAAATCGTCGAGGCTAGTTGCACGGTTTCAAGTGCTGTTGTAATCAATCACATTCTCTGAAATCTAAACTTAGAAAACTCCTGTTGCATATTAAGATTATGTTTAAATTTTGCCATCATTTCATATTGTCATTTTGAAAGAGTGTCGTTCATGGCGTATGCTCAATGTTTAAAGTCTATTTCTTGTACATTGTGGGTGTTTGTGATTTGTACTTTGCTGTTCTTCTGTGACTAAACGTGTAGGTTGATATTGTGTTGCATAACATGTAAACGTATGCACTGTGTTGCTGCCAATCAGTGTAAATGTGTCAGTTTCATTGTTAGTTTTCCACTCTGCTAAAACTCTTCACCATTCATAACATATTGTCTGTATGTTTAATCAGGATTTTGTGTGCATCCAGTCTATTTCTTTGTAATCCTTAATTTCTGGTCATGACACAATATGTTCAAGTGAGTAGAATTTGTGCTCAGAATTCCATAATATTTCTTGTCCCTTTCATTGTCGACATTTGACATGCCTGTATGTGATGTGAAAATGTGAATTTCGAAAACCAACCCTCTTGTGCATTTTGTGGACAGCTGCAGTCATGACACATAGTTCACTTGTCTGTGTGCATGGTCAGTGATTAGAAAAGCAAGACAGCTAAGGAAGAAAAAAACCAAGGAGAATTATAATCAACAACAGCTACAAATTGTGACCACCAAATCCTGAACTGAAGTTTGACCCCTTGCAAGTCTGCTGTTACATAATCTATGTACATTGTGTCCTATATCCACTCTGAATGCCTGTGATGACTAACCCTTTTATGTGCTATCTTTCTCCCCAACATTTCTGCCCCCCCCCCCCTTAAACGACAACAAGAAAAGAAACACAAATGTAAAAGCATGTTGACAACAAATTTGGGTGAAATGATATGTCTTGACAATTCATAATATAAGTGTTTAAATGATTTTTGCATCAAATCAAAGCTGCATAGGATTGCCTAACTCTATCTCTTACAAGTGTACTATCTTTGACTTGATCTACACATGTCCCACTAAAATGAGACCTGTTCAGGAAGTGTGCGTATATGTATTTTTCACCAAATGGGAGATGAGATAAACCTTTCAAAGGAAGATAGCATTAAAAGGTTAACCGTTGGACCTTTTGAGCTCATCCCCTGTGTGTTTTAAACCCTTTGCTTCCAACTTCTGCTGCTGCACTGCATAGGATATTACGGAGGAGGAGGAAGAAGAAGAGGAGGATCCTGTTTCAGTAAGCGACGGGTTAAAAGTTGGGCTTGCCATCATCACCGAAGCTTGCGCAAATGCTATATATATGTAGCTCATTGACATTCACTACCCTTTCTCCACACAGTGCTAGTCATACATTGTATCCCCCCTCCCCAAACCACCAATGCCTTGATGTTTCAGTAGCTGCATGTATCAAGCTTGCCAGTAGAAAATTGCAACGTTACCCCCCAGTAACATTGAAACTGTGAAGTAGCCATAGCTTTTATGATATATGAGTTGCTGCATTGTCTTCTAATAATCTGCTATCAATGTTTTATGCTTATTTCTTTCTTGTGTCATTTAATGTTATGTTTTGTCCGTTTGTTTCCTCCAGTTTAATGTATTTTTGTTTTCTTGGATGGGAGAATGTTTCAGTTTTTTAGAGGCGTTTCTTTGTTTGAGTTTCTCTGGGGCATCTATGGTTTGGTGCTTAAAGGGACTGTACAGTACTGGCTGAGGTGGTGATTCAGGTTTATAACATTCCTAAGTGAGACAATGAGAAACCTCTTATGAATTATGAAAGAGCATGTAATTTTAAGAAGGATTCAACATTTATTTGATGAAAATTGGTTTTCAAATGGCAGAGATATTCAAAAAAGTGATAATAATAAAAGGCGATAGGCCATGCCTTTTATTAGGATCTCTTTGTTTCACTTTGTTTTTGGATATCTCAGCCATTTCAAAACCGATCTTCATCAAATAAATTTTTGATACCCCTTAGAATTGCATGCTCTTTGACATCTCATAGAGTGGTTTCTGAATATCTCGCAAAACGTTAAAAAGCTAACTCCTCACCTCAACCAGAACTATACACACCCTTTAGATTTCACTATGCTATACAGCTTTTGATGACATACACACAACATGCTTACATATGCTTAAATTGTATTTAGCATACTCTTGATTTAGAGCTAGTCATGATTTTCATAGCTTCTTGCTTCATGCATTAATGTGGGTGTTTATACCTGCTTATGAGTTTCTTTGCATACTGTATCACTTGCCTGCTTTCAGAATTATTTTGAATTTAATTTTGTTTAGTAGTAGGCTACGGCACTTAGGTTTGATATATCTTAAAAGAGAGATCATTTTCACTGTAGAAGTTGATATTATGAATCATTATATCAGCAACTGAAATTCCAGAAAATAGTGCCCCAAATTCTAGTTTAAACAGATATGTATGAGTGATGGCAAATTTTCAAACAAAGTGTTATCAAAGAATCCCCTCCCATTCACATTATATTAATTAGTAATACATTATTTTACAAAACATACCCACACATACAATATGTGTGTGATAAATGTGCCCACAGATTGTGTCAGAAATTATGCAACGTCAAGCCCTTGTCTGTAATAGAGAGCCCAGATGTTCATGTGCTCCGTAGAGTGGAGTGCAGTTTCTTGATCTTCGCAATAAAAAGTTTGGAAGAGGTACTAGTAGGCTTAGCATCTAATTGGGGATCTACAAACTGACATTGACACTGAAGATGCAGATACAGCCTTGTTGAAAACAGATATGTGCAAGTGTAGTCCTCTTATCAAACAGTTTAGTTAAAAACTTGCTTTGCATCATATTGAAATACTCTATATAGTTCACATTACAAGCTTTGTTGGGCAAATCAGTTGAAACAATTTATTATAGATTTTGTATTGCAGTTGCTGTAGTTGGCAGTTTTCTATTTTCAACCTGCAATTTATATAGCAATGGCATTTGATAGTGAATGATTCAGTGCAGTTATTTCTTATTACTTCTCTTACTATCAGATTTTAGAAGTGATAAGCAGCAATCTATTTTGTAATAAAATGGTAAAAAAAAAGAAATAGTCATAAATGAGGGTCAGGTAATAGATTTATACTAACAAAGATGCAAATTTGCTCTTGATATTATCCCAGGTGCTGAAAGTGCGAAAAAATTGTGCAGTCTTGAAAATTGTGTACATTTAATACTTAGGCAAAACTGAATATGTTCTCATATTTTGTTAGCAACTCTTTGTCCACTCATAGCTACACTAACTAGCTACATGCTGACAGTCAGTGAAAACAAAAATATATGAAATTCTTTTTATTACAAGAAGCAAGAAAAAATGTGATGATGCAAAAATTTTTGACTTTTACAATATTGGTTGGAGAAGCACCAAAAGCGATATGTCTGATGGGCAAAAAGATGTATGCACAAAGATTTCTACTTTTACAATGCTGGGTAGAGAGGCACCAAAAGTGATATCTCTAATTCGCCCTGACATGTTTATATGTATGCAAACATTTAGTCGCTAGTGGTTGGGTCCATTCGCTGGCCATACACTACCTGCGTATGAATGAGGTGAGCTTTCGTACCCACACTCAACATGCGGCGGTCCAGTGGTGTTACACTTTTTGTGTTCACTTGTGCACTTCCGATGATGCAGAATTACTGCAGCAGGCATGGGCAGAGCGTATATGCAGTACTCACATCTAACTTGTCCCTTCTTATCGTGACTAAAAGATTGCAACTTCACAATAGGAATACATTTTCAGAGCTTACAATGTATGTCTTGATATTTCTCTTCCTAGCATGTAAAAATAGCTGAGAAAATCAGCAAAAATATGGCAGTTTTGAGATTATGTTTTTCGGGTACTATCAGCATAATAAAAGTGAGCTTGCGCTGTGCACGGGCACTGCATTGTCAACACATTATATTTGATTTTAAGGAGAATTATCAACGTTTCTACAGGAGTACACGGCCGAGGAGTGGGCCAGAGACTTCGTCCAGGAGAAGACGATGCCAGCCGACCAGGAATTCTGGGAGAGGCTCCAGGCAGAGTGGAGAGCATGGC